>NC_092588.1:110025000-110625000 GCF_047663525.1 Anas platyrhynchos
GCACAAAACTCACTAGAGTCCCAGTGAGGGGAAAAGCAGCTTGTAAGGAACTAGGTGAGTAGAGAAGTAAAAGGGAAGCATCAAGTTGGGAGGAGATTCTCAGTAGTCCAAAAACCCACAAACTTAAAAAACAGCACATGCTTTTAAACATGCTGGAATCAGACACACTACCCCAGATTTGGATTATCCTGGGCAGAGGAAGAAGAGAAGCATGTTAATTCTTGGCATCATGTTTAAATAGGGATACAGTGTAAACACTGTCATGCCAGAATGAGCTACTTCCATCATGCCTCATTGGTGTCCATTGTTTCTAAGCTTTAGGTATTTGGTGTCTTTGAAGGTTAGATTTCTAGATGTAAGTTATTTATTACTAAGTAGAAAGGGATGTGTGAAAAATGCAGGCCTCCCCACTGCAATTTACAAAGGCAATTTATTTACCTGTGCAAAGTATTTACCTGTGGGTAAATACTTGCGGTAGTTGCATATAGGAATAGCCTGGACACTATAGTTTTGAATAAAAACAGGTTTAAAGTACTGTGGTCATGCTGATTAGATGTGTAGGCTGCAACTGCTTTGTGTTGAAGCAAAAATATGTTTACAGGAAGACTAGTGAAATGGGAAAGGAGTATCTGTGGTTCAAGGGAGAAGAATTATTAATGTTCCAGTGACTTTTGTAAACTGAAAGTCTGGGAAGCTGGTTGTGGGCTAAGAAAACCACAAGTACTCTGGCTTGGTTTAAATTCAGTCTCCCCAAATTTGTTTAAATATGTGAGTAGGAATCCAAATATTGTGGTGACAGAAGAGCTGACACTCTGTATGTCCTTCACATATTTCAAAGTCATGTTGAAGATAGTATAGTGACTGTTTTGGAGATTTGTTTCCTTATTGTACCATTTCTTTTTCACTAAGGATGTGGCTTCAACCAGTTATTTGCTTACTTGCCCTCAAACAGGATTTCATTTTTTTTTTAATACCTTTATTTTTCTCAGTTAGTGCCCAAAGCACAAGTCCTCAGTATTGGCTTCTGCAGAAAGTCCAAGGCTGCAATTCCACGTGACTCCAAAAGGTGAAACACTAAGAAAACAATCATGATGTCTGATTTCTTTTAATCTGCTTTTATTATGCAATTGGTCACTGTGTTAGAATATCCTCACTGGTAACCCCTTTGCAGTTATCAAATGCCTCTGCTTTGTTTCAGTTCTTTACCAGCAGTAAAAGACATTTTATTGCCTTGTATATTTTTCCGCCATAAAACTCACCACTTCGGTAGATTGCCTCAGTGCTACTTTACAGATAGCTCAAAAACGGAGAGTTTTTAAACATTTAGTGTAGGCAGTGGCCAGGTACACACCGAGTAGTATGTCCAGAGCAAGCAGCATTCTGCCCAGGGGTTCCCCCGGCATGAGGCCATGGTCCATGCGCTGTGCTGCCGGCGACCGGCTGGCTGGTGCCTGCTGCCAGAGCTGCTCGCCAGCAGGCACGGCTCCTGCTGAGCCTCGCTGCAGGGTGTAACGTCTTTGCAGTCAATTAACAACGTTGCTATTAAAAAAGGTCCAGATTCCTTTCTGATTCGGCAGAGTGCTTCAATACATGTTCAAAGTTAGGTACTTGATTAAAGTTTTCTGTAATAAAGATGTGAAGTCTTGTGCTTGAGGATAGGCAGGTAAGTACGTTCCCAAATCAGGGCCTAACATGTTACAGTTCTTAGAGGTTTCCAGGAATCTTGAATATCCTGAAATACTGACTTTGCTGCTTTCCAAGCTGAGTATAACCTACAACTGAAAAACAAACTCAAACCGTATTACTGTGAAGTATTCCGGAAAGCCTTCTAAATTACATTTTCCAGTCATTACTGAGGCTTGTCTAGTCAAAAACTGTTTACATTTCAGTAACCTTAAATAAATAAATAAAATGACATAACCCTGGCTTTCAGGAAACTGAGTTTTTTAAATAAAAATAAATAAATAAATTGGTAAAATGAATACATTCCAAGTAGATGGAGAAAGAAGCCATAACTAATTGAGTTGTTAGATACATCCTGACTAACATTTCTCACATTTCAAGGTGGTATTTTATGGCTTGCTGCATGTGGTCAAGAAATGAGTTTTAGGAGAACCAAAATCCAAGTTTTCACCACAGTATTATATTCAACAATTTATACAAAATTCCCTATGCTTATTTTCTAATGTATAATGCCCACTTACACACTTTTTGTAATATCCTACTGATAAAGTACTAGAATATTAGAAAAACATTTTTGTTCCAATCCAGAGTATTAAAAGCAGACTGATAGCTATTCTCTGACTGACTGTGATTAATTTGTACATATAACCACTGTGTTGCTTGTGAGAGTGGGTCTACCCATCTTACTATGAGGTCTAAACTTGTCATTTTCTGTAACAGTATGCTAAACAGTCATATTTCATTATTTCATCTTCTGCAATATCTGACCTTCTAATATTCCCACTGAATATAGTACAAAACTCCAGCTGACTTCAGAGACTTGTAAACTCTGAAAAAAAAAATAGTTCTTAAACACCATTTGTGGTAAGGCAAGGCAGGAGTCACAGATCAGGGACTGTCTCCAGTTCCCACTCTTGCTTCTCTGCGTATGTTTTAGGGGTAAGGCTCTAAGCCTCATACCTTGCCACATTTCAGAGATGTGCTTTTGTTGGTGCTTGAAAGCTGAGAGGTGCAGGTTCTAGAAGCAATGAATTCCAGAGAGCTGGGGCAAGCTCTGCTACAAGTCTGACCCCCAAAATCCACATCCTCCTTTCACTTGCCCCAAACTTCCATACATTTCAGGTGAAGAATTTGGGGTTCAGTCGTGCAAGCTGCTTTTGTTGAAAATGTTCCATTTCTAGCCCCTCCCAGACAGGGGTGAGCCTGAGCTGCATTAGACTGCATTAGAAAACACGCAAACTCTGGAAAAGTTTGAAGCACATGTGAACTTTGCTACTGATCAGAGATAAATAATCCTGTTCAGAACCTTACAGCACAATTGAAACAGAGCTTTTGAAGAGACTGAACTTGGATCGTGGTTTTATGGCTATCTCTAAAATATTTTATCGCTGTTTTATGATACCAGGGTGTAAATTATGGGGCTGTAAAAACCTGCAATGTGAAGGTTTTATCCTTTGCTTATGTACAAAACATAAATAATGACATTTTGGTTTTAGGCTTATATATATATATATATATATATATATATATATATATATATACACACACATATATAGTGCAGCTTTGGAAGCCATGTGTATTATATAAGGGTTACTTTGAACACTTTACTTAATATTTTTTTAAGTGTGGGTACATGGTTTGTGTAAGTTGGTAGTGTGTAGCTATTTTCAGTCCACTGATATAGGTCAGAGAAAACAGAATAATGAGGAGAAGAATGGGGGGGAAAAGTGTGTGTTATATGTATGTAAATACTATTAGTGTGTAAGTAGCATGTAACACTATAAGGATCAAAGAGGAAAAGTCTTTTATTACATGAACTAATATAACAAAAAATTTCTTTTGGAAGCATAAGACCTTGTTCAGGCCTGAAACAAACCTTACACAGTTTGTGTGTAAATATAATGAATTGGTTTATATGCTATGTGCGCAGGTACACACGTGCTTATGTAAACGCAGTTAAATATATGCAGCAACAGCTACAATATTGACTGGCCTGTCTTATTGCATGTTCTCTGTTTTTAGATTAGGATTGGTAACAAATGAAAATGTTTAGCCTTCTACTACTTTTTAAAGCTAACATGAAACAATATAATTCAAGGAATGTGTTATGCTTCTGTGTTAAGGGAATTAAAGATCTATTCCCTTTGGTTATGACTTCACCAGAATTCATCAGTAGCTTACCCTGGCTTTTATCTCTTTGGCTTTGTTACTGATACTCCTTCAGATTTTGTTCCATTCCATGTTGATGTGATTCATCATCATTTCCTTCCACCGTCTCATGCTGAGTGACCATGGACAGAAAACTTGTTTTCATCTACTCCTTAGTTAACATTCTTGTTCCAGTAGAATCACTCAGATAAATTATTTCACAAGTTATGAAAGTTATTTTATATTTGTGAACTCCATGTTATCCTCCTGTCACCAGCCTTGGTATCAGTGTCCTTTCCAGTCTCTGAGAAAAATGTTTTATACTGATTGGGATGCTACTGAGGTGTTAAGTGTTCCCTTCCCTTCCCATCCCATCCCATCCCATCCCAGGACTAGGGTGAAGTGTGTGGCTATACTGGTATGAAATACGTGATTTCTACTGTTTCTAAGTGATTATTGTTCAAACTTCTAGGTAATGTCTTCACTTTACTACAAGATGCAGATGGATTACTCTTTGCCAGCTTTCAAGGCAAATATTGCTGTATAGTCCTTGTCCTCAGCAACATCCTCAGTATCCTGGTGATGGGTGTTTTGAAAGGATTGGGCAGAACAGACGTCATGCAGAGCAGACGTCAGGCTCTGTAAGTACACTGGATAACCTTGTGGCCACAAGTTGGCAATTCCAAGTTTAACTAGAGTGTTTTAAATTAAAAACATCTGGAAATTCTCTAGTGATTTTGATAGGATTTTATGATTTTTAGAGAAATGAAACTTTATATCTATCTAAAATATATATAGAAGGATTTTTTATGTTGATTTATTAGTTCCTATAATCAGCAGATGCTCCTGTATCACAAGTATGCCATAATTGACAGACAGCATCTGATAAAATTCATTATTTTGCTTCTGCTTCTAACAAGAAAGGGAAAAAATGCTTTTGGACATATTCAAGATGTATTTCCAAAGATCTGTAATATGTCTAGTGGTGTCTCTACATATATATAGAGGGGGATGTTGAAATATTATGTAAAGAGGTGTACAACTTTTACAGAGATTTCTAACTTCAAGAACAACGTGTCTGCAACCCAACTGTACTTTGTTTAGCTGAAATAAACATTTTGGAGAAGAATCTAGCTGAATGGTCATTTTTGGTCTGGCAAGGAGTGCCTGTTATTAGTTTGATGCTGATTACTGGAATTGACCAGTTTAAGGGCAATTAAGGGCAACTGTGTTTAAAAACAAAACTGGTCTTTCTAAGTCCTACTGTGATTTAGAAAGGGAGGAGCTCTAGACTACCTTTTTTTTTTTTTAATATAAATAATAATAATAAAAAAAAGTTTCCTAGCTGAAAACATTATTCAAACCCCACATAATGTGGGACTTAGGGAATTAACAGTATGATTCAGGCATACAATTTTCACATTCACTCCCACTCATGAGAATTTTTCTTAAGGTACAAAACTTCTTTCCTGCACTTGGTCAAAAAAAAAAAAAAAGACAAACCCTCCTTTCCTTTTTTCCTTTTTTATTTTTCAACTGGAAAGTAAGAAAACTGAACCTAATAAACCTGGCATTGAGCTCTGGCACATACTGTAGTCCAGTATAACCTTAGGATACGAGCAGCGTGACTTGAGCAGGCATTTGCAGCACTCCTCCCTGTGAGCTCAGCTGAAGTGTTGTCTGATCACTCCTTCCCTTTCCTCTTCTCTGTTCCATATGGAGACATGTGCCAGCAGCTGAAAGCAGGGGCTGAAGGGTGTTTCAAAGTGTTAACTTTTTATTTTTTATTAGGGAGTGGGACAGAGGGCACTGAGAGCTGCCATTTGTATTAGCTTGCATCTGTGTTAGAGCAAGGGCACTGGCTGTGCTCTGCCAATGAGTAATAGGAAGTTGTGATCTTGCTGCCCTGCTGCTGTCTTGATGTAACCCTGGTTTTGTTTTCCCGTAAAGGGAAGAAAAATTGTCATACAGGTTTCATTGAATCTCTATTCAGCAAGAATTAAGCATGCTCAGAATGGAAAAATTCTCAAGATGTCCACAGAGTCAGTTCATGGTGCATTCATTTCATTGCTCCTTCCCCTGCCATTCCCCCTATCAAAGCCAACCAAACAAAATATATCTTTTCACTTATTTTGGAAACAGAGCAAGTTAGTGAGACTTGGTCCCCCTCCGTACTGCAGCTTACTTCAAATGCACTTATATTTTGTTGCTTTCTCACTCTTAGGACTGCTTTCCTTGGTGGTCCTCCTGACAATTTTATTTATCAAATTCTCTGACATCATCTTTACATCTATTGTCTGATTATTTTTTTTCCACTTTTGTTGTTCTTTCTTAATGCATATCAACTTCTTTATCCATTTACTTGGTCCCTCTTCTGCTCCTTGGATTGGTAAAGTCTTTTTGCTTCCTATTCCCCAGTTGAATCAAGTAGTATTTGGGGATATATATATATATTCATATTTCTTTATTTTATTTTATTTTAGCCATTTTTTCTTGTCTGCTACCATGTTTATGACCTGTCCCTCCTCCATTTTAGTTCATAGAGTCTGTAAGGGTTTTTAAAATTCACCTGAGTTCATGTGATTGATTGTTTCAAGCTTCCCTGCTGTTCTGATCCTATCTCACAGCTGCTCTTTTTACTGTGTCTTCAGTTTAGAGGCAATCACTAAAATTCCCTCCCAGAGAAGTTTACTAAATACCTTGTAGGATTTTCCCTTTGACTGGCACAATTGTAGACAACTAGATCTAGAGCTGCATTATTTGTCTTATTTTAAAGACAAATCCAGCCTGATAGGATGATCAGTCTGGCTGCTTGCAATATGCTGCCTTTCACCTCCATTCCTGATTCCCCTTTTGTTGTGCCACATGCTGCAAACATCCTTGGCACTTTTGTAGCTCTCTGTCTCTCCCCCCTTTCCTCCAGGTGATGTTTTGTCAGTGTTTAAATCAACATTTTTATTACACACAGGGATAGAAATTCTGTCCAACAGTTCCTTTTAATTCTCCACCTTCCTTTTGTTTTGTCTTAAATATATTCAAGGGGGAAACAGGAGGAGGGATGGAAAAGGAAGGGTTCGGTCTAGACTTCCAAAGTAATTTCCCTTTCCCTAAAGAACACAGCTCATTTCCTTCCAGAGGGGCATGGCTGGGAAGTTGCACATTTCTTCTCAGCATTGACTTTCTGAAATTTGTTGAGTCAAAGCACAGCTAGTATGAGTGGTCTGGAGGACCATAAAAATGAGAGTGTGACTGTTCTCCCCTCTCTTGCAGCTGAGTGGCAGAATAAGCAGAGATTAATGAGGAAAGGGGAGCAGCCACAGGGTGGAAGTGTTGAAAGAAAATAGAAAAATATCCATTGACACACCTGCATTTGGGGTGTTGCTGCATTGTAGGGCCTCACAGGGTTCGTTTTTGCCATAAATGTCTCAGGGACAGAAAACTGATGATTTGCCTGAGCTTTAATTACAAGGCTTTACATTTGGAAAAAAAAAAAAAAAAAGTGTTAGATTATGGCTGTACTTTAATTCTTCATATATTGCACTTACCCAAAGACAGGAGAGATTTTTTCTTTAAAGTACACTTATATTTGCTGGTTTTGAGCAAAAAGTTCCATTTAACACTGGTACATCAACTCTCACAAGGTTTCTGCGTTTACTTAAATCAAATTAAATTGCATTGTCAAATTAAAAATGAGTAGTATAGTCATAACTGAGCAATTTTCCTCATGTGATTTCAAGATACTCTCAGTTTAAATTTTTCAGGTAAATTAAGCTCAGTCTGGCTGGAAAGAAGATGTTTTAAAGAAAAAAAATCACCCCCCAAAAAAGTTATGAGATCATAGTCTGTCTACTCCATGGAGTTTCTAATTTATTAATGTTAGTTGCTTCCTTATGTGTTTGTTTACTTAAGAGATGAGATTTTTTCAGTGTGGAGACGTGGACAGGAAGATGAGCTGGAATCTGACTCTGTCCTTGGTTTTAGATAATTATTTCATCCATTCAGTTTGTCTTTTGCTTAGCAAGACAAAGCTACATGGTGTTTATTGTCCTGCCACCAGTAATTACAGTTTCATGCCTGAATAATTTATTATTATTTCTGAGTCTGAAGAAGCTAGTAAATGATTTCATGTGTTAATTGTCAGAAAATACACAATGAAACTTTAGAGTGTCTCAAAACTACTAGCTATTACGTTTACAGAGATGCTTGAGTTAGTCAATCTTTTGTGTAGTAGAGAATAGACAAGAAAGGTGCCTTTACATTTCACCTCAAAAAAAAAAAAAAAAAAAAAAAAGTAAATTCAACAAATTCTATAGGTAGAATAGCTTTAAAATCTCCTGCTTCTCAGACCTTATGCCTTGAATTCCCTACTGCAGAAAATCCTTCTGCTGTTAGGCACAAAGGGAAATATCATGCTGTTTCCTCCTCTCCATCACTATGATGCTTTTTCGTGTGAACAAAGACACCTGATTTATGAAGAGATTTTGTAGGGGCAGGCATGCTGGTGGAGGGTGGTCACTACATCCACTTGCCTACTCTTCCACCAGATAGTGCCAAGCTGTTGGGCCCCAACATTTGGGAGTTGTTATCTGGTGTGAGACTTTGAGAGGACAAGCAAAAGACATTGTGGTATGTAATTTATGCCCTGCTATGTGGTATGTAATGTAAAGCCCTATTATGGTGCTTATGCTGCAGATTGCAGATTTTTAATTTTTTTTTTTTTTTTTTAATCTATCTATCTATCTATCTATTGTTGAGTAGAGAAACTGCTTCTTACTTGCTTCAGCTGAATTGCAGGTGGCCAGACTGGCACAGGGGGGATACAACTTTTCATTTTGCAGAGGTACAACTGGAATGAATAGAAATGTAGCTGGTGGTGAAGGCACTTGAGTTAGTTAAATTGTTATAATCCACCCAGCTGCATCGAACTGGTGGGCTTGATTTTTCAGTCACTGTGTCTGGCAGGGAGACCTCTTCTCTGCTAAAGTGAACTCTGACAGCACTAGACATTCAAGATGAAATGGAGGTGGTGAAAAAATGGCTATGGTGTTTCTATTGATATGATCTACCACTACATGGTCACTGTGGGCAATTTTTCTTCCTGAACTGCTGAACTGTGCTGTTCTGTGTAGTTTGGATTCTCTTTTTGGCCTGTTCTGCTGCCTGTAGTAGGTTTTAAAGCTGCATCTTGTAAATCAGGTGAGGTCCAGAGGTAAGGGAGCACAACAAATGCAATTTAGAAAATGCTACTTTTGTAGACGTGAGCGTGGCGTTACCAGAGCCTCTTAATAAACGAATCAATGTCAGCACACTCTGTCAAGGAGAGAAACTGCAACGCTAGACAACATTTTTACCCTGACAAGAAAAGGCAGGGTAGTATCTCTTGTTTTCTGGTAATATTCATCGTTTTATAGATATGTACTGTAATGGCACTGGAGTGGGCAGGGGGAGATTTTTGGGGATAAATTAATGTTGTGAGTGTTTTTGGTCATGTAATTGCTCAGTCTGTCAGGAAGTAGGGCAGTTCCAAAGAAAAAAAACCACCGATGTGTTCAAGGAAAGCCAGGATAAGAGGCAGTGCTATGCTAAGCACTGAATGAGGCAGGTCAAAATACATAGAGGCAAAGGTGGAAGTTAAAAGAAAGAAAAACAAGAAATGTATCTAGTTTTGTTGCTCTCCATCTGGTAGGACTGCAGAGCCCCAAGGGTTTGTCAATGGCTTTGTAACTGCATCACAAAGTTCCTGGGCTCTTAGATTTGTGAAATGAGGACAATAAATGTTTAGAATTACAGGGGTAAAAAAAAGTATTGTATAAAGATTGAGTTTTATCATTGTTAACAGTAATATGATTACTGATTTATTTTTACCTAATTTTTTCACCAGACTTAATTACTGTCTTTTTTTGTTGTTGTTTTTTTTTTTGTTTTCCTTTTTTTTTTTTTCCTCCTGTGGACAGGGTAAGATGCATAAAGATGCAAAAATATTTTTCTGTAAGTGTTGTTCAGAGGCACCTGGTAAAGATTTAGAGTACTTTGCTTTATCATGGTATGTAATATACCCTGTAGCAGTAAAGTCCTTTCAGATCAATGTATTTTAACATGAGTTGCTTAATATTTCCAGAGTCAACAAATAAACCACACATTTGAAGAGGAAACTAGCATTTACTTTCTGTTTTTGGAGTTCTCATATTTTGCAAAACAAGATAGAAGAGGCTAGATTTAGTATGGCATCCACATCTGAAGATCCATGCATCTTGCAGTTAACTGAAGTTGTTCAAAGAAAGAGATAAGAGTTACATTTTTAACTCTTACCATTGCATCTACATTACTGTTGTTGTAGCTGACAGTTACAGCTGACAGTTATGCAGAAGGTACATAAGAATGTGGGGCCAATCCCTTTGGATCAGTTTTGTGTGTGTTTGTACCAGGAGTGCTCAGATCTGTCTTTGTCTAGTAATGCCTTACATGTAAAGTGTCTCCTTTACAATTTTCTTGGCTAACATAAAAATACATTTATACCAAAACCTTCAGCATTCTTTTAGCAATGTGTAGATTTGGAAAAAAAAAATCTCGTAGCTTGCTTGCCTAGTGAATGGCCGTTGATCACAGACCCTAATCTCAGAACTGTTTGCAGGCCTCACCTGCCTTCGTTCAGTGCTGCTGCTGAGCTCAAAGTTGCTCAGGCAGATAACCGTGATGATGAGTGGAACTGGGAAATGTGTATGTGTTCTGGGTCTGGCTGGGATGGAGTTAACTTTCCCTGCAGCAGCCCATACAGAGCTGTGCTGTGCACTTGTACCTAAACAGCACTGGTATCACACCAGTGTTTTGTCTGCTGCTGAGCATTACTGGTACCGCATCAGGACTCCCTCCAGACCCACCAAGAGCCAGCAGGCTGGGGGTGGGCAAGAGGTGAGGAAGGAACATCACCAGGGCCGCTGACCTAAACCAACCAGAGGGATATTCCATACCATATGATGTTACACTCAGCAATAAAAGGTGGAAAAAGAAAGAAGAGGTGGACTCTTGTTGTGAAAACATCTGTCCTCCTGAACAACAGCTATGTGTGTTGAGGCCCTGCTTCAAGGATGTGGTCAACATTGCTTGTCTCTCGCAAATAGAGATTAGTTTCTTTCATCTGCCCTTCCTTACAGCCTTTGCTTGTTGTTTTTTTCCCCTTTTCCCCTTTCCCTTTTTTCCCTTTAGTTAAATTATTTAATTAATAATATTTTTTTCCTTAATAATTATTTTTCCTTTAATTAAATTATCCTTATTTCAAGCCATGAGTTGTTTTTTTCCTTCTCTTCCTCCCCTCCTCTTCTGAGGAGGGGGAGTGAGAGAGTGGTTGTGGTGGAGTTCAGCTGCCTAGCAAGGTAAAACCACAACAGTATGTAAATGTTACTCTTTCCTGACTTTTTTTTTTTTCTTTTGTACAAATACAATGAAAAAATGTCAAAACCGGTAAGAAGCAGGCAGAATGACATGTTGCACCATGGACAGAGAGTGTTTTCAATGTGAGAGAAATCTTTGAGTTTTCTAAACAGTTACAAGAGCAGGGCTTTCTTCTGAAATGTCAGGAAGCAGATGAAGACTTCCTGGGCTGTACATTGCCTTGACTCTTGCTAACTTCATCTAAGCATTTAATAGATGCTACAGAAATAACTGTGATGGGAGAACCATAAGTCTCCTCCGAAAGAAGCTTTCTGAGATGTGGGACTGTCTGCTTTGTGTCACCATGGTAGCACTGTTAAAGCAGTTCAGAGTGAATCTCTCTGTCACAAATGTCTAAAATGGGTTAAGGCTGAAGAATGAAGGCAACTCTCCTCCCCACATCACTAAATTCTCCTTTTCCTTTTTCCTACCCCACCACACTTTACATCAGAAGCATTACTGGATATACATCTGGGAAATTAGCAGAATGTTTGTTTTGCTTCTTTTCAAAGTGTTTTCATGGTTTTAGGTGAGTGTTTGACTTATGTTCATTGGCCCTTGCACAAGAGACTGTGAAAGCTATTTCCTTTTCCCTTAATTAGAGCATACAGAATATCAGGTTTCTGAGCAGTGGATTTCCTCTCAGGAGATAGGTGAGTGTATGTGGTAGAAGTGGTTGTTTTTGTAGACTTGGGAAGTTGGTCCTTTTGAACTTTCCAGATGCTTTTTTAAACCAAACTTTTATTTTTATACAGACAGAAGTACAGTTATTTATTTAATTATTAAATAGACAAGTGGAGAATTAGGAATGTTTGAGTGAATTTCTAGGAGGGTGGTAACAGGAATATGGTAGCAAACATGCTGAAGGCCAACTTAGTTTTGTGTGTAACTTAATTTGAGACAGCAGAACTCCACCATACCTCTGTTTTTGTGCTGGTGGTATTTATGTGCATGACTTATTTGTACCACCAGTGAGTGAGGGAAGAAAGAAAGAAGGGAGAGATGCTTCCTTCTCTTTTGCTTGCGTCCTGGTTTTTAAGGTCATGTATTTTTATATCTGCTGGTTTGTCTGTGTGGGTGGGCAGGTATGAGTCTCAGTCTATCTTCTCCTTGTGCAGTGTCAGAGGGAAGTTCAGGTTGGTACGCTGCCGGGGCCAGCCCACATCCTTCGCCCACGCGGCTCTGTGAGGCAGTTACACACATCAATCAGGGAAAACCCTCAGCTCCGCGCACCGTTGGAGCAGGTGTGTGAACTCATGGCAACATCAGGTGATTGCCCCATTGTCACCAGTGCCTGGCACCTTGTCTGCTTGCAGCGGGTCTAGCTCTCAAAATAAATGGTTGGCTTTGACACAAAACAGCTCCAACACTCATACCACCGGTACCTATCCCATTCAGATAATGACAAGACAAGGAGGAATGGTTTTAAACTAGAAGAGGGGAGATTTAGATTAGAGATTAGGAAGAAATTCTTCACTCAGAGGGTGGTGAGGCACTGGAGCAGGTTGCCCAGAGAGGTTGTGGATGGAGGTGTTCAAGTCTGGGTAGGATGGGGTCCTGGGCAACCTGATCTAGTGGGTGACCTAGGGGGAGTAGAACTAGACGATCTTCAAGGTCCCTTCCAACTAAAGCTGTTCTATGATTCTTTGCTGCAGACAGCCACAGTTCAGAAAAGATACATTTTGTGTCGATTATGCAGACTGACTACTGCTTTCACGTGCATTTAGCTCAGAATAAATACACACTCCCCCCTACCCAACCTCCTTTATTTTGTTATCTAGTTTATAATAGACCAACATCTGGTTGTATATAAATGAACTGAATAAAGTGGAAACAATCCTTGCTTCCTGAAGTGGAGCTGTTAACTTTTTCCAAGTCCTATCTACTCAGACTTTGCTGTAGATTGTGAGGCAAAATCTGTTCCTCTGTGCCCAGGTAAGTGTAGAAGGACATTACTAACTTAACTTGCCCTTGGGAATTCAGTAGAGTAGCTCTGGGTTTTGTCAGTATATATGAGAGAAGAATTTGGATTCATTTTTTGGCCCTTCAAATAGCCCTTATTTAGGTAAATTAATGGAGTATAGTGAAACAAATTATGCTTGGGACCTAGGCAACTGGACAGAGGAGGAGATCCAAGAGTGCTTGAGGCAGTGGGTGCCTCCAGTCTTGAGCATGCTCTTAGTTGGAAGAGAGATGTTCCACCATTTTGGTTGTTTGGGGGTTTTGGAAGTTTAATATCTCAGAAGAATGCATTTCAGAATATTACCTAATATGCCTTCTAATGTGCCTTCTAGCATTCTAATTTTCAGCGCCCTGGGGACTGGATGCGTCTGCACCATCCTTCCAGTTGCATTCCCAGTGTTGCTTATGCACAAGCACATGAAGAAACTTAGTGTCAGTGATGGCAAAAAATGCTGTTTAAGGTTTATCCTTCTAAATGAAATGGTTTATCCAACTATTTTATTTTTACATGTAAGCTATATAGAGCAAGTTCTTTAAGAAATAGTGGTATTAATCATTACAGAAAGCCTTTATGGAAGAAAAAAACACTGTATTTTTATCAACTAAAATAGAGTAGCCTTTCTGAATCAGTGTATTCAAAGACATGTAAAAATTACAGGGTAAGGACCTGGCTGGGAACAAATTCCTCTTATACTGCCATGACAACAGTGTTCATGCTGCTCCATTTCACCTACAGACAATGACAGATAGATGCCTAGACCCAGGAAAGGAGTCAGCTTCAGTTCTGCTTTACATGATTCTTAGATACAGTAGATCAATTTTAACTACTACATTTCTGTGTTGGAAACACTAATATTTAATTTGTTTATTCATTATGTAATATCACACACAGAGCATGCCAAAGTACATGTGTGAGGGAAGTGAAGATGGGAAAGAGTGGTGTGATGGTTTTCTTTTCTTGTAATTAAAGGTAAAGATTTACCAAGTATGTAATTGAATATTGCCATGAGTGTTAGCTCACATAGATAATGAAACTATCTGCAAGTACATTACATAACTTTTTGCTGGTGCAAGTTTCACGAAAGGGATATGAATCTTCATGCTCTATGATGTCAACTTTGCACCAACTGAACAGTTGAGAAGAGTCGTCCCGTAGGGAGAAGTGTTGTCTTCCCCCATTAAGTCTGTTTTTCTTTTAAGAAGCTTCTATTAATACCTTCTCTTGAAAACAAACTCCTCAAACTCCTAGACCAGCTGTTTTTTTTTTTTTTTCTTTCTTTCTTTCTTTCTTTCTTTTTTTTTTTTTCTTCCCTTCCTCCCCCACTGACCCTCCCTTTTTCTTTCTTTTTTTTTTTTTTTTTTTTTTTTTTTTTCCCTTACAGAAGTTGGTCCATGTCTTGTTTCTCATTCTGGAGCCACAGGTGTAGCGGTGGCCCTGCGGCCCTGCTTTAAGGTGTAGGAGCTGCTTTCCATGCACTGGTAAATTGCTCTAATGCTGATCTGCAGGCTGAAGCACAGGAGAATAGCCATGTGATGGTCACAGGGGTCACAGCACACTTGGCTTTACCAGCGCTGTTTTGCTACTATATCATACAAACGAACTTGCTCTCCTAATTAAGTTTTCACACAGTGAGGGTGGAACAGGCTGGTACACATGATGGGAGAACTGAAGAGGGTGGAGGGAAAGAAAAACAGAAAAATATTTGTCAGGGTTGATAGTGTTAATGAAAACACAAAGAAAAGAGAAAAATAATGTTTGGAGAGCAAAGAGTGACCTGACAAATGTGACCTCTGTTTTTTCCCAAGGGTCTCTGACTTTGAAACCAAAGCTGGCTTTAATGTTCACCAGGTGCCATCAGGGTGTTTTGATTCCCTTTAAGGAAGGGAATTAGTCTTATAGTTTCAGCATCTGCACTTCAGTGAACTTCAGTGACAGGGTGTATGCTTGTTCAGATCATAACACTTGAGGTTCAAAGGCCATGAGCAGCTCAATAATTAGTTCTGTTGCTTCCACAGGAGGTGAAGTACACAGACCTGTACTTCACACAGGTTTTGCCACAATAGCCTTTACAGCTTTGTCCCTTTTCAAATATGGTCTACCTGAACATCTCTGAACAGCCAGCAAGAGCAATGTGCAGCACAGAACCAATGCTAGCAGTAAGATTATTCCTCATGCTAAAATAATACTTTAAAGTTCAGTATTTTGTCAGCTGAGATTATAGTTCAATTTCCTGGAAGAAGCGAGATGCTATTTTGTTCAAGATATATGGCTCTTTGTCTCCTGTTGTTATATAGGCAAATTGTTGTTACTTATCATCCTCTTTCTGTCTGCTTCCTCTCTGTGGGTAATTGTGCCTTTGATATTACTGAGATATCTCAGCCTTGCCTGTGACCTGTGTTGCATACAGATTTTAGCTCTTCAGGTGATTGTCTTGTCTTGCAGAAGGCAGATTTGTAGGAATATTGCATATTGTCAGCTGGAAGAAACAACAACCTGATGGGTGGATCTTTGCACCCCTCCTCCGAGAGGCCCAAGAGCCAACCATTCCCATACTGTTTCCTTCCCCTCATGAGACATGAGAAATGCAAGCAGCTCATATAATCCCTAGGTGTAGAGACCTAAGGGACTGTGTTGCTGCTGGGAGAAAGGGAGGCCAGGCAATGCACCCTTGATTGAAGCTCTTTTGGGGGAATACCTAAGGCTACCCAAAGGCTGGCTCATGGCCACTGAAGTGGTGGTCACTGGAGCAGAGGAGTGGGCAAGAGTCCATGTCCAGCAGTGGCTCCATAATATCCATGGTTGTCTCAGATTCAGTGCTGTAGTAGCATGGATGTAGTAAATGGATGTTTTAAGAATAGCATAAAATAGTATCTCTGACGCCACCGGTTGTGCTACAGGATTGTGTAGGTCCAGAAAGGAAACAGGATGACTGCTCTTGCTCATCAGTAGGAGACCTCCTGCACCCAGTATTTGTTCTATGGTCACCTCCTGCACCCAATTATCTGTTCATTTAAAAAGTTTATGATCAGAGCAATTAAAGCAAGAGATTTAGGATACTGTTGTGCACGTTGCCAAAGATACAAGACAGCAAGCCCTTACTGAACTGAACATGATGATTTTTTTTCTTTAAATGTAGTTAATATGCAATTAATAATCACATGTGGTATTGTGACACAAAATACATCTTGTATTTAACTTTGTGTGGAAGTGTTCAGTTTATTCTTTAGTAGTGTTTCTTATTTAAATTGGAAAATGACTGCATAAAGTTGCAGGGAATAATGATATTTTCAACCAGGGGAAGCATTTTAATAATCAATAAATAATGGCACAAAAAAGTTGAAGCATATTGCCTTTTCTTTTTCATTTCAACTTGAGGACTGTGTGCTCTAAAGGCATATACATAAATAAACGTTTGTCCCTGTGTCCCTAAAATAACTTAGGCAGACATGTTGAAGTACAATTCAGTTTTAATGGCTAAAAGATTAGAAAAGTAATGTCCAGAGACAGACAAGGAGCATAGTAATAAGAATGTACTTTTATGAGTTTAAAATAGAGTATTAGAAGCCTGTAAAACAGTCATGGTGCTAATATGTAGATATATAAGTATGTACTTGCATAAGTATTACTAGGGAGACTGAAGTGTATTGAAAAGCAGAAATTCTCAACAAGCCTTTTAAACGAATTGTTGAAGTCCTCTGAGAGGATTTCAGAATAAAGTTATCTGAACGTGTTTACATGTGTAGGGAAACCTGAGTGCATATGGACATTGCTGGGCTGTGGTTTAATTTCATGTAATACTATCATGTAGCTAAGCCTGTGTTATTGTGATGTGCAAGTTGTCTTAGATAGTGCCTTCCAAATGAATTCAGAGCCCTTATTAGAACAAGGACACTTCTGCTGTAGAACATGGGCCTTGTTCAAGTGCACTGAGTGATTTTAAGGATACTTCAATGTTTGGAACAGGGTAATGGTGCCTGGAGGAAAGTGTTTCAACATTGATTTGAATGGATAAGAACAAGCAGTCCCTCTTGGAAATAATATTGGCATGATTATTATTATTATTACTTAATTTTCATTGTTCTTCATGTAGTTAAAATAGTACTTCAATATTTCTGAAGTCTTCTTTAGTTTGTGTTCAGCAGCAAATTCTGGTAAGTTCATGAGCAGCTGCAAAAAAAATAACAGAAAAGTAGTAATTCAAAAGGAAGCTGTTTCAGTATTCACAGCTGAAAAGTTCTGCTGCACTCACAAATTTAACCTTTATCTTCACTTCCCCACAGCATAATTCTGAGTATATTGTGTAAGGAACTGCATCTGATACAGTCGTTACTACCTTTCTTTCTTTTTTCCACAAAGAAAATAATATTGATGTTGCTGTAGAAAATAAGTATTCGTCAGAGTTCCAAGCAAAGGAAATTTGTTTATACCAAGGTAAATCTGGAAGAAAATGTGAGGTAATTCTGTAGAAAACAATTTGAAATTTTCTTAAGAATACAAATAATGACAAATAATTCCAATATACGTATTCTTTTGAAATTTCAGCTGTGCTTCTAGTTTTCAGTTGTACCTATTATTGATGATGAATGTCTGTATGTATAAGCAAACAGGCAAATGCTTACTGTTAAGATGCCCTGAAGTTACTATTCTGGATATATTTTGCCTGATTGTTTTTATTTTACTGCTCTTGCAAATCACAAAGTAGTTACAAATCAGCCTACAAGGTTATGAGTACTAAAATATGGCCCTGAGTTCAGGGGTTTAAAAACCCATAGTTTTGTGTATTTTTTTTTCTCTGTCATAAAGTGGATATTAATTGTCTAAAAGTGCTACTGTAGGTCGAGTCTGTATTATCAGTTATTTTGTGTCTTTGAGATGTTTTGAATATCACATACATATATGTGAGGGGTATATCACAGGCCCTTTGAATATCACATTCATGACGGGTAGGTACTGCCTAACAAATTTGATTTTCTTTTATGATAACATCACCCATCTAGTTGATCAAGGGAAACCAGCTGATGTGATCTTTTTGGACTTCAGCAAGGCTTTTTACACAGTTTCCCATAGGATCCTACTGGACAAAATGTCCAGCATACAACTTAACAAAAACATCATAGGATGGGTGAGCAATTGGCTGACAAGCAGGGCTCAAAGGGTTGTGGTTAATGGGGCCACATCTGGCTGGCGGATGGTCACTGGTGGGGTACCTCAAGGCTCCATTTTAGGGCCAGTCCTCTTCAATGTCTTTGTAAATGATTTGGATGTAGGACTAGAAGGTGTTTTGAGCAAATTTGCCGATGACACCAAACTTGGAGGAGTTGTGGACTCAGATGAGGGTGGAAAGGCCTTGCAGAGAGACCTGGACAGATTGGAGAGCTGGGCGATCACCAACCGCATGAAGTTTAACAAAGGCAAGTGCCAGGTCCTGCACCTGGGACGGGACAACCCTGGCTATATGTACAGACTGGGTGATGAGATGCTGGAGAGCAGCCCCGCAGAGGCTGGGGGTTGTGGTTGACAGCAAGTTGAATATGAGCCAGCAGTGTGCCCTGGCAGCCAGGAGGGCCAACCATATCCTGGGATGCATCAAGCACAGCATCGCTAGTGGGTTGAGGGAGGTGATTGTCCCGCTCTACTCTGCGCTGGTGTGGCCTCACCTCAAGTATGGTGTGCAGTTCTGGGCACCACAGTACAAGAAGGACATTAAACTGTTGGAGAGTGTCCAGAGGAGGGCTACGAAGATGGTGAAGGGCCTAGAGGGGAAGACGTATGAGGAGCAGCTGAGGGCACTGGGCCTGTTCAGCCTGGAGAAGAAGATGCTGAGGGGGGACCTCATCACGGTCTACAACTTCCTTGTGAGGGGGAGTGGAGAGGCAGGTGACCTATTCTCTGTAAACACCAGTGAAGCACCTGTGGAAATGGTGCTAAGCTGAGGCAGGGGAAGTTTAGGCTGGACATCAGGAAGAGATTCTTCACCAAGAGGGTGGTTGCACACTGGACAGGCTCTCCAGGGAAGTAGTCACTGCACCAAGCCTGTCTGAATTTAAAAAGCGATTGGACTATGCACTTAGTCACATGGTCTAAACTTTTGGGCAGACCTGTACGATGCCAGGAGTTGGACTTGATGATCCTAGATACTGGGCTAGATGTAATTAAACTTCAAAATCTGAAGAAGGTGTTAATTTTAGTGGCTCCTTCCATTGAAAAATCTGTAAAAATTGGTGGGATGTCAAGATACACAGAAGTGAAAATGCATTTGATGACCCTGGGGACAAAAGAGTACTAGGCCTAGTACTGCCTAGCTTCTACTTAAAACACAGACAAGTGATGTGGGACATGACAAGGCTCTCAGGGAGATGTCTGTGCTGTAATTGCTATGTTCTGGGTTCAGCTGCTTAAAAAACTAAATATGAAGTTCCTTTGGATCATTCCTTAAAAAAAAAAAAAAAAAAGAAAGTGATGGTAATTAAGCCCAGGGTGATTTTTTTTTTTTCTTAATAAAAAAACCTAAATCATCAACCTGTGAGTTCATAAGGGGATGAAGGGTTGGATAGTGAAATGCTGGCATACCTTTGGCTAGAGCATGCTGGTGGGAATAGTGGTAATAATGCTGTATAATAATACCAGTTAATAATAATGCTAGTTGAAGAAGAGGTAGAGTAGGTGGGTACATCTGCTGCCAATTTTTCTTTTTAATTTGGAGCCACCTGAAGGCAGTAACTAGCTGAATAATAACCCAATCCCCATATGGTTTCCGTTCTTTCAGAGTAATACTATGCAGAAAAAAAAAAAAAAAAAGATAAAAAAAAAAAATCTACTTTTAGCTCTGGCTTCTGTTTGCCTCTTTGTGAGCCTGAGAATGTTTCCTGTCTGCTTGGTGATGGGAAATGTAACCAAAACAGACCTAGGTGAGTGACATTTCTCATGTCTAGCTTTCTGCTTTGGGTTTTCTGTACCACCTTAGAGATGTTGCAACATGCAGGAAGGAGGAACAAGACAGGAGAGAAAGAGCAGGGTATCTTTAGCGTGATTTGAAGCTAACTCATAGCTGTAATATTTTATCTTGTTGGTTTCTCAGCATATATTGTATTGCATTTAGATCGTATTCCTCATTTATAATTCTTTAGTCTTGTACTGCAAAGAGCAGGTGAATGCTGTCCTGAAAAATGCATGTAGTTTTTTGAGTGGCATATTTGGAAATAAGGAGTTTTGCTTTGGTCTAGAATTGATACAGAAACTTTGTACTTATATATATATATATATATATATGCATTTAATTTCTGCTTCAATATTTCCCCATACTTTCTTTCCTGTCTGTGTTCTCTTATTTCCTCTCTAAATTGTAGATACAAAGGAACAAGGATTTTCATTGAAAAGTGCTTTGCTTTTGGGGGATAATCTATGGCTGTTTTAAGTAAGGTCAGAAGTTCACAAGGGTGTTGCCAAAACATCATATTGTATGAAATGTAGCTTTAGGAAAATAAATAAATAAATAAATAATCACCAGTCCTCAGCACTCTGAGATCTTGAGATGCACAGCACAAGGAAGAAATGCCCATTCTGCTTGTTTTTCTAAGTAGATATTGTGCCAGATTACAGCCCTTGCCCTGCCTATGTTAAAATAGGATTCATGGTGCAAATTCAGCCATCATGCAAGAGACAACGTGACAAAAGGAGCACTAGTGCATTATGGAACAGCAGACCGAGTATATGTACTTAATTGTACTTTAGAATTGATCTAAACACAATTGATCTAATTGATCTAAATCATTGTAAACACAAATTAGGATGACAGATTAGAAAGCAATGTCAATATTGGCATCTTTACTAGTATCTGTTGCCCTACTGAATTAATTACCTTAATTGCTTTACTAAGAGAATATGAAGACAGGCAACTCTTTCAGAAGAATTTGGGAAGGAAAGTCAAGTCACTTTTTTTTGGACTGTCCAAACAGATACCGGTGTACTTATTGGAGATAGGAATTCAAGGTTACAGATTTGACAGCATGTGTGTACCAAGCATTTATACCTGTGTTTCTGTGAGAAGATGTACTGATTTTTTTTTTTTTTCTATTTGGAAAAATGTGAATTCCTGAGACATACTTCACTGCCCATTGTCCACTCCTTTAATAACTGTAGGAAATAAAGTCTAGGATGCTCTTTTTATACTTTTTGGCATTTCTATTTTTGACTTGCTGTGTGTTCTTGTTCAGTGGAGCATGGGGAGAACAGTAAAGCTTTGGGTACTGACTTGTTCATCAGGGTAAAAGGTGCACTGTAGGTGAATGTGTTCTTGGTACACCAGTCCATGTACAAATACAACTTGGAACTCCTGAGTGCTGAACACTTCTTTAGGGTCCTAAAAGTTAACTTTCATGTCCCACAATGGGATTTTAGGCCCTGCAGAAGTCCATTACTTGTCCCTACATAGACATGAACAACAACTGACATATTTCTACAATGTTGTGAGAGCTAAGGTGTTTAATTTGCATGTATGTGTATATGTTTATCTACCCCTAATTATTTTTAAATGAGAAAGGCATAGGCTTGATTTTGTGTGTTTGACATCTTGGTGTTTCTCTGCATGTTGCTTCCTGGGACAATTTTGCTCTTAACACTTCATTTTTTGAAAATTTTGGGTAAGAAATGCACTGGATAAGGCAAGTACCTGCTTTCCTATGTATTGGGTATTCCTCACAGAGCAGTAAGGTGAAGATGAGGTAGTTTGCTTCACCTGGTAGGGCAAGTCGGGAAGTTCTAATCAGATATGATGATACTGTGGTGGTATTCCCTGCTTGAGAGAGAGATCTGAGTACCCATATTAAACCAGAGGACTGCTTTGACAGTGGGCAGAAGAGCTGCGTCTATACTAAAAAGTTAAATGTGCCTGGGATTTTTCTTTGGCACTGAGGCCATAGGATAGCCCATCTCTAAAAGAAGGTAGCCACATCCAAACTGCATTATGGGATTTATCCCTGGGCTGATTTTTATTCCCTTTGGTGCAGGAGAGAATGCTGACAAGTCTGTGCAAACCTGACAAGTCTAATAACTGTAGAGACAATTAAAGTCTACTGTCTGGGATTGTTTCTTGGCATTGTTTAATTTACAGTTGTAGAGGTGGCCAAAGAGGAACATCTGGACATTTTTCTTTGGTTATCCTATTTACTGCTCAGTACTTCACCTGGTACATTTTATGCATTTGAGAATTCGTTTTATCTCAGCACTGCTGAAAACTTTATTATGATTTTGTGTTAACATGTCACCTGCATTACTTTTGCATCTCTCTCGAAAAAATGGAAGAAGCAGCCTTAAGCAAATGTAACACTGGCCTCTGTATACGAGGCTCTGTGGTAATGGGAGCGAAAGAGCTTGCCTTTTCCCTGAGGTATTTTTTGTCCTTCATTTAAGATTTGAGGAGAAGATATTGAGTTTTCTTCAACATAAGATAGTATACTTCTGCTGTGTGCTTTAAGTGTCTTCATGGATGTGCCTATTTATCAATAGTGCATGTATGTGTATGTGTGTGTCTATATATGTAGACACATGCATGCATTGCCTATTTGTAGGGAAGATCTGTGCTAGCTCTGTGTGGTTTCTGGGTGGTTGGTATTGAGTGGTAGTGACAGATCACGTGGGTGCAGAGGCTCAGACCCAGCAGGAGGTGGTGCATGTACATCTTCAGCATTAACGCAATCGACATCCGCGCAACAGAAGGGTGGCCAGGCCTTTCCTTAGGAAACATATGCCAAAACTATTATTGGAGATAACGTCATAGCCTGCAGCAAACTGGACAGGATGTTAATGAGGGGGGAACTGTGGAAGAAAGAATCTGAGTGCATCCTGTATTATCAAAACAAAATGCTGAATAAACAGATTATTTCCATTACCATGCACTGTCAGCAATCCTGGTATTTTGATCTTTATCAGGTTTATGCTGTTATATTTTTCATTATGCAGTTGATCCAGGTTTGGGGGCTTTTTAAAGGCATAAATAAACAAACAAATAAATAAATAAATGCAAACATCTGGGAGGCTATAAAAGACACTGCAGACCCAGGACAGCTCATTATTTCTCCTTGACGAAGAAATCTCTGGTGCATCCTGTGATGTCTGTGACAGTGTGTAATGAGGCACTTCACCATGTCAAGCCCAGAGTCATAATTCTGTCTTATCTGCTGCAATAATGAGACTTTTTGAACTCCTGAACTCAGCGGAAGTTATGGGTGTAAAGAAAATGACCTGTGTTTTGCAACTATTTACAACAGGTGGAGACCAGAGAACTCAGTTATTATTCTTTCAGTTGAGGACCAGAATGTATCAGAACCTGAACTTAGAAATTAGGGTCTAATGGCGATTCCAACAATGCGTGGCACTAATTTAGTAGTGTATTTGGCAATTTTCTTCTGTAGTTCTTGATTGGAGGTTTTGTTGTTGTTGTTGTTTTCCTGCTTATTTTCCTTCTATTTGTGCATTTTTCCCCCTTTTTTTCTTCCTGTCCCTCTGCCCTTCACTGAAAGTCTCTGTATGAAATCCAAAAAAAACCAGGGGCAATCTTTGAATTTCAAGACTCATTCAGGAGATGACTGTAACTAAACTGGTGACATGTAAGACTGTCTAGTCACTATCTGATCCAACAGAAAAGCACTACATGGAATATTTTCAATGGGGTATTAACACAAAAATGTCAGTTATTGCCATCCTTACTGCAGAAGAGGGTAAATGGTTTATTGCATATGAGATAGCTGAAACAAATACCTTCAGGGATAACAGCTGTCCATTTAAAGTAATTTTTTTTTCTGTTTTAGAAAACAAAATAATGAGACAATGTCATACATATCTTTGCTTTTCCACAGATGCCAGCTGTTAAAAGGTTACATTTTTTGTGTGTTGATCAGAAGTTCATCATTAATTTGAGTATAATGTCCCAAAAGTGTTAGATTGGTTACCTGTTTTCCTCAAAAACATAATTAAATATGTCCAATGCCTGTTTAGGTTTGTTTTATCATTAATTTTCAGCTGCCTTGTTTTCACCAGACAATTTTTTTTCTTCCTTTTTTTTTTTTTTTTTTTTTTTTTTTTTTTTCCCCTATATCTTTGCTAATGTGCAGTAACTAAAATGAAGTAAGCTGTAGTGGTAATATGAGTTATCAAGATGACATGGCCCTTAGCCTGTTGGCAAAGTATTCACAACCTCCCTTGTCTTAGCTATGGTTTTACCAAATGTCAGCTCATATGTGCTAAGAATAAACCTTGCTGCCTGCCACTCTGATGTGATGGACCTTTGTCCTGATCTGGAGCTTGCCTTTCTGGGGGTGCTGAGAGATCTATTGGTAAAGGGCCATCCAAGATATTATTTCATTTGCTCTTAAACCTTCCTTTGCAGGGAAAATGCCTCTAAATAGTGGGCATTTAAGAAAAGGAGAAGTTGGATGTGTGTGTTTGTGTACCATATCATCCTTCCAGATGACCTAGTTTAGGATTCTGATGAGATCTGAAGAGCAGAGTATTGAAAATGTTGTTTGTGAGAGCCTGTGTGCCAGAACAATATGGGGTAAAATCATTTTAATGAGATGCTAGATAATTTGCAGAGTGCATCTCTCAGTAAATACAGTGGATTTATCTTTCTTAAGAGGAATACAATAGGCTTCTCACAAGCACTTTCACAAGGCTGAAAGAAAATAAGAGGTTTTGGTTCTCTTAAAGTTTGAGCAGAGGCAATTTTCTGTAGTATCCCACAGTTGTAGCTGTCATCTTTACAGAGTTGCTATTGCAAGCATGCTCTAGATTTGTACATGGTGGTGGAACAATAACTTCTGCGGTACTCTGAAGATAAAATAACCATTCTTCATGTATTTAGCAGAATCAGCATGGGGATGTCATTTTATTATTGTAAACCAAGATCCAGAACCTGAAAGAGTCCAAAATAGTACTGTAGCTTCCAGCTAAAAATCTAGGCCTGTCAGGTGGTATCACATCTGCTTCCCTTTCTGCCTTACTTGACCTAAGAGCAAATTTGTTGTAATGCTTGCTAACCTTTACTGAACGTAAGTAGTGGTTTAATAAACATGATTTTTCCCTGGGGAACTTTGCTGCCTGGCCTAGGTTTGGGCAAGGTTTTCCCCTTGACATTTTTTGCCCATGTCCTGAGTCTTCCAAGGAACCGAGCTGTAGTTCTCAAGGAGACAAATTGCATCGGAGTTCCCTTGGAAGAAGCATAATATTTGTTGACTGGAGCATGAGCAAAAAAAAAATACAGTACATATAAACCAATAAGAAAGGCAGATTTTTACTGCTCTGAATTTGCAATGGGAATCTCATAAACCTTATGAATTTCTATTTTCTCATTGTTTATAAGGAAAATGTAAGGTTACAAATGTTGGATGGGGAACAGAATGTATTTTGCTTTTTCTTAATGCATCCTGGTAGTAAACTCTCACTGACTACAGGTCGTGTTATAAAATGAATGCATTAAATATGAATGAGTAAATGTTAATAACAGAACGGAAGATGACTTACTGTATGTTTTCTTGTCCTAAATCTGGCTGCTGATGTCAACACTAGAAGGTTAATTGCTTAACTTCAGTGAATTAAACCTTTTAACAGTAACAGCTTATTATAATTTTAAGAAATAGAGTTTTTCTCTTTGCATCTCTCACCTTTTTGTCCTTGCTCAGAGTGAAATCCACATTGCACAGACTGAATGTGTACTAGACTGTATTGATTTTCTCCTCTTGGTCTACATCCATCAACCAGAATAAATTCCATATTGAAATAATAAATATGCCTTCCTACCCAGGGAACAACATTGGATTCCTCTTCATTTCCACACATGAAGAATTATTTGTGCTTGTTTTTTTGCTATGTCAGAACGTCAGAATGTTAGCATTTCTTTTCAACTCATATGCCAACAAAAAACTCTTTTATTGATAGAACTCTACCACTTTTTAATTGTTCCACTACTGCCTGAGTCACTATAAACAAACATGTCAATCCAATGGTATATACTAGAAATACAAATGCAAATACAAATTTAATAGACTTGTAGGATCTAATAAATACAACTACATCAGTAAAAGGGGTGAAAACGTTGACAACAATTTGAAGATACATTGGCCTAGCTGCTGGTAATACTTTGATCTTTTTAGAGCCCGTGTTTTGAGACACGTACATGTGCACATATGTACACGTATGTGCATGTAACAGAAAATAATTGAATATTTCTCTTTCATTGGTTAGATGAATACTTGGTAACAGGAAAGCAATGGTATTGAACATAAAGCCACTATTTCTCAAATCATTCTAGCTTAGTTTTGTATCATACTCAGATTCAGCTCTGCTCAATGTTCTTATGTACACCACATTATGTTCCTCATTATTGCTTTGCTGTCATGTAAGTAGTGCCCATTCTTGTGACATTATTAGACTGGAGATTTATAGAGAACAGTTCATTGTTATCCAATTGTTATCCAATAAGCACATTGCTGTGATTTAAATACATAAAAGAGAAATAAGGTTAATATGTGACAGTTTAGTAGTTTTAAATAATTCCTTTGGTTTGCAAAAAGCTTAGTTTACTCTTCTGTGCCAAAGAAGTTACTTCATTCTTAAAGTGTCATACATAATTCTTCATATATGATTTTGAAAAAGTTATCAATCTGTGGAGTTTTTTTTTGGTTTTGTTGGTTTTCTTCACTTATCATACTTCAAATACAGGACTAAAGGGATATTTTCTCCTATGATTCTTTCCCAATAGGATTACTCTAGAAACTATAGGAGCATTCTATTTATTGGATTCTTGTTATCAGGACATCTGGGTGATACCCAATTGCTTTAACATTCATGTAAATAAATTTGGGGATTCTAGCTGATTATTGGCATAAATCATACTTATTTTAACTTTCTCCTCCATAACTTTTTTCTAGCCTATTGCTTGCAGGTGGACACACAGAAAGCTTCAGTTATCAAATTCTGAGTGATGTATTTAAAAATTCTAGTTTGCGTCCCCTAATCTATATCTTCTTATATTGATCAAGATTAATTTCCCACCATTTGGTCAGCTTTGTGTTGATTTGAACACTGCATTAATGATAAAAGACTTTTATCATATGTGTTAGCTAAGACATGTTAACAACACATTTAAATCTTAGTCTAGACAAAGCCTGTGGCACTATTCCACATTTACTCATGTACAAATAGCTCAAGACCTTTAATTTCCATCCTTGAATGCTCAGCCTGCTATTGGTGCATCAACATGTCCTCTTTTTGGTTCATTGTCTAATGAATAATTTCATTCCCCATGTGTCAACCAGAAGAACAGAGTCTGTGCTTTTAGAGCTGTGTTGGTTCTACAGTGTTGGTAAGTGGAAAATAATAAAACTGAGTCTTACATCAGTGAATTACCACTGCAAACGTACTGACTGAAGCTTAAATCAAAAAAATAATTTGCCTGCTTGCAAAAGATACCATTACAATGTTTTCCTGGAAGATTGTTCTGAGTTTATGGTATCTTGGTAACAGTATTATTCATAATGCACAGCCTGTTTTCATTAATTATACATATGTTGCATGTATATTATATTTATTGTTGAATGGCATAATACTGTACATACGTAGTACTATACATGTACTACACAGATTTTTGTATTCTTACGAAAATTGACATAGTAATAATATACTGTTCAGCATTTTGTGGCAAATTCACATTAGTACAAAAGTACTACCATTTCAACCTAGAATTCATTTCTTACTGAGGATATTTCTGCTCCCCTTCCCTGTTCCTTTGAATGATAGTTAAAAGCCTCTATAATTATGTGGGGATACAAAACAGATATTAGAAGGGAAAACGAAGCAGGAGATATGACACTGGCTTATACGAAGGACTAATTATGCATCTGAGAGCTGAATCTTGGCAGTAAAATACCTTGAGCCCTGAGGGGAGTTTTATAACTGCTGCTGATTTATAATATTTGATATACTGAAAGGAAGGAATCTTGCCTAGCACAACGTATGTAATGCTGATAGCTCTTTACAAATCAAAATATAGCATATGTTAAGGTTGGAAAACTGGGGTATTTTCATCAATACCAGCAAAAACACAGTGTTATTGAATAGCAGTAGTAACCAATCAGAGTAAGTAAGCTGAGCCAAAAAAACTCTGTTTCCCCCTCCCAAAAAAAACATGAATACACTTGCAGTTCATAGAGCATTATTGCCATGACTCTTATTAACAATGAAAATCACATCTCATTCTGGTCCTAGACGACCTTCTTTTTAATAGCCATTTGCCTTTCCAGATTCCTGCAGAAGGAAGGGACTCAAAGGCGATATGTAACAATAGAAGTTCTGATTTCTAGGGCTGAAGAAGAACTCCTTTGAACACATATAACCTGTTAAACTGGGTGGTTAGGAGATTTTGGCCAGTTAAATTGCTTTCGGCCTTTCCGTCATCCTGAGTTGATTAGCTAATAATAAGAGAGGAAGGAAGTAGATACAAATGTAAAAGGCAGCAAATAACTATAAGACTGTAGTCTGCAGTGACTGGAGGATATTAAGGAAATTGTGAAATGGAAGCAGTTAGGGGTTTTCTATCGAGCAATCTTATAGGAGCAATCTTATAAAATCTTATGGGAGCAAAACTAAAGGATGTATGAGTCATATAAACCATATGGTTACCCATACATCTGAGATACTGTCCTAACCCTTGAGGGGATCCAGTAATTTGAGCCGAGCCCTACTGAACAGTACCTAATAACAATACATTTTTAAGTGGCTGGTCAGTTCTCTGAGAAAATGCAGGATACATGTGTTTAAGTGTCATAGCAAGAAAAAAATAATCTACTAAGCCCATATAATTTTTACCTATATAAACCTATATAAGGCTTCATGTAAATTTTTGCATCAAATATTCCATTCTCTCCCTTTCTGTTCTCTGTAACCAGGCTTCATTTCTTTCTTTACTTTTATTAGTACATTGGCAGGATTTAATAGATTTCTACTGAGTTTTCACGTGGATTCTGAAATACTGGTGTGATTAAAACAAATGTTCAGGTAAAATACCGAGGAAACATTGTATGTGCTTAAGAAGAGATACAAAATAGAATTTCTTCCCACACCTCTCTGTGATAGAACCAAACAAATCTTGAGATTATTTTCTTTCATTATTAAACTCATCCTAAAACCCTTGAGCAAAGAAACCTCTAGAAGACTGGGGATATTGGAATTAAGGCTGATCCAAAGTGTCTTACATTGAAAAGAGACAAATCAGTGTGCTGATACAGGTAGTTGGAGAGTGATGGAGATGGTTGGAGGAACTTTTGGCTTTTCCCAGTTTTCTTTCTCTCCAGTCTCTAATATGTACATCTCCAGCTTGAGCCGTATGTAAGCATGCATTTGTCTTTAACCAAATAGCATGGATATGTAAATAAAGTGGTAGCTCTCATTTAATTTGGAGTAGAGGTTGGGAAGATAATGCAGATTTCTACTAAATTTCAGTGCCAACATGTGCTTTATTGGCTGGAAGAAACACTGTTCACTAGCCAATTTTGTGTTAAATGGAGCAGTGAGTGCAAGGTTTTTGCTGGATATCATGGCTCTTTGATTTGGATCTTTTCTGTCTTTGCCATAAAGGAAAGTGAGTCTGAAACTCCTGAATTGTTAAGCCTTCTAAAACTGATATGAAAGAGGAGATTCTACCCTCTGTTGACAGCACTATTTTTTACTTATTGCCCATGTCAGTATTATAATCAGGAAAAGGTAAGATTTTATTTTATTTTACTTTTTCGGTGGAATTCAAACACTGCCTTTCATGCTTCCAGAGTGTGGATGGATTTTAATGCATGCTTAATATTAAGCATGTATCAAGGTGGACTGTTGAACGGAGCCTGTAATTTAATATTCTTTACATGTACGAGTTCTTTAGTCAAATAAAACTACAGTAATTTGTCTGAAGTTGTTTGTAAGGTACAGAAATTAGAAATAGTTCAAAATGCATTGTAGTAATGGGAAACTGGAAACAATCTGAACTTTAATCTTTAAACGAATGTGGTTCTTACATATACGCACCTAGGAACTGTAAATTAAAAATCTAATTGATGTATTTCATGTCAACTTTTAGTTAAAATTAAAGACCTTGCCTCACTCTACACAGTTCAGTATTTTTAAACTACAGATTAATGGCCTGGAATGGGGAGAAACAGAAAACCTCATTATGATGAAAAGCAAAGAAAATCTCAGTTCTTTACAACGTACACACAGTATCTGTAGAGCTCAGTGTTTGGTACTTCAGGAAAAGTTTTTGTGCCCCAAAGCTCCTTTGTTTGGTTTGGGTATTTTACTCCTACGTTGTAACTTTGTCAGTTGGTGAAAGATATTACTGCCTGATTAGTTGCTTATTTAATCTCAGTCACAACAGCACAATATCTCTTGAAATTCTCATGCTGATAACAGCAGAACTCTATTAACAATGCTGGATATTAGTGTTTATTTATTTTTCTTGTATATAGACAACAGTTCTGTTTAAGTAGGGTTTTCTCAGATTGTTTTTACCCCCTTTGGAGATAGTGATCTGTGGAGGACAGCTGGTATTTTGAACAGAAGTTGTGCATGCTCCTCCTCCATCCCATTTTTTTCATACTTTAAAAAGTGAGAAGCATGGGGTTTGCAGAACTCACTATAGTTTTCAGTATTTGTCCTATTCATTATAGTAATAACCCCCAAATATCTCAACTGGCACCTTCAAGGGAATTTCTTCAGTGTTCTGGAAGATTACTTTAAATATGGATAACAGGTACACATTGTACCCTGATGGCAGTCCAGTGTGCCCAATAACATGCAGTTCAGAAACTGAGGGCATTGTGCTTCATCTGGCCCAGTATTTTCCCATAGGCTTTTTTTTCAAGCCAGTGCTGAAGTATTTGTTGTTTCTAAAAACAATTTGCAACCGTTCATATTAGCAATTTTAAAAAGGGTGAGACAAGTGCTAACAAGATTGCTTTGTTGATCTCAATTGTTAGTTATTTGCAGACACTCAGTTTTGCAATGACTTTACTGGACAACTAGAAGGCCAGAGAATAAACTTTAAAAAGCAAGTACGTGATGTTGGCGATAGGTAGCAAAATTAAAGCTGACACAGCAAAGTCTGTTTAGAAATGGGGCTTAAGGTTTTTTTGACAATTTCACCTTTAGTCTTTTAATAAGGTTGAAAATTGAAAGGGTTCAGTATATTTTAGTATGACTGAAGCTTGGTTTTAGTTACAGCTATTTAACTTTATCAGGCTCTCCTGGAGAATTGCATAGCACCTGGCTTCATGAAGGATGAGGTTTTGAAAAACAATTGTTTTAAAAGTGAAAAGGCAAAAGTGGATGTAGTCCTGTTTGTATATCCAGTCTCCTTTAAATTTTCAGTCCTGTGGGTAATACATTATCGGGCTGATTCCAGTTTCCTGTTTATATAGGGTCTGGCTTTGATGCGAGTACAACAGATTAAGAAACAGGAGCAGAGTTCCTGTTTTAGTAATTTCTCATTAAGATGTATATAATTCCAATGACACTGTGCTGACAATTATTAAAAACATCAGACCAATGAACACATACTTTTCATCAGTAACCAAAGATTTAAAGGCATACCACCTGAGCAGCATACCCACTATATTTCATCTTTGATCAAAGCTACAGATTAGAAAGAAGTATTGCATATGGTTTAATATGTGTTTTAACTTATAAAGATCATTCTGGAAAGGCTCCTATTTCTATACAAGATATTTAAGTAATTAATTCCCACATTAAAGTAAACCTCATAGGAGATTTCTGGATTTCATAATTTATCAACCAAAGTAATCTGGAAACTGTTGATGGGCTTTTCTGGTAACTTGTTGAATTGTATTTCATGCTAAGGTGTTATGTTTTACTTGTAGTTTCAATATTTTTAATAATGTTACTTGCCATTGTGTCTTGCTATGCCTTTGTCTGATAAATTACAGTTCTCAGTACAGATCTGCTCCCAAGGTAGAGAGTAATGGGCTGGGACACAGTGACCTGTTGCCCTGACTCTTGCCAGTGTGCTAATGATTGGTTTTGCAGCCCCCATTTTTTTTTTTTCCAATGTGAAATTCTACCATCCCTCGAGTAAAGTAATGTACTATCAAATTGTATTCTGATATAGCAGTACACTGCTGCTGGAACGGTCCACAGGCCCCACAGCACTCAATCACTAATGTGGCAGTGAAATTATTTGGTGAACTGATGCAGGTATGCTTTTTGTTCAGAGAAAGACAACAGAAAACCACTTACTATATGTAGAAATAAATAAAAAATATGCATATCAATATAATTATTTTTGATTGTAAATAAATGTTAATTATCCAAGCTACGAGGTTTTAAGTGATATTGCCACAAAAGAACAGAAATTCAGACTAAACCTGTGACGAACCCAAGAAGTCCCAGCAATTTGGAAGCTTGGATGACCCTGGTGATCCATGTTATCTTTTCCTGCAGTACCATTCCAAGTTGATTACTTGTACTAAAGTATGTACTTGTAACAGGACCTGTCTGTAAGTAACATCTGTACCAGGTAAAACTGAAAAATTGCCTCAATTCTTTTCCCCAGCAACACTGTAAAAGTCAGTAGAGCTACCTGTGGTGCTAAGGATATTATTTCCAAGCTAGGCATTGCTAGCAAGTTTGGTAATCTTGTAGCTTAATTGGTATATGAGCTTATCACACCATTTCCTCTTGATGAGTTGTGTGTGTTATACAACCCCCCTGTTATTTTCTCTTTTGCCTTCTTTAGGAGTTTCATCAAGAAATAATAAATATGTCCAAGCATATGAATTCCATTATGTACAAGATAATTCCAGTAGCAGTATCCATGATGATGACTGTAACATGAGTCCAAGAGCAGAAAGCTTATACTTACAGCTATTGGAATAATCTCCTCACTGTCTATTTACGTTTGAAGTATGTAGAGCTGGTGAGATTTAATTTCTGTTCTGATGTATGTTTATCCTGTTACTGACTTTTTGTTCCTTTCCACTACTTACAGTTGTGTAATTTACATTTACTTAATGATCCAGAATGTTTAGAAAATAGAAACAAAGATCTTCTGCTACTGAAAGTCTGTTGGAGTACTGCTGACAGAAGAGGGTTAGCTGTCAACTGTTAAAACAAAGTAATCTCCAATTGGGCAAAATTAAACCAGGACTTTCACTTAATAAGGTGCATATATGTCTACTGGAACTGCTGAGTTCAGTAGTGGGCTGGGTTATTATATTAGATTTGAAGCTATTTGCTCTTGAAAAACAAACAAACAAGCTTAAAGTGAATGCAGTTTATTAAGTTCAGCTCTGCTCTCCTAGTGAAATATCATGAGAAATCTTTCACAGAGGCTTCCTTCTCCTCTCCAATCCCCAGTAAAATCAGGGCAACTCAAGCTTCTTTCCATAAGGACACCAAACAGATATTTTTTTTATTTTTTAATTTTGAAATCAATTTAGTACCTGAACTCATTGAACATTGGAACTTGCATAATGTTTTTGGTATTTATGTGATGTTATATATGATTTCAGTTGAAATCTTGCAACCATCTATGTAACCTTTCTAGCCAGAGGATTCTAAAGAATCTCTGTCAACATATCAGACTATTGCATTCTTCATGTGTTATTGATTGATAGGACAGAGAAAATGATATATTGACCAGGCAAAACCCACTGTATTTCCTAACTTTATTACTGCTAAAATTCTGGGATTTTGAGTTTACTCATCTTTGGATGTCACGTTGCTAAACTGATATGTAGAGAACTCAAAAGGTGACTGATTGCAGAAACAAATGCTTTTAGAGACAACTCCTTATATCTTCAAGTACATTCATAGGGATAAATTCCTGAGAGGGGATTTAAACTTTTTAAGGGACTCTAATAGGATTTAAAAGCTGTAAAGTTGAATAGCACAGTTTATAGCCTACTTGGATGGGTATGGTCTATATTCTTTCTCAGGCCAAGGTCAGTGGTATAAATGTTGCTGTAAAAACTGCTTGTTAATAACTGCAAAGGATACCTGCTGACTGAGGCAAGACATTTTTGAAGAAGGCTTGTTTTTGTAAAGTAAATTTGTAGAGCTGGTGCAGAAAAGTGTTTGGAAGATGATTTCTGCCAGAGTTAGATGCTGGCTCTTGAATTTGGAGTGGTATGGTTTCGTTGTTGTTTTCAAATCTCTTTCTGGCAACATATCAGTTTTTCAATATTTCTTTTTCCTAGCTGGAAGGTAAGAAATGGCGACAAAAAGAGGACATTTGCTTTCCTTAACTGTTTTAGGCTGATGTCTCTGGATGCAGAATGCGACTTCGTTTTCTGAACTGGACTGTACAAAATTTCTACTTGCAGACACTTAATGGAACAACTGCGGTAGACATGAGACCACTTTTGTGTCTGTGACCATGTAATAACTGCTTGTAAAAAGACTGAGACAAGACCGTACCTCTGTTCCATGAGCAGAACGAGGTGAGTGCTTGAATTTTGACCCTGTGATTACCTGGCTTAATTACCTGGTGTCCGTCTCTTGTCAGAGGAGCTGTGGACAGTGCATTTATCTAGGCATAGTAAAGGCCCTTTTCTCCCTGCATATGTCTTTCCATAGAATTATCGAATCATAGAATGCATTGGGTTGGAAGGGACATTAAGGATAACATAGTTCCAACCTTACCACCATGGGTGGGGACACCTCCCACTAGACCAGGTTGCCCAAATTCCCATCCAACCTGGCCTTGAACATCTCCAAGGATGGGACATCCACAACTTCTCTGGGCAACCTCCTCCAGTGCCTCACCACCCTCTGAGTAAATAATTTCTTCCTTATAGCTAATAAAATCTATATCTATCTAAAAACCCATAGATAAAAACCTATATTAGATATATCTATCTAAAAAACCAATATCTATCTAAATCTACCCTTTTAATTTAAAGCCATTACTCCTGGTCCTGTCACTACACTCCCTGATAAAGCATCCCTCTCCTTTTCTGTAGGCCCTGTTTAGGTACTGGAAGTCTGCTATAATGGTTCCCTGGAGCCTTGTCTTCTCCAGGCTGAACAACCCCAACTCCTTCAGCCTCTCTCATAGGGGAGGTGCTCTAGCCCTTTGATCATCTTTGTGGCCCTCCTCTGGACTTATTCTAATAGGTCCATGTCCTTCTTATACTGGGGACCCCAGAGCTGAACACAGTACTCCAGATGGGGTCTCATGGAAGCAGATTAAAGGGGGACTTATATCACTTCCCATAACCCCTTGGTAATGCTTTTGATGCAGCCTAAGTCTGTACCACGGGGTCCATCCCCCAGGAGCAAACTGCTCCAGCATGGGTCCCTCATGGGCGGCAGATCTCCCCAGACCCCTTGCTCCTGCGTGGGCTCTCCATGGGCTGCAGCCTCCTCCAGGCCACATCCACCTGCTCCACCTGGGGCTCCTCCATGGGCTGCAGCGTGGAGATCTGCTCCATGTGGGACCCATGGGCTGCAGGGGGACAGCCTGCTCCACCAGGGGCCTCTCCACAGGCCACAGGGAAACTGCTGCTGCGTGCCTGGAGCACCTCCTGCCCTTCTGCTGCACTCGCCCTGGGGGCTGCAGGGCTGCTTCTCATTCCTCGCTCTCCCAGCTGCAGTTGTGCAGCATTTTTTTTTCCTTCCTTTTTTGCCCCTTTCTTAAATCTGCTCTCACAGAGGTGCAAACATTGCTTATTGGCTCTGGCCAGCAGGTCCCTTTGGAGCTGGAAGAAATTGGACCTTATCTAACATGGGGCAGCTTCTGGATTCTTCTCACCAAGACCATCCCTGCAATCTCCCGCTACCACAATCTTGGCATGTAAATACACTACACAATTTCATCTGCCAATTCTCTCAGGACCTGTGGACGCATCTCATCATTCCCCATGAACTTGTGCACCTTCACATTCCTTAGATGCTCTCAAACTTGATCCTCTCCTGCAGATGGCAGTTCTTCATTCTCCCAGTTCCTGCCTTTGCCTTCTGGGACTTGGACTATGTGGCTAGAGCTCTTGCTGGTGAAGGCTGAGGCAAAAAGTCATTGAGTACCTCGACCTACTCCATATCCCAGGTAATCAGGTCTCCCATTTCCTCCTGGAAAGGACCCACAATTTCCCTGGTCATCCTTTTATCATGACGTACCTATAGAAGCCTTTCTTGTTGTCCTTGATGTCCCAGGCAAAATTTAATTGTGAAAGGGTTTTAGCCTTCCTAACTTGATCCCTGGCTGCTTGGACAACTTCTCTGTATTCCTCCCAGGTGACCTGCCCTGCATCCACCATCTGTAGGCCTCCTTTTTCTGCTTGAGCTTGGCCAGGAGCTCCTTGTTCATCTATGCAGGCCTTCTGGCATTTTTGCCTGACTTCCTTTTTTTTGGGATGCAATATTCCTGAGTTTAGAGAAAGTCATCCTTGAATATTAACTAGCTTCCTTGGGCCCCTCTTCTCTCCAGGGCTCTGTCCCATGGTACTCTACGAAGCAGATTCCTAAAGAGGCCCAAGTCTGCTCTCCCCAAGTCAAGGGTAGTGAGACTTTCTGTGCTCCCTCCTTGCTGCCCTCAGGTTCCTATCTGCACCATTTCATGGTCACTGCAGCCAAGGCTGCCCCTGCGCTTCACATTTCCCACCAGCCCTTCCTTCCCATTGAGAATGGGGTCTAGAATAGCACCTCTCCCTGTTGGCTTCTGTATCACTTGGAGAAAAGAAGTAGCCAGAGTGTCAGGGAGAGTTTTGCAAAACATCCCATTACTTAGGAGCATATTTAGCCCTCAGTTCTTTTTGTGTGGCCTGAGCATGCAACTGCCATTTTAGAAATTTATATGGCAAATAATAAGATACTTTATTGGTGATAGTTATTGGAATTTGTTGCTGTGCAAAAGGTATAGTTGTAGTTACATTTTTGCTAACTGTTAAGTATTTATTTATTTATTTTTTGCCTTTCTGACCTTTTCTGTAGGCCAGTGAAAGAACTTGGCAGTGCTTCTGTATTGTTTTTGGATATGTCAGAACTTCCTAATGCACATGTTTTCCAGATGCTAAAATGAAGATGCTTAAGGTCTGGGAGTTTATTTTTATCCAGCAGTGAAGGTCTTGGAACTGGTGATGTTCAATCAATAAGCTACATTTGCTTTTTTCAAGCTACTTATTAGAGTATGATGCAGCAAAAAGAACTCATGTTACAATTTATACAAGAAATCATTGACACAGCTCCTAAAGCCAAGCACGCTGCTCTGGAATAAGCAGAGCTGGAATGAAATAGAAGTTAAAAAAAAAAAAAAAAAGAAAAGTTGACTCCTTGCCTCTAATCAGTGAGCAGAACTATGACCCCTGTAAGTGTGAAATAATCCATAAAAGAGCTCATGTTGAAACAACCATTTGGACAACTACATGGAATTAAAGTTTTTGCATCTCTCAAGAGGCTGCTCATTTATAAGATGTATGTTTTGCTCTGCTTGGAGGCATATATGTTGTCTCAGCTGAGTGGTATTGTGCTGCACAGTGTTTGCCATGTTTTCTGAGAAAGTTTAATTTAGCAAGTTTTAACCATGGACAAATATATCAAATGCATTCTGTGATTTAACTTTGGGTTTGTCTTAGATACCGGCATTTTATGTTCTAGACGTGAAACTATGTAAAGCTCTCTCTAACGGTTCTTAAAGGAAACCACAAGCTGTTTCTTGAGTTGGTTGTATGAGGAGTCACTCCAAGGAGCTTGAAGTCCATAGCTGAGCTCCCCTGGATTTTTGTGGTACGGGCAGGACTTGCTCTGCCTTGTGCAGGAGCCAGCTAAAGTCAGCCCTCATGCTCTGTCAGACAGTTCAAAGCTAGCAAGGCTGTCATCATCGTTTGGCAAGCCCACAGGGTAAAGCGAGGACAGGCGGAGGCTGCCAGAGCCTTCCCGGCGCTGAACTCTCTCAGGTCACTACGTCTGGGCTGGGGCTAGCCCAGACAAAGGCAGTGGCAGGGACAGGGCTCCAGCAGACTCAGGGCAGCACTGGTTGCTGGCATGCCCAGGGGCCGGCCCCTCATACCTGAAATTTCATCTGAGCTAAAACTGTAACAAAACTTTTGTAAGATTTTCCACCCATGTTTGAAGTGGAAGTTTGCATATGTGATTTGTGCACACACACAGGCTCAAAAGGAGCCATGCTGAAAATTCACCTTGGCTGCAATCACCCAAATTGATAAAACTCAGCATCTGCTTTTTCGGTTAGCATAATCTTTGTAGTCTGTTTGTTATTCAAAGGAAGCTTATCTCATTGAGAGTCCTATTATTGAATGTATTGTATTAAATGTTGATGTAAACCTTTAAGTAAAAGGCATAGTTGCTCTCATCCAGTATGTCTGTGGTATTAGGTCATGAATATAAAAATATAAAAATAAATGTGTGTACATACGCATAGGCATTTGTAATCTTAGGGCCCATGTTATACCTTTAAGCATTTGCCAGTGGCTCTGTTATGGGTAGGCTCCTTCGGAATGTGCTATTTCTTTGACAGTGCCAGGTAGCAGTGCCTTGATTAATATTGTTACTCTAAAGAATATAAAAAAATAAAATTAAAAAAAATCTATTGGAGCAAGAAAATTATTGTTACAATATAGAGCACTGAAATGAACATGCTTATTACCATGCCTCTCAATTGCACAGAGACCAAAAGACAGAGAGAGCGTTCTTCTCTTCCACTCTGCTCTGCATATTTTGTCATTACCATGCAGAGCTGTCGCGACGGCTGTCTCCTGGTTATGATTTTCAAATCCCAGTTGATGATTAATACCATTGGCTCAGACGACTGTAAAAGTCCTGTGCTATAGCTGCAGACATTTTTCACACTGCTCTAGCAGTAATGATGTGCATCGCAATGTAAGTGACATGGAGGGTGGAAGGCAGCAATGAGTGAAGGAGAGAAAGAAATAGGGTGACATGCAAGAGATACTTTTTTTTTTTTTTGGTATGTTTTCCCTATTTGTCAGGTCAGCAAGCAGACAGGTTTAACTAGAAAGCCTGTCACATGAATACCTTGCATTTCTGTGGAACTGTTTACTTAAAAACATCCAAAAGCCTCCTGTAGTCAAGTAAGGAGATAAAAAAAAAATAATAATCTAGGACTGATGGATTGATTCAATGTCCTCACTAAAGAAGAATGGACAAGGTGCAGAATTTCACCCAGGTTAACACTGGAAGCTTTACTTTTTCCAGGGAAAGCTCCTTCAGCCTGTCTGCATTCAGTTGCACACATGCTTCAAAGGAAGGTATAGGTATGTTTGGTGGCAAGGAAAGTTAAATCAACAAAGCTATGGCTGTATGCTCAGGTACACAAGTGTCATCATGAGTAGAAAATGAATGAGCAACTCATGAAGGTAGTATGGGATTTCTGGTAGTCTTGTCCTGCTTTCTAGGACTATTTTGCTCTCTCTGCCCTTCTCTTCTTTCTCCCACCCTCATATGCTCTCTACGCATATCCACCTTTCCTTTGAGTATTTTCTATTTTCTGTTCCACTGTACTCCCTACCCATGTCTTCTCAAGTTCCTTTTTCTCTAAATCCCGAGGCTTCTCACTATTTAGGCCTCTCTCTCAAATTTAAACAAAATAATTTGCAAAGTTTTTATGTATAGGTTATCGTCCCAATGTCCAAGTCTAATGCACACAAATATTAGTTGGAGGACCCGTATACACAGTGGCAGTGGTTTGCAGCCTGGTGTATAGTGGTGAGTGCACAATAACTAGTGCTTATATTCTTTTTATGTAAATTTATCTGTATGGAAAATACAACCTCCTTTAAACTTGGATGCTGAGTGAGCTTGATATTTGTGAACAATACTGTTATGAGCTGTACCCTTCCCCTTTGTCACTGAGGATGTTTGCACAGATTTAAGTATTGTTTTTGTTTTGGCAGTGGCCTAATGCTCAGAGCAGGAAGCGGCTGCACCCTGACGGCTGTCATTTCCCCTTCGTGTGACTCCTGTTTACTGCCAGCTGGTTTCTTACAGACACATCACAGGCTTTGATATGACGGGGCCCCGCCGCTGACTCAGAGCTACTAAGATTTCTGTGGCTATCTGTTTGCTTGTGCTGTCCTTCACAAATGATAAGGTCAGCCTCAAAAAAAAAAAAAAAAAAAAAAAAAAAAATTGAATCATAGGCTCTTTCACAATCCTTTGCTTAGATTACGGGATGTATGTTGCCACTGAGTCAGTGAAAGACAAGGAGCAGTGACGGCTGGGAACATGTCAAGTGGACGTGGGGAACTGGGCAGAACTTTGATGCAGAAACTGTTTTCCCAGCAGAGGAGGTCCTGGCAGACGCATGGCTTGCTGCCCAGTTTGGGATGTGTCCTCTTGGTCCTCATTCTGAATCCTTCCCTCTTACCTCTCCCCCACCCACGTAAAATCTTTTGTTAAGTTTTGTCTTCTGTTAGGTTAGCTTGTTTTAATGCAGTGGAGCCCCACATAGATTCAGCAGTCTTGTGGTTGTTTTATAGGGCTCCAATGTATTTGGAAATGAATTAAGGCACCTGAAAGGTCTGGCAGTTTCATTAGAGAAGGACAGTCCAATCCAAATTAGTGTAACTCACTTAAAATTGAAGTAAAATGTTTTAAAGAGAGTGATCTGATAAATATTGGCTTTAACTAATTGGATTTTCAATAGACAAATCACTGCATTTTTCTCATTACTTGGTGCTCTGTAACGCTTTCACATTGTCCTGGAGAGTACTGTTCCCTGTGACTGAGCTGAGATGTCTGAGTGAAATCACTTACTGAGCTGTTTTTCTGAGCCTTCAGCTACTTTGGGGCACTTGAGGCCTGGCTTGGCGAGGCTGCTATGGCTCAGAGCTCCTGCCTGCTCTCCCTGCTACTGAAGAGATTTTGCTGTTTTTTAGTGCACTCGTACAGGTTTGCTAATCCTTATGCATATTGCATGGGTGAAATGATTGGCAGGTTGCCAGTGACCTCTCTGAAAGAAAACACTCACGATAAGCACAGCATAAGGCCTATTGTGTTACAAATATGGTAGACTTTATTTATTTATTGGTTAAGGGGGACAGGAAACAGGGCATGTCCTTTTAAAGTCAACTTCTGTATTCCAGAATTAAAACTAAATAGGACCTGAGTAAATATGAATCTTCTTTGCTGCCTAATAGTATTTTTTAAAGTATTATTATCAAATCATAGAATCATTAAGATGGAAAAGACCTCCAAGATCCTCTGGTCCAACCATCCAAGTATCGAAACCAGTATCACCCACTAAACCATGTCTCTAAGCACCATGTCCAACATTTCCTTAAACACCTTCAGGGATGGTGACTCCACCACATCCCTGGGCAAACTGTTCAAATGCCTGGCTATAATCCCTTATTAAAAAGAAGAAGGAAAAAAAAAAAAAGGAAAATAAGCAGGAATTCTTATAACCTCATCTAATGTGGGAGCACCATCATTTAATACCTTCCAAAGCATGTTTTCTGAAAAGAACTTGCATGCATTTATTTGATTCCCACTTCAGGAAAAGGGAAGCATTCCCTTCTCAGGAACTTCAAAGCTGATGCCCCACAAAGGGAGCTGCTCCTCAAAAATGCTTTCAGTGAGGTACTAGCATATGGCCTGGGAAATGGTAGAGAAGTGAAACAGCTTCTTGTTCATTAATACTGAAATGTTTATATGAACAGCAATAATAACAACATATGCATTTTAGTGTCTGTGCAGTATGAAATTGCATGTGGATTCAATTAGATAATATTGACAGTCACGATGGTAAGTATGCAAATAATACCATGATATTCTTCCATTAAGATTCCTGTGTACGGAAAAGTAGAGATGGAAAATGGAGTGGTGCTATACAGTTGCTGAGCTATTTATTTTTCTAACACAAAATGCCCTAAAGCAAAGTTTGTCTGTAAGATGTTTGTTCATTCAGTTTAGGAAAATCAGTAGTTGACTGAATGGCTGAGGCATGTGGGTATGTTTTTTTTTTTTTTCAGGGCAGATTTGGTGTATCTCCTATGCAGGCTTGACCATCCCAAGTCCACTATACTGAAAACAGCTATACTGAAAACAGTTTTAGTCAGTGCACTGCATTTCCATGCAATTATGGTGGTATGCTTATTTTCTGTTACCTTTTGAATGGATAATTTAAAATAGCTCTCTGTAGGGATGTTCTCTGTGTCTGTCTGCCTATCAATCTTTCTATCTGAATGCAGAAGTATTTGATTAGTGTATTTAAAGTAATAAAGATGTCAACAGTAGTGTCACATTGATTGATGCTAATTATAAGTCTTTAATGGATCCTCTGGTTTGGCCACTCTCCTTGCAGATTGTGATTTTATGGTTAAAATAATGCCCTGCTGTCCGCAGACTTGGTCATAAATTGTGGTCTATCTTTCTTTAATGACTCCATGTGCAGTGGTATAATCCCAATAACATACATTATCTTTGGTAAAAGGAAGGCAGTGACTTTCATAGAGGTGATGGATGGATTTATAAGGACTAGCTAACAGACTGTCTGGGATCACACCAGAGGCAAGGCTGATTGTTCTGCTTGTGCATTGCCATAAGCAGAAACATTAAGCAGGCAGTCTTGGATAACTGATGATTTTCATTCAGTTCCTCTCTTTCCACTCATACCATCAGTAAAAGTTAAAGAAAATGCTGAGATGAGAATCAAAGTCTCCTATCAAAAAACTATCATGATGCAAGACATCTTCAGTAGGCATCTGTCAACTGTACTGAACAAAAAGCAGTGCAGACTCTTGCTTTGAGGCCATTCTTTTTAAAGCATGTAACAAATGGTCAGTGAATGCATGTTTACCTTAAGAAAGCACATTGTTACCAAGAAGAAAATGCTACATCCGAGGGGAGGGTGGGGGACAAAAAGGGGCATAAAGGAGAGTTTATTAATTTTGAAAGGGATTCAAACAGAATTTCAGGGGACCATGTAGGGATGTGCACAGGGATACCCACATACATACAAATGTGTATCAAGTTACATGTGTCCATTTTTAAGTACAGTCGCTATAGAAATTTTGAAACTCTGCCTTACTGATTGCGTGTTCATAAATGGCACCTAGGAGCATCCCAGCAGAGCATGGACCATCCCAGCAGAGCATGGAGCACCCCACAATACTGTGTGTAGATAGGCAGGTGCATGTGGATGTTCTCAGAGTGGTCTGTGCCTTATGGGCCCTGTAGCATAACTAGTGAACCTGGTTAAAAAGCAGAATGTTTCCTTAGTGCGAAGTTGTTAGGAATAAAAGTTAATTTGGAAAAGATGCAGTCACACACAAAAAAATATAATAAAAAAAAATTGTTAGCACCCAAATGTTGGGTTTTACTGCCTGTAGCTTGCTATAGTTGTATGCTTGTGGTGTGTGATCTAGAGATATCAAGTACAAGGAAATTACTGCTGGCTTGTTTGTTTATTTATTTACTTTGGAGAGACTACAATGGACTCGAAAAAATAATTCTGAGTAAAATGGTAACATGGGTGATGGTGAAATGTCACAAAACTTCAAAGCATTTGTTCAACTGTTCAAAAGTTAAAACTGCCAGTTTCAGTATTGCTTTTGGCAAGTAGATGTACTTGAAGTATACATACTTCAAGAATATGTCCTTTGCCATATTCTTGAAGTGTATGCTTCTTGAAGTCACATCAGCTAGACAGCCTCAAGTCATCCATGAGCTCTGCAGGCAGCTGTATTACCAGATCTGGACCTCTGGTTCTGTCATCAGAGATCTTCTCAGTGGGTTTTCTGGAGCACATTGTGTGAATGTTTTGTGTTAGTTTTCTTTTGGAGTGGTGGAATGCTTGAGTGTTTTTGTTGTTGGTGGTGGTTTTGTTTGTTTTAATTTTATGTTTAATTCAGCAGAGTTTTTTCTGCAACCACACCTGCTGGAGCTGGGTGATGCATCCACATGAAGCTTTACCCCCTGTTCTCAAAGGGCAGGATTCCTTTTGTCCCAGCCCCTGTCTATTTGTCCTGTCCTACACAAGGTTCCTACACAGCATGGGTGATTCTCTGTGAGGCATGATGAATATGCCATTTGCTGGGGATTTATAAGAAACATACATTAATGTAAGCACATACTTTGCACTGCAAGTAAAGGAGCACCTCAGTCAGCTTGCATACATGTGTGCATGCCTATGTGTAGAGGAAACTGACCTACATACAGAAACTTGCGCTGACCAGAGAAGGTGGCAGCAGGGTTGTTTATTTTCTCTCAATTTGATTATTTCCATTTTTTCTTTATGATAAATTAGCACTAGCTCATATGTTTCAGATGAAATTAAAAAAAAAAAAAAAAGAAAGCCCCAAGGCTTCTGCTTAAAAATGCAGGTTAATCCTTGGTGGCTTGCAGAAGCATTTCTGTAGCATGCTACTAATTAAGATAAGGTTATCATTTTAAGTTATACCAGGAATGCAATTAGAGCTCTTACTAAGAACTGTAGCAATCAATTTTATACAAATTATTCAGACCTGGTAAGGTAGAATGCAGTTTTAATAGGACAAGAGAACACACTGTGGTTTTATTAAATATAATATAGATTCAAATTACAGCTGAACACTGTACTGCCTCTCATTCAGCAGGAATCCATGTATCCCTTTCTAAAATCTTTTCTTAGGTGGGATTAATTTAAACATTTTTTCTTTCCTCCTCTATGTACAATTGCAATTGATTTCTGATCTTGGAAAAGAGTCCTTTTGAATGGATGTACTATAAAACCTGAAATGAATATGGAGAAACATTTAGAAACATTTACCACATAGCAGAAATTTCACATGTACACATAGGTGTGAATTGATGACAGATGACCATTTAGGATATACATGTATATAGCTTGTAGATGTAGTTATTTTCTACAGTACTGTGGACAAAAATCAGTCCCTGTTGACATAACTGGAAGAAGCAGAGTAGACAGCAGAATTGACTTCCACCAGGCACAAAACATTTCAGTATATCTGAACTTTGGCCAAACATCAAAAAAAGAATTAAAAAAAAAAATAATATATATATATGTGTGTGTATATAAAGATAATATGCTAGTGAAAGAACTATACTTTACCCACAAACATATTTGTTTGTTTATTCATGAAGATATACAAATTTTTGAGAAACAGAACAGGACATAGACATGCAAACTGTAGAAGTATGCAGTCATGAAAGGATTTCAAAGTGTCACACATACAATGTGGTATTTTTATCTCTGTGTGTAGTGTCCTGGCTCTATTTTTCAAGCAAGGAATGCCTGTTCTTTAGGTTTTCCTGGAACAGTGGTCTTTAAAATCACTTTTTGTTATCTCACTCTGGTTACCTCCTTGTTTTGGAACTGTGCAAACTTCAATTCCTTGGGTTATACTCATGTTTTATCGATGCCCTTAAATTCATTATATGGTAGCTAATCTTGGGCTTAATCAATAATATAAGAATTCAAACATTAAAAGATGACTATTCCTCAAATGCAGTTAGAAACAAAGCAAATTCAGAAGCCTTTATCAAAAGGAACATGGACATGGGAAATGTGGGTGAATGTGGGTGTGCACTCAGAGTGCTTAGTCAACCTTTATCCTTCCATGTGACGACTGTGTGGTCAGTGAATAAAACTGTCTGTAGCTGCAGATTAGAAGTAAATGATTTATAAAAATGTATCAGATTATTTCTTGTTTTACTTTTTTTTTTTTCAAATAAATGTTAAGACAGTTTAGTTTTCCATTTTCTATGTCTCGTGAAAGAAAATTTTCATCAGGATTTGTAATTCTGTCTCTTTCAAAATTCTTTCTAGAAGTTTTTGGTGAGAATTACATGGTCTTCTGCAAGGTGGGCAATGAAAGATATTAACTTCTGGGTCCAATATTATGCATGAAGCTATCCATCTTTACAGAGTAGTGTGTAATTAACTCTTTGTTAAAACATTCAATATTCATCTTTGTGTTTATCCAAGTCACAGCACTGTGCTTCTTCATGTCCCTGTTATCTCATTTTTTAGATTTTTTTTTTCTATTTATTATCTGGGTTGTACTTACCAATTGTAGTTACTAATCAATGTTGTAATGCATTTTAGAAAGGATGGTGTAGATGACATTATTCTGTCTCGGGGCTGTTTTTCCTTTCAATATGAAATGGAAATCCAAAGGAATAAGATTTTCTATTTAATTAAGAATATTGTTTGGCTTGAAGGACTACTACATGAAAAGACTGGTTGTCAGGTTTTAGCAATTAATATAGTTACTGGCATGTGATATTAAATGGGACACTAGTGTGTGTTTCTGTAGTCACAAGTCACTTCACTCTGTCAGCTGGAGAAGCTTGTGCTGGAGAAGGGTGTGTACAGCATTCCCAGGCATCTTAGGAGAATAATCTTGGTGGGCATGAGAAACTGGGACGGGAAGGTAGAACTCTGTGGAACTGGAAAGGTCTCTCTGGTCAGTTAAAGGACATTGAAGCAGGTAAACATCCATGTTAACCTTCATTCATATATATATGTATGTACATTTATGTATTTAAAAGTTGCTGCAGCTTGTTGTTGGACTCAGCAACTGAAGTACTGATTTTAAACTGGTTATCCTAACATAAGGATCTGGCGTTAAGACACCATGGTCCAGCTGAGAACTGATCTGCAGAATGGCCTGTTGCAGGCTGTGTGCATGTGAGTTTGTCACCCATTCTCTCCATGTGTTTATTTATTTATTTTTGGTAAAAGTAATTCTGTGAAATCCCTAGAATTCCTGTTTCAAAACAGTAATTCTAGGAAAGGAAAGACTGTCATTTTTACTGATCTTGAGACAATTGAGTCTTCCATCAGGCTGTTACTGTACAGAATCACAGAATAGCTGAGGTTAGAAGGGACCTCTGGAGATCAGCTCTAGTCCAACCTGCCTGTTCAAGCAGGGTCACCTAGAGTGCATTGCACAGGACCACGTCCAGGAGGGTTTTGAGTATCTCCAGAGAAGGAGACTCCACGGCCTCTCTGGGCAATCTGTTCCAGCACTCTGTGCCTTCACAGCAAAGTTTTTCCTCATATTCAGATGGAACTTCCTGTGCTTTAGTTTGTGCCTGATGCTTTTTGTTCTACGACTGGATTACTACAAAAAGAGTCTTGTCACCCTCTCTTCAGATATTTATATATGTTGATATGGTCCCCTCTCAGTCCTCTCTTCTCCAGGCTAAACAAGCTCAGATTCCTTGACCTTTCCTCATAAGAGAGATGCTCCAGTCCCCTAATCATCTTAGTAGCCCTCCACTGAACTCACTCCAATAGCTCCATGTCCCTCTTGTACTGGGGAGCCCAGACCTGGACATAGTACTCCAGATGGGCTTGCCAGGGCAGAGCAGAGGGGAAGGATCACCTCTCTAAAATGCTGGCAACACTCTTCTGAATGCACACCAGGATACCGTTGGCCTTCTTGGACACAAGGGCACATTGCTGGCTCGTGGTATTCTTGTTTTGGCTGGGATAGTTATTTTTCCTTCATAGGGGCTGTTTTGTGTCATGTTTTGGGTTTAGGAAAAAAATAATGCTGATGACACACTGATGTTTTAGTTATTGCAGAGCAGTGTTTATACAGAGCCAAGGACTTTTCGGCTTCTCAAGTGGCCCTGCCAACAAGGAGGTTGGGGGTGCACAAGAAGCTGGGAGGGGACACAGCTAGGAGCTGGCCCAAACTGGCCAAAGGGATATTACATTATCTATTATGTCATGAAGAGCAACAAAACTTGGGGAGCTGTCTGGGGCAAGGTGCTGCTGACTGGGGACTGGCTGGGCATTGGTCATCAGGTTGTGAGCAAGTGCATTGTGCATTGCTCGTTTTGTGTGTGTGCGCACACACACACACCCACACACACACATATATATATATGTATATATATACATATGTATATGTGTGTATATATATATATATATATATATATATATATATATATATGTATGCAATTACCATGATCCCTTACCATTTTCCCTTCCATTTCTGTCCTTTTAAATTGTCTTTATCTCAACCCATGAGCTTTACCTTTTCATTTCTCTCCCCCATCCCAATTAGGGGGGCAGGGGAGGCAGCATGTAGATGGCTGTGTGGTGCTGGCGGGCTGCCTGCCCGGTTAAACTGCAACACATGGTTAACTCATCCTCCACCAGGACTCTCAGGTCCCTCTCTGCAGAGCTGCTCTCCAGCAGGACAGCCCCCAGACTGTATTGGTGAATGGGGTTATTCCTCCCTATGTGCAGGACCCAGCACTTGCCCTTGTAGAACTTCATGAGATTCCTCTCAGCCCAGCTTTCCAGCCTGTCCAGCTCCCTCTGAATTGTGGCGTATCCTCCCAGATTTGTGTCATCGCCAAACTTGCCAAGGGTGCACTCTGTTCCATCATCCAGGTCACTGATGAGTAAGTTGAACACGACTGGACCCAGTACTGACCCCTGGGAGACTTTGCTAGCTACAAGCCTCCAAGTAGACTGCACTGCTGAGCACAACCCTCTATCCAACTAGTTTTCAATCCACCTCACTGTCCTCTCATCTAACCCACACTCCCTGAGCTTGTCTATGATGTTGTAGGAGACATAGTCAAAAGTCTTGCTGATGTGAAGAAAGACAACATCCACTGGTCTCCTCTCACCTACCCAGTCAGTCATCTGATAGCCATCACAGAAGGCTATCAGAGTAGTTAAGCATGATTTCCTCTTGGTGAATCCATGCTAACTACTCCTGATCAGCTTCTTTTCCTCCACATGCTTAGAAATGACATTCATGGTGGGCAGTTCCATCACCTTTCCAGGGATGTGGAGGTGAGGCTGACAGTGCTGTAGTTTCTTGGGTCCTCCTTGTTGCCCTTTTTGAAGATCAGACTGACATAGGCTTTCTTCCAGTCCTCAGGCACCTTCCCTGTTCTCCATGACCTTTCAAAGATGATGGAGAGAGGCTTAGTACTTGCCTTCCAGCACCTCCAACAAGAGTTTCATGTTTGGAAAATGTTCTGGAAAATGTCCCTTCATTTTATCTCAAGTTGGAAACAGGGTAATATTTTCTTTTAAAAGAAATCAAGGCTGACTGTAGTGCAAAAACAGCTTGGCAGTTTGAGTATAAGCAGAAAGACATTTGTGTTACATGTATGCAGATGTTACCATACATGAAGTTCAAATCCAACAATTAAGTCTGAAGAAGTGTTTTGTTGGATTAAGGGCAAAAGGCAGTAGGTAGCTTAAATATGCTTAATTGAAAAAGTACATGCATAAATAATGTTTGTTTTTGTTTAGGCAGTGTGGTGAAGATAGCTAGATTATGACGGGATAGTTTAGGAATAAAAATAACTTTACTTTCATGGATATCATCCTTTATAGTTTGGAGGTAGAAAGCTGTAATTGAGGACCTGTGGCAACGAGAGAATTATGGCCACTAGTAATGCAGAAAACAAACGACACACTAGAGGTGCTCTTTACTGTTCTCATTGAATTCTTACAGGAATTTACTATATGATTATCTTCAATCAAATTATGAGTACAATTAGGTTTTGGTACATGTGTTGTTAGGGTTTGACCACTGCAGAGCAGAGGTTACCATTGCTCAGTGAGGCCAGGCTGTCACAAGGAGTCTGTGGATGTTGAAAGCTTTCTCACCTGCACTGTTGTTTATACAGATACTATGCTCTACAAGCCTTGTTCAGGCTTATCAACAGAAGGTTAATTAGCAGCGGTCACAGACCTCACTGTTATAAGCTTGCAGGTGAAGGTTATTTTGTCATATACAGAGCTAAAGAGAATTTATGTTTATAGAATGAATTCTTCTGTGCTAAATCTGTAAGGTTGGCCTTCATTAGCAATAAGGAAAGTATGTGGACTGATAACATGGGTGAGTAATCAACTTCATTTATTGTTAAAACTGCAGTAGAGGTTAGCTTGGTTAAAATGTATTTTAGCAATGTTTACTATTTAACATGGGAGTACTTACCAATATTAACAGAGCAGAGCCTGTTTGTTGGGCTCAAATCTGATTAATAGCATTTTTTTTTTCTATTCTGGTTTATATAGTGGTGGATTATGTTTTCCTATATCATATTTAGCTTGTAATTCAGAAGGTTTTGTTTTATGATGTTTTGAAATGCTTAGAAACACAGGACAAGAATGTTAATGATGAGAGAAAACAAATATTCCAAAGCTGAATCTAGTTATAGATGTCTGAGTCAGAGGAATTGAATCAACTTTTAAATGGCAATTGAGTGCAGAAGACATTTTCCAATGTCTTTTTGATATTAAACGTAAGACCAGAAAATATTCATCCTGTTGGCCATAATTATTTTAGAGCTCCTCAAAGTTTCTTACAATTTGTTTACAATTAAACATAGCTGCACTTCACAAAAAATATGCATCTTGGTTTTTTATGTTTCTCAGCCAATATAACATCTGTACTCTAGGTACTGTAGTCCTGATTCAGAAAACAAGTTTTTATCAGCAAAGACCATTAGTGCATGTTCTTATGTCATACAGAAGCCAGTAGAATGTAAGCAAGTGCTTACTACATGAGCTTAAATATATCTGCTTTTGTTATTTATTTTTTTTAGTATACTTTACTCTCAGATCTCAGCTCTAAAGAGAAATGTGTTTTGTCATCAACTGATGTGTGCATTATCTTACTGATCGACAATTTAATTAATCTTTGTAACATCCCCATGAGATGGAGGGCTGGTATTATGCCAGTTTTACAGATACTAGGCTGAAGTATAGATATAGTAGTGCAGAGTCTCCACCAGTTTGGGGTATTCAGTTTGGGATGCATTATATGATATTGCCACATGGCACAGCATCTATCAGCTTCAGTTGCTAATGCAGCACCTCAGCTTGGGAACCTAGAGAGGAAAATGCCTGTTAGAAAGTGTGTATAGTTAAGCAATGTTGAAAGCCTCACAAGCCTCACACAAAGGCAGAAAGGTGTGGATCCTGTTCACTAAAAAAATACTTAGCTTTCTAAAGGAGTTTCAGATTACAAAAAAAAAAAAAAAAAGTTACAACATTGGCAAATTTGAGTTCATGTTTGAGGAGAAGCAAAAAGTAATACTGATATACAAGATGCATGTCCCTCAAATGTTAAGTTAGGGCTGCAGCTCTTGGAGATGCTAATGCTTTACAAAGAAAACATCAATAGAAATGTTATTGTCTGGGGAGAAGGACTCTTCTTAGATGTGTTTAATGCTGGTTTGCTGTAAGTTTACAAAGTAAGGTAAAAGGTTTTAACCAAGCAGAGCTTGGATCAAGGTTTGACAAATATAAGCAGCCATTAAAGTACTGAGTGGGAGGCAATGTTAATACAGGATGATGCTGGCTTTTTTTCCTACCCATTCACTCACCGTTTCAGATAGATATAGATCATATATATGTATTCCAGGATGTATTCGTATGTGTTTGTTGTGCTGCCCAAACAACTGAGTAACAAGAACATATTTAAACATAGTTTAAATAAATGGTTATTCTCACTTTGATGCTGTGTCTTCAGTTTCTGGAAGCAGCCTATCGCTCTTGCAGTTTGGTCCTTGACCTATCACTTTTGGAGATTTGCCATACAATCTTTGTTTTCAGTAACAAGAATGGAAAAACTGACTTCCTGACAGTAATGCTGAAGTCTAAGTTGAAACCACTCACAGGTGAAAAAACAAGAGCTCTTCCACTTTGAACCTGTAATGTTTTACACGTAAAATACCCACTTAAAACTGGGCAGCCAACAAAAGGAGGCCAGTCCCTTGCCCAATACCAAATATTAAATGCTTTGTCAGAAGTTTCACTAAATAGTTGTTGTAATATGTTTCTGTGTGTTTTTCCCTAGGTAGTGTATGATTTTTAATCTTAAGAAAAAATAAAAATAATTGGTTATTTATTTTTAATATGGGTATCGTATTAATTCACTGAGCAGCTCCTGGCCCTTCATAGACTGGTAACAGTTGTCTGTGCAGCTCTGACTGATCCCCATGTGGCCTCTTCATCACACAGATTTTTCTTGGATTTGTAAAACGCATTAGGATTTAGATATTTATTTGTACGGGGAACCGGCAGATCACACAACTTGCTTGTTTTCTGGCATTTGCACCATCTTTCATAGTGTTCTGTTTTCATCAACACAACAGTAGCTTCTGTATGACTTTTTAAGGGAATTAGGATATTTATGTTAGGTATTTGTGTCTTCAGACTAAATTCTCTTCCTGAAGTACATGCAGGTTTACTGAACAATGCAGCATTTGAGTTTTGGAATCCAAATCGAAGTCATAGCACAAAAGGCATACGAATCTATTGGAAGACTTGGGGCTCAATTCAGTGGTCACATTTTTGGTGATGTAGGTTAAATTATGTGTTTTGTAGCAACTAAATATTCCATAGTTACGTCAACAGAATGTTATTTTACACTTTCAGGAAATTAGGAGGGAACAATAACAAGAATGGAAGTTGAACGTAGAGCAAGCTATATAAAGTGTTAGTATTTTCCCGTAAGTAGTGTGTTCAAGTTTTGTTTGTTTTAACACAGTTACAAATTGTCTATACAAATTTTATTTTTCTTTTTACATCCTTATAATAATTACAGTACTACACAGGATCTTATGGCCTGACTCCTTTTATGCTGGCATATGCATCATGGCAGTTGCTTTTGAACTGTGAGAAGCATTTAGCTCCAGGGCTAACTGAAATGTAGGAAACAGTATTTAGTAAGTCAAAATATTATTGGAAATATTAACCTTAGAAAGCTTCTATAAATGCAGAAAAAAAATATATATTTTTTTCAGTGTTTGTTATAATTTTGCTGCATTTAGATCAACATTCTGCTCTCAATTTCCACATTTCTGCTCTCCTCCAGGACTGAAGTCTTCCTCACACAGTTTACAGTGATCCAAAAGCACGGTGCTTAAGATACAGTCTTAGTCCTTTAACTTGCTTAGACATATTTTCTAAACCTAATGATCAAATGTGGGTGGGTATTAAGCAAATATCACTTGCTTACAAAAACAAAACAACAAAAAAAAACACACAAAAACAACAAACAAACAAACAAACATTTTTAGCTCTATCTGGAACTATTTTGTCACTTCTTGTCTGTATGTATTCCAGATAAATGTACTGATGGAAATACTGGTGGAACCATGAAGTTTAGGCAAAATATGTGATATTCTCAGTAGGTGAATTTCAATTTTGAAATAGCAGGTGTTCACACTGGGAACAGAATATTATGATTAAACAACTGGCAAATACAGATATATGTGGTCAGTGCTATTATCTGGCATAGCTGATCTATGACTGGTAGGATAATTGCAATAAACTATCTATCTCACATCCTAGAACTAATGTGGGAAAATTTTCAGAGAGTAGTATTGAATAATCAGCTAATTCACATAAAATGATCTGTCTCCAGATGAATGTAAGAGAAAAGATTCAGTGTGCACTTCAGCAGTATCTTGTGATAAAGGTCTGTGCTGAAAATGCAGAAGTATTTCCCTATTTTTTACATGCATTTACTGTGATGATCTAGTCAGATCCTGGCAAATTCTACTGAAAATTACCGGAAGGTAGTCTTATGCCTATTTTTTTTCCTGAATGGACAACTAAATTTTTTTTTTGTATGAGACAGTAGCTAGATCGGCATTCCAGGTGCCATCAGGAAATGGCTTTGAAGAAGCCGATCAAGTACCAAAGAAGTTTATCTGTGGCCATGCAAAACTTTTTATAGGATATTTTACCTTCCTTAAGATCTCTGTCCACTGTAGAGAAACTGCTTCTGGTAATTGAACTCTTACTTAAAGTTGACCTGAACATCTCCAAGCTATGGCAGTGTATGTCTAGACATATCCTGTGGTCACTAAATGTCTACCAATATCACAGAATCACAGAATCTCTAGGTTGGAAGAGACCTCAAGATCATCGAGTCCAACCTCTGACCTAACACTAACAGTCCCCACTAAACCATATCCCTAAGTTCTACATCTAAACGTCTTTTGAAGACTTCCAGGGATGGTGACTCAACCACCTCCCTGGGCAGCCTGTTCCAATGTCTAACAACCCTTTCAGTAAAGAAATTCTTCCTAACATCTAACCTAAAACTCCCCTGGCGCAACTTTAGCCCATTCCCCCTCGTCCTGTCACCAGGCACATGGGAGAACAGGCCAACCCCCATCTCGCTAGAGCCTCCTTTAATATACTTATACAGAGTGATAAGGTCACCCCTGAGCCTCCTTTTCTCTAGGCTGAACAAGCCCAGCTCCTTCAGCCGCTCCTCATAGGACTTGCTCTCCAGGCCCCTCACCAGCTTCGTCGCCCTTCTCTGGACCCGCTCAAGCACCTCGATGTCCTTCTTGTAGCGAGGGGCCCAGAACTGAACACAGTACTCGAGGTGCGGCCTCACCAGAGCCGAGTACAGGGGGACGATCACCTCCCTAGCCCTGCTGGTCACAGTGTTTCTGATACAAGCCAGGACGCCGTTGGCCTTCTTGGCCACCTGAGCACACTGCTGGCTCATATTCAGCCGACTGTCCACCATCACTCCCAGGTCCTTCTCTGCCTGGCAGCTCTCCAGCCATTCCTCTCCCAGCCTGTAGCTCTTCTTGGGGTTATTGCGCCCCAGGTGCAGGACCCGGCACTTGGCCTTGTTAAACTTCATACAGTTGACCTCAGCCCATCGGTGCAGCCTATCCAGATCCTCCTGCAGAGCCTTCCTACCCTCAAGCAGATCGACACACGCACCTAGCTTGGTGTCATCTGCAAACTTACTGAGGGTGCACTCAATGCCCTCATCCAGATCATTGATGAAGATGTTAAAGAGGACCGGCCCCAGTACCGAGCCCTGGGGGACGCCACTAGTGACTGGCCTCCAACTGGACTTGGCTCCATTTACCACAACTCTCTGGGCCCGGCTATCCAGCCAGTTTCTAACCCAACGAAGCGTGCGCCAGTCCAAGCCAAGAGCAGCCAGTTTCTTGAGGAGAATGCTGTGGGAAACGGTGTCAAAAGCCTTGCTGAAGTCAAGGTAGACCACATCCACAGCCTTTCCCTCGTCCACCCAGCGCGTCACTTTGTTGTAGAAGGAGATCAGGTTCGTCAAGCAGGATCTGCCTTCCATAAACCCATGCTGACTGGGCCTGATCGCCTGCTTGCCCTTCAAGTGCCGCATGATGACTCCCAAGAGGATCTGCTCCATGAGCTTCCCTGGTACTGAGGTCAAACTGACCGGCCTGTAGTTCCCCGGGTCTGCCCTCCGGCCCTTCTTGTAGATGGGCGTCACGTTTGCTAGCCGCCAGTCAGCTGGGACCTCCCCCGATAGCCAGGACTGCTGATAAATGATGGATAGGGGCTTGGCCAGCTCCTCTGCCAGTTCTCTCAGTACTCTTGGGTGGATCCCATCCGGCCCCATCGACTTGTGCACATCCAAGTGCCGTAGCAGGTCACCAACCAGTTCTTCGTGGATGGTGAGGGCCACATCCTGCTCCCCGTCCCCTTCCACCAGTTCTGGGTACTGGGTATCCAGAGAGCAACCGGTTTTACCACTAAAGACTGAGGCAAAGAAGGCATTGAGCACCTCCGCCTTTTCCTCATCTCTTGTAACTAAGTTTCCCCCCGCATCCAGTAAAGGATGGAGATTCTCCTTAGTCCTCCTTTTTGTGTTGATGTATTTATAAAAGCGTTTTTTGTTATCTTTAACGGCAGTAGCCAGCTTGAGCTCCAGATGAGCTTTGGCCTTCCTAATTTTGTCCCTGCACAGCCTCGCTACATCCTTATAGTCCTCCCTAGTGGCCTGCCCAATTTTCCAAAGATTATAAACCCTCTTTTTCCTCCTAAGCTCAAGCCACAATTCTCTGTTGAGCCAGGCTGGTCGTCTTCCCCGCTGGCTCATCTTTGGGCACATGGGGATAGACCGCTCCTGTGCCATTAGGATTTGCCTCTTGAATAGCACCCAGCCTTCCTGAACCCCTCTGCCCTTCAGAACCGCCTCCCATGGGACTCCACCAACCAGTGTCCTGAGCAGCCTAAAGTCAGCCCTCCGAAAGTCCAATACAGTGGTTTTACTGGTTCCCTTCCTGGCCCCGCCAAGAATAGAGAACTCCACCATTTCGTGGTCACTCTGCCCAAGACTGTTCCCGACAATCACATCCTCCACCAGTCCTTCTCTGTTTGTGAAGAGAAGGTCTAGCAGGGCACCACCCCTGGTAGGTTCACTAATCAGCTGCGTCAGGAAGCTATCTTCCACTTTCTCCAGAAACCTCCTAGACTGCTTCCTCTGGGCTGTGTTGTGCTTCCAGGATATGTCAGGGAAGTTGAAGTCCCCCACGAGTACAAGCGCCGACGATTTCACAACTTCTGTCAGCTGCCTGTAGAACTCCTCATCCGTCTCCTCATCCTGGTTCGGCGGTCTATAGCAGACCCCGACCAGGACACTAGCCTTGTTGTCCCTGCCGATCCTAACCCAAAGGGACTCGATCTTGTCATTCCTAGCCTCGAGTTCTACAACATCGAAAGACTCTCTAATATAGAGAGCCACACCGCCACCCCTTCCATGCTGCCTGTCCCTTCTGAAGAGCCTATAGCCAGGCATCGCAGCACTCCAGTCATGAGACTGGTCCCACCACGTTTCCGTGATGGCAACCAAGTCGTAGCCTGCCCGCTGCACGATGGCTTCCAGCTCCTCCTGTTTGTTACCCATGCTGCGTGCATTGGTGTAGATGCACTTCAGCTGGGTCTTTACCTTATCCTCCGGCCTTGCCACTGCTCCCCCTGGTACAGCCCCAACAGTCCTCGCTCCAGCCCCATCCCCCTTCTTACCTAGTTTAAAGCCCTATCAATGAGCCCCGCCAGCTCCTGGCCCAGGATCCTTTTTCCCCTAAAGGATAGGGACCCGTCTACGGCCACCAGACCAGGTGCTGAGTAAACTGCCCCATGGTCGAAAAACCCAAGATTTCTGCGTAGGCACCAGCCCCGGAGCCACGTGTTTAACAGGTGGGCTATATGTTGTAGGGCACTTCAAAAAGCAAAGGACACTTCATGCCTTGGCCAGTAGCCATCACAGTTCAGTGCTTAGACTCTGTGCAACTCTGTGGTTTTTGTTCATGTGGGGCTAACGTATTTGTTTTGGTTTGAGTCCATGAGGTTTACACACTTGAGGTTCACTTTGGGGTTTCAGGTTCGGTGAAATATCAACTTTTGCCCAGTTTTTGGGTTGAAACCTCAAACTTAATGGTATTGCTTTCTCTATCTGTAGATTCTGAAGTGAAGGGTCACGGAAAAACAAACCGCAAGCCCTGATACTTGCTGAGAAACATCAAGCATTCAAACGGACCATTCATTGCAGCATTTAGTGATCATATTTTTCTGTCAAAATTAGCAATTCTTCATTTTATTGATATGCACTTGTCTATTAGTGGCGTTCTGTTTCAACTGAAATTATAGCATTTCTTCAACTTTCTGCTGTTTATCAGTTCCCACTTCCTGGGTGGCAATGTTTAGTACCACACAGTGATGCCAGTTTTGGAGTGCAATGAACAAGAAATTATTATTATTATTATTATTGTTGTTATTATTATTATTATTATTATTTAATGAAACCATTTGACTGGTTCTTGTTTATGCTAAGTCCTGTTACTTTTGTCCAGTGTTTGCAGTGCCAGTGCTATGCTTAACCAATGTGAAGCTATGCTTTCTTGGACTTCAGGAAATCGGTCCCAAAAGGGACTTTTCACAAAGGGGAAAAGCTGGTGCCCTAAAGGCACTTGGGTAGCTTTCTTCATTTGAGTCCTAACACTGTCTGGTGCTGAAGGGGCTTTAGCTCTTGTTCTCTTTAGCAACGCAACTCTTGCTGAATTGGGATACGGTGTTTAATTGTTAGTGAAAGTCAATGAAATTTAGACTCATAAGGATCAATGTTGTATGGCAGTACCATACCAAGCAGACAATTAACCATACAAAGGAGCATAATGAATCTCACTGAAAAGCACCTGAAAATTATTCCATAGCATTCAGTAGTTTTTAAGGAGTTGTGAATTGTTCTCATTTTGGGCTGCCTGTATATTGGTCCAATTCTTTGTGCTGATCTAGAGACTACTCTGATGCTGACTTTTGCTCCAAAGCCTGTCTCCTGTGGACAGTTACATCAAATCCAAGGTAGCTAGTGTATTGCTAAGCTAGCACAAAGCTGCTCTAATACAAAGCATGATTTATGACCAAATGTTTGAGAACAGATCTTCAAACACTAGCACCAAATTGGTGATGGGAAAAATGCTATTGATTACCTATGCCAGGGCAGCATCCAAACTAGGCCCAGTTCTTTCCACATCTTCCAGTTATTTTCATATGAGCTCAATTGCTAATGGTGCCACCCAGCAATTCCCATCTGTATGCTCATCTGTTCTATATGGACATCTTCTGTCTTCTTCACTCACTACATGGAAGGAGAGAAAATGTACTGTGGAAGTCAACTGAGAGAGTCATTTAGGTAACTTTAGTCTGCCTATGAGTTACTTCAGTTATTAATAGTATCGAACATACCAAAAATCTATGTTAGAGATTTGAAAAGGAAAGAAAGGGTTAGTTACCCATGCTGTTATCAAATAATTTAATGGGGCGTTTATATTAAGGAATCTCAGTGTAAGAATTAGATTTTAAGCTCTTGGTGCCTGGAGAACTATCTCACAAGGTGCTTCATCTAAATCTTTTATATTTTTAAAGAAACAATGAGTGGTTGTTGTCTTTGTAATAGTCTTTTTCCTTCTTTCCCTTTCCCTTCATTTGCATCTAATGTGGATGTGTATCTCTAACTCATATTTAAAGGTACATACAACAACTACCCTCAGAAGAGTTTTTTCACAAGCCTGAGCAAATTTATAATTTTTGTAGGGCCCCTTTTTCAGGTCCATTTAAAAAAAAATTCATCCTATACTATTTATTCTGAATGAAGCAGGATCCTCTAGCTACCACGTTGTTTCAACCTTAGTTCTGACTTCTCAGAGTAGGTCAGGCTTCACATTCATTTGCACTTTGTTTTTTCTCATTGCTAGCACGCATGGAACACCATTGGAGTTGTTATTAGGGTAGTCATTGTTGTTTTAGTTAATACTTGAGATGGAAGCACATAGATATCAAAGCAATCATCAGATGGTGGCAGTTGGGAAATGCTACTGAGTTGAGCTGAACTTGATAAAACGAGTACGAAAAGAGCTTCTTCATTCCTTGGCTTCTTCACTTCTCTTCTACTGCTTCAGTGTTAGATTTAGGAAATGTATGTAATTCAGTATTTCCCACTAGCAGTGCAGTGAAGGTTGTGCATGTAAGAAAAAGAGAGAACGTTCTTTTTCTGTACAATATTTCCCCAGGGAAGGAGTTTTAGCACTGGAAGAGGTTACCTGGAGAGGTTAAAGAATCTCCATCCCTGAGTTTTTTCAAGACAACGTCACAGGTGACCTGTTGTAATGTTGGTGATAGCCTTGCTTAAACAGAGGGTTCTCTGTATGACCTCCAGAGGACCCTTCTAACCAATATATCTGTGATTCTAAGTCAGAATAGATAAATGAACTACTGGTACTACTAAGTGGGAAAAATCATGAGCTCGCAAAGTCAAGAACTCCTGTGGATCTATCCTAGAAATTAATACAAATGGACAAGAAACCATTCACAGATATACTGTAACAATGGTTTTATAGTTTAAGAATAATGAGAGTGGTCACCAGGATAGCTCCTCTGATCTTGTAATCGAAAGCCCTAAAGATACTTATTTTGCTCCTCTGAATCCATGCCTTGGTAATGTTTATCTTTTGGACTGAGAAAACACCATCTGAAGCCTGTATTCTCCATATTAGCTGACACTGTATTTGAAAATTCTGTATTATATTGATTAATTACGATCTGAATTTGGGTATACCATTATCATTTTCCAACAAAGACTTGACAGTGTTGATATTGCACCACCTGTGAAAATACCCTTGGATGACTATGATAATCTTTTGATTTTTTTTCATATGTAGTCCAGAAGCTCTTCTGACCACTAGCTTCCCACTGAAGGTGAACACTACAACTGGATTTTATGTAATTTAGGCAAGTCCAAGGTGCAGCCCATTGAAAAGCCCCTTTCTGATAGGAGCCAATGAGAACAAGCTTGGACTGCCTTGTGCAAATTTCTGCAATCTGCTATTGCGTGAACAGTTGAGAAGGTTGAAATCGGCACAAAAGAGCACTTGGGTTTTGCTCCGATTTCAGTTCCCCACCTGGGTGCTAGGCATCTCTCTCTTTTGGGGAATTGTGTACTTTATCTCCATCTCATAAACTTCAGAGTTTACAATGGGATCCTGTACAGAACAGCTGTGCAGCTATCTTTTTATTTTTCCCTGACACCGAGTACAGTTTCAGTGTGAAGAGCCAGGGAGCACAGCATTGCAAGGTGGTGCCTGGCTTTTGCAAAGGGGATGGAGGACTCTGTATCACCTGCTCTGTCTTTTTAACAAATGTTAAGAGTAAAACAAGCTACAAACTGCTGTGTTTGTTGGATGAAAACTTCACGCAGCAGCAATTCCATCGATCGTCAAGGTCAGCTTTTTTTACTTTTGTTTCTCAAGCTAACCAGTCAGTCCCTCGGTTCCATGCTCCTGTAGGCAAGATGTTGAAGCAGCCAAGGATGTTAACTGCTTGGTGCCCTGACAGGGAACAGCATTGTGGAGCTACATACTCTTACTTGGGGACCGCCAAGGGTATCCAGATATTACCATGTTTAATGCTGTGGCACAACACCTCTGCGGGAATTGGTAGGAAAGAGCATTTGCTTATTGACTTGGATTGAAAGCTTTTGAGTCAGCAACATTCAAAAAAACACAGCCACTGAATGCAAACCAGACAGAGCCCTGTTGTGTCCATAAGTGAGGAAAAAAAAAACTGCTCATTTTTTCCTAATTATTTTGTGGGACAGTGCATTTGCTAAAATTAGCAGTTATGAAATGAAAGAATACCCCTCATTTTCTCACTGTAGTTGATTGTGAGTGGGGGGCTGAGTGAGAAAAGGAGCTGTCTTGGCAAACAGCTTATTAGTTTCGGATAAATTATTCAGAACACAAGTTTGGATACAGATTGTAGGGAATGATAATGCAGTTGGTTTTCTGAGTTTCTTCATGTTATGAAGACATGGAGTATGCTTTTCAGGAATTCACTTAAGTGGAATCAGCTTTGAATAACGTAGTCTGGAAGTAATATTGCTGCCATCCAGCTAGTGTCTGTGGAACAGCATTCTCTTGCCTCTTGAAGCATTGGTGTTGAAGACAGAGATATTTATTTGTTCTTTCTTTTTGTGTATTTTTTTTTTAAAGGGAAATTCTTTCTAACCACTAGAGAGGGGCATGTTTTGGTCGAGCTTTTTCCCCCCCGAGTGAAATAGTGGACCACATCAGCATCCGATTTGGGTGCGTCATGTGGTTTCTCATGTGATGCTGGTCTCGCTGCGCTTTGGAGAGTGAGCCTTTGTGACTCTGCGCTCTTGGACAGTAACATCCAGCAACAAAGGAGACTTTGGGGAGAGGGGGGGAGAAGACACCCCCCCTGAAAAACCCCAAAGCCCAGAAAAAAATAAAGTTGCAATCATTTATGATAATTATTATTTCATCTTAACTCTTTCGGCTTCTATTTTTAATTCCGGGTCTTCCCTTTTCTCCGTTCCTGCAGGCATAAAGCTGCACTATTCGGAAGAAGCGAGATTGTCTTTCCTCACAGCTACGGTGCTGCGCCACTCTCAACACAGCCTGCTTTTTCCCCCATTTACCTGGGCGGCTGCTGCTGTTTCTGCTGCTGCTGGGGCTGCTGCAGTCTCGCTGCCTGTGCTTCACCCTGGCTTGGCTGACTTGAGACTCACTCGTCTGCACATTGCTAAGGAAGAGGAGCGATGAAGCCACATTTTTTTCTCTTGGTTTTGGAAGCAAAGGGTTGTGCTGTGTGGTGGTTTCGGGGTTTTCTTTGTTTTTTGGGAGGGGGAAAGGAGGCATGTTCATCTAGGATGGGGTGGGTGAAAGCTTAAAGAAATATGATGTAAAGTAATCCAGTGCTCAACAAGGGCATCAGCAGCAAGAATCCAGCCTCTGCTGCTCCAGAGGATTAACATGGGGAAAGCCACAGAGCCGCAATCGGGTTTCACCTCAGCGTTGTGCTGGAGATGGATAAATAAGGTATTGGTTGTGTCTGCCTGTTAAGGCAAAGCCACGGGAGGAAGAGCGAGAGAGCGAGAGAGCGAGTGAAAATGCAGAGGAAGAAGAAATGCTGTGTGCTGTTTGTCTGATCTGTGCATTCTCATTGCAGAGAGGATGGCATAATTAAGAAAGCAATGTATGGATGGAGAGGCTGTAAATTGTAGCTCGAACACTCCTGATGCTGTCAGGGAGAGAACTGATGAACTAGGTGGCTGCAGTGATATCCCCAGGGAAAACAGCAGCCATACACTCTGTGCGTGTATGTGTGTGTGCTTATATGTGTGAGAGCATGTACAGACATGAAAGAAAGACATTTCTGACCAATTTACAGAGGAAGTCTACTGTTTTGATGGGTCAGACTTGATTGCAGCTTTTATTTTCAACCATAGCTCTACATCTATTTCCTGACTGAGATGGCACTTTGCAAATGCAGACGTAGGCAGAATTATTCTAAGAAATGTGAAAGCAGATCCTTTCTGTTTAACACCTTGAAGCACTGAATCTTCTGCACTGCTGAGAGAAACTGTATGTGTGTGGGGGGAGGTTCCTTTTCTCCATCTTAAAATCTTTATAAACACAGCTGTATTCAGTATAGTGAAAAATTCTATACTGTAAATAGAAATGTGATCAATCTAATCAAAATAAATGCATCCCAGATGACTTCTAGACCAGCTGGCTATCACAGTCGTCAGATGGCTAAATGCTAAACTGAGCATTTATAGTCAGCATTATATTTACATTTTTTTCAGAATTTCAAAATCAGCCTCTAATTAAAAATGATTCTTCCTCTATTGGAAAGAGGCAACGCTTGCATTTGGCAATGAATTTATCTGGAATGTATCTGGGGTTGTTGTATTTTTATTTATTTTTATTTTTTATTTCTGCACATGCATCAGAGAGATCATGTTTTTATAACAGGTAGCCTTGTCACCTTGCTGGCATATTGAGTTCAGCAGGCTGTTCAAATTGGCCAAATCTGAATAATGCAAAAATAGGGGAAACAAGTGCTGCAGTCAGGTATTGGAGCTTGGCATGGCTTTTAGCAGCTGCCTACTGAGTTTTTTTTTTTTTTTTTTTTTTTTTTTTTTTTTTTTTTTTTTTTTTCCTTTTATACAAATCCGTAGACCATAATGTCATCCTAAAATGTGTACGAGGGGATTTCCCAATAGTCATGGTGAGCTACCCTGCAAGACGCCTGTCTGGCCCTTTCACTATTTGTTACCCAGTCCACAAAGGCAGCCCTGTGTGTTGGATTATATTTAGCCAGCTGTTCGATAGCATTCTTGTGCTGGGGGCAAAGGAGTCTTATTACTACCATACTGTGGTTTTCTGTTTTCTTAAAGAAAAACAACCTTGGCAATACAGCAGGCTCTGCAAAGGAGTTTATACCACTCCAGCACCTTTCTGAAACTGCTGTGCTTCTAACTCAGGCAGTTTTAAAGCAAGCAAGGAGGAGAAAGAGTGGCTCTTAATTCAGAGCTTCAAAGCTGCAGAGATGAGGAAAATGTCAGCAGCTTGTAATTAGGAGTCCGTGGTTACGTCAGTGACTGTATCTCTCCAAGAATAGCTATGTGATGTGTGCCACAAAGCAAAGGAAGACAGTCATAACCTGGTTATCGAGCCTGGCTGAAACAAGAAAGAGCAAGATGGATTAATGAATCAGCTGTATTCGTAAATCAGAGGCGGATAGATCACATGTACGAGACGCTGTATTCTGCAAGACTGAAGACTGAACTATTGGTTTGTCAGAGGGCATGCATGCACCCAGTGAAAGTGTGAATCCTTCAGAAGAAATGCAGATGAACTCCCTATGCCAGAAAATGTCTCTCCTGGCTCCGTCTTGTACAGGCAGCTGCGTGACACAAAGGCATGCTCTGAAGGGAGGCACTGGCCAGCCACGCGGAGGTGTTTAAAAGCAAGGGTGTAATTAAACACAAAGCGAGCATGCTGAAACTCTGCTCTGCTGCTGCAGATTTGATACTGAAATACCACCCCAGAGAAGACCTACCGTGGGTCTGGTGTGGTTTATATTAAGGCTTTTCTGGTCTAGGGGGGTGGGGGTGGAAAAAAGGCTTAGTGCAACATCTTGCAGCCAAACAGCAGTCCCTGGGGCTGCGCTGGGAACGCGGCAGTGTGGGTCTGTCTGCTCCTCGAGGGATGTGCCCAGAGCCCGTGGGGAGCTTTCTGACCCCTGCCATTATTTTTAGGTCTGGGCAGGCAACTCAGCAGCGCTTAAGCAGTGAGATTGCAGGGGGTGCTTAATCTGTTCTGACTGGCCTTTCTCTGCATTGTGGCTGGTTCTGACTGGCCTTTCTCTGCGCTGTGGCTGAAAGATGTTTACACGGCTTTTATCAATACCCACGCACCGTAGTCAGCGTTCATTTCTGCTTGTGTTCATGTTACCCAGTTGCTAGCAGACTGGCATGTTTCCCTGCTCCTAGCAGAAGTCAGGTGCAGTTCTACTCTGTTTATATCGCTCTTTAATTTACCAGGATAGGTAGATGGCATTATGCAAACTGTGGGTTGTGGGTTTGTTGGTGGTGTGGTTTTTTTTTTTTTTCTTTTCTTTGTGTGTGTGTGTTTTTCTTTTTTTTTTTTTTTTTTGACTGTGAACACAAATTTGTAGGAGGAGATGACTCTGTATATTAAACCAATAGCTCTTTGAATTGTGTGTAGTATAATTTAAATATACTTACTTTAATTAATAGAAGGTTACAAAAGCTGGCATTGTCTGGGGCTGTTTAATTTACATCTTAGACTTAGTCAATGAGCACAACCTGCCTGATTAGAATAGTGTATTCTGTTCACCCGACAGGGTGGAAGGCGTTATTTTGTTTGTGTTCGTTCAAACAGCTGGTCATTAATGCAGGCCCCATCTCCAGAGTGAAGTGCTAGTGGACATGAATGGCTGCCTGATTAATGCTGCCCCTGGATGGGTCCTTCATCCAGCAGCGATGCTCGCAGCAGAATAATGCAGTGTGATTTGATTGCGCTCTAACAGGGTAGTATGTCATTGTGTCACCGAGCAATTGAGGTTATTATGGGGCAGGGCAGACAGACGGGACAGTGGGGTTACTAGACCGTGGCATTTTTAGAAATGCAGGCCTGACCTACTTAGAGTTATTCTTGCTGGCTGGCAGCTGCATGGTGCATGGCTCACCCTGATAGGCTAAGGCTGTTGCTAGGGGGAATTAGCATGAATTTTTCCACATACAGACTCAGTGATTGAATGATAAAAGCTGACTGGAATTAAAGAGATTCGGTTCAGTATTATGCAGATTTATCTCTCTCGTTTTTTCCTCTCTCAAATGCATAAAAAGGAGCAGAAGACAGTTCATTTCCATTCATTTTTGACCTATTTTTTTTTTTTTCCAGGGGAGGACAGAAGCACTGTGAATTTGTGATCATCATTTGCTATATAAGTCATTGAAATGATATGACAGTGGGCATGCATCTTTAATACATGGGAGATTCAAATTTTACCTCTTCAGAAGGGAAAAAAAATGAATATAGTTTGTATTCTGTTCAGGCTGCAGACTTTTTTTTTTTTTTTTTTTTTTTTTTTTTTTTTTTTGAAGCTATGTCAGGTTCCCTTGTCTGGCTGTCTGGCAAGGGGAAACATATACCAGGTTTTATTGCATAACATTGCTCTTGGCTATTTTTAGCTATCTGTACTTCATAAAATTAGTCCTGTGTTTATGCTGGTGGATGAAATTAATCCCCAGACTTTGTCTCCTATATGCAGAGGCAGACACTCAGGGTGTACTGTAGTGTTGTGTGTCATGTTCATCTGAAAAGATGCTTACACACTACTGACATACATTACCTAGCAGAGATCTGACAATTGACCTGTAAACAGATTGATTAGATAACCTCTTCTGGATTGTGGAATGTTTTTCCAGCTTCAGTTTGAAGTTGGATTCTCTTGATAGCCATTTTTTTATTTATCTACACCTGCTTAAAATAGTCATGTCTTTTCAGAGAACTCTGTGCTCCCTCAGGAAGCAAATAAAAACAATACTCAGTGAAGAATTCTTTGATGTAATTATGAATATTTCCTTTGTTATTATCACTAATTATAGAAGATCTTTGTTTAAACTGCAATTCCCCCCTGTGTGATCCTTTACCATGCAGAGGAATTAGAATTTAGTGCTTATAATTTTAAATTGATTTTCATGGCAACACCTCATGATGTCACACTCAAAGCATGGTGACTTTTCAACAGCTGGGGATGGGGGAGAGGGACTTGGAAGTCTTTGTATTTGCGAAATAAAACTGTGACTCAGTGCTGAAAAGTAGTGAGCTCATTTGTGTCTGAAAGAGTTTCATTTGAAATACTTAGATGAATGAGACACCTTTCAGAGCGGTGTGAGCAGCCTTCAGGTCTGTCTAGACAGCCAGAAGTCTCCCTGGACACAGAGCTTCCCAGCCTCCTACCATGGCCCCTGGAGTTTCTGTGAAAGGTATGAAGATGAAGCAACTGAAAATGGATACATACTTTTGAATGTGTTCTGTGGCTGAAGCAAAAGCATTCGATTCATATAGATTTGAATTCCTGCACCTCTTTCCTGTCTGTGATTCATTCCTGAAACACACAGCTCTTCCGTATCTGCTTCTTCCTGGCAGTCCCATGGATTGACAGGTTTTTAGAGGAGTGAAAGTGAAGAGAGGCTCTATCTGAAGCCCAGCATCTGTGTTTCTTCTTGCCTTTTTCTCTGTCTGTCCCAGACGTAACTCCAGAAAGTGAAACTGCAGTGTTGGTCCCACAGCAGGACCCACTTCTCCCAGTGTTCTCTTTATCAAAGCCTGATCTCTTGCTCTGCTTTCCTGTGGGGTGCTGTCAGTGGCTGTGACAAGATGTGTCCATCTTCCAAACTTTGTGTTGTGCTTTCTGCTGAGTTTCCCCTTGCACTCCCTGATTTTTTTCCCTCTGATGAACCAGTTCTCGGAGAGAAGGATCAGATCACGGACAGGTTCAGCCCCTCCCTATATGTCTTTGGTGCCGGTATTCAAGCAGGCAGCCTCTTTCTAACAAAAGTGAAGTACTGGTGTGGAAGTCAGTTCCTTCTGGGAGGAGGAGGCAACTTTCCTTTTGGGAGGGTAGGCAGCAGCCAGCCCTTGTGTGTAATTGTCTCTTGAGGGTCTGGCCCCTGTTGGTTGTAGTCAGTTGTAGCTTTACAAAGTTCACCTGGAATATTAGCAGGCTTGGACTTGTGAACATTACTGTGCAATATTGTATTCATTTCATGGGAACCCTCTTTTCTAGAAAAATGTGTTCAGTATCATCTTATTTTGGCATATTCATGCTAAGAAAGAGTGTCCAAAGAAAATCAAGAAACAGTATCAAGTATATACTCTGTGGAAAAGAATTATATCCTTGATGTTTGTTTGATATTTCAGTCCCGTGAACATTTAAAACAAACATCACATCAGATAGTTTAGCAAACCATCGAGTGACATATTAAACATGAAAAATGCACCAGAATATGTATTCAACATTAGGTTACTATTCTGAAAGTCTCTTTAATGGAAATTATTCCAAATAAATGAATGTGTGAATAATATGGTCATAATGTTTTGGGTAATTATAAATAGCAGAAATATGGAATTAATGAAACAAAAACAAAATCTGAGCTCTCTCTCTCTGTGTAAAGTATAAGAAACAGAGCACCAGAGGAGTTTGATATATGTCTCTTGAAAATATTGTCGATTGTGCACATTCCTTTGAAAAAACATGTTAATCATTTTCTGATGATCTCCTCTGAGGTTTCTATTGTTATAACAACTTACACCTCCTACCTAGAAGTTGCTTACCTACAAAAGATTGTGTTGTATTGTTCAACATTCCTGTACCATGAACTCTCCTGTGAGATATGAAAGATCTATTATACTGGGTTTCATGCTCTAGGATGGCTAAGCAGGCGCTGATTTACTAGTAGTGTATGCAAGCAATGATTTTCTTTTCTTCCGGTAAAAGAGACCAAATCCTTTTTCCATTTGTGGATTTGAGATGGTTGTAGTGGTCAGTGTATTTCTGAGCTGGGAGTCTTGGCTGGTTGTGGATTTGTTGTGCATTTTGTGATGTCTTTGCAGCTTTCTGGTTTTCTGAAAAGGATCAGAGGACACAGAATATATAATAGCACATCTAGATTCCCATGAGAGGATTGTAGTGGCAAGGAGTGAGCTTACTCCCAGACTTCACCTCCTTCCAGAGCCATAAAGATCAGTAAATATGTTTTGGTTCTAATTTGGTTCTGCAGTAAATATGTTTTGGTTCTAATTTCAAACCAAAAGTAGGATGAATTGTATTATATTTCCTAAAGAGTGGTGGTTGGCACATTCCTTTTATTGTAATACAGTAGGGAATACAAATGTTTTACAAATTAAAATAATCCTTACAAGATTTTTTGCCGTGACCCATTAACATGGAAACAAATTCTGTAACATTACCTTCAGCCAGGAGCAGTGTTACTGTGGCTCCCACATTCATGCTTTTCCTGACGTGCATGCCTATACAGTCAGAAATGCTGTATACATGTAGTATGCATGTGTATAAAAGATGCAAGCACAATTTACACAAATGCAACACTGAAGCATACTTTACAGAATATAACCACAGTTGCCTCAGGATAATACCAAAACTATGCCTCCAGGTGTGTGGTGCTGGTTTGTTTACAGTGAAAGTAGCTTGTCATAAAATTCATGCGATTTCAGCACAGATCATAACCATCATATTAAATCTGTCATCCTATTCACCACCAGCAACAACAGAAAATGATACTGTGTAATATAAAGATAACATAAAGGACAGAATGGTGAAAAGTAGTGTATAACTAGATAGATAAATTTCAGAAACACTTATGCATTTTTTGTAGTCACTAGTGAGGTAAAACGAAATGCATGATGGGCTGTTAAAGACAGGGAGACATAGTTTTTATTATAGCTGATTCTTCCTTCCTGCTCCTATGCCACACCTACTTCAAAAGTGAATACAGACTTATATCTTGACAGAAATCATGATTCTGTTCCAACCAATGGCTGTTTTATCCCGGCATTCAATGAGGCCAGGCTTTTCTGGTATTTTCAACTGAATGCTTTTTCTGTGCTCTCATTCCAAAGTGTGGTGTTTCTGTTTATACATTTTTTTTTTCTTCTATTCCTTTGAACATTTTTTGAACACCTAAATTTTTTAACCAATATATCATAAATTTGATTTTGAGTGTGAGAAAATGTGGGGAAATACCACTTCACTACTAAGGTTGAGTTGGGATCAGTATACATAGTTTTATTTTATTATTTTTTTATATACTTCTGCTTCACCATGAAATGGATTTGGTTTTGTTGAAATGGAACAACAACAACAACAAAATATGCCAAGAAGAATCCAGGCTCCAACAGGCCACAGAACTCGGGAATAAAGTGGTTTATGTCTTGATTTACAAAGTTAGGGCTCCTAGAAGTGTAGATGCAGAAGAAAGCAGTCTTCACAAGGAAATGCTTTCTGGCTCTCTATGACTTACGCTGTTATCATCACTTAAGTTAATAGTGGATTTTTTTTTTTTTTGGTCACTTTGGTGTTATGTAAACAGCACTCACACCCATGTTCAATTAAGTTATTATTTTATACCACAGTTGCATCTAGATTTGTCTTTTGTTGTTGTTGTTGTTACTGTTATTTGTTTGTTTGTTTTGTTATTGGCCTGAAAGACACAGTAATTTCTGAAGTTAAAGTTTTTTGGATACTTCAAAGTTGGAGGCATTTGAAATAGAGGACTGCTGGTGATAGATTTTGTGCAATGCTGTACTCCTCAGAGAACACAGGCAGAATGAAGGAGGTGGCGCATGCTGCAAACCTGGTTTGGTTATGGCTGAAACATGGCTGATGAATCTTTGCGTTAATCTCCAGGTCATGACCTCTAACGATGGCAATGTATTATAGCTCTCACTTGCAGTTCCTGCATGTATGCACAAGCAGGAACATGCACACCATTTTACCTGAGCTAAATTGTTTGTTAAGTCATCTCCAGCAGTGATATGCTCTCCGTATTACTCCTTTGATACTCAAATTTATGGTTGTTTACAACTTACATATGAGACCATAAGTTCAGTTTTTTTGTTTGTTTTTGCTTTTTTCCCTCTAAAGATTGGCAAGATTATATCCTTTTCCCTCTAGTTTTTGCTTAACTCTATTGTGAGTTTTCAGTACCTTATTTGTACTGTCACAGTCAGTTGATCATGTACCCATCAAGTGTTTTGTGTAACAACCAGTACAGCCAGTGAGTAGCACACTTGTCTTGTGGTTAGAGTTGTCTTGGCCTTATATTCACTGTTCCTGATATTTTTTTGTGGTACTGAAGAGATACTTGCAAATATAAAATAAATAAACTATATTTGTAGTGTCAGTACCTAACCTCATAATATAAGGTTACCTGAACTTGAGAATAAAACAGAAGACATGAATATTAAGCACTGCCCTCCAAAATATTTTCTTTTGCTTTACGAGAGTAATCTAATTTCTTTAAGAAGAAGAAAGTGAATGGCAAGCCAAGGGCCCCAAGCAGACAGATGATGTTTGATTTCACAAAGCAGATACTCACATTATGATACATTCCAAAGAAGCAGAACGGGAAACTAATGCTGTGCAGATCAGATTGCTTGTGTGTTTTCAAACACAGTAGATGATCTAAAATCAGAGCTGTGGGACCAAGTAGAAGCTGGGGACTGGTGGATTGGTTGGAGAGAAGTGCTGACTGGGGCACAGCACCTGCTTATCCAGCTCTCCAAAGGGATTCTCCAAGGCTTCAAGAAGGCAACAGTTGGTTGCCTTCTTTGCTCAGTCAGATTACCACTGTTTTCAGTTTGGTGGTGTTTGGAAGGAGAGGTAATACCCTTTATTCAAAATATCTCTCACCCATAAACCTTGTCTTTTTGATAGCCTTAAGCAGTCCTGGCTGCCTCATATTAGTATTGACTTTAATGGGAGTTCAGAACATGCAAAATAATCAGAATGCATAATGCAGCATGATGATGTAGACCAATAAACACTTATACTCTAGGCTTGCTGCAATTGCTTGTTTGCAACACTGCAAATAACATCAGGAGGAGAAAAAATAGAAAAAAAAAAAAAAAAGAAAGAAAAAAAGAGCACTGTTTTCTCAGGGAGAAAATCTCTAATAAGTACATTGTTACGTGTTTTGTTTCATCCTTGATGAGTCAGCTCAAAGCTCCTGTATGTATTTATGATGCATGTATTCACTAGTTTTTATTTTAATACCTAGTATTATCAAAACTTCTGTTGTACCTCAGACCTGTAGGCTGAAAAGTGGACATAAGCAATGAAAATTCTGAACACATGGGGCCTCCTGAAAAATATTTGAATTTTAAGACATTATTCCAGCATACTTTGACATACCAGTAGATCTGAAAAACTTTAGGCCCCTGAAAATAACACCATCGGATGATACTTCATGAGAAATTGCTGTATTGTTGAAGAAAAGAAATTCCATAATGTCATATTTTAAAGGTATTTTGGTGGTTACAATTGCTTAGATTCAGTGAAATGAACCGAACATTGTCAGAAATAGAAATTCAGTAATAAATGTCCCTATGGAATGTAGAAGTCCCACAAAAGCACTTTTTTTGGTTATTTCCCAAGGTAAAAAGATAAGTTTGTTTTCAAAAGTAGTTGTTGTCTGTAAAAGCTATGGTTTTATATATAAAAATTGTTCTTTTGGTGAAAAGTGTATACAATTTTTATTTACTTACATTGGTTTTTAGGCCAAAGTTAGATGGTCAGAAATCAGAACCTGTCAATTCCTATGTGAATGAGAAACTGGTGATAGAAATGAAACATATTTTTCACGTAGTTTTGCAGCCATGTGCTTTATTTTACAGAACAAGTGTGCAATTTTGCTTTCATAAATAAAAGCCATCTGAGCATTTTTTCTCTCTTTTTTCCTTTCTTCCAGAAGTACCACAAATGGGCATACCTACAATTATTATCCAAATAATCTTCCTCTTCCCAATGTCAATATCCAATCTTCCTCTTTCCTCTTACACCCTTTTTGTTAGCTTTTTCTGAAATTATCTTAGTCTGTGGGACTACAACTAAAACCAAAATCCTCTGTTCATCCATTAAATTCAGTTCTGAAAAGGCTACATCTTGGGTTGTCATTCCTATTGTGTGAAAATGTTTTTAAACATTTGGTTACCCTCACTGTTGAACCTTAAAGACTTGACATTCACTGGCTTTTATAAGGCCTGTGATTTTTTCTTGATTCTAGATGGTACCCACACCTTCCTGACAGCAGTTAGAATATGTATCATATTCAAGCACACACACACACATTTTCTGAGAGGATGAAGTGGCTTTTTGTCACTCCTTAATCCTTTGTCAAAGGGTTAAAAATGCAGTGTTTTTCTGGGTGAACTGGCTGGACATCAGAGATTCTCCTCTTTCTTTGGGTTCCACAACCCTGCTTTGAAATATCTTTAAAAGAGATGAAAAGGGTGCAGCTGTAGCTTTAATACCATGAACTTTGCACATTACTGAAATAAATGGTTCTCCTTTTTATTCTGGTGTCCAGGTTGAGATAATATACAGAAGTAAAAAAATGTAGATGTCTTCTAGTTTATTGTATCTTGACATCTTTCCTCCCTTTAATTTATTTTTGGGGTCTGGGAAGAAAAGCATGCCCAAAAGGCCCAGTGTATTGATGTGTGAAATTGAAGAAGTTGATCATTCCTATGATCCAGACATCATGCCCTTTGACAGGGTTAACATAAAAAGAAACATACTGTAAAACACACGCTTAAGTATGAAAAATTCCTTAAATTCAGGGTGTGTTCATACAAAGCGAAATTTTTACAGTGTGGAAAGCATTAAACCTGATCCAGAAAAAATGTGAGGTGCCCCAGCCATTGAGATGTGAATCTCTTTAATCCGCACAAGCATTAGAAAAATCTGAAACATGTGAAAGTTCAAAAGCTGCAAAGCCATTACATGACTCCTTATTCATTTCTCAAATATTGTAACTTTCTATTGAACTGTGAAAAGGCTTTTTCTTGTGTGTGTGTGTTTTTTTTTTTCCTGTCCCTTTCATGAGTAATATATATCAGTCACTGACTGATGCATTATTGCACATTGTGAAGCTGAAAGTGAGTTTCACTTGGTAATATCTGCTTAGGTATAAATCCTGGATTTATTTTATGGCATTTACGTAGTATTTCAGAAGTTGGTAATTTGCACCTTTTCAGTAGTTGCTGTCAGAGAGGGGAAAAGGGCAAGACTGAGTAATATGTGTTCTGCTGTTGTTGTTGTTTGTTTATTTTTATTTTTATTTTTTTTAAGATCTCAATGTATTTCACAATAAGCTTAGAAGTCATTTTAATGACCAGTTCAAACTTTGCATGAGGCCTTTTTAACCGTATGCAAGCTCACAATAAATAAATAAATAAGTAGAGCCAAATACCTTCTTACAGCTTTACTTTACAATTTTGATATATACTCAGAGGACTCTGAAATTCAGTGAAACTTTGCTCCAGAGAAAATTCTAAGTTAAGATTGGAAAAGGGGCAAACATGGCTGGTACAGAAATGCTGAGCCCAAGGATATCCAACTATCAACAAACCCTGATGTGCATGTATGTTTGACTCCAAGAGCTGCTGGGGTCCCTTCCTGGCCCCTGGATGTCCTCAAGATCTGTACTAGCTGAGCCTTGCATGGAGACTCAGGCAGGCTGGTGGATGCAGCTGTCCTGCCAGCAGAGCTGATGGCATTCAAGATCCCCGTGCAGCTCTGCTCCTGCCTGAGCCTGGTGGCCTTCTTCCACAGCTCCTGCAGAGCTGTCAATGGTTTTCATGTGCTGAGAGCTCACTGAGCTCTTTGTTTAGCTTTTGGTATAGACACCCCCACCCCCCTCTTTTGGGAAGAAAGCAGCCAGCTTTGTTACTCAGCACATTATTTGTCTATGGGGGTATTTGGTTTGCATCTGCAGTTGTGGTACTTGGCTTATTATGAAGCCTTGCCTTGCTGTGGTCAGTTGTAGCAGACCTCCACGTTCCAAATAGTTGTCTTACTGGGGTATGAATCATGCTTTAGACTGTTTGCTTAAATGAAGTACTTGTTGAGATAAAATTGCTGGGGACAGGGGCAGGAGCTCCTGTGTGTCTGATGGTTTTGCTCTAAGGGCTCCTGGGGCAGCAGTATTACACTGCAGTGTCTGAAAAATAGCCTTTAGTATCAGGTAACAAACTTTATTAAGGGCAGGGAATACAGAAAGTTTCACATTTATTTTTAACATTGATTTGTCATCTGAAAATTGGAGACAAATTTTTGTCGATGAAACTCCTGTGAGAAGACAGTGTAAGTGACAAGGAATTGGAGGGTTTGTTTGTTTGTTTGTTTTTTAAATAACAGGCAACTTCAGAGTCAGACAGAGACATTCTGAGTTCTCTCCCCACAAAAATGTCTTCTACATGTATACTTAAAAGGACAGGGAGAGACCAGCTTTCTATATGAAAATAGTTGGCAACCCAAATTTTACTGACTCGCCAAAAGATATATCAAAGAGCTGAGGTAATCTGCTAATTTCTGAGGTGATGAAGCAGCAGAATGCAAGTACTCTCTTGGCTGGAGGTGGTGGTGACTGCAGGAAGAGGGGGGGACACCAGCCACAAACTCTGGGATCTCCTGAGGAGACCACATTCTCAAGCAATGCAGTGCTCATCATTTAGTTACAAAACCTAAACAAAACAAATGGCTCAAACCACTGCCAAGACCCAAAGAGCTTAAAGGTAAACATTAGATAAGGATTAGCTGTAGTCATTCTGTCCTCTGCTGCTAAGGCCTTGCAGCACAACAAAGGACTATTGATCAAAAAGGTCATGTAGCAGAGGGCAGGGTTTGAAGAAACTGGATTCAAAAAACGCCCAAATTAAATTAATGCAAAAACAGTAACTCAAAGATTAATGGATATCTGTATGATTGGCATTTCTCACATGCATTCTTTTATTTGTCTGTGCAGATACAATGAATATCTATAATTTGGTTCATAGAATGACATCCGACTATGGTCTCCAGAGCTTATAATGGTGAATGTGTCCCTCTAAATAAAATGCAGATATGGCAACAGAAAATGCATTACTGTGCTTGGGTTTTCCACTTGATGCTGTTCTACTCCACATGTCTTGCCAGGGACACATAAGGCTACTCATACATTTTGGTAGCCAGTGGCTACTGACTAGTACTCTAGTACTTAATTCTTCTCATGGTATCAGGAGCAGTGGAGGGATGTTATACAAATCCCTGTTGTTAACTTGATTTTCTTGACCAAAAGTGTCACGTCCCCCCCCCCCCCCATTTTTCTTTTGTGTTCAGTAAAGGTTATGTGTGAAAGGGGAATAATACTTTGTAGCTGAGATCTGCAAGTCATCAACCTTTCGTTTTATCATGAAAAATAAAAATAAAGGGCAATTTACTCTTGTTAGACTGCTGGAAAAAAAAAAAAAGAAAAAAGAAAGAAAGTAAAACACAGAGGTCCTAGTGTCATCCACCAACAACAATCCACTAAGTGGTGTTTGTATTTGGGGGAAAAGAGGAAAAAGTACATTCCCTGTGAATGACAAGTGTCAATCTCCTAACTTCATATTGCCATTATGTATGAATAAGGAAAAAGGCCCATTATGCCCAACTAGAGGGAAATTTAACAAAGAAATACAGTGTTGTTATAGAGAGGAAGGATAGGCTTGTGGTTAGGGCACAGGAGAAGTTGGTTCAAATTTCTGGCTCTTCAAGAGACTTCCTCTGTGACCTTGGGCATCTCGCATATGGCCTTGCTCCAAAACAGCAATAACACCCAGACTGGGAGAGAGATTTCATATGGAGATACATTTAAATTTAGGCATGCAAAGGGTTGCCTAAACAGAAATATCTTTGAGATGAGAAAAAGAACTTTTGAAAATCTGGCATAAAAATAGGGACTACAGCGTCTGGAGCCTTTCCTTCCTTCCTTCCTTCCTTCCTTCCTTCCTTCCTTCCTTCCTTCCTTCCTTCCTTCCTTCCTTCCTTCCTTCCTTCCTTCCTTCCTTCCTTCCTTCCTTCCTTCCTTCCTCCCTCCCTCCCTCCCTCCCTCCCTCCCTCCCTCCCTCCCTCCCTTCTTGACATTAGTGTGACGAAGAGGACTGCACAAGAGATGGTAAAGGCATGATTTTGAATGGGATAGAGACAGAATTTCTTCAAGACTAGGGAATGTTGAGATTCAGACTTGTGGGTTAGACACAGCACTACCCAGAATTAGATTACAGTCTGTGTTGAAGTATGTTTTCAATTATATTCTGTTAGAAAAGTAACATGAAATTTATCTTAAGTTGTCACAGTGCTTCAAAGCATGGGCTTTTCCTCTCTCTAAGTCATTGAACAAACACAGGATATGTTGAGGCAAAACTGTTTCCAATTAAGTTGATGCATACTGTTCTTTAATGTTTCAGGACTTCAAGTTTAAGTTAAAGAGAAATCCTTTAGCCAGAGTTCAGAAGGATGATTCAGATAAAATTTCCTGGAAAGCAGTCATTTGCCTGAATTTGTGTGGCTGCACTGTGTTGGGCCATCAGTTAGCACAGGGTGACACATAGCTATGAACTTCATCGAAACTGTGATGACTAATATTGACTGAGGATCCAGCTCTTCTCTGTGTTACATCATTGGATTTTTTCTTTTGTTCTAGAGAGCCAACTGATACTTCAGCTCCCTTGTTTGGTAAGGGGAGCTTAAAGCATATATTGGATTAAGGAAAACAAAAGCAATTCCAATAAATTTATATGCTACCTGTATCCAATGTAAATTTTTGCTGTAATAAGCACATGTTGTTAAGAACAAGATTCTGAAGTTCAAAGGATTTTTTTTTCCTGTCCTACTGAAATATCCTTTTTCATCACCCGTCTTTTTTGGAGTGCTCTCCTGAAAACTTGTGTCATGCTGAAGATTAAAAAGGGATTAAGAGTGAGCAATGGATTGTTCATGTAAATTTAAATGCACAAGCATCACATTAATTGTTCAGGTTCAGTTTTCCTGCTCAAGAAAAATAATTGCATGTTTACATTTGACAATCTTATTTGTTCATTTTTGGAGCTGCTGCTGCAGAGATCTCTGAACAAACTGCCTTAACAATCTTTTGTATGCTCTTTCATATACATGGAATCTCTATCTCTGCTCCCCTGCACAGACACTTCCCTGCTGAAACCTTATGAAAGGTTATGCCAAAACTAAATTTGACTTGCTGCTGTTGACTGCTTTGCAATGAGTGGCCTGATCAATTTTCTTTTCTCTTGAGGCCGAAGTTAAGACTAATCAGAACTTAAGCTTGAGATGGATTTGACAAATGTAAAATATATGTGGAAATGATGATAAAAATAACCCCTTGAATTTCCATGATACTAAATAAGCAAAAAAAATCATATGACAGGAAAAATGTCCCATTGCTCACTTTGGCTGATAGTCCTGTTGAGCATGTGTGTTTGCAGGTCAGTGCTGAATGGGTTATGGATTTTTAATCATGCAGGAAAAAAAAAATATATATATATTATTTTAAAGAACAAGGAGTATTGTGCATAAAGATGTTACTGAAGTATTCCTTCTAAGCACTGTCCATGTAGTTGGAATCAGATTTTGTACAAGTATTCTGTAATGCATTAACCATCTGTAGGAAGCTATAAGAAAAAAGCTTCAAAATTACAGCATGTCTTTGCTGAAGATCAGAAAGTTACTTTAACTTCTCTCTACAAAAGGAATCTCTTTTGTGGTACCCTGAATAGTCTTTTAACTCTTAATGCAATGTGTCGTGCATTTTATGGGGGACTGTGCAGTAACAGGAACTGTAAGAAGAGAAAAGCTTGGATTTCATATTTCTACTTGGTTTTGGTTGTGTTTAATACCTGTGTTAACAAATTAGGTCATGTAGAAGTTGAAATACTGGTTTGGTAATGGATCCATATGGTCAGAACTGTGAACCTACTTATCCTTGTGTAAAATTGTATCGTGGTGACTACTTTGAATTAATTATTGACTAGCTGAGTGAGTCCTGTCCACTTTCTAAACCATAGCAGAAATATATTTCGGTCAAATATGAAGCTGAGACTATTTGAGTAAACAGATTTTGAGAGAGGGGAAAAATATTTAAAAATATCTCAATGACAGTAGCAAAATCGTTTGACATAAATGGACAGGTACCTGTATGAAGAAATCTTCTTCCAAACCAACAAGTCTAAGATACTTCTAAAGCTTAACATATATTTCAGAGTTTAATTCACATGCATTATTATTTAATTTGGTAACCTATTCTGAAATTATTCTGTAATTTTTCCTGTAAATGTTATACTAGTTTCCTCCACACAAAGGACTAAATGACTTTCACATCAAATTATAAGCATTGCTGGATAAATGCATCATGGAGGAGTGAACATATTTATATCAGCCTTTTCTTTCTAAAATCCTTAAAACTTATTTGGAGGAGAAATTGCAGCTGCTTTTGTCTGAAAAGTATCAGTGTTTGTATGACTGGCAAATATGACTAGCAATGTGACTCAGCTTTAACAACAGTGACCTAGATCTTGCAGTAATGGACATTATCTCAGTCATAGTTGAGATATTTGAATGTCTCAATTCTGCGTGAGAGTGTACACAGATTATATGGCAGCAACCAGACCCCTAATAGTCAAAACTGCCGTGCTTTATTGACACGTGGTTTGAGACAGTTTCAATATTATCTGTGGCTTTTCAAGCTTTGAGAAAATAGTGCATATCAGTAAGTGGTATGGGTGAGATAGAGAAGTTAGGGATTTTATAATGGCTTAACTCAAATGAGACTGTTTCCAACAACAATGGATATATGTTTATAATAGCAGAAAACAGAGTTCAGATATTACAGAGACAAGTCTTCTGACAGAAAGATGGAATTTTGAACCATCCCCAGTTAACTAGCATCATACACTTTAATCCACCTGCTGATTGCTGCTCAGTGATACTAATTTGATCTGAAGCTTATTTTAACAGAAGAGAGTATGTGCTGTGACAAAAGTACTCTTGCATTGGATATTTGTGGCCAACACATTAATACTATGTGAGGCCTAACTGAAGATTGCCTGATGACTCCAGCTTTAGACAGCAAACACTGAACTGCATGTATTATCTCAGTGAGCTATTCAGGTTCCCAAAGTTACACATGCACCAGAAAAAATTTGATGGGTGACGGATTAAATAGCATTGCTTCTTCTCTTTCCTCCTTCACTTCCCATCTTCTGCCTAGCTTCCCAAGGAAGATATATTGATTTTAGCCCTAAAATTATCACTGAGATGGTGATAGACTGAGAACATCAGTGTTGCATCGCTATGAACCAGTCAGATTTCTGTACACTTTTTCTAACAAATAACAGTGCTGCTGTCAGGTTTTGATTCTTGAAGTTAAAGACCATTCAGAGAGTAACAACATTCTAAGGTGTTCAAATGGTTGCATTATTTTAACAACACCTAAATGATCACTATATTGCATCAAAAATGCTTACTTTTTGGTGGAGTTAGGATTAGATCTAAAGCACTAAAAGGAGATCCATCAGTGCTGAAAAGCTTTAAGCCAGGCCTTTACATGAATTCATGGATGAGTTTACTTGCAAAATATTGACTGTCATTGGAAAACAGAAGCCAGACAAAATTAACAACAAATCCGCTCAGTAAAGTAGATTTGTTGACTGTCAGCTGCCCTAGATTCTAGAGCGTGAAACGGTTCAGGCAGCCACTGAGCATCAGTGGCTCAGAGAGTTGGGGAACTTAGCCTCTGTTTGTGAGGACAGTTGTGTTCCATTTGTGGAACCTTCAAACTTACAAGTTAAATATTTAGTGAAGGAAAAGTAGTGTGTTTTCACTACTGTATTTGGAACGTTGGAGGATATCTTTTTTTTTCTGGTTTTACTCCCTTAAGACCTAAGCATCTGTGTTGCTTTATGAAGGCCACCTTTTGTTGTCCTTAATGAAGCACCTGCCTTCCCTCTCACCTTCCCTCTTCTCCTCCTGATAAGTGGGCCAATAGAAGCTGGCACAGTGTTAACAGTGGCTCCAAATGGAAAAACAGACACCACTTCCAAGTGTCCCAAAAGCACAATTCCACCTCAACAGCCCTCTGTTTTATCATAGGCTTGACAATATCAGAAGAGTAAAAACAGCATTATTAAAAAAAAAAAAAAAAGTCATAAAAAACTCCCACTACTTCCTCTTGAGGATCTCTAATGTTTTCTGCATGTCTATAGAGGGTCTGTATTTGCAGCAGTAAGTCTATTTGTTTTTGTCTCAGATACAGCGCTAAACAAAGGGATTCTTTTTCCCTTTTAACTGTCTAAATTGAATTTATGGGAGGTCTCTCTTCTTTCTCAACCCCGAACTGATACAGACAATAATTCACATCCTCTTTGTTTGCTCTTTCCAGTTCTCCATGAATAGCTGTTAACTTAATGATCCTTCAGTCTTATATTTGAATGGACCACTAACCATTCCCCATACCCACTGGAGGGTGTAGGTCAAGGCATATTAATTAGGCAGGATTGTGTAAGCATTTTTTTCCAAAACCACCACAGCCAGTTAGTCATCCAGACATTACATGATAGGAGTTCATAAGTTGAAAAGAATGTTCTCAATCATTTGTGCTCAGGATAACAGAAGCTTGAAAGGTACAGATGCAGAATAACTGCATCCATCTGGGTGTCAGTGACGCTACAAAATCCAGAGCATAGCACTCTACAGGTGAAAAGGGATGGAAAAACGCTTGCAGTAGTAACATTCACAGGTACAAAATGAGGGATCCAGAGGGAAATGTGAAGTAGAGAACTATGGAAAATGTCTATATGGATATTCAGAGGAATGCATTTTTTCTACTTTTCAAATATAAACAGCAATTAGGAATCTTGAAAAACTGGATCCTAGGTATGTAGAAAACTGGATCAGTTATTCCTTATTATCTTAATATAAATCATGCTCTGTGGCTTACATGAGACTGTGATAGATACACAGCTTCTGTCAGAAAAATATTATTTAACTATTTTGAATCCAGCTAAAAGCTACTACATTGGGAAAATGAAAATAAGTAACTAAAGCTTTAACTAAAAGTACAATGAATAATTTTAAAAAGTCGAGGATTTCAGTATTAATTATTTGAATTTAAGGTCAAATTCCAAGTGCAGTCAATCATTTCAGCTGCCCCTTTTCTGGAGAGTTCAATGAAGAAAATGGGGGGAAAAAATCTTTAAAAAATGGTGCTTTCAGCAGATCCCTTATAACTGTGCACTTTTTTTTTTCTTTCTTTTTTTTTTTTTTTTCTCAAAGATTGAGTTTAGTCTTCTGCTATTGTACTCGAACTTAATCTGCTTTGATTTATAAAAGTTATTAAATTTTCTTTTCTGAACTTACCCTTGTACCTCCAGTACAAAATTTTACATTCAATATTCTCTTCAGACCCGGATAATTTCATTTCCCTGTACTCATCTTCATGCATAGAACAAGCAGCATTGATTAGACTGACAGAGCATGACTGTTTGCTCAGCAACAACATCTATTCACCCTAAACCTTTCCTTTGTAAAGTTTGAAGCAATTGCATTATATACTTCTGCTTTGTGTCATCTTCTCTCTTGAATAGAGTAATATCACTTTCTAAAAGCAACTACATTCTGTGAAGAGCTTTGAGTAAAGTTTTTCTGCAATTCAGTATTTTGACCTTTTGAGATGAATTCTTCAGTAAAAATTCTTTTACTTTGGGAGAAAATGTAAAGATTCCACTTAGAGGAGTATACGCTCTACAACAGATTGATTTCACAGGAAAACCTACTATTGTCACAGAAAATACACATGTTGTCAGAAATGCTCTTAAGCAAATTATTTCAAAAGTCTATGGTCACCTTAACTTTTGAAGATAAAATTGAGCTTTTCCAATGTCAATAGATTTGAGAGAAATGAGATGAGGATATTTTGTTTTCTGTGTTTGTTTGTTTTGTTGAATAAATATCCTCACTTCTTGAAGCTACCTGTTAGTAATACATAGGATCTGGGAATAAGAGAACTGCTCATTTCTAACGATCTTTCCCTGAACTTCTCCCACTGGCCATAGTTAGAAACATGACAATGGAACAGTTTGTTTTTTAGAGTGAACCGATACTTCAGCTCCTGTGTTCAGAGAAGTGTTGCTTGTCTCCTCAAGGGCATGCTTTCACGTGTCTACCCAAATTTGCCTGCTCAAATACATATTTGAACTGTGTTGCCAGTGTACAGTTTAGATTGAAAATCCTTTAGGACAGAGGTAGCAGTACCTTCCTTGTAATGACTGCCCTATGTGGGAAGCACAGGGCGTAAATCACCAGAACACTAAATACAAGGAGAATACTGATTTTGCCCTTGTATAAATGAGAAGCAAGATGCATTTACAGACATAGACTTCTTTGTTTATGATTTATATCTATGATTGTTTATCATGAATATCTTAGAGATTTCTGATTTTTCTCATGGCAGACTGAAATGGAGGTTTAGTGGTAGTCTGAGATTCCTTTCTTAGGCAGTTGACTTTTTCAAATCTAATGGCTAATTCTTGGATGGCAAGTGGTTTCTGCAAGTTTGATAATACCAAATGGAAGCTGGGTGCTGTTTTGGCCTTTAACACATGCTTTGATTTGTATCTACAGGACACAGTCTCAATAGAGAGGAAAGGACCATCTATTGCCAATAACCTTAATGATACCAAAGCCTAGACAATCAATTTTTGTTGTTGTTGTTGTTTTTTTTTGTTTGTTTGTTTGTTTTTTAAATATCTTACTAGTGGAAAGCAAAATCAGAATGATGAGCACTTTTTTAGCCGAAGTAGTAAATAAATCTAGCTGTCATTTTTCAAAACATTAGTTGGTAAAGGTTTGCACAGTTCTTATATTATGTATGCATTTTGGTATGACCATTGATGGATGTTGTTTTAGGGTCTGGCAGAGTGACTGGAACGTTTTGAAGAGTTCAGCATGACACCAGCAAGTAAAGCCTCTGTAGTGCTCTGATCTAAGAATATTTTCTTTGTAATTCTTAAAACTCAGTGTACAAAACTGACTTTGGCTCTTGTTGGAGGAGAATGATAACTTGGTAAACCATTCATAAGAAAACTTAACTTATATACAGAAGAGGGCAACCATGTAGGAAAACACTGAAATCTGTTACTGAATGTAGCTTTCAAACGGTGGCCTCTTAAGTCTCAGGAGTTTTGGAGATGGGTATTACCAGTGTTAATATAGTATGTTTAACTGTCTCCAGCGTATCTGGTTCTTACCTGTGAGAGTTTTGGAAAATGACTTAGCCTGCTATGTGCTTGTGTAGTTATCCTGCCAGCATGCTTCTGCATAACACAGGGTCAGGAATTACTGACAAGGTGCCACAGTTTGTCTGTGCTTGTTGTGGCACAGTGACTTACGACATGCCAAACTGCCGCTCATTTGTAAGTGAGAAGCACCATCAAATGCAGTGAGCCAATTTTCCTTCTATAGATCCTTGGAGTAGCAGCTACAAATTGTATTCTTGTGCAGGCAGAGTGTGCAAAGTGGAATGATACTCTTTAATACCAAATGTATTCATGCTTACCAAAGGCTATATAATAGATATATTGTTTTTTTGTTTTGTTTTGTTTTTGTTTTTGTTTTTGTTTTTTTTTTTGGCTTAGAAGTCATTTGCAGAACTTAGACCTGGATTGCTTGAAATAATAGAGCTGTCAGTAATACAATATTTTTTAAAAGTGGGTGCAAATTACACCCCTTTGCAAAAGCCTGCTGGGTAATAGCAGAAATACAACAATAGAAATGAGGCAGATCAGTGAGAGGGAACAAACATAAATCTAAGATGCTGAATCCTAGGGAGACAAGAGTAGCTTCCATTATGAATAATTCTTTTCTTAATTTATTTCTTGTCTCCCTCCCCCAGTGTTTCTGTTGCTCTATAGGGCATCCTATTATTGATTTAGATCAATAGTAGACTCTCAGCGTGTTTGGGTTTTTGTTCCTCATTTGGTTTTACATGCAGAATAGTTGGGAGGTTGTGGACAGTAAAGAGAAACAAACAGCAATGTTAATTTCAGTGTTTCTTCATTTCTAAATTAAACTTTGTTTTGCATGAGTCTCTTTATATTCAATCTTTGCAGACACAATGACATACTATTTAAAAGTGCATTTTAAATGATTGTGATCTGGCTGAAAATATTGTCCTAATGAGTTCTGGAGATAAAAATGAGATCTAAATGATGGTGCTTTGTTTTGGAAAATCTGTTGTATTCAGTTCTGGCTTAGTAAATGAAGCAATATCTCACGAGGTCTTCATGAGGTTTAGAAAAACTTTATATAGTTCTGCATATAGCTAGAAGGATTACTGATAGTGTTTCAGACCAGCTTGTGGATCACAACACCACTGTTTCAAAGCTCAGATATGATTTTTTCTGCTTAGATTAATTTTGAAAAAGGGTGCTACAAGGAATAGTAGTTGTATATGAGTCATGATTAACACAAACTCATCCCTTCTCAATGTCACAGAAAATCAGTTCCTGTTTTTTTTTTTTTTTTTTTTTTTTTTTTTTTTTTTTTTTTTTCCTAAATACCTTTTGGATTCCTGGTAACTCTTATGCCTATTTTTTTTTAATTACTTCACAGAATGCAGAGCTGACTGTGAGTAAGGGTCTAGAATATTTCCCCATCTTCACATGCATTTTCACAGTGCAGCTGTTGATCATGTGAAGATATCCATGTTTCCTTCACAGCTGACACCCTGCAAATATCTGGTGTGACTGGAGATGGTAAGTGTGTTCAGAGCAAAATCAGCTTGCTTCTTATAGGGACTACATGTCAATTTTCTAGGAGGCGAGAGGATTTCAAGTAAAAATAAGAGTTTCTTCAATTGCATTAAGACAATGCAGACCATCGATGAATGGAAAGAAGGTGTATCATGCTGGGGTATGGATCTAGGAATCCAGACATCAGAAAAACAAATATTTTCTTTTTTATTTTCATTCACTTAGAGGGAAAAGATATATGAAAGGAAAAAAAAAAAAAGCCTCATTCTGTTTTCTGTTTCATAGACTTTTAACTTGGCTAACATAACTTTTTTTTTTTTTTTTTTGGTAAGAGTTTTTTCTCTTTGCCTCTTTAAAACTCTCTTTTGCTGTGAATTTTAATAAAATGTTGACAGCTGTCAGACTAGGGATGTGCTGACAATGCTGCCTATCACACTGACCAACTGTGTCACTCTTTCCTTGTTCTTCCATCTGTCTGTCTTTTCCTGTTAGTCATTTTTATCCTGCTCACACTGTAAGTGTCTTTGAGATAAGGAACATTGTTTTTGCAAGATGTTTTGTACAATACCTAACACCATTGATCTTAATGTATGTTGTACACTCGTGTTGTATTCAGTTTATTTACTCTCCTTTTCTAGCTGAAAAACTCATATCAGGTGAAAAAAGATCAATCCTCCATTATATTTGAATGTAATTATCATTTTGACAAGAGTCTAAGATGTTTAAAGAAGAATCTACAAGGCATTAACTTCTGTCAGTGCTTGCTTCTTCACTAAAGCAGAGCTCATGCCTTTATGGAAGGATTGAATAATCCTGTCAACTAATTAACTATACCTTCTGTGATTTTTTTTTTTTTTTGAACATTTTCATTTGGGAGTGCATGAATGTTTCCCACTGTAACCTAGTGAAGCTGATATAAGACAGGGAATTGCCATTTGAGCTAATCTAACCATATTCTTTTCTCTATTTAAAGAAATAATAATGCTACAAGGACACATTTATTGCATACCAAATTATTCAGGTCCTTTGTGTTCTGTGAAGCTAATTTAAACAAAAATCCGATAAAGGAATAAATATGTAATCATAAGTAAAATGATGCATACTGGGTATAGATGACATATCTAATTCTAATGATAACGGACTTAAGTACCAGAAGATAGACTTTTATGCTTCTGTATTCTACATTGCATAAATCACCTGATTAAGTATGCTAAGCTTATATGCCAGCAAAGTACGCAGCTGTGTTTAAGGTTAACTCTTAGTATACATATCCCTACAACCTTCTTCTGGTGGTGTATGCGCCATAACAACCCCCAACCTCCTGATCATTCTCCACCATTTTCAACAGGAAATGATCCAGTGTGCTGCTGATTTCTGCTTGCCCATTGCCATGCTGAAGTCCATCTTTCTTGATACTTCTCATACCAGTCCTCTTAGCTGCTCCAGATGGTGGTCTTCTAGCTCCTTGAATGTTTGGTTTGTCATCTTTTGTAGCACTGCTCCATGGATGAATCCTATTCTTGAAATTAGGGTATTAAAGATACAGCAAACCCTAGTTTTTGGGAGCAGTATATTCTAGGGTTATATAGATACATATCCACTTCAGTGGGTATCTTGTCCTTAGAGCTAGTGCCTTGGAAACACTCCTTGATGTTTCAAATAATATTTCCCCATTTCCTAGATATATTCTATTTGTTAGTCATAGCCTAGGTACAGAATGGCCAGTTTGTGAGCACTCAGCTGTGCTGTAGGTCTCTCAAGCTGTATGGAAATGGACTTTCATAATTTGTGCAAGTTTGTATTTTGCTAACTGATTACATAAACAATAATAAGTAAATAAATAAAACACACCCAGCTCCCACCACTTTCCTCTATTACAAACAGAGCAAAGCTATTCTCTTATACCATGAGAGATTTATATATTCCCTTCTTACAGGTTGCATTTTGGGAGGGGGACCAAAAGGAATGGAACAGCAGCATCAGTCTCTGAATAACAAATCTCATTTTCTCTATGTAATAGTTCTTCAAGAATTAAACAGGTAAATTTTAATGAGTCACTATGAAGCAGAAAGAAAAAAATGAGAAGTAGCTCTACAGAATATCAGTATTGATTGCATTTGTTTCTATTTGTTTCATATATTTTAAATAGCAGTATGATAGAAGTAAAAAAGAATTAAATCTACTTGTAAATACTAACATGTTAATACTGATCTTTTTGTTTCTTGGCAGAATTAAAATCTACCACAGGAACAATTAATCCCAGTATAACTCTATGCTTCACTCTGAAGCAGATTTGTACCTTCATAGACATTAATATGTGGTCTTGCTCCCATAACCCCTTATTTCTGGATGCAATCTCATCTGTCTTTAATATTGTAATGGCGTCGAGAGACAAGCTATGCATATGTGAGCTTCTGGAAATTTGGACACATTAACAACAATAAGGCAGTTTAACATTGTGCATTAACAAAAAAGGAGAAACAAAAAGTCAGGTGAAAGCAAGTCCCACCTACATAGCAGTTCAGCAAAGTGAATGAAGTAGAGAGGACAGCTGTGACCACAATGACGTACAGCAAGGCATTACAGCTTCAAACTGCATTCTGCCTCTGAGCAGATATTTGATAATTCTGTGATCCAGAAACATAGGTATTCCTTTTTGTGCATTGCCATAGCATGACCTGTTCATCTTTAATATATATATATGTACATATAAATATTTTTTTTTGTGAATATATTTTTGGTGAATATTTTTTCCATTTCTTCTACGTTGTGTTTTGTATTAGTGAAGATAGAACATTTTATACAGAGTCATCAGGGAAATGAGTTTTTGTCTTTTTCCTTTTTATTGTTTTAGTTCATTTTTATTTATTTGTTTATTTGTTTGTTTGTTTTGTTCTGTTCACAGCAACGGGACTTGTGGCTTTGTGCCACTGTAAGATGAACTGCATTTTGCATCATTGTCTTCACCTTCACATCTGGGGTTGATGCCTTCACCTCTGTATGTAGCCCTGAGGCACATTTTGTCTCATATCCACATGCATTCTGTCATGTTTCATTCTTTGAATGAATAAAAACTATGTTCAAAAAATGGAACATGAAGGGCCGAATTGAATTCTATAGACATGCATGGAGGAGGCACTCTGCATGCAGATTCCATCTTTCTTGCATCCAGGTGGTAGCTGTGGGAAGCAGCTGCCTTGATATTTCCATCTTTCATTTGTGGAAAACTTGATAGGTTTTTGTTCAAGTTTGTTTATGCATTCATTATCTCTTGTTTGCAACACTACACTAAGCTCCAGATCTAAGGGAAGGACAGAAAGTTCTATCTACCACAGCAGGCATAGCATGGATTCAGCAACAGGACAACTTGGATGGACTTGAGTTAGGTGCACCAAAGACTAAACAGAAACACTAAGAAGTCGGACTTATTCCAAAATTTCTGTTATCCCTCTAGGGGTGCTGTGATAAGAATATGTTGCGCTCTGGAAGAATTTTGAGGAATCTCAGTGCATAGTACTTTTCTTTACATGTCCTGTGTTTGGAAAAGGCCATGAAACTCTTATAATGAACTGTATGATATTGTCATAGAAAGACATTTCTACAAAAGGTTTGTTTACCATTTGAACTACTGGTTAGGAAACCTCTTAAATATCTATTAACAATGAATCAGACAGATTAGATGATAGAATATTATCCTGATGGGAGAATTCTGCTGTCCACCTTACTTATGCTGTGCTGATGAAGTGTATATAGATGGTTTTCTTCTCATGAATCATAGAAGCATTAAGGTTGGAAAAGACCTCCAAGATCATCTGGTCCAACCACCCCTCTACCACTGATATCACCCACTAAACCATGTCTCTAAGCACCACGCCAAACCTTTAATCACCTACTTCCTATTATGTTGATTTTCACTTCGCAGGTGGTGGTCTGGTCTTGTAAGCTGAAAGCTGTGATCCAGATAGCTGATAAATGGCAATTAATGATACCAAGAACAAATTTTCCTCATTTCTGTTTTCACAGAATCACAGAATCACAGAATTTCTAGGTTGGAAGAGACCTCAAGGTCATCGAGTCCAACCTCTGACCTAACGCTAACAGTCCCCACTAAACCATATCCCTAAGCTCTACATCTAAACGTCTTTTAAAGACCTCCAGGGATGGTGACTCCACCACTCCCCTGGTTTTCAAATAAGTGAGGTCAATGTTACTGCCCATAATCATATAATCACAGAATCATGGAATGGCTTGGGTTGGAAGGGACCTTAAAGATCATCTAGTTCCAACCCTCCAGCCATAGGCAGGGAGAACATCCAGTAGATCAGGTTGCTCAGGGCCCCATCCAACCTGGCTTTGAATACCGCCAGGGATGGGGCATCCACAACTTCTCTGGGCAATCTGTTCCAGTGCATTACCACACTCACAGTGAAGTATTTCTTCCTAATAATCTCTCCTGTATTTTTTTTTTTTTTTTTTTTTAATACATTAATGTCATGGTGGTGTTCTCTGGGGAATAAAATACAGTTCAATAAAACTGATTGTACCATATTACCATATTACATTAGCCATCCCATTGAAATCAATAAGAATATCCACACAAGGAAAGAATTTAGTGCTGAGCTTTTGATTCCTGTAGCATTCCTCTTCAACCAAACCAAAATATTACTTTGTGTTTGGATCAGGCTCAATTAGATCTGCGAGATGATTGTTTGTCTTCCAGATGTCATTCACATGATCTTTTCATAACCGATTTATGATAATTTATACTACATGTTCTCAGGACTATGTCATGTGAAAAGTAATATTTAGATAGCCAAAAATATGACACAAAAAGTGTACAACTATCACACACACACGCTTGAAAGTCCAAAAAATCACATATCCCAAGTTGCTCATATTTTTCCCTCTCGCTGTTCGTGTTGGTTTCCTTTCAGTAAATACAACTGCAGATCTTTGGCCTATGCCACATGTCAAATAAGGATAAGAACACTCTACATGGAAATCAGTTTTCAAATGTAACTGGAGCAGATATGTAAATTTCAATGCTTTCACTATATAATATACATAATTAAATTGCCGGGTTATGTAGATGTATATGCAAGGGGTGCATTGTACATGCAGCATCCCATTTATGGTGATTAAACAATTTGTGTGTAGAAAATAACAAGTTTAGAGCATTCATTGTGGCATGTACAGACTTTGCCGGAGTAATTGGGGAAATAAATAAATTGAATACCTGATTTAAGGAGACAAAAATACCGAAGAGCCTAAAGTCACTAAAAAAGAAGCAGAGAGTAAAGGATTTCTGTACTTTTTTTTTTTTTTTTTCCTTTTTTTTTTTTTCTCCTTTACAATTCGTTTCTGGATTCTGATCATACTTCTGTGTGTTCTGTTTTGTTTAGAACCCATGTAATGATAGAAAATATTGAATATGGATTTTTTTTTACTGTTTTTCAGTTGCTGGGGAAATTATACATAGTTGGAGATTAGACTTGAAAGTATTTAACTACTCCATTTTCATCTGAATTAACATACAATACTATATTTAATCCTGTATTTATCACAGGAATTTTTTTTTTTTTGCTTGAAGAATATACTTCTGGGAATATATTAATTGTCCTGTGCCATAATATCACTTCTGAAAGGAATACATTTTTAAATATTACTGTTCAGTAGGAGTGTTCTTAATCTTTGTTACAATAAATACCGAATGTCAGACCTTTTCAAAGATCCAGATTGGAAATGTGCCTTTTATCTCACTAAAATAAGTAGAAGCTCCACACATGTACATGTCAAAGTAGGGAATTGTTACCTCAAATATGCATTGCAATGATAATTGGAAAGGATTAATTTACTTCATGGGGATTTGATGGAGATGAATAGTCTGTTGTGCTTTCAGGAAATTGGGAGTCTGGAATTCTTTACTTTTGCTGGTGCAGAATTATCTATGAAGCTTCTATGCTCCAGTAATTTCAAATGCATCTGTCCTTGAAATAATACAAAACAAAAACTTAGGTTTTCACTGTCTGAGGCTTATTCATATTGCTACAGCTCTTTAATATGAAATTTTGAATACTGAAAATATGTTGTCCCTTTAATTTAATTTTATTTTTTTTTAATTCACGCAACATAATTTCTTGCCAGTGTTAAAATTGAGTAATTTATACATGTATGCTTTTATGTGCATATATACACCAAGATTATGGGGTAGTGATAACCAGTCTCAAAAGATGATTTTTTTTTGTTAAGGTTTCTGTAGAACGTGTGCTGGAAGGCAATGTATAGTCTGAGGCAGAGAGGTGCAGATTGAGTGTTTTTATTTTTATTTTTTATTTTTTCCAGTTTTGGGTGGGAAGGTGGCTAATCAAGTTCTTGTACTACTCATCTAATCCCATAGTTTTACCTCCATTGCAGTTTCCTTGCTAGTTCCTTCTGCCCGTCCCCCCCTCCCCCACTTTGCAAGGCAATTCTCCCGCTCAGCGTTCTACCTTTGACCTCCCTGACCTTGCCCATTTCCTTTTCACAGCACAGCAGGTCAATAATGGTGGTGTGCAAGCAATCCTCTTTCAAGCATATTGCCAGCTTTACAGAAGCTGATGTGAACCTTCCAGAAAAGCTGATATGCGGTGTAATACTAAATTCACCTGCAGTCAGCAATTTTATGGTGCTATCTCAGAAAAGCAGAGGGGATTCAGTGGATGTGCCATGAAAGAATTAATGGAATATCCACATTATTGCTCTCTAAGGATGAAGGTGTGTTCTGCAGAAATACAGTCCAGCATTTGTGCTAACACAGCAGCATTTTGGTCAGCTGGGCCTCCCATGGGTAAGACTCTGCAGAGTGGTTATGGTTACACAGGCTGCTGTAGGCATCTCTGGGCTAGTCTCCCCTCAGCAAAGAGGATGTCTGGATACAAAATCTCCAGGAGCTTTTATACATATAACTTCAGGGGAGAAGGAGTTCTAGAATACCTTTAACTCATCCCTAGGGTTGCAAGAGTGATGCAGGAACATCTACAACACTAGTACTATGTTCCCCAGCATTTAAATTTCACAGATGCAGGTCAGAAGTCTGTATTTCTCTCTTCTTCCTATCTGTATGGGAGTCTGCTTCAATCTAAAGATTATGTTGCTTATCACCTCATGCACTGAGGCATACAGTCAGCCTCAGCTGCAGACTTGAGAAAACATGAAATACATGAGTTTTATAAGGATAATTAATTTCGCTGTAAAACAATCAACAAACCAAATGCAGTGACAGGTAGTAAAGAGTGGCTATAGAGTAGTAATAGGGCTGTAGAAGAAATATTTTTTAACCCACCAAGCATGATAAATCAATAGGTGATTTACAATGATCTTGAGTAGGAAAAGAAACTTGAGACAAGATACATGACGATTAATGCTTTCATCTAAAAGACATTTGCTCTGTTTTCAGTTGTGCAGCTGTCTTCTCAGTCAATAGATTGGTATAGTCAAAGGATACCTACTGCAGAGACATGTCTTGAACTGGAATGATGACAATTTGTATCTTTTCATCCATCTGAACACAGAAGGAGAGTCAACAGCTAGTATTGAGGAATTACAGGTAAGCTTATGGAAAAAGAAACAAACAAACAAACAAAAAAAAACACAACACATAGGTGATGCAAAGCCTACACTCATTCAAAAAAAATGGTTTCACAGAGGAGGAAGAATGCCTCAGATCCCTCACTCAGAAACCAAAATAACTCAGTGCTAGTCAGATGCCAGACCCATGCATTAAAATGCCACAGGTAAATCAGGCTATTCTTTGGAAAACTGACTGTTGGCCATTGTTCACACCAATGACTACATGTGTTTCTTTACTCCTGTTGCAGCTGCTGGTCTTCTCTTCTGAGTGCCACCTTCCATTTCTGGATCTCTGGTGTTTCCATGTTTGTTGACACCGCGCATGACTAAAATGGTATTTTCATATTTCAGTGCAGTTGAGGCCCCTTAAAGCAGAGAGTTGTGAGTGTGAAAAAGAGATATGTTGTTCCCTAATGGCTTATTACCATACTATTTGCAATTCAGATCAGTTCTAAATTGACTGAAATTTTTAAACACATAGCAGGCAGTTTAAACTAATGATTGTCTGGAGGTTCACATCTGACATGAACTAAGCTTCTGTTCAAAACAAATTGCAAATAATTCCTCCCTTAGAGTCAAAATGTCACTTTTTACACTGTGCGTTGTAGCCAGTTTTTGTCAGTTATGTTAAATAAATAAATAATAAAACACACACACAAAAAGAAAAATAGCCCACTGCTTTCCACTGAATGTTCTGAACGTTGAGTGACACTGTTATTTTTTGTTATTTACAATAAATATGTGGCTGTGCATAGCCTGACGGAGCCCTTTTCCCCACCCCAGGCTCTGAAAAACCGGAACTGTGGAGAAGGCCCCAGGGGCAGCGGCAGACCCGAGTTGCCTAGCAACTGTGTGCATTGCTCTGGGGGTGATAAACGGGGAAGCTCCTCAAAAATGCCCAGTGGGGTCACAAGGATATGTTTAATGCATGGTTGAAATTGGATTTCCCTTCAAAGAAATAGCCCATCTGGTGTGTGTGTGTGTGTGTGTGTGTCTTGCTAGAGAAATCTTGATAACTTACAGCTGCTGATTACTAATTTTGAATAGGGAGGTATTTTGGTAATTTCTAAAGGGAATAAGTATGTAGTGATTTAAATAAATAAATAAATAAATAAATAAATAAATAAAGGTTCTTTTTATGCAATCCTTGTGTAATTTTGCTTTCTAGGTGTTGGGCACAGGGACCTGGTTTGCAACACTCTCTCCTTTTGACCCAATGTTACTGGTTCAAGTATCTTGGCTAGATGTTACTTGAAAATCTGTGTTATTTGACTGTCTGTCTATGGCTCATAAAAAAAAAAAAAAGATATTTTTTCAACAAATTAGCACAAAGAACCCGCTTACATACATCACCTACTTGCTTAGTTGTAATTTATGTAAGTTTTTGTCTTCAACTGTGAATTGACATGCTTCGTACAATATGGCATGTCGCTAAAGTTTTTGTATAGTACATAGCCATACATTTTATGTTTCTTGTTCTCTTTTTTCACTGAAAAGTCTTTGCTGAACTGTTGTTAAATAGTTGAGTTTATATAGATATGTGCTCAAAGAAAATTTTATTGTTGGAGAAAGTATGTTGATATGACATGGTTTTTAACTACCAAAGAAGCAATTTCATGGAAAACTTTTTTTTTTTTTTTTTTTTTTTTTTTTTTCCTGAAAATTTTGAATCCAGAATTGGTTTCAGTTGATGCTTGGGAAGAAATTCCAAAGCATCATTGAATTTAGAATGTCACTGTATTTATGGGGAAGGGAATGTTGAAACCAAATGAAAGAGACATTTATTTGCTGAATGAGAATTTTCACAAAGAACTTTCCTACTACATGATTGTTGCATAGGGAAAGGAAGGGAAGGGAAGGGAAGGGAAGGGAAGGGAAGGGAAGGGAAGGGAAGGGAAGGGAAGGGAAGGGAAGGGAAGGGAAGGGAAGGGAAGGGAAGGGAAGGGAAGGGAAGGGAAGGGAAGGGAAGGGAAGGGAAGGGAAGGGAAGGGAAGGGAAGGGAAGGGAAGGGAAGGGAAGGGAAGGGAAGGATATTTTAAAGAAACTTGCCCCCATTCCATTTTTTTACAGAAAGTCTCTTTGTTGTTTTGTTTTGTTTTAACTGAAAAGAGATGGGAAAAGCAAAAAATCATTTCTTAAGGTATTCTTTCATTTATGATATTTTTGGGAATATCTACCTGTTTATAACTAGGTCAAGGAAAGATGCATGCATCTCTTACATTTTCCTTAGGCCTTTAAAATTTACAGTAGAAATGTGATCTACTTTGTACATTACAGAAAAAAATGGGTTTCAGTTTACTGATTATGTTAATATAGATTAAACTAAGTTTCATCTTTTAAACAACCTTTTGAGTGCCGGCTCATTCAGCTATATTTCTATTATGTTGAAGACTAAGTTCACATACAGTTTGCCCTGGCTACAACTAAATACATATGTACATACATACATACATGTATATATATAAATATAAATATAACGATATAAATATAAATATAAATATAAATATAAATATATATATATATATACATATAAAGTCTTGCTGACTTGGTTTTAACTCAGTTAAAAGCATCTTTCGTTGCATGCTGAATACTCAGGGGAGCACCGTGTGTTTCTTGGCCATCTCCCTAATATGTGTTGTGTATGTTCTAAGCTGTAGCACAGTCTACAGCTGTAGTTTGCTGTTTGTTCCTGGTCAGATTTATGCTGTGACAACAGATACTTAACATTACTCTTAATTTAGGCTAAGACGGCATTCATAATCCCTTTGATAGAGACTATATTAGACATGTAATGCTTTGATACCAAGGTGATGTGTATGATATAAATAATTACACAAATACCTTTTCCCACTCAGAGCAGCAGTGAACCTTTTTTGTGAGTAATGATGTGTATGCTGGAGGGTTGTCTAGGGGACAGAAAATATCTTTTGCTGAACAATGCTACTACCCACTACTGTATTAAAAGCTTCAAGATTTGCTTTTGTAAGTCTATGTGTGTCTTATATTCACTTAAGTCCTACTTTCACTTAGATGAAATCTCAAGTGAAAATAAAAATAAATGGGTATCCTAAACTTGTTGCAAACCATTTCTGATGCTTTTGCTTTACATTTTTCATGGTGCCATCCATCAAAAGCTAATCTCTCAATAAACTCAGGCTGTGTGCAATTTCTTCCTTCACATGGCCCTTGAGAGAGAATGAGAGAATTTTTTAATACAATGAAGTATTTTCTAGTACAATATGAGAAAGAACAGAACCATTTTATTTTCTCATTTTGATGTAAGAGGGACACAGAAGATCAGATTCCTTACAAATAACACAAAAGCTACTTTAAAGAATCGCTGAGCTTCTAATTGCATTAGATTTGACATGATGATCCATGGTCTCTATTGCATGGGTCTCATGAAGATACCATGCAAATTAAATTAATTCAAGTACCTTTTGTAGTATTAAGTTATACATGTAGTACATGTGCTGTAGGTACAGGATGTTGGAATGTCCAAAAGGTTGTGAAGTTTTATTTAGGTTTAGATAATCATCAAAAAGCTTGGAGACTTTTTTTGAGTTATGTGAACTACTTTTGTCTGTGAAATCAGTCTAGAAATTTCCCAAGAATGGCTGCTGGGGAAGACTATTGTTATTTTAATCATTTGGCAAAATAAAGAGCCTATTGTCATTTATGATTATTGGCCTAATCCTACAAAACATATACAGTGCTTTCAAACATTAAGCCAGTAAAGGTAAGTGCAATAATATTTCTCTGTATATTTTAGGAATTATTCCTACAGAATCATGGAATCACACAATGGCTGAGGTTGGAAGGGACCTCTGAAGATCATCTAGTCCAACCCCCCCCAAAATGAGCAGGATCACCTAGAGCACATTGTGCAGGATGGCAACCAGGCAGGTTTTGAATCTTTCCAGAGAATGAGACTCTACAACCTCTCTGGGCAGCCTGTTCCAGTACTCTATCACCCTCACAGGAAAGAAGTGCCTCCTCATATTCAGATGGAACCTCCTGTGCTTCAGTTTGTGCTCATTGCCTCTCATCCTGTCACTGGGCACAACTGAAAAGAGACTGGCTCCATCCTCTTGACACCCTCCCCTCAGATATTTATCCACATGGATAAGGTCTCCCCTCAGTCTTCTCTTTTCCAGGCTAAACAAGCCCAGTTCTCTCAGCCTGTTCTCGTATGACAGGTGCTCCATTCATCTCAACTTCATAGCCCTCCTCTGAACTCGCTCCAGTAGCTCTATGTCCCTCTTGTACTGGGGAGCCCACAACTGGGCACAGTACTCCAGGTGTGGCCTCACTAGGGCTGAGTAGAAGGGGAGGATCACCTCCCTTGACCTGCTGTTAACACTTCTGAATGTATCCCAGGATACTGTTGGCCTTCTTGGCCACAAGGAACATTGCTGACTCATGGTCAGTCTGCTGTTCACCAGGACTCTCAGGTCTCTCTCTGCAGAGGTGCTCTCTAGTGCATCAGCCCCCAGCCTGTGGTGCTTGGGTTTATTCCTCCCTAGGTGCAGGACCCAGCACTTGCCCTTGTTGAACCTCAAGACGTTCCTCTCAGCCCAACCCTCCAGCCTGTTGAGGTCCCTCTGAATGGCAGCACAGCCCTCTGGGGTATCAGCCACTCCTCCCAGCTTTGTGTAGTCAACAAACTTGCTGAGGGGGTACTCTAGATCCATTGTCCAGGTCATTGATGAGTAAGCTGAACAACACTGGACCCAGTACTGATCCTTGGGGGACACCGCTAGCTACAGGCCTCCAACTAGACTCCTCACTACTAAGCATGACTCTCTGAGCTCTGCCATCCAGCCAATTGCCAATCCACCCACTGTCCACTCATCTAGGCCACACTTCCTGAGCTTGTCTATGAGGATGTTAGGAGAGAGTGTCAAAAGCCTTACTGAAGTCAAGGTAGACCACATCCACTGCTCTTCCCTCATCTACCCAGCTAGTCGTCTCATCATAGAAGGATATCAGGTTGGTTAAATATGATTCCTTCTTGGTGAATCCATGCTGACTATTGCTGACCACCTTCTTAACCTCCACATGCTTGGAGATGATCTCTAGGATGAGCTGTTCCATCACCTTTTCATGGATGAGAGGAAGGCTGACTGGCCTGTAGTTGCCTGGGTCTTTCTTCTTGCCATTTTTGAAGACTGGAGTGACATTGGCTTTCCTTCAGTCCTCAGGCTGTTCTCCATGACCTTTCAAAGATAATGGAGTGCAGCCTAGAAATAACATCGACCAGCTTCCTCAGCACCTGTGGGTACATTCCATCAGGGTCCAGGGATTTGTGGATGTCAATTCTGCTTAGATAATCTCTGACCAAATCCTCTTTGACCAAGGGAAAGCCCTCCTTTCTCTGGACTTCCTCTCTTGTCTCCAGGGTCTGAAATTCCTGAGGGCTGATCTTAACAGTAAAGACTGAAGCAAAAAAGGCCTTCTGCAGCTCTGCCTTCTCTATATTTTTTGTCACCAGGGCACCTGCCCCATTCAGCTGCAGGCTGACATTTTTCCCAGTCTTCCTTTTTCTACTGACGTATTTGAAGAAGCCCTTCTTGTTTTCCTTGATATTCCTTGCCAGATCTAATTCCAAATGGGCCTTGAATGGTTTTGAAATATAGGAATTTCTTCTAGAAGGCTCTGTCCAAGGCATATCCTCAGGAATTTTAGTGTGGTTCAGTGTCAGTCATATATAGGAAATGAACATTTATCTCTGTACATCCATTCTTCTTGAGCCAGTGACCAAGTGTTTCTGTGATCCTGAAAGTCTTTCACTCAGTGAAAGACTGAGTAATAACCGTGCACTTATGAAGAAAAATAGGAAGATGTGGATTGTACAATATGGATATACTGTACCACTCAGTTCAAGTACGAAAGGGAAGGGAAGGGAAGGGAAGGGAAGGGAAGGGAAGGGAAGGGAAGGGAAGGGAAGGGAAGGGAAGGGAAGGGAAGGGAAGGGAAGGGAAGGGAAGGGAAGGGAAGGGAAGGGAAGGGAAGGGAAGGGAAGGGAAGGGAAGGGAAGGGAAGGGAAGGGAAGGGAAGGGAAGGGAAGGGAAGGGAAGGGAAGGGAAGGGAAGGGAAGGGAAGGGAAGGGAAGGGAAAGTATAATACCCTGAAATTCCCTTTTGGACACAGGGTTAGAAGGCAGTATTCTATCACAACACCTTTTCCCCACAAAAGCAGAGTTTTTAGCATGAGAGTCTAGTGCTTTTTGGATGATTAAAAGAGGATAAATATGGCAGTATGAAATAGAATTAATGACAAAACAAGTGTCAGGTTTTGTTTTTTAAAAGTGTGCTCTGTATTATCCTTTAAGATGGCATTGTGTCTGATAAAAATTCTTTGTGTTCCATGGAATATGTCCTTGGGGCCTTAAAACAACCCAAAAGTCATAGATAATGGGAGAAGTCTACACTTCCCCCCCTTCCCTGACCTTCCCCCCCCCCGCCCCGATTAAGGAGTTAAAGACAGTTTTTTCTGCTTTCACCTGTGAGGAAACAAACAAAAGAAAACATAGTTCAGGGGACATTAGGCACCATTATTCATTTGTTTTCATTTCCTCCTCATAATTGAATAATTGAAATGAAAAGAAAATTCACTGTGAGAAAATGCACATTTTTTTAATGTTCATTTATGTGGGCATATCTCTAAATATAGCTTTGAAATCCCAAGGATAGTACATATTGTTGATGTATTAAGCTGATAGTCATTTTAACTTGTAGGAAAAAAAAAAGTCTTTAAGAAAGAATACATAGGAACAAGGGTTCATTTATGTGGGCATATCTCTAAATATAGCTTTGAAATCCCAAGGATAGTACATATTGTTGATGTATTAAGCTGATAGTCATTTTAACTTGTAGGAAAAAAAAAAAGTCTTTAAGAAAGAATACATAGGAACAAGGGTTTCTTGGCATACACTGATATGCGTTTGTGATTATGTCAGTTTCATTGAGTTATTTGGGAAAAAAAAAAAAAAAAAGGAAAGAATTTCATGGTTGATGTTCCTACTGTTTTTGTAGACTGATATTTATTTGAGCTATTCCTATATATGGATACCAACATAACAAACTTCAAAATATATCTGTGCTTTAAAACTAGTTTTAACCCCCCTTTTAACACCAATATAAACCTATGGATAGTCACTCTTAAATTTAATTTAATTGAATCTTGAGGGTCAACTTCAGTCTTCAGGATTTCCTGAATGAATTTGCAGCCACAAGTCGTTAAGAGCTCAAGATAGAAATAGTCAAATGTGTAAATAGCTTCACAGATCAGTAAACCCAGTAATTTCCCTGGGAATATGTGTGCCTCTGATGTTATTTCCATGCATTATTCTAGTATTTTCATTTCTATAGTATATGGTTATATACATGCATGAATCTTGAGTTAACATCTCTGACATAATTTGTTGTTTGTATACGTTTCATTTATAATAAGCAGACTAAATTTAAAATGTAGCCCTCAGAGAATTTCTTTTGTTCAGAAATTAAATTTAGATGGTATGTGTGGTTTCTACACTTTATCCGTTGTTGTTAGAATTGTGGATTGACTTTGAAATAATATCATGAAGGTAAACTGTATTGTACAGATGCCTTGCCAAATCTCTCTTTTTTTTTTTTTTTTTTTTTTCTGATAGGATCTCAAAAAAAAAAAAAAAAAGAGAGATCATTACATTGTTAATTAAATTTGACTCCAAATGATATATACAGTCAGTAAAATCTCCCCCCTTTTAAAACCTTCCTTTGGCTTTAAAATCACCCTTAAAATTCTTCGTTTGCTCTAGTGGTTGGATATAGTCCTAGACTCTAGATACAAGTCATGAATAGCAAGTTAGATTTTTGTTCTGCATATCTCTACATCTCTGTTGTGTTCAGTGACAAATGCTTCCAGTGATGAATTGCTTTGACCTTCATACCATTTAGATTTCATGTCACAAGGTCTTATCTTATATTTAGTACCATCTATGGAAGCTTGAATATCATTTTTAAAGGAAACAGAATTGAGCCTATATTTCATTCATGTGGACCTTTCGTTGCCATTACTCCTATTACTAAGCCATCATAAATGAACAGAAGTAAATAAACCAGCATAGATTTAAATATGGCCTATTTGGGTATTGAATAAGTAATCAGAAAACTGGAGACTTTGAATGCTGAAAACCTGGAATAGTTAGAATTTAATACAGTTGTAATAAAGCTCTTACTAATTGATATCAGTTTCTTTCATTTTGAAAGAACGCCCTTGTTCTGTATTCATTTTTGCATAAAATAAGAGATTAGTTATGTAACTTTTTATTGGACGAAAGACAATAGTTGCTCAGGTTTTACAAACATGTGCTAATTAACAAAATATTAGTGAGATAAGAATGTATTGTTCTTATTAGCAACTGAATAAAAGAGAATTGCCAATTGCCTGTATTGTGGTCTGAACATTCAGAGTAGCAACTGCATTCTGAAGGCATTGTCTGTGCCAGGACACTTGACAATGAAGGTATAGCTTTGAATGTGCTCATGGGGTTCAGCATCTTTCTGTCTCTATGACAGCTGTGATGACTCAGAATATTAACCAGATCAGCTCTAAATACCCCTTTAGCTAAACAGCTGCGAACCAGATAGCTTTTCAGTTGTTTAGAATATTTTTTTCCCTTTCTCTTCTGTGCTTCTTTATGAAATTAAAAGCTTGCATTTGTAGTTGAACATGCTACAATAAAGCCAGTGCATGCAAGTTTAAAACAGTTGTTTTAGCACTGTAATTTTTAAACAGTTAATGAAAGTAATTGTTTTAGATCTAGTCATGTAAGTGTAAAATTATGACTGTCTGCCCTATTAATCAAGTTGCTTTTGAATTCTAAAGAAATTCTGAGGTAGGAGTTTACTCAGTGAGACATAATCATTTTCCCAGCTCAATACAGAGTAGTCCCATTATTCATGTTTTCTTCTGAATAAAAAAATCTCACTGTAATTCTAAGCACTTGTGATAATTACAAAGGAGTGTTTTTCTTTTTCCTCTCCTTTTTTCCCCCCTTTAAAATGCTTCCCAACCCCCACCTCCCCACCCTCCTTGGCATTTTAAGAGAAAGTGGAATATTATGATCATACTAAATTCTAGTCAGTGCACTTGCATTTTGCTTGGCAAATTTTACCCATTTGGTTTCTTTATTGTCGTGTTGTACATCTGTGTGTTGCTAAACTGATGTTGCATATGTCCCAATTTTTGTTCACTTCAGAGTTTATGAAAGTTGGCAGTTATAACTTGTCTAACAAGGAATTTGTTTGTGGCACAGGTGATTTTATATACATTAAAAATGAGCTCAGTCTATACTTATCTAGATAAAGTCTGAGGCAATCAGTGATTGAAAACACCAATAGATAAAAGACAATAATGCATATGTGCGTATATATGATTTTTTTTTTCCCTTTTACTTCCCTCATAGAATTGGTTGAAATGAGACTTTTGTTGCGGTTGGTATTATCTAATCTCATTTATTTACATAATAAGTATTTACTACTATGTAAATTTTATGTATAGGTATATTTACGTGGTAGTAAATAGCCATTACGGTTGTTTTTCTTTCTTTTTTTTTTTTTTTTTTATGGTAATGTGAGGCTTAAGTCCTTGAATTCATATCCTCTTCCTCCCACCTGGCTTAGCAGGAGCAATGCAGCAGGCTTGTCTAGTGGGAAGCCAAACCCCTGAGAAGCTGATTTGAATTTAAGCTCTTCTTTTTCTCTTTGCTGGAGCTGAGTGGTGAACTCAAGGCTGAGTGTGTTTATGGCTTACAAAGACAGTATATAGATATGGCCAATGGTTTCAGCTGTTATTTGACTTCTTTTTGACTTCTTCCTTGGTGTATGACTGTAAGCCTACTGTAAGCCTTTTTTTTTTTTTTTCAGAAATAGTCAATTTTTTTGGTATCTCCAATTTTCTGATGGTTAACATCACTGTTTCAAAATGAAAACTTGGAGAACTGGGCGTGATTAAATGCAAAATGAATGGAGACGCTTTGGGTTCAGGAGAGCAGACAGCTTAGTTCAGCAAGTGCCTGTTTATAGCTTGGAAGTTTTCTAAACAACTGCAACCACCACATCACTTGTGAGGAATGTGAAGAGTAGGTGGATAAGATACTGAGTGGATGCTTTGCGTTTTCTATTGGGACTACTGCTTAAAATGTATTGGTTCCGCAGGTAGTACTTTAAAAGTAGTGAGACTTTGGAAATGTTTCTTCCCTGGACAGTCAATACAGAAATAGAAATACTTGTAGCTGGATCTGTCCCCATAAATGCCAAGTTGTTTTTTTTTTGTTTGTTTGTTTGTTTTTTGTTTTCTGTCTGCAGACTATTTGGGGAATCAATGACTAAGAGAGCAAGGTTATACTTGTATTTCTTTTAGTTTAGGATAATCTAGTGTGATAGGTGAAAAATCTGTTTTTTGATGTCCCACCTCTTTTAGCTCTCTCTCTCTCTTTTGTTTGTTTGTTTGAGGGGGGTGGGAATGGGGTGGGGTGTAGACAGAAATGGAAGCAAGATATCCTGTCATGTGTCGTTAACTGAAGGCTGAGATCCAAAAGGAGAAGCTATTGCTAAAGGTATAATCCATCCTAGCTATTTTTTGTTCATTGATACCATTTGGTGTTATGTGGTTTTGGATTTAATAATATTTTTATTTGTATCTGCATGATATACTTATCATTGAAATGCTACTGGGTAAATAGATCAGACAGAAAAGTGTATTCTTGTCATACAAGTAATTTATAACATTTTAAAACACCAACATAAATGATACTGACAGTTGCAGCCAGAATTCACACAAACATGCCTGAAAGTTACTGATGATCCTGACACAGTACAGTGTGACTTTTTGTAAAGTTTGCAATGAAAAGTGGCAAAGCAACAAGAACACCATGATGAATGATTTTAGTAAGCGATGAAGCCCAGGAGTACTTAGCAATTGCTATCATGTATTAGGCGGCACTTCAAAACCTTGAGATAGTTGTCAATTTTGTGGGAATCTCTGCGGAGGCAATGCAGCAGGTTGTAAAAGGCAAAGAGTCTGGAGTCCTCATCGGCAAGTTGCAAGGATGGAAGGCCTTCCCACTGAGAATAAATTTCATTTCCAATGTCGCCAGAATGAACCTAAAGGCACAAAATGATACCGTAGTGGATAATAATGAATCTGACTGTATGTAGGACAGAGAACTAAGAAATACTGGCCTTGAGGAATGCTAGATAGTAGTGTACAGCTCATAAAGTCTTTTCTTTTATGGTTTGCATTATTCTGTACAATGTTGTATATCCTCATGCAGATTTTGAGTGAATTTCCATTTAACAGTTTATTTCCCTAAAATATGTAAGAAGCTCAGCTGTCAGTGTTCTAAGATCTAATGTGTTAACCAATGTCTGGTGGAATCTGACTTTGCAGAGAAGTCAAACCTTCCTTTATGCATGGACTGATCAGTGGCATCTCCTCCTTTTGGTTTCCTCCACCTTAAAGTCTTAAGCAGTTGCTTTCAAAACTTGTTTCTCCAGCTTTGTCTCAGCCCATCTCTTAGGTTGTCTCTCTGCTAACAGCCAGCCTGAAGAACATGCTACTTGTCAAATCTTTCAACAATACATCTTCAGATGTATTGTACTTCATATTCCATTTAAAAAAAAAAAAAAAAAAAAAAAGCTGTGAGTGATATACTGACCTCTAATGTTAGAAAGCTACATGTAGGAACTTGTGTAATGACTTAGTATCTGAGGTGAAGATTGGTTTAGATTACCTCATTTGAAAGAAGCAATCATTCATTTTCTCACATCACAAAAATCTACCTTTCATAGCAGGAAAGAAATCTGTGCCTATTGGTACTTGTGAATCTTTCTTATTTCCCATCAGTAATACTTCATGAAAGCACACAGGAGTATATCTATGTAGCCTCTCTCACTTAGTTTATGCAACTGGTAAAAAAGAAAAACAGACCTGCAGTCGCTCAAAAACATGGTTTGACACTAATGAATTTGCTAACTTCATCTTCAACTCCATTCTGTAAATAACGTGAATGAGAAGGTGGTGACAGAGTAACTGCAGTGGCACCTGACTTCTACTGTTATCTTGGATCCACACCTGAATATGGGATAGAGATGTGTTTGATTACACTGATAAATGCACTGATAAATGCACTGAGGGTCTGGATGGGATAAGATTTCTGAGTAAGTAGTCACCAAACTGAAAGAAAGAGACCATGAGTGATCCATTGGAACGTGGTGGATATGGAGATGGTGGCACTGTTAATGCTGTTCAACTGTTCTTAGCCTAAGCAAAAGCCAGTAAAGTCAGAACCTCTTATTAACATATTGCTCACTGTGAGAATGATATATAGGGACTGCTAGAGGCCCCTTTAAAAATAAACAAGTTAGAGCTGATTTTATTCAGTAAAGCTTTCAATCAATTACTGATAGCAAGGAGTATATGAGTATGGGTTTTGTCAAACAGCCTTGCTGTCTAACCCTCCAAGTGTAGGGGGAACCAAGTCAGAGCCACAGTTTTGAAGAAACAATATGATAGGAAAAGAGAAATGAAAGATACTATGTTGTGTGCCACATCTTTGCAATAGGCAATGAAGGCAATGATGTGCCACACTTCAAGAACAGTTTTAAACACATTATCCATTTCTGAAAGCTATATACAATACCTGTATGTATACAGACATGTATAAATAAGCTTATATGCACATATAAATATGTGGATGTGAGAAAACAGAAACAGCCTACAAAAATTTACGAATTCAAATGCTTAAAGATAAAATGAAGATTTCCAGTCCTGATGATTACACTTTCCCTTGAAGCAGGTTTGGGAGTACGCTGGATTATGCTAGACAAATCACAGCACATTGTCTCTTTAGAAATCACAAGATAGCAGAAAGAATTATAACTGAATCTGAGAACTTTGCAGCTATCTTGTATCCCCCTTTTTTCCTCAGAATCCACTATTTCTGTTCTTATTTACTACTATAAGTGGCTTCTTTACATCAATAGGCTGGAAGGACTGGAAGGACCTAATACTTACCCGCCCAACTATTTTCTCCATTCCTTCTAGAAGCCGCTTGTTTTGTTCCTCAATCTCTACAGCCTTCCAGAGGATGGTGTCTGGAGCTTCTTTGATTCTTTGTACCTCAGAGGCCAGATGGATCAGGGGATCATTCCAGGAGCGCAGCACTCCCAGTACTAAATTCAGTAGGTCTTCATGCTGGTCATCCACATGAAGAAAAGTCAGTTAAAATAACAAGGCTATATGCTGGCAGTGTTAGGAGGCATTTAGAGCAATGTCCACAGATGCAGAGATCTAGGAATTTATTTCAAGACCTAGCACTGACTGGGTGTGCTATATAGCCCTGTCTTAGATACTGTTGTGCAATTTCTGATATTTTATGTCATGTTTTTCAATAATACCACAAATGGAAATTTGAATGGAAAACATCTTTAAACCCTCTCCAAATTACGAACTAGTAAGAACAACTGTGCTTTATCTCTGTGGAAAACAAACAAACAAATAACAACAACAACAAAAACACCTCTTTACCTGATTCTAATGAACGTTTATGAAACAAGTTTAGTATGGAACGGAAGATGTGAATTATGGTAAACCACTAAATAGCTTTTATTAGCTCTGCATAATTCATCTGTCCTCCCCTTTGAACTATGGTACTTATAGCATTAGCTCTCAGCTTTTGAAAATTATTATTTCTTGTGAGCAAATAACAACCCTTAAAGCTTATGGTTATGCTCAACCATTTCTTCTTTCCTAGATACACTGTATCTGAACATAACCAGACTTTATATACCCAGATGGTGACACTGGCATTGCAAAGCTATTCCTGTTGTGAAAATGTTTAAGATTTCTCCCTGGCACACACATGTTCATACACCTGTGCTTACTTTTTTCCTACAGAGTATTATCTGTCTGTGAGCTAGGCTGAAGAAGACTGTCTTCATCTTTGTATAAATTTATCATTATCAAATCGATGTATTTATCAGGTTTCTTTTTGCAAGTTGTTTGCAGTATTTTACACTAGGGTCTTTGCATATGGGCAATAATGTGACCACTTTTGCCTCTTGGTAAGGAAGGGTGAGGATAGCTATTTAGCATTTGTTAAGTAACATCAATGTTTTCAATTCCTGGGAAACCATTTACCTCTGCCTACTATATAGCCAATGAATTTTTATGTTTGTTAATAATTGTCTATAAGATATTAAAAAATAATGCTCAAAGGATGTAGTACTCTGAGTCCTGCACAAATATAATAACTGTCTTTGCTCAATGAAAGCAAGTTATATTGTAACTGGAAATAAGATGCAAAGACTGAATGCAACATAAAGGAAAATAAGTGTTACTGGACTTGTATATTCTGTATAGTCTGTAGCTTAGTGTCAGCAAATGTCTTTTCAGTGCTTTTTTCTTCCTGTTTTTTTTTTTTTGTTTGTTTGTTTGTTTTTTTTTTTTTTTTTTTTTTTTTTTTTCCTCTCCCTCCGCTCTATCTCACACTGAATGACATCAAAAATGCAACTTACATGAATCTGCTGAGCTTGCTCCTTGTCTTCAGGAGTGGTTAAGGAGGAAGTGTGGCAGCCATTAACAGCTTTTGTAATGAAACCCCGACCCTGAGCATAGCGTTCATCCTGCAGATCAGCAAGGAGAGGCGTTATTGATATAAGTAAGGAGAGCTACAATTCAAACATTATATTAAGTAATTGTTTCTTTGTTTTTATAACTACTTTTATGCTGTAAATGTCAAAGTCTTCTGGTATTTAGAGTGAAAATGGCAACCAACCTGAGACACAAATTTGTCCCATAGATAAAGGATAATAGGAAAATACTATTTTTTAATATAAGCATTGGGGATCTTAGCAATGGTCAGCACTAAAAGTAGATTTGGTCATCATTGGGACTATCACTGCCTGTGCAGCAGTTATTTTTGTTTACTTATTGAAGGCTTTCATACATTAACATATGTTTGTGCTTAAAAATATACTGAAGTGGATTTTTATATGTTCTCTCTCTCAGGAAAAGACAAAGTACTTACAAATTCATTGAACATTTCTGAAGAGAGGAAATGGATGTAGTGTGAGAGTTTAACCGCACGGTCAAAAAGCTCCCCAAGGGAAACTTGGCAGTTGGCAGATCCATTGGGGCAGATAGGCAAGGAGGTCACTCCTTCCTTTGTCAGGAGCATGTTGGACACTAGAAGGACCACCAGCAACAAACCTGTTCAGGTTTAGAACAAACCAAGATGGAAATATTGACACATATGTGCATTTAGAAGTAGCTGTCAGAGGTGGATGTAAACAGTCAGGATGCTGGATAATATTGGCTGTGCTCACAGTATCTCCTGTGCTGACTCTTGAAAATGAATAGAGGAGGCAAGCATAGTCATTCGATTATCCATTCTCTCCTCCATTATCCTGGATATACAGCAAAAGACCCTATAGAGATTGAGCAGACACAGTAACCTGTGTTACAGTACACTGTATTCAAAAGTCTCTCCATATAGTGCCTGACTATTATATAGTGATAGATGGAAAAAAGAAAATCAAACTTCTTCACTGTGTAAATATAGATACATAATTATTTGCACAGATATATGTTTGGAAAATATTTTTTTTTTTTTTTGTTTATTTCTTCTCCTCCTGCAAGTCCTTTTCTTCTTTACTAACATTTGGAGTTCAAATTACTTTTGTGGAAAGGTGGTTAGGTCATTCTTTTAAGGTTCTGATTGTCCAGGGAGTTTCTTCAAAAGATTTAGCAGCTGTGCTGTTTTGCTATTTAGAGTTTAACCCTAAATTACCTACTGTTAAGAAAACAGGTAATATTTGGCATTTCTGAAGAACTTCTACACTGATACAGAAGACTTCTCATTATTGAAAAGATGAAACCTTATTTGTTTAAAAGCTTTAACATTGACAGGGTCAAGTGTTCTATTCAGCAAAATAAAATATGCACAGAAAAACAATGGAAAGCTTTAAAAGCAAATATTTAGTAAACGTAATTATTTAAAAGATGCTATTCTAAGCTCTGAGAGTTTTAGTTCTGGAAATTGGCCTGCTGCATGCATTGGTTCACTAGAATCACCATTGATGCAAAATTAAAATAGACTGCAAAAAATCACCAGAGCTCTCCTGAATTTTATCATGTGACAGGTTTCTTTCTATCTCTCAGTTCAGGAAAGGTAACCCATTTGTACAATGTTAAAGTAAACCATCATCATCCCCCATGAACAACATCCTGAAGTTAGAACAGTGTTCTAGGCAATAATTCTATTAATAAGAAGACTTGTTGGCTTAGAAACTTGAGAGTAGTTATGTAACCATTTACTTCAAAATTACTAGATTGCTTCTGGACTCTGATGACAATGACTTCAAGTCATTGCCTTCTGAGTCGTGTTGTGAGTAGCAAAGCAGTCTGGATCCAGTCTTTTTTTGTGCAAGTGTCATAACCTGAAAGCCAAATTTCAGTGACACTGCTCAGTGCAAAGGTAGTCTTAAGAGATCAAAAACTGAGTAAAAAAGAGATCAAACTGCCTGCTAATTCCAAATTTTGAACACTAAACATTTGATGCAGAGACAAGTTTCACCATTACTCGAAAACTGGATGTCTTGGAAGACCTCAGTTGCTAGAGTTGTTACCTGTCAGTTACTTCCAAATTCAATCTAAAGTAAAAAACAAACAAACAAACAAAAAAAACATAAAAATTATCGACAAGTGAATGGCTAAAGTCTTACCTTTCAACGAATCCCCCTTGGTGCTCATGGTAGAGACCCTGTAGGATGACTTGCTCTGCCAGAAAGAAGTCTCAATACTTGCTTTTATTTTCTGCACATACCAGATTTATATACACCATCCGGGGTCCATTTTGCATATATTCAACAGGTCGTGGAGTTTACCTCGATAATTACAAACATCAAACTGCCTTTCTTCCACATTCATATTCAGTTTTTTTTTTTTTATTATTTGTAACTGTGAGAGGGAATTTCATTAGAATTTCAGTTGTGGGATCCTGAGTATAGTTTGATGAAGAGAATGCCAAAATTTTGGTCTGAAAATGCCACTGTTCCTAGAAAGCTCTAGTTGTCAGTTCTGAGACAGGTATCCTCAATGTTTATAGCCTATTGTTCCCACTTCGCACTGCTGTCTTTTCATCCTTCCTCATCTCTTCAGCTTTCCAATGTTCAGCCTTCCAATATTAAAATTCTGACTATTTGGGGAAGGGGAACAATACAATGTCCACAGGAAAAGAAACAGCATAAATGGTCTAGAGAAGGATAACGGCAGCTTCTGGAAAGACAGGTCGTTATATGTAAAGTTATAGATATGACATCCTGAGTATATAGCTTCATACAGTTAAGAAAGAGATTACAATGTCATGATATAACTGGTCCTCAGGATGAGGTATGTTTAGAGAAACAGGGGCAGTTCTTATATTAAAAAAGTAATAATGTATAACAACGAAGATGAAGGTGCATGTTTACTGTTTAATCATAAAGTTTAATGATTAAATCAGCATTATTTAAAGAACAAAAACAAATCAGAAATGATAAGATTATTTTCTATACATGAAAACTCTTTGCGTAAAAGATGTACATTGTCTACCATACTCAAAACACGTGCTGTCGTAATCAGCGGGATTTGTTTCCACATCTGATGCGTCTGTGGTAATCTACAAACTAGCCTTAACAGGTTGGCCCTGTTTTCTTGTTGTGTGAGGCCCACCTGTATGAATACGTTAGCAAATGTGCAATCTCTCATCTGTTTCTCAGATCCATTTACCCATTAAAAGACCTTCTAAATTAGATGATTATAATGAATAAGCTATACAGCATTAATAAATTTTCTTGCCTTTAGACGACTTGTTCTGTACTTGTGGAACAGGTATTTGTGTAATCCCAAATCCTTCATTATTTCATAACTATGGACATGGTTTTTGAAGCAGTGATAAACAAAGGAGAAGAAAGGTAGAGCATATAGAGGGTAAATATAGAGGGTAAACCAGGGAAGGCATTCCTTGGGAAACAATAAAAGAAGATGCTTAATCAGTAAACCATCAGCAAGTAGCCTACATCTACTAAGATCTAGGAAGATTGCTAGAATAGTTTGTTCTGCTCAGAGTCTGGATCTGTAGTTTTTTTAATTTTGTAAACTATCGAATAAATGAAGTAGTTGCCTGCATCTGAAAATAGTGACAATCTGATGAAGGCAATAAAGTTAGAAAAGGGCCACAGACAAAACTCTAGAATGGATGGTAGAAAAACAGCTGTCTTCTAAAACACAGGTTTAAGCTCTTGATTTTAATTCATCGTCTTACCCAATGAGCTTACAGGTGGGCCTGAAAAATTCTTGTGCCTTATAATGTTGGAAGAATGCTGTGAATAAAAGGAATGACCCACTATTTGCTCTTTCATTTACCAGTCTGCTTTTCTTGATGTTTTATGGGGTTGGTAGGTGATGCTAAAATAAGGTATAGACTTCATATCAGGTAACACAGGAAGGCACTCACAAAGGCAGCAGGTAAACTCTAACATTTTTGAAGAGAGAAGCTTTTCTCAGGCCTAACAGTATCAGCTAAAGTCAGGATCCTCACATGACTTATGTTCTAGAAAAGTCTGTCTCTTGCTCTATAGAGGAAGACAAGCACCTTAAATGCAGATTGCAGAATGGTTTATATTAAACCATTGCATGATATTTTACTTAAATCATTCTACCAAATAATAATATGTGTTGCTTTTCTCATGCCTTTCATCCTGAAATACTTTACAAATGTGAATGGATTAAAAATCTCATTAAAATAGGCAGGAGGGAAGAAACTCTCTATAAAGTAGGTAAATATAAAATAAACTTCTTTTGTCAGCTGTGAAAACTGATGTAGAAGTTGTTTATTCATAGTTGCACAAGAAGGGGGAAAAATTCTTGATTCCCAGATCTATACTTTAAATAAAGATTCTTACTATTACTGAAAAGAAAAAGAGGAGAAAAAAAAAAGAAAAAAGATGAGAGAAGAGAATGGAAGAGGAAAAGAAGGAAAAAGATACAATAACCAAAAATAAATAGGTCAAAATCCTGATTTTCTTTTATCAATTAGGAATTGGGTTCTGTTTAAAAGTTGAGGAAAAACTTAAAAGTATCTGAGAATGCTCTCCTCTTCCTTTTGAAACTGCTCTTTTTATATCCCCCAGAAGACTAATCTAGACAGTTCCTCTCTTAATGTTCCTTGCAAATTGGAAAAGGTAGCTGCTCCTAGCCCCAAATAGCATCCTAATTCTGACAGTACCTCAGGACAGCAATGCAAATAATTGGAGCAATCAGTATTGAGAGGAATGCTACTAGAACAACTTATGGTACTGCAGAATGGCTGTGATGAGTTGTATGTTTCTATGTCTTGTCTTTCACTTTTGCTTTAAGAATTGAATTGATATATCCTAAATTATCACACTTTTTATCTTCAAGAACTTTTCTGGAAACAAAATTATTAGGCTGTTACCAATGAGTGTAAACAATATGCTAAAAGAAGGACTTGGTATATGCAGGCTTATATATATACATAGCTTTTAGATCATTATTAGAGCTTCATAGACTTTACATTTGATAGATCAAAATTACAGATAATAGCATTCAGTGATCGTTTTGCAATAATCTTGTCTATACGCCTCATATCATGTGGCAGACCATGAGTTAGACTTGCATTTTGATTAAGAACTATTGATCGGTATTGAAAAATCAGATATTCCCATCCTATTTTATATACATGTATAGTTAAATGTTTTTGAGGTATGCAAATTGTTATGGCTGATTGATATCTATCACAGAGGAATTATTATTATTTTTATTTTTTATCAGTGTACCAGTTCCTTGCATTATAGTTCTTTTTAAAAAGGGGAATTGAAAAATGGGCAATATTATCTCATTTTGTCGTTTACTGAGATGAACGTATATTTAATAACAGAACATTAGTTAATGTAGAAATTTGAAACTCAAAATTTTAGGCTAAAAGATGATCTCTGTGTTTTGTATGCAGATGACTGAGCACACAAAACTCAGTGTGCATGTAAAATCACTATTTGTGATCTGAATGTTTGATTCTTCTGATAGACTGTGAAAGAAAAGTTTTCTCTGTTCCTAATTTGCCTATGTGAATCAGAGTCAAAGTAACTATATATATATATATATATATTTGTCTTCCTATTACGGAATAGTTTACAAAGTTAACCATTCAACTTAGTTTAATGTTTGTCTTTGGAAATAAACAAAATTTTGATCTGGATCAAAATTAAATCCTCAGAGCACTTTTATGTTTCAAATGTGGAAAATATATTCTGAGGAAGATCATCAGAACATCAACAGTGTATTTTTTTTCAATCTAGATGGTTTCAATTTTTTTTTTGTTGTTTGTTTTCTAATTAATCCTTAAAGTATTCATGAAAATTCAAGTGATTTCCAAGGATTATGTAAAACAAGGGCTTTTCTTCTCCCTTTTCTTCATGTAGGGAACAAGAGAATTTAAACAACATTCTCTTCAAATGGTTATCTGAACAGAAACAGCAAAATGGGGATTGGATGTTTTCTAACTGTGATCTCTGCATGAAGGGTGGTAAAAATAGATAAGAACATAAGGGAAAATGCTTCTATGTGAAGAAATAGACGAGGTGAAAATATCTGGGAAATTTTCAGTTGACTTTTAATTTAAGTACCAGTGTGGTTTCATACAATTTCAGAAATAGTCATAAAATAAAATGGCAGGATGTGTTTCAGAAATTATTTTTGTCATTTAGGATGACATACCCAAGTGCACCATGAAGTGTGAATCCTAAGTAGAATTCCAGGTAATGTTCACCAAAGAAATGGGGGAATTCGCAAAGAGCAAAGTAAATGTTAGCTTGTGCATATTTGTCCTGATACTTGAAGCTGTTTGAAGCATGTAGCTGTCTTCACCAAGGCCATATATGTATATTATCAAATAATTTATTATTCAATCATAGAATGGTTTGGGTTGGAAGGGACCTTAAAGATCCCTTCCCCTCCTAGTTCCAACCTCTCTGCCATGGGCAGGGACACCTCCTGCTAGACCAGGTTGCTCAAAGCTCCATCCAACCTAGCCTTAAACACTTCCAAGGATGGGGCATCCACAACTTCTGTGGGCAACCTCTTCCAGTGCCTCACCATCCTAAGTCTACTCTTGTTTAGTTTAAAGCCATTCCGACTTGTCCTCTCACTCCACTGCCTGACAGAGAATTCCCCTCTAGCTTTCCTGCAGGCTCCCTTTAAGTATTGGAAAGTTGTTATAAGGTCTCTCCAGAGCCTTCTCTTCACCAGGCTGAACAATCCCATCTCCCTCAGCCTGTCTTCAGAGGAGAGGTGCTCCAGTCCATTGATCATCTTTGTAGCCCTTCTCTGGACTTGCTGTAACAGGTCCATGTCTCCCTTATGCTGAGATCCTTAGAACTGGCAGTATAAATTTGATCCCAATCACACATAACTGCATTATATCACTTTAGTTGAATTATCTGTTATGTACTCTGTAATGGTACTTACACTGGCTTGATACCTGATACTAGATTTAATTGGTTGATGGAGGATGGATAATAGTGAACTGACATCTGTTAGGATAAAGATATCCTACAAACCTTTTGTATAAATGTGAAGTGGCAGAGTGAGCCTGTGCCAGTTCAGCATTTCATATTGTGTGGCTGCAATATTATTTCTCCTATTGCTAAGGTACAATTTCCACTTTTCAGAGCTAGAAAACTAGTGATTTTAAGACAAATTCATTTTTGTTAAAAACAAATAAGAGGAATCTTCCCCCCAAAACAAAACAAAACACCTTTTTAATGGATTCCTGGGAGCATTGCTGTACATCTGAGGATTTGAACAGTTGTGACAGCTTCTTCTGTCTGTCCAGTTTCACTCCTGTTCCAATTCTAGGATAGTGGATTTACATATCGGGTCATAGTTGGCTGAATTTCCAAAGCTGTAAGCCACAGTTCTGTCCAAATGGAGATGTATTACATCATGCAATTGGTGCATTTGTTGACTTTGACACATAGGATGCATTTACTGTAATAAAAAAAAAAAATCACTGAAATGCTCTCTTAGCTTCAAGAAAAGGTATGCTTGATTCTGAGACATGTTAAATGTTACTCCAAAAGCTGAAGACCTGGTGATTTAAACAAGTATATATATATATATATATATAGATTATTTTCCCATACATTTGCTTTTATCTCTTAATTAATTTCCAACAACCATGTTATGCTACACTGAGAGAGCTGTTTTGCATAAAATTCTGATTTCAGCTGATCATTCATCAGTCTAAAGAACAAGTTTCAAAAATTTACTTAGGGTAGGCATGACACAGTGGAACTCACTAGTGGACTACGTAATTATTTGTGTTGTTTTAAGTAGTATATTTGTATAACACATTTTTAATAAAAAGCAATAAACAGTAAAATGAACATCAGAAAGCTGCAATTTTACTGTTAATAAGTGAGAAATAAGAGAAATAGGAACTTGGTATAAATATTTACATATTTTTAATTCTATGGATATCTGCATCACTAAAAAAAAAAAAAAAACAAAAACAAAAAACAACAACAAAAAACATTTCCTTAACAGCTTTGAAAAACTAGAGTCTGTAAAAGTAAGAAGATTTATTATTATTATTTTTAATTACAAATACACAGAAAAGAGCACTGAAGTGTGCACAGATATTTTGAAAATATTTCAGTAGCTAAGTATTTTCAAGGACTGTGGTAAATATACTTTTGTTCTATCACATGGTGTTGGATTTTATAAATAGATAATATCCTGAAATAGCAAACAATTTTGTCCTACGTTTTAGAAAAAGTGCATCTTCCTGAAGATCCATTATTCCACCTATGTGAGGTACTCTTTGGTCAGATAATTTCTGAATATGCAGAAAGATTTAATGGCGAGGAAAAGTTGAGTAGAAAAAAAATGGGGGTTAGGGGTGGGGAGGTAGAGCAGAAGTGGTATTACTTGAAAGTTGAAAGCAGGCAGAGATCATTGCTAGCATTTTTGCTTCTTTGGGAGGATCTCACTCTTATATGTGCAGTTAGTGAAGGAGAAGCGCACCTTAATATTTGAAATTGTCAGTTTCATAATGGGATAGAAGTGATACTGAAACAATGTGGTCTCTACTTGATTATCCTTAAGGAAGTATTCAGTGTCAGATGTTTCTTTTACTGAATGCAAAACCTAGTTCATTTTCTCCTCTTCATTTTCTTGTTTCTGTCTCTAAACCAAATACATAAAAATGTGTGTGTGTGTATATATATATATATATATATATAAATGGAAGGGATAAGGTATGTATGCATTGGGCATTTCCTGACTCATCAAGGAAATTTGGAACTTCGATTCTTGTTTAGTGTCTCATTATAACTATTTTTCCGATCTACCACATTTTGTAGATATTTTAATTAAGCTTGTCAAAGGTATTAAATCCAGACTAGTAATTAATATTGACATAAGTTTTTAGGAAAACATGTGAACTTACTTTAGCAAAAGGCATTCAATCTTTTCATAAAGTTTAAATATTTTCTAAAGGGAAAAAATGTGAGGGGGTTCTTCTGTGACTATATATTCTGTGTTATTAAAAAGAAATATATGTCAGAAGGTGAAAGATGTATGGAAATGTATGCAGATACTTACAGCAGGCATAGCCCATGGTATATTCCATGCAGATTTTGTCAGCTCTACCAGGGTATCTGGTAGGATTTTTTTATGTCTTAAATGCTTAAAAATAATAGCTATGCTGGACAGTCAATAATATGAGCAAAGAAGAAATAAATGATTGTTTTAAAGAGAAAAAAAATATAGTGAAGAAAACTTTTTGATAGCATACACTGCTGATCAACCCTTAAAAGTTCAAATACATTAAATTGCACACCTGCAACACATTTGTGTATTTAAAAATTCATTAAAAAATGGAAGGTGCATTTCTGTTCAATCTCTTCTGTAATGAATATATTTGCATCTAATCACAGCTTTTCTCCTTTAGAGATTTCTTACTCATTTCCTAAGGCCTCAATCTGTAACCTAAGCTTGTGGGATTTACAAAGCTGAGGCCAAAGTCATCATGGAAATGTCATGACATTGCCATTATAAGAAGTGTCTAGTCATCACAAATGGCTGTCATGGTATAACTTTGTGACTGAGCAGGAGCAATAACATCAGATATATATGTACATGTAAATATTTATGTGGCTATTACATTGGGCATAGATTTTGTGTAGACAAAAAGAGGTAAAGCAATGGTTGCCTGTTATGCTCTTGATCCTTCATTACTGTCATTCAGTGCAGTATGTTCATTAAATGTGAAGATGTGGGAGATGCTTCACTGCTTGAAAGTTTGCACATAACCATCCCTGATGTCATTCTGCCTGGTTGTTTGTTTCATTGTAATCTATATATTTTATTATATTTTTGAAGTGCTGTTACAAAATTATTATTTGAATTACTTTAAACACCACTCTGCCCAAGGAGGAAAGGTTTCAATACTGTTATTGGAAAACAAACAAAACAAAACAACAACAAAAACAGAAAAAACAACAGGAGTGATCAGAGTCAAACACAATCTTTGCATCACTTTCTCCTTATGTCATTTCTGTTTTCACTCTAGTCTCAAATTTTGGGAGTAATATTCCTTGTGGAGTATATTTCAAGAGTGCTTGGCCTAATGCCTGTAAAACTTAAGAATACCATCCCACCCTGTAGATGCCAGAGAAATTCAAATGTCCACAGTGAAAAAGAACAACTGGTTTATATCCTTCATAGAAAATTAATATGTTTAAGAGAGGTAGTTGAAAAATTTTAACATTAAAATAGATTAAAAATAACTCATACCTAAGGACTGAAATTTTATTCAGATCATGGCATTTCATTTAAAAATGCACAACAACCTGCAACAATTTTTCTACAAAAAAAATCTTTTTTTTTTTTTTTTTTGAGCAGGTGTCCTCTCAACCTCCTTATAAGTCTGATACATCTTTAAAAAGACAGTATTTGGTGAAGGAGGCATTTGTCTGTATCAGAATTAATGCATTTTTGCAATGTCATTTGTTGTGAGGGATGCAATCATAATGTTAAATTTGCAATGTTTTGTATAAATCTTGTAATAAAAAGTATCTCATGTAGGAGAAAGAGTTACAGGCTACAATTAAAGCTGAATGTAGAACAGAAGTTCTCAGTTTTTTAATATTTCTTTCATGTCTTTTAGCACTGGAGGAAAAAGATACTGCATGCTGGTTTGCAGAATCTTATGAGAGAAACAGTGCCATAAGATTGCAGTGCATTTATCTATTAGGGCTCTTGAGTACATGTGTAGATGGATCCTGCAGCTGGATCACTTAGTTGAAGGTGGCTGTGAGGTAAAGATTCCAAATGATTGGAATAGGATGAGCAGTTAGCAGAAGTTTTTGCAGTTTATACCAGGCTTTTTTTTTTTTTTTTTTTTTTTTTTTTTTTTTTTTTTTTTTCCCCGGACATAAATCATAATCTTTAGGTAAATCAGATAATGTAATCTCCAAAATTCTTCCTGAGGTAGTCAGTTTATCTTCCACCAAATCTCCTTTCCAAGTGGTTGGATGCATGCCAGAAATCTATCGCAGGTTTAAAAAAAAGGAAAATAAAAACCAACAACACAAAAAAAAAAAACAAAACAAAAAAAAACCAACACCATCAGTAACTGACTATTCTTACAGATTCCCTCCAGCAACTTTTCACTTCATAAAGGTTTTTAATTTAGGTCCATCATATCTAGCAAGGACTTTTTCTAAGTCCTTATAAGGATTTTTATTCTATTTTTTTTCTCTTTTTTTTTTTTTTTTTTTCCTATTAAGAATATGAATCTGGGAGGGGAAAAGATAATAAAAACATTGTTGACATCTGGTGAGAATTTGAAATAGCCCTTCACATTCTGAAATAAAATCTGCAAGTTTTTGAAAGAAAAAAAAAAAAAGAGTAAAAGGATCAATCAGCAAGTGATAAAACTTTTATCTGAGAGGTCCATGACAGTGTTCAGCATTCTCGTGAAGATTTTGTGGAGGTGGTTGAGAGCAGAAGTTTTTTTTTTTTTCTTAAGTGAGGTCAAAAATGCCTTCTAGCCTCTGTATAAAAACACACAATTGCCTTACATTGTTCAATACCATGTTACACATGCTTGCTTTAAAATGACAGTGGAAAAAAAGACCTCCATAATTGGTAGAAATCCCTCCTGGAAAATATACTGCTAGTGTTCCTTTTTGATACGATGTTGAGATGGCCCTAATGTTTGTTTTGTGATAAATAGCAGGGATTGTGGAACTAGTTGTAGAGCTTTGTGATAAAATCAATAGTGCATATGTTGTTATTTCTTCAAGAAGTGTTTTAAAGTTGTATCTTTTAATACCTTTGGAAATTGAAACTACTTCTGTAACCTTAAGGGCGTATGACTTTGTTATATCCAGAGGCATAGATAGGTTGTGTGAATAAACTCTGCACATAAAACATACGCTCAGTTCTACATCTCTCTCAAATCTTGCAGAATTGTCCACAGATCATACAACCCTATTTCACTTTTACAGGATTTGGTGTTCCTTTTTCCATATACATTATTTCCTACCCCTGCTGTGGAACCACATGAGAAGCACACTACTTTGGGATATAAGACAAATACTGTTTACTCTCAAAAAATCCACTGATCCACTGAAATCCACAGACTGACACCTTGTCAGCATATGTTGAGATATAGTAATTGCATGTACTTGCATGAAACTCAGTTTCCTCATTTGCTTCTGAATGCATGGGCTAGAAGTCCACCAATTTATTGCACAGATACATCTAACTATGTGCATAGGGTGCATGATCCCAAGGTCAGTGATAGAAAAATGTCATGTTCTTTTGTAAAGTCTATTTATGCTACTGGATTAGTGGACTTCGGGATGAAGTTTGGGTACAGCTCCCATTCTAAAGCACACCCCTGTAGACCTTGGGAAAGGATCAACTTTCAGATCCTTGATTTGACATGGTAGTAAAAGCTTCTGTTTTGAATGACGACGATAGGGTTTGGCAAAGAAACAGTAAAGAGAATTATGAGGAGATAAGTGTTTTTTGACTGTCACATTTATAATCTTGGTGAGGTGTTAATGAACATTGCCTGTGTGAACAAGGCAGGTAATAGGAAAATCACTTACCTGTCACTTTGACTATTCAAAAACCTGAAAAATATTTGTTTCTCTGATAAAGTCTTCTTAAATCATTTTAATTTGTGTTTTAACTCAGATTTTTAAATATTTAAAGTATTGTGTTGCCTTATCCTGTTGTTTTAATCAGCGCAGTAATCTGGCAAAATTGAGAACAGTTATCTATCTCACTGCTAAAACTCCAAAAAATGCTATCAGTCAAACAAATCTTTATCAGTAGTAAAGTATATACTTTCCTGGCAAGATAAGAATAATATGCCACGTTCTGGTAAAGCTGTTTGCTAAAAGCTGATATTTTCGGAACAGGCTTCCTCAAAAAGAAGAGGTGCACATCATTCCCTCAGGATGTCATCTCTCTTGTTTAGCTGAATGGCTCTGGAAAAAATGAGTTCCATAGCCAAGTCCAGGCCCATCAAGATCCAGCCTGCATTCTGTTGGGTCTGAGATCCTGCCCAGGTGTTTTATCACAGCATGTGTTGGAATGAAAAGAGACTTGTGTAGATAGGACAAGTTGAGTCTCTATGAGGTTGAAAAGATAAGGGCTAGATATTCTCATCTACTTAAAAGTAATAGTACAAAATATTGCTGTGATGTTCTGTTAGAGGTCTCTTCAGCTTAGGAACTGGTTTGCCGCAGTTGAATCTAAAGTATATATCTCAGATAGTCTGGGTTAGAGGTATATAAGGTAGTACAGCCATGGAGCCTTACTTCCAAAATTCAGATCTGGCAGTCACTGTGGAGCTTATAAGGCCAAACAAAAGAAGAAAGTGTATCTGACAATTGCCTTTAACCGTGAGCAAAAAACAAAATCACAGCAATCTGCTGGTCAGGCACCACTTTGCCAGCTGGAGCACGGATTCTGTTACTGTCAGGAGTCTATGGTTTCAGCTGGGTCATGACAGTATTGCCTTCTGCCTGTGAACCCCAAATCTACCTCTCTTGTTTAGCCTGAGACAGCTATTTCTCAACAAGGTTCATAATTCTCAGAGACATGGGGTCAAGAGAGCAATACTCTTAACATTCCCAAGTTAAGAGAAGACTGGTTCCAGGTTTTGCAGGAGCTACAGCTGAAAAGAATAGCTTCTTTGTCATGCTGATCACTGTGCTGGAAGATTTTAGATTCCACATTTGCTCTCGGTAACTAGATAGCTTTAGGCCTATTGTCTACCAATCCTTTACTCTCCTGTTTCTTCTTTTGCAGTTCAACACAAAATCAGTTAGCTATAGGGCATGGGTGAAAAGAGATAGAATCTATTACTTTGATGGCTGTAGTCAACAAATATTTGCAATGTTTCCATTTTATACATATTAACTGTCACTTAATTTAGTGGATAAGCATTGATCTCCAGCAGAAAATTTTGAAATTATGATCAATATGAAGATGCCACAGAAGAATAAAAATAAACCTCTTAGGAGCTAGAAATATATTTAATGAATCAGAAGGTTCAGTAAATATTACCATATCTGTACAGCGGAAGCTGTCTGAATAACTGTGGTTGCAGCTCCAAATAGCTTCTAAATAGCCTACAGAATTAAAAAAAATAATAAAATTATTCATTATTATTGGAGGGCCTGCACATCAAATGAAGTTTCAACAGCATAAAACATGAAAGAGAATGTTGCTATTCTTCTTTCCCTTTAAAAAACAAAATGATCATTTTATTTGTTTTTCAGGCAAAATATGTACATATTTCTATATGTGAGGTGGATAAAGAAAGACATGGGATGTAAGAGGACAAAAGAAAGCTCCGACAAAAAGCAAAGAGCATTTCTTCCAGAGGAAAAAGTATTTCCCAGCTGGAGAATTGACATCAAATGCTTGGGTAACTCTTGCTTGTATCTATACTACTCCTTCACGCAGCTTCGTGTACCTGGGACCATGCTGTACGTCATCAGTTTTGTGACTCAGGCTACAGAGGTGGGCAAACTAAGCAAGGGTAGACTTAGTATGGTGAGGCACTGGAAATGGTTACCCAGAGAAGTTGTGGATACCCCATCGCTGGAAGTATTTAAGGCCAGGTTGGTTGGGGCTTTGGGCAACCTGGTCTGGTGGGAGCTGTCCCTTCCCGTGGTAAGGGGGGTTGAATTAGATGATCTTTAAGGTCTCTTCCAACCCAAACCATTCTATGATTTTTTTTTAAATTTTATTTATTTATTTATTTTTTTATGCTGAATCTGGCTGGACAACACCCATCCAGGGGCAGGGGATTTACTAGTCTGCCCTCACTCAGACCCACAACACAGTTGAGCAGTTGTGTGTGATCAGTCTCTAGTGAGCCATGTATATGTCCTGTTGTTGATGCTGTGTCTGAAAAAGAAAGACAGTGATGTACTGAAGATTCCCATCTGTATGATTTAGGTAAAGCAAGTGAGTTACTTCCACAGCCATTTCAGCAACTCTCTCTCCTTGACACCTTTCTGTGGGAGAAGGTGTAGAGCAAAGGGAGCAGACTGCTGTTAGGGGTTTGAGTAGGTGACCCCTAAGGGCTTTCCAACCAAGTGATTTTGTGGTTGTATGATTTGAGAAATGTAAAAAGAAGGTGGATGAAAGGCATAATTACAAAATTAAGAGCAGAGTCATAAGTCTATGACCATTTCTTCCATTTTTCCTGCTTTATTTTCACTTTCAGAAAATCAGAGGGCCATGTGTGTGCGTCTTGATTTCTGCGTAGCACCTAAACGAGCAGTATCCAGACTTTTTTGATGGCTTCTTTTAGTGTTTTGCACACAGCAGAGACAAAGGTGCAGGGCAGGTGATTTGCTCTGCTTCTAATTGAAATTTATTTCCAACTGCCATTTTTCCTGAAGACGCCTTGGTCCATATAGAAATAAATAAATAAATAAAATAAAAATGTCACTGGTGATTTATCCAACACCAAACCCACTGGCCATGCATGGCATTCTCCCAAGTTACCCCACAGGACAGACGAATTGCCTCTGTGGACTCTATGCAGCCCACAGTCTGTAGATTGAGCAGATGGATGGTTATTGTGAAATGACAATGATAATTTTAAAGGAGCAAGTAGCAGGGAGAATAGTTTGGCTAAATGCTTGAACTCTTCATGGTCTTTTGAGCTATGTGATGGGCAATGTGTAAAGAAATAGAAACCGTGCTTCCTCTGTGCAGACCCTTCACCAGTGATTCCTCCCAGAGGATGAAGTCATGGTCAGAGCCTGCTGATGAGCGGGCAACCAGGCTCCAGCAGTGGGAGCAGAAGCTGGTATGGCAAGCTTAGGTGGCTGTTAGGGGTTGATAGGCCAGCTGCCCAAAGGCAGAATAGAAAGGGGGAAGGAAGGAGAAAAATTGAAAAATAACAGCAAAGAAAAAAATCTATTTTTTGAAACTAGAAATTTTAAAGAAAACATTCATGAACCCTTCTGTTTATGAAACCACCTGGTGCTTTTGAGTACACTGCTGGTTAAATTTGTCAGTTCAGAAAGTGGTGGTTGCTTCCCCCCATAGTATAGGGAAGGGAAGGACATTTAATTCCATATGTGCATTGATCTAAAACTCACACCCCCTTAACTTTGAGCTCAACTTGTAAAAATCAGAAAGATTTAGGAGGAAAAGCCTGTTACTTTTTAAGGGCAGCGTTACTGTTTGTAGTGTGCATTAAGAAGTACAGTCCGTGAACTCTGCTTTTGCCATCTGTTTAGCTTCCTTGCAGGAGCCCTGTGTGACTTGAGCTGTGTTTTGACAGTTGGTGGCCTTTGACCCCTTGCTCCATAAAATGTTTAGGCTGATGGAGCTCTCAGACCTGATCTTTCAGGGCTTGTTTGAGACAGACCTGTCACCTTTCCCCCCAGCCCAGCCCATACATAGTAGCAGTGGTGTTGGGCTTGCCCATTGCGCTTGTGAGGCCACTGGGACCGAGGGAGTTCCCTGCATGCCTGGCACTGTGGTGCAGGAGCACAGGACAGGGGTCGAGGATCCCACCCCATGACTTGCACTTTGAAGTCTCTCCTGCCTTCTCTGTCTTGGTTTCAAAGGAGAAGGAGGGGGGGGAAACAAAAGGGTGCTCAGCTCCTGGTTGCCTCTGCCTGTCTCAGTCCAGTGTCTCCATGTTTGTTCCATGTGCATCTGCTTGGCTGGCCAGCCTGCAGAGCTCATCAGCAAGACCCTGAATCTGCAGTCATCCTCCCTGGTCTGCAGTCTGTCACCCCACTAAGCTCCCCAGGATTAAAAGGCCGTGTGCTTTTTGAGAGGCAATGGGAAGGGAGAATAGGTGCCGCCTGCTACCATTAGGGTTGAAACAAAATTCAGCTTATAATAATTCAGCTATATAAAAATTATAATAATTATGTTTCAGCTGAAACATAATGCTTGATGTGAGCCAGAAAAATACAATTTTTAAATCTGATTCTGCCATGCCTAACATGTCACCTCCAGCTAGGGAGGGTTTCCAGAGAGTTATAAAGTCTCTCCTTTTGTACTGAAACTGCAGTCAGTACTTTGCTCTGTCCCCTTTCTTTGGGTGATTTATACCAGATGATTATGTCTTATAAAAATATTTGCAGTTACTAGGTTTGGATGAATCATTCAGAATGTTCAATGTATTCAGCACATTGCTTTTTTTCCCCTTCATAACTTTGAAATTAAAAATGGTGTCTCTCTTAAATGCATTTATTATTTCAAAATCAGTTGTCATTTCCTTGAAAGAGTATTCTTGTTTTGATTTAATTTGCAGTTTGTTTCATGAAAAATATTTATAATTTCCACTGCTCTGACTAGCTTTGGGAATTAGGCAAGTCTCTGTTTCCTTGTTTATGATGCAGGTATTTAACCATCAATAACACTATTTTGGAACTGTGTGTTTCACTCTAAAAATCAAACTTAAACCAAACACTTGCATGTAATCAAGTACTTGAGCTTAACATCACTGTCTTCTCAATTTTGCACTAAGGTATTTGTAGAAAGTGGAGGATACTGACCTTTAAAGATGGCTGAGGTAAACACTAATTAAAAAAAAAAAAAGTATGAATGTCTGACAGTCTCAGTTTTGTAACTAGGAAAACATAGCTTCTATTTTTTTGTTTCTTTTGTTAATTCTCCTTTGCTGCGGCCAACCTTGTAGTGTAAATAAGTGTGGTTTTTTTTTTTTTGGTCATAGTCTTGTTCAAGGGCTAATGTCTGTCTATGGCAGGAGATGAAGCAGTTATTACAGTTTAAGCAAAGCTGCAGATTTTTGTCATCTCTGTGTGGAGATGAATAACACAGGTAGAGCTTATTCCTGCAGATCAGGTGAGAAGGCTTAAAGAGCTAGTTTGTTTCCACTTTTTGCCCTTTGACTTTTGACCCTCCTATCAAAGGTCAAACTTTGTAGTGTTATCTTGTCCTTCGGTTTACTAACTCCTGCAGTTGCCTCATTTACCTTGGCCTGCACAGTTTGAATTTCACTGGCTTTAAACTTTCTAATTCAATCCCTAGTTGCCAATATCCATACATAAGAAACAAATATGTGACCATGAAAAGAAGCTTTGAATGGCATGGTTTTCATTTTTTAGCACAGGAATAGTATTAACTCACATACTTGTTCTGTGTATTTGATCTCATTTGGCAGCTTACAGCTCTTGAAAGTAGTATGTGTTCTGCCATTTTTCAGAATAAATGGAAGTTTTGTGGTTGTTCAATCTTACACCAAAATTCTGTGATAAAGGTAAAAGTTATTTCTCTATAGCAACATGCTCCATAGTGAAAGACCTGAACTAATTTTATGAAAATTTGTGTTAAATTCCTGATTATTTCACAAAGCCCTTAATGTTCTTAGCCAGGTTACTTAAGTTTCTGATACAGTTCTCTATCTTCAGAGAAATTGAACTTATTGCTCTTCCCTGTTAACACTTTGTTTTGTTCATTAAAACTGCCGAGTACTTAATTTTTGGATCAAACTTTAATGCTGGTGTGTGGAATTAGTACATCAAGATTATGACCTTTTTTGGAAGGTTAAAGGATCACTAGGATTAAAAAAAAAGCAAGGTACAAAAAGATCTGTATATATTTTCTTATAAACGTCTCTCTAGGCACAGGCAGCAAGTGGGCATGTATCTTGGAGATCAGGTTACAGGCAGACAGCCTTACAATCCATCCTTTCTCTGCTAAGAATGTCTTGTTCCTTATCATGGGGACAGCAAAAGGTAATTTTACATATGCTGCCAATCCCTGATCCAGTTCTGCTTACCTGGTTTGCTTAAGAACAGTTAGTTATCCTTCTCAGAAAATTATGTATTCCCTGTGGAAATGTATTTTCAGCAACATAGAAGTTAAGTGGTTATGCCTTTTCATATTTGCAGGATTGCATATCTCAGTGCTTGGAAATGCAGGAAGCATTTTGTGGATCCTTTTGGTGTAATAGTTCTATTTATTTATTTATTTATTTAATCTAAGTGTTCATATTATTTCTGCCCTATCTAATTCTAAGGCATTTAGTGGAAGAAAACAGAAAAGTGAAAGGGGAAAAATTGATCAATATCGGAAGAACTGCTTACACCTTCCATACTATCCTCCAAACTTAAAGAATTATCTATTTGAATTCAATTACAAGTTTTTCTACTTACAGTAGATACAATAATACGGGTTATAAAACTGTGTATGGCTTTCCTTTGTCTGCATATGTATACGTATCAGATACACATGAAAACATGTTAAAGAGCTTTTCTCAGTATGATTCTGTTATGTTGACCTAGTAAAGATGTTACAAAATTGGAAATGATGAGTTAGAAAACATAGGTTTCATTCTTTCTTGGTAAAATAGAGAAGGAGAGTTATGTGAAACTGCTCCAAGAACACTGAACTGTGGACTAAACAAATTGTGATGGGTATCTAGGAGAATTTCCCAAGTGAATCTTATCACTTTCTTGCAGCTATGCTGATTACCATCAGTTTGTCTGAGTTATTTGCCTTTTAAAAGGATTTTCATTGAGGCTCATCTAGTTCCTTTCCCTTCTGGTTTCTTCACCTAGTGCTTATATGACTCAGCAGGAGACATTTCATGGAATCTTTGAACTTGAGCTCATGGGATGTGACCTTGAAAAATGCAACTTCTATCTTATTTCCAGCACTGATATATCCTAGAAATTTGCTCTGCCTGTTATTTAAATAGTATAAAGTGTCTGGGGTTTGGTTTTATTCCTCTTTGTGCATCATGGTATCCATGGGCACCTGTAGAGGATGCAAATTTAGATTATATTTACATATAATAAATGGCTTTCAATTTACACTGGTTAATAAAAAGGAATATTTATGAACATGTACTATGGTATGGCAACTAAATGCAAATCAAACCATCACTCTCTTTCTTCTTTTGAGGATAACTTTTGTTAAACAGAGAGAAAGGTAATTTATCTCTGACTTCACAGTCTCTACAGCATCTAGATTGGCCATGGTAACAAAGCAGTAAACTCAGCCACACAATTTCCCAGGATAAGCAAGTAAAACCCCAAGTCAGCTGATCTTTGTGCAGTATACTATACTGTAGGAATTTGACACTTGCATTTAGTTCTGTTCTCAGATTTGCTAAATTAAGAAAAATAGTTTATTTTCTTACAGCAGATACATTTGGAATGCCTTTGGAAAATTATATAGAGAAAAAGTGTATCTCTCTATAGGTAGTACTTAAAGGATCATGAAGACTTATTCCTATACATCCTAACTCTGAAAAAAAATGGTTGTATGCACCATTGTGTTCTTGAATAAGTGGCAGAGAGTCCCTGTGACAAATGCAAAATACTCTCAGTTAAAAGAATCCTCTTCCATGATGGCTGGTTTCTTTTGATCAGTTCCAAAATCTTTTACACTACAGATATATACTAATAAAAAAAAAAATCAATAAAATTTAACAGTAACTGGTGAAAGCAAATAGTTATATCTTATAAATCCTAATGCAGTTCATGGTAAATATGTTATTTGTTGCCTGCTTTTGCTTAAATCAGGTAAGCAGAGATGAAGTTTTCAAACTGTGTTTTGTGGCTGAAAGTGAAATATTTAGTAACATCAGGCTGGTTCTTGTTCTGTTTTGTTTCTGAAACAGAAACTGTGGAAGGGGTGAATATGAAGACTAGGGTGAAACTAGGCCACCTCAGTCCTTTGAAAAAAAAAGGACAAGGCATTTAACTCAAAACCTATCAAATTGTCATAAAACAACAACAACAAAGAAACAAACACCAACACAAATGCTTTTCCTTCAACACCTTCCTGTAGAAACTGGTTCTGTATACTGCAAGTTTGTTGCTACTGTATGTACATGTTAGTGAAAGAGAGCAGAGACGTTTTTGCCAGAATGACAGAGAATGATGTTTGTGAACCATTTTTTTCCAGAAGAAACCAGCATGTTAAAAGTTTTGGATGACCCTGAGGTGATAAATTGGAGCAACATATGTTAGAGTGGGCTTTATTCAAATGTTTTGTTCTTCTTAGGAACTGATGGAACATTACTGTAATTCACTGAGCCTTATCCAGTCATTATCACTTTTTTTCTAGTGTGTACTGTTTGCTGCTGAATTGCCTATGGCTGGGCTGAACTGGAACTTGGCATTTTCTACGAGCCATGGTGTGACAACAGAATGTAAGCTTTCATTGCATAACAGTAAGCTTTGTCAGGGGAACCTGTTACGCTCCATCATGAAATTATGAATGCTTCTTATTCTAGACATTCAAAGCAGACAGGGTCTGAAATTGTCTTTTTACAGACAAGCAAGGAGTATTTCCTCTCTGAGGTGATGGAATCTAAGAAACAAAGCATCAAGTCCCTTTCTCTGTATTAGTACAGCAAATACATTTTGTTATTTCACCGTGGAATAAGATATAATGCATCTTAGAATGGTACAAATCTCTAGTTCCTATTGAGAAAAAAGGGTAGATTTTGTACTTTTTCCCAAGAACCTCACCTTTTACTTTCCCTGTACGGGAATCACTGTTCAGAGGGTAAGGAATTGGCAGGATGACTGCATCCAAAAAAACATTTTTTTGGTTGTTTAGGTGGAGACCAGTGACAAGCGGTGTTCCTCAGGGGTCCATATTGGGACTGGTACTGTCTTCATGTTACATGGCCAGTGGGACTGAGTGCACCCTCAGCAAATTTATGGATGGCACCAAGCTGAACAATGCAATTTACACTCTAGAGGGAAGGGATGCCATTCAGATTAACCTTGACAGGTTTGAGAGGTGGGCCAATGTGAATCTGTCCTGAACAGATTTTTACGAAGTTTTGATTTAGCAGCAATTTAAGATTTCTTAATATTTTATCGTAAATTACAAGATTAGATTATGTATTTTAATAGCACTTAATCATCAGCTAATTTAACATAATGATTCAAAATAATTTACCACAATAACAACAGCAACATATTTAAAGATTTGAGAATGGCAAGGTTCACACGAGATTTACTGCAGGATATTGGGGATATTTAAACTCAGTTGTGTGCTTACAATGCCCCCTTTTCCCTCTCACCCTTCTTTATGGTGAAAATCTAACTTCTCCCCCTTCTCCTTTGTTGGTGTGTACAGCGGCAATATTTAAACCTCAAGGAGTCTGTCCTGAGAGACTCAGGGAAGATCAAGTATCACAGTCCACTGTGATCCCTGGAGAGCTCAAGGGGCTCTTTGCTTAGGACCACTATTTATAGAACTGTGGGATGACTGACTGTTAGTCAGTACTTTCCCGTCCTTTCTATAGTTCAAATAAGGCAGTTTTGATATTTTCCACCAACTGTACCATTATGGTACCTTCCAGAATGTACAGCTCTAGTAATTCCCAGATTGGGCTACTATCTAGCTTACAGGATCCAAGACACAATCAGGGAGTGCCTGTTATGCCTGCTGCCCATTGACAACAGAGGAGTGATGTAGCATTAGTTAATCTTGAACCATAGCTAACCCAGGGAAAGCGCTACTCCACCACACTCTACCCTGTGACTCAAGTCAATTCATGTCTTTCACAGAATGGTGGTGTGGTCACCTTTTCCCTCCATGCCTATAAATAGACAAAGCCACATTTCAATAAAGGTTTGAGGAAAATTTTCATGTTTGGTCAATCTCTAAAACTATTAGAGATAAAAATGTTTCATCTATTTTATCTAGATGGTATTCTATACATGGAGATGCTCTTGTAGTGATGTAACTTATTTAGCCATCCTCCAAACTATGATGTATAAGAAAATGTTCAATACCAAACAAATATAACAAGAAAAGCAGGATCGTGATGAGGTGTAGCATTAAGTTAAGTGCTCCAGCTGATGTCGTGAATCACCAAAGCAAGACTTCCCACCATTGATGCTCTCCATCCTCATGGACTCCCTCTGAAATTTAGTGTGTTTCTTCACTGTCATGATGAAAGGTGAATAGGGTTTTGCGTCCATTGTTCTGGGTGTGTTTTAGGAGTTGACACAGATTATCATGTTGTAGTCGTTTCTTCACTAATGTAAGGTTCATTCCAGTGGGGATAGGCAATAAATCTTGAGTCAATATATAGTTAGATTGTAATAATTGATAAGATGTAACAGGAGTTGAATAATTAAAGTTACATCCTATAATTTTAGTGAAGTTACAAACACAAATATCTGAGTGATTGCTTGTATATATATTGCTTGTGTTATCTACAAATATAAAATCACAAAGAGTTTTCATACTAACGCATCCTTTCCAATATATGCAAATACAGTTTCAGGGCTGTCATAGGGATGTATTTCAAAATGATAAACATTTGTTTGTTGTCAAGACAAATGTCTTGGGCTTTGATGGTGTTACTCTTCCCAAATAAATCCTTGTTGTTCCTGTATAACACATACATTAATGTCAACAGTTTGCCATTTGTTTCCATTCATTGGGCCCACACTCCATGTTCTAATGAGTATAGTGCCATTGTAATTTAATCCTATTACAATAATTGGTTTTATGGTATATGCTGTAGTACTGTGTATTGTTAAGATGAAAGCTGTGGCCTTATTGTTGATTGTATCTTAAGTAAAATTGACTAAATATCACCAGCATTATAATTTCCTTTCAAATTTGGTTGCATTTTATTGCTACTGTCCCAGTTCCATTGATTTTTGTAAGTGTGCTTCATTTCTGTGCATGACCACAGTTGAGGGTTTCAAGTTTTATTATTAGAATTTATTCTCATATGGCCACTATAAGTTTCTCTGACCACAATTAAAGAGTAATAGCATTACTAAAGTCTGAGATAGCAGCTTGAATGCAGCATTTCTCTTTGCCATCCTTTGGGATGTTGTAAGAGAAAACAGAAATTTGTTTTGATGGGCATGAAGTTCAGCAAGGCCAAGTGCAAGACCATGCAACTAGGTTGGGTCAATCCCGAACATCAGTACAGACCGGGGTGACTAATGAATTGAGAGCAGCAGCCCTGCGGAGAAGGACTGAGAAGTACTGGTGGATGAAAAAATCAGCAAATCAGCAGTGTGTTTACAGCCCAGAAAGCCAACTGTATCCTGGGCTGCATGAAAAGAGATGTAGCTAGAAGGTTGAGATCCTCTCCCTCTACTCTGCTCTCATTATAGGGCAAGGAGAAATGGTTTTAAACTAAGGGAGGATAAATTTAGATTAGATGTTAAGAAAAAAGTCTTTACCATGAGAGTAGTGAGGCACTGTAAGAGGTTGCCCAGAGAAGCTGTGGTTGCTTCATCCCTGGAATTGTTTAAGACCAGGTTGGATAGGGCTTTTGGCAAACTAATCTAGTGGAAAATCTCCTAGTCTATGGCAAGGGTGGTGAAATTAGATGAGTTTAAGCTCCCTTTCAACCCACAGAACTCTATGATTCTATTCTACGATTCCATTCTATGATTCTGTAATTTTCATCTATGTAGATATGGCAATGTATTCTGCACATTGATTACGTTTCCTCATGATTTGTTGGAGAATAAATACTAAAAAGTTTACATGTTTGGCCTCAGAGTAACTTTATCTGATTTCAGGAAAGCTGTTCCTGATATGCATAATTTCAGTTAAGAATGTCTGAGTAATAATGTGATTTAAATATTCCCCAAATTAGTTAATAATATTTGAAAACTGAATAGTTGAAGTTTCTTATCTATACAAAAAAGGACAACTGATCACCTGCTGAACATGGTCATTTCTTCTCCCTTTTTCTTTCTCTCATAATCTCTGGAGAGGTATGCTAACTAACCATTGTAGTGATTATATTGTTCCATCATATTTGTAAAGATATATTAATGAACATTGCTCATTCTGAAGTGCTCATGCAAACCTGCTATTAGGAAACTTATGTTATTATGATGCTATTGCACTTGCTTCCAATCTGAATACAAATTATTGACCTACAACTGCTTAAAAGAAGCAAAATCCCTCTAATCACTTACAAAAATTGAGAAGTCTGCTCTTAAATTAGAGGATTAACTGGTTAGAATTGATTTTGCATATGGAATGGCAAGAGGAAAAGGGCAGCCTGTGTCATGTAACTGGCCTTGTTTATCTCAGTAAGAGAGAGAGGAAAAATTAATTTAGGGCATGCAGTTTTGCATGCAAAAGGTCAAACTGATGCTCCCCGCAAGTAGTTAATCAGAAGACTGCGCTAATTCCCAACTCAAAGACTGCTAAGCAATAGAAATTTAAATATTGGCCCTTTCTCTGTGAGGCTGATTTCAGCTGATATTCATAAACCCTACTTGCTTCTGTTGTGAGTCTTTTACATGATACAAATGATTTTAATTGAAGAGGGTGTCTTTCCACCCCCAGATTCTTTTATTGTCTTCATTAGGTTTGGAACAGAGTGTCTATCAGAGCAGAAGTGTATCTTGGGTAGGATTCCTCTTGGGTGGACTCAAATTTGGTTTAATTGAGTCTAAAAAAACTCGTATGACACAAGACATGTGCAATCTGATGGTGGACAGAGCCTAAAATCAGTGACAGTTGAGATGGAAGAAAGACTGTGTTTGGATCAGCTAAGAGCAGCTTTTTGTCATGGTGAGGGAAGTGTGTATGTGCAGAAGTCACTAGGAAGTCCTTTGTTACAGAACACTTCACTCCTTTCTCTTCTGTTTTTCTCTTCTTCCCATTTATTTTTACATTCCCTATCACAATAAAGTCCTACTCAGCACTTTCAACCCTGTGCAGACCATAACAGAATAATGGAGCATCTGAGTTCACTATTGTGCCTACTTTTTGTTTTATAGGCTAGTAACCTGGGAAACATATTGCTTTGTTTTTTTTAAGACATTGATCATCTTTTAGTTCTTTTCAGTTTCCCAGATGTGTGGTGCAATTAACTGAAAGATACTGTTCTTCTGTCCAATTTTTCTTTTTGTAAAAATACATTGAGTAGCATTTTTTTTTTTCTTCACAAGGTTTAATAGGAATACTACTTTCCTTCCAGCTGTCATCTACATACACATTTCTGTTCTTGAAGTGCCACACTCTCTGAGTTATATCCTTTTTAAAAAATAACCTCACAATTCCAAAATAAATTGGACTAAAATCAAGTATTGCTCTGTTAAATCTTAGATCTGATTGGGACCCTATATGTGGCAAGCTTGGAATTCACATTTCCCTCCCAGATGTCACAAAATGGTGTCTGCTTGCAAAAACTGAAAATCTTAAAGCCTGCTGTACAAATACAGCTGCTTTCTTATTTAGTGGAGCTAGTCACAGGCAGCATATTATTCTCACTTTCCAAAGTCTGCTCTGGCTTACAGATTTGCCTCAGGGCATAAACCATTGATTCTGATCTGCAAACTCACGTGTGGTTTAGGTGCTGACCGTCTACGGGCATCATAATTTCACATGCTGAGTGTCTTTTGGGAGGTTCAGAGTTGCTTCAGCTCATGTTGTATTTAAGGTAAGTGCAAGATAAATGGAAAGCGGCAGTACAGACCTTGAGAAAGATGCTCCCCTCTCTGCAATATGATAATATGCTTGAGCTTTTTTGGGATACTTGCAGTCTCCAAACGTTTTGGCAACTGAATAAGTCAGCCATAATCTAGTGTAAAAGTCATTTATTTCTGTTCCCAGAAGAGAACGAATGAAGAGGCTGGAGTACTTTTAATGATCTTTAACTGTGTATGGATTTTGAGGAGGCAATAACATTGTTCACTGTGGCATGTGCTTTAGTTTTTAAATGGTGGAAATGTACCCAGACAGGACATGTTCAGGTCCACTTCATGACTGTACTCTGCAATGGTTGGTGAAGTACCAGTATGAGGGCTGTATCTCTTCTCTTTTCTCTCACCCCATCGAAGTGGCAGGGCTGAGCAGACGAAAGCTTATATCTCTGCTGAGCAGAAGCATACCACTCACAGGAGCTCTGCAGTGGCTTAGACTGATAAATGGGAGCCCAGACTGAGAAAGGCGTCTGGCTGTTTCATGCTTGACTGGTTGATTTTGCTTACTGATATATGAAGCAGAGAGAGAGATGCCCACCTCTTCCTCTGCTTTTCCTGTATTTTCCTACTAGTGTAATAACCAGTAGAAGGAAAGGAAAAAGAATGTGAGGGAGGGAGATGACCAAATACAACCTCCCGTTTCTTTTTCATATATCTAGAGTGAGTCCACTGTACTTGACCCCAAAAATCTAGCAGGTATTGGCTCTATTTTCTGCACTCTGCTCAGTCAAAAATATTAATTTAGTTGAACGCACAACTTAATAACTGGGCAGTTACTTGATGACATTTTCCACTATTATTGTTGTCTAGGTACCTTATACAAATCAAGGCTGTGGTCCAGCATCAGAGAAGGTCCACTCCAACTTCCACAGAGGACAACAACAGAGCCCTTCACTGAGGAAAAAAGAAGTTGGAAAGGTAGAGTGGCTGTAGCAGACTTATATTTGGTCCAGTAAATAGGGATGTGCTTAAGCTTAAGACCACAAGCAACTGCTTTGAATTAACGTAGGTGAAGAAAATTCAATAAGAAAGTTAATATATTATGAAATTAAGTACATACACAAGTCTTTGCAAAACTAGGTCTTAAGCCACACTCAGTGGTTTGTCATGATTTGTTTTTGTGTTCCACTCCATGTGGGCTTAGAGACAGACTATGATTCAGCTATGAACTCCGAATAAGAAAATAATAACTTTGTCTCATTTTTCTCAATTTACCTTTTTTATTCTGTCAGTTTCATAAACAGTAGAGAGAGATATTTTGAAGGTTCTAACAAGTTGCATTGGTGAAAGCAGATTTGAGTCCACACAGCCAAATTTCTTCATAAAGGTGCTCATTGTATGCCTAAATCCATAGCTCTCAAAATAGGTTTAAGTCACTCTGCCCAAGAAGGAAAAGGAGAATTGTGTCACTTGCAAACATGTTATGAATACTTGAGCTGTGAAGTGCAGAATCATCATTCAGGAGTGTCACCTTCCCCTTAAGAGAGTCAGATTGGATGGTACACAGTGCTGCTTAGGTTCTAGACAAGCAAAGCAAAGCAAAGCTGTTGGAGGACATTGTAACATGAACACATGAATCATACATTATCTTTTGAACAAGCAGCTTTTTTCTAGAGTTTCTCCTCCCCCAAGGAATTGTTAGTTGCATAGGAGATAGCACTAAGGTAAAGTGTAATGCATGGTTTGGGTTGCATATATGGAAAACTGCAAAACAAAAGAATAATGGATTAATTCACAAAATGTTTCCATTCCTAGGAATACTAAGGAGCAAAAATTAAAACAAAAGCAACCAAAAAAAAAATCCCTCCCCCAGGTCCCCAAACCAAGCCAGCAAAGCACAAAGGATGTGACCTTCTTGCTGGTAGCTTGTCACTGAGGCCTGACAAAATTTACATGTACACACAAAACCCATGTGTGGACTGTTTTTAAACTGGATTCCAGCTGTGTTTTTAATGACTAAATTGTAGGGTCAGATGCATTGGCTGTGAAGCCTCAAAAACTGGACTGAGTACTGAGAAGCTGTGTGGTGGGAAATAAGGAAGACACTCTCCCCTGCAAGCTTGGGAAATGGTTCCAGGTGCTTATTGGACTTTAGAATATTAGCTAAAGTAGCAATGCACATATCAAATTTAGCATTCTAGTAGATGTTTGGGTGCTGTAGTGGGAAGACCCACACAGCTGTGGATCCCTAACATTATACCTTTCAAATGAATCATGGCCGTGTCTGCCCCTGATATAGTCCAGTGCCAAAAGTAACCCCAAAGGGACCTCTAAAGTCTAGGGAAGTGTGAGAGCGATTCATATGGATTTGCTTGTCATGGTAAATTATCCTTTAAAACATGCACATATACTACTAGACATCTAAATAGCTGGCCTTGTATGTATTGGCCTCAGTACTGCCAGTGAAACAAATATCTAGATAGAAGAGACAGCGAGAGTTGATTAATATTGCGTGGCTATGATAGAGTGAACTTGCCTAATATACTTTTGCCAAATTTACAATACCATGCTTTTCAGATGGAAGCTCTCAATAATTATAACAAGTAGATCAGTAGCCTTTAACCAAGCTCAAGGAAAATTCCATAACTATTACTCAGACTTGTGCTGTGGCTAATGGGCACATAAATGCCACAAACATTTCATCTTACTTTTATGAAACATAAAGCATTACTCTGTAGTTTGACTGATTGCCCAAAGAGATGTTTATACAATAGCCAGTCTGCTTACCATCATCCTGATTATATTGTCAGTCATTTGACCAAATGCCTGGAAATCTTAGCAACTTGGAGAAATGCCAAGCAAAATGGTCATTTGATCAGATTATTAGGACATTTTATTTTCTTACCATTTTGTTGTTGTTGTTGTTGTTCTGTACATGTAGACAATGCTTTACAGTTTCTCTGTCTCTACTACAGGACGATGAGATTAATTCATTTGACATTGCGACTCATCTAACTGTGCTATATAAATGAGAATTAAAGATTACTGAGCAGAAGGACATATAATTAGTGCACTTTTTCTACCCCTAGGTATATTTTCTTCAGAAAATACTGTGTCTTTAGCAATTAAACACAAGACTGTAGTAACATCGCATATTTGGGATAAATTGTTGACTAAAGCAGATAGGCCCAGGTGCTGCTCAACTGGTGCATTCTTCTTCTTTTTAAGTTTTGGTTATATAGAGAAAGCACTGTCAACACTGTGTACTAGAGGTCTAAACCCAGGCTTTTAATCTCAGGAATTACTGCTATCTCAGCAGTATTAATACCAGTGGTTACTATGTTTTAATTATGTGCTGTACTTAAACACACAATATACATGTTTTCTTGCTACAGAGCACTTGATTAGACTTCATGGAATATGAAGGGATCTCAAACTAAATTTCACAGGTGGAACTGCTTACACATCTGATATGAGCAGGTATGTTTTGCAAGTTATCCAGTATGGTGTAAATCAATCTGTTGATCACGACAAACTTCTGTGATCTTAATATTGTAGGAATGATGGTAAAATATGGATGCTCTGAAGCTTAAACTCCAGCTTTATCTTGATGAACCTTGAAGCAAAAATCCAGATTCTCTCCTAAATATAAGTTGAAAACTGAGTTCACATAGCTGAGTTAAGATCAGTCAAAAACAAAGAGGGAAACACAAACATAAACTCTCCCTGAAAGACAGATAGAATGCAGTGGGTGTGCTCGTGAAGCCATTCTAATACGAAAATAATGGAACTCAGTAAAGTAAATCTATGATGTTCTCAGTTTTTGTTGTTACTCATTGCTAATGCCAGTGGGAGATTTTTCTTTTTAATTCTGGAAGAATTTAAAGGATTTAGTCTCTAACAAAGAGATATAATTAGAGGGTGCAGTCTGAATCTAGGAGATGACAGACCTTTTCTCAAGAATATTTGTCTACAATGTGATCACAAAAAAAATAAATTTAAATGAGAGTTTGTTAATCTAAAGTAGAAATAAGCTATACCTAACTGAAAAATAATGCTAATAATTCCACAGCAGAATAAACATTCGCATTAGACTCCAGACATCAATTGCCTGTTCTCTAGTACTAAATGGAAACACATGGAGCTAGATCAGGGTGGGAGGAGGAGGTGGCAAGAAGCCCCAAACTCCTTTTCATTTCAGGTTTGTACTAAATCATGGCCACTGCCAAAATAGCCCATAAAAATGAGCCAATTCAAAACCATTCACATCAAGACTGAAACATCTCTCCCTCCCCAACTTTGTTCATAAACGTGCTTCAGTCAGGTGTTAATTACAATCCCCAATAAAGCCTCGGAGCTTCTCAGATTCTCCTGGGGAAAATGACTGGACTCAGCACTTTGCTGATCTGTTTATTTTACTTTACTGCACTTTAGTTACCCCAGCTGGTTTTCTACATGCAGAGGAGAGGGGGGAAAGCCCAACATGCAGAAGAGCCCAGGGAAAGGAAAGACTATCACTCTTCCAAACTGAACAGTTTAAATGAGAATTGCTTGCCTGTAGTGTGTCGATTGAGTGCTGAAGTGTTTGTTCTTTCTCTGGAGACCTGACTTTTCAATATCCTGAAAAGTCTGATTCTTGCCAGGTCAGTCCAAGCCATCTTCTCTTGTGCCATGCTTTGCAGGCAAAAAAAAAAGAAGTGCAAGAACTTCTTGCCACATTTTATTTATTATTATTAATAATGAGAATTATTTGCTAATCTTTGATGATATGATCAGCACTGAACAAGACACAGATAAGCACAGAGCATGCCCTGAGGAATTTATAATTTTGAAGACAAACATAGATGAGACAACATGCACTTGGAAGACCCTGAAGTGGATGTTGACCTACTAAGAATTTAGAATGAATTAACTGGGAGTGGGAGATCATTTCTTAGTGATACACAGCCTGTTTTAAAGAACAGACTTTTTTATTAGGCTTCTAGCAAGGAAATGTCATGAAAAGTATGCATGTCTGTGCCCTCTGGGCAATTAACAGGGCTGTATTCTTACTTTTCTAACTGTGGCAGACTGCTGTTGAGGCAGATGCAGCTCTGTTAAGTTACATCTGGTGGGCAGCTGATCACAGAGGTAAGCAGGTACCTTCATGTTTCTAGACATGCCAATACACAAGTTTTTCTGAATTTATAAAGGACCGAATTTGAGATCTAGCGTGTCAGTTTGCTTGTTCATTCTTGGAATGTGCACTTTCCTTTGGTACAGAATTACTGGTGTACAACTGAGGAGAAATTCCAGACTTTTTATACCACCTAAAGCAAGAAAACCAGAATATTACGATCTTAAAGATTTTTATTTTTTTTTTTAGATGGCAAATTAACCTCACTTCTAACAGTGGCTACTTAGGTAGACATACAGATCTAACAACAGAAACATAATTTTTAATTAAGGGAAGCAATTATTTATTTATTTATATATTTTGTAACTTTTATTCCTGTTTCCTGTTGAGATTTTACAGAAACTTTACTGTTTTAACTGTTGGGCATTAGTTTCTGGAAATCAGGCAAATTCACAACCAAAGACTTTTCTGTACAGGTAAATTACCAGCAGTAAGCTAAGATGTGGATTGATGTTGCCTTAGCTGCTCTGCTCTGAAACCCCATATGGACATTGAGAGTGCATACTAAGAGTTTCTTTGTATGAAGTGGCTTCCTCAAGTGCATGTTAAAGTACACATGCAGGGAGCAGCCAACATAATGTAAATTCACGCTGTAGCTTGTAAATTCACACCCTACCTTCCTTGTATAAGCAAACCCATAGTCAAGGCCTTGCATTCATTCCACTGGCATAAACCTGAATGAATAGATGAACCTTACACCTTGCCCTGAAGTTAAACATATTTGGACTAATGTGATGCTTAATGGAGGGAATGCTTTCAGGAGCCAGGGCACAGCCCTAGATAGTCTTGAGAGAGTTAATAAAAATAATTCTGGAATTCTCAATGACCATAATGTTAGAGGGGGATCGCCTAGCAGTTTTGAAGTACAGAAGCATAACTTGAAATACAGTTACAGACTTCTTGCCCTGTGCGTCTTTCCCTAGTTTTTGAAGGGATTCTCATTAGATAGTAGATTTCTCCACCATTTTAGGCAGAATGAATATTATTTGTTTATTATCTTTGGCAGTGAAAGTTACAGAAGTGCAGCTAATCTCAGACCTGCCAAGACTCATGTAGCTGAAAAGGAGAATTTCTCACAGCAGTCTCCGGGCTTTTTCTAAAAGTCTCATTCTCTAATGACTATTCCTCAAAGGGTTTCAATGAGACATTTAAAATCTTTTTGATTACTTTAAACTGTCCTTCCAAATTGCCAACACTTGACAGCCCCATAAGCCACAGTCATCCAAGGCTGAGCTGATTCCCATCTGCAGAAGAGTAGCAATGGTGATCTCATCTGCTCAGGTTTCACTGAAGGTCAAAAGCAGTCTACAGATTGGGGGGCCCTCACTGAGTGGAATGGGTGTCTCCCTTTCCTCCTGCCACTGTTACTTTTGCAGGAATATACAGAGAGCTGCCTTTCACATTTTATTAGATTCTTATGTGAAAAGAGTGCCTTTGTCCAAACATGCATGACCCATCAAGCTGTTTTTCCAGCTTCTGTTGATGGCCTCAGAAACCCATGCCCAGAAAGCAATGTTACCCAAACATACATATTTTACTGTAAAGTATTTATCCTTGATTAACAGTAAAAAAAAAAAAAAAGTAGCCAAAAACTTACTCAGCAGTTTTGTTAAAAATGCTCATTTTTCTGTGTTTTGACCATAAAGCTTAAAAAAAAATGTGAAAACTACATACCGACTAGAAATTTCTTCCTGCCTCCCTGAACATGCCTACATGTGAAGTGGTATTGATTACGGACTGAGGAGGTCACAGTGGTCACAGTCATGGACTATCCACTACAGTAGCAGAGACAGTGACAATGCAGGCTTCAAAATGGGCAACGTACAAGAGCCCTTGAAACCTTTGTATTTGATCTGGTTATTAGTTCATGCCATAGGTCATGCTGCCATGTCTTCAAAGCTATATTTAGCCAAGCCAGCTAGAATAATTCTTACACAAATCTATGCTTTTCTGTGCTGCAATCGTACCTTCATTTTGATGTCTAGGCATACCATGCATTTTTTCAACTTTGGAATTGTGTATCTACTTGAAGTTTTAGTTACGTGAAATGCTCATGAGGCACTCGCAGGGGACAGTTCATCCTACTTGTGTTAGAAATCCCTTATGGTGGATTAAGTTCTGTGGAGATTTCTCTTGCTGCTTTCCTCCCTCTGATACAGATGTATCTTAGGTAACTAGCTTGAACTAAACAGCTAGCTCTTCACCAGAGAATTTTAGAAGAGATCAAACCAGGTCCAGAGAGTGAGCACAGCCTGTATGATGACACACCTGCCAAACTTGGCATTCAAGAAATAACCACAGGCTGCCATCCTTCTTTGTTATTGGGTTGAATTCTTCTTAAGTATCTGTGATTCTATTGTCTCTATTGAGTGCTAAACTGTGTGCAGTACAGGGTAAAACCACACCATTTCAGTAGATGCTAAATAAAGCAATCTTACTGCTAATGGCTTGCCAGAATTGAAATGCTTCCTGATGCTCCTCAAATTAGCCTCATGTGCCACCTGCGCCACCTGCTCCAAATGTATATTTTGTATCTTTCAAAGGATGGCCTAAGAATAATCTCACCTAGGCGACTGGCTACAGAGCAGTTATGTTCTGTGGCAGAGCAGGGGATCGTGGCGTGAAGGGGGTTCCCTCCAGTGAGGCCCCTCGAGGCAGCAGAGGGAGCTGACTGGACCCCAAAGCCTTTGCGAGAGTGACTAATGAGGCTTGGGCAGAGACAAAGGAAGCCCATGGGGAGTGCAAGCGACAAGGAGTGCGGGAAACAGGGCATGTGGAGCATCAGGGTGTGCAAGGTCAGCCATTTTGTGTTCTGGGAACAGTGGAGGAAGGGCCTTCTAGTGTAACAGAAATGGTGTCCACCCACCAAGCCTGACAGTCTGATGCTGAAACCCAGACTGGGTGGCCACAACCTCCCCAGGCAAATGTCTACACCCAAACAGACCTCCCGCGGATTGAAAGAGAAGCCCAAACCTTCAGTTCCAGGGAACTTCAGTCTCTGGAAGTCCCCCAAGGGCATGAAGGGAGAGGCAGGTGTCACGTACGCAAGTGTGCCTAGCTGGATGAGCTCTTCAAACAGGTGGCTCTGTTATGAAAGGAGCTCACCAGACAGTGTGGCATTCAGGAATCTGAGTGGAAGATTGACAAATGGTGTTATAAGTTGTCAAGGTCTAAGCAACAGCCCTGCCTTAAGTCCGGGCAAGGGTTAGGTAAAATGCTTGCAGAATGATCACTTTTGAAAGACTCACAGGATGAGGGAGAGTGGACCCTTGTGATTGGAGCTGCAGGAGGAGTCTCCCCCTTGCCCCTGAAACACCCCTGCACTATAGATGTGATGTTCTAGGGCAGGAGAGAGGAAACTCTGGGAGATCCAGTAAATACCTCAGAAAGGCCAATCATAGGGAACTTAGAAAGACCAACCACACAGAGTTGGCTCCGTCTCCTACCTGCATCAGAACCAGTGCCACAAATAAGGCACAAAGGGTGTTAGTCATTGGAGATTCCTCTCTGAGAGGCACTGAGGCTCAGATTTGCTGCCCAGACAATCTCTCCAGAGAGGTTTGCTGCCTGCCTGGGTCCATATTTGCAATATTATGAAGAAGTTACCAAGTCTGATGGATCCCAAAGACTACCACCCCTTCCTGCTTTTTCAAGTAGGATCAAATGATGCTGTAACAAGGAAACTCTGAAATATCAAAAAGGATTTTATGTCCCATGGAAAGATATTGAAGTGATAGGGAGCGCAAGTAGTGTTCTCTTCTGTCGTCCTAGTTGGTGACTGGTACCCAGGAAGAAGGAGATGAATGAACCATGTGAATGATTGGCTGTGAGGCTGGTGCCCAAGGTTTTGGGTTCTACAACCTTGGATGCACTTTTGAGAAACCAGGCATGCTGATGCCGAATGGGGCACAGCTGACCAGGTGGGGCAAGAGTGTTCTGGGCAGTAAGCTGGCTGGGCTTATCAGAAAGGCTTTAAACTAGATGTGGTGGAGGAAGGGGATTCACTTCTGCGTAAAGAAAGCATCCCTGAGAACATTGTCACTCTAAGCAACAACAACAGGAAAGACTTGTGAACTCTCCCAATGCAATCAGGAAGGGTTCTGCGAAGGTGATACGACCAATAGCCCAACAGAATTGCCTCTACACCAATGCACACAGCATGGGAAATAAGTAGGAGGAGTCGGAATCCATAGCACAATTAGACAAATACTGCCTGGTTGCTATCATGGAAACACAGTAGGATGGATCACAGAACTGGAACACTGGAATAGAGTGCTACAAAATCTTCAAAAGAGATGGACAGGGAAGGAAGGGAGGGGGGTGTTGCCTTCTACATTAGGGAAGGGATTGGCTGTGAAGAGTTGCCTCTGAGAAACAGCAATAAACAGGTTGAGAGATGGTGGGTGAAAGTTATGGACCACACCAATAAACGACAGCTTGTGGTTGGGTCTACTACAGGCTGCCCGATCAAGGGTAGCCGGTGAATGAGGCATTCTTGCTTCAACTACAAGAAATATTGCACTTGCATGCTCTCATCTTGATGAGGGGCTTCAACCACCTATATGTCTTCTGGGAAAACTATACAACAGGCTGTGAGCAATCCAGGAGATTCCTAAAGTAAGCTGAAGATAAGTTTCTGGTCCAGGTATTAGACAAACTAATCAGAGGAGAAGAGTTACTTGATCTGGTGCTCACCAATATGAAGGAGCTCATTAAAGAGGCCAAGATTGGAGGCAGTCTGGGCTGCAGTGACTCTTTAATGTCTTTGTAAATGACATAGACAGTAGGATCAAGTGCAGCTCAGCAAATTTGCAGATGACGCTAAGCTGAGTGGTGCAGTTGATACAGCAGAAGGAAGGGATGCCATCCAAAGGGAACTGGACAAGCTACGTAAGTGGGCACATGTGAACCTAATGAGGTTCAACAAGGCCAAGTGCAAGGTGCTGCACATGGTTCAGGGCAAACCCAAGCATGAGTACAGACTGGGAGAAGGACTTGGGCATTCTGGTGGAAAAAAGCTTGACATGAGCCAACAGTACACACTTTCAGCCCAAAAGGCCAACTGCATCCTGGGCTGCATCAACAGAGGAGTGGCCAGCAGGGTGAGGGAGGTGACTGTGCCCCTCTGCCTTGCCCTTGTGAGGCCCTACCTGGAGTGCTGTGTCCAGGTCTGGGGCCTCTAGCACAAGAAGGATGTGGAGCTGTTAGGTCCAGAGGAGGGCCATGAAGATGATCAAGAAGCTGGAGCACTTCTATGTAGAAAGGCTGAGAAAGCTGGAGATGTTCAGCCTTAAGAAGAGAAGCCTCTGGGGTGAAATTATTGCAACTTTTCAAAACTTAAAGGTGGCTTATAAAAAGATGGAGAGTGTCTTTTTGCTCATTCAGATAATGACAGGACAATGTTTTTAAACTAAAAGATGAGAGATTTAGATTAGATGTTAAGAGGAAATTCTTCACTCAGAGGGTGGTGAGGCACTGGAACAGGTTGCCCAGAAGAGATATGGATGCCCCATCCCTGGAGGTGTTCAAGACCATGTTAGATAAAGCCCTGAGCAACCTGAACTAGTGTGTGTCATCCCTGCCCATCGCAGGGGGGTTGGAACTGGATGATCTTGAAGGTCCCTTCCAACCCAGGTCATTCTATGATTCTATGAATATGACAGTATGTACTATCATATGTTTGGAACCAACTCATAGTAATCTACTTTCTGGTTATTGGTCCCCAGAGGGCTGCCAGTCAGTTATTCCCCCAGCACAGCATGTAAGAATTTAATTCTTATAAGCTCCAGAAATGCTTCTCCTGACAGAGAATCTGCCAGTGAAGCTGCACTATTATGTAAAGACAGCAGACCGAAAAGTGCTTCTTTCTGTTCTAATCATTTGCCCTGTCTTGTGCTGCCAAGCTCATGAAGGTATCCTTAAAAAAAAAAAAAAAAAAAAAAAAAAAAAAAAGGAAACTGGTAACCACCTTGTTAAGCTCTCTGTTTTGTCTAGACGTGTCTATACTACACGTCTGTCCTGCTCAAGACAGCTCTTCACATCCCAACTGCTTATTGCACTGCCCATATTTCACAGCAACTTGCAGCCCAGTTTTTCTAACCGTCCTTGGGCTGTGCTTGCATTGCTGAGTTCTAAGGTCATTCTGAATTCAGTACAAGCAGCATGAAACAGTGTTATCTGCTCTGTTTTGGCATTTGGCAGAAGTGAGCTCCTGGTGGAGGTGCAGAGCATGCTGTGGTCAGCCTTGAATATGATACCACAGTTTGAGGGAACTCCAGAGATTCTTGCTGTCACTTCTCTGTTTTGACAAGTGTGTGAGCAGGTTGTACCTGATAGTTATGTTAATAAAGTATTTAAGCTAGGGAATTGTACTCCAGGTAAATTTCAAGTAATTCCTACTACCTTTCCTAAAGTTCTTTAATTCTACTAAATATTGTTGTTTAAGTGTTTAATACATGAATGAGTCAGTAATATTATTGCTACATCAGGCCACAATGGAAAGAGACCAGCTGTGTAGCATGGTTCAGCACTTGTCTGAAGCCTTCATGTAACATGGACACTAGTGCATGCTGTACTTAGAAAGGGAATATTTGGCTGAACTGCCAGCATTATTCCTCACTCTTTCTGTAAATGCCACAGGATCTACAACTAGTAGCTCAGGGTACCTGAACTACTAGGGTACCTGAGCTACTACAACTAGTAGTCACAGGGTACCTGAGAGGGGATGTGTTTGTGGTCTCTGAACATTGTATTGTTAAAATTCTCTAGTTAGCAGCAAAGTGCTGACATATTGAACGCATTAGTTATGTGAAAATGATTTGAACAGGAAATATTCCACACCATTATTAAGGAAAGGTGAAGTAATGTATTGCAATTATAAGAGCCTGAAATATGTCTGACTTACTGGGGGACACCATGTTTAGCTTCAGTGATGGAGCTGAGAATCAGAGACATTTCTGATTCAAAAATGCTCTATGTGAGTTGCAGGTTTGGGAAATATTGACACAAATTATGATTTCACTCAAACACATGTAATTTAGTTAATTATGACTAGGTAGAATCTGTTCTTGTATCTTTTATCTTGTTTTATGTTCCTACAATGGGAAAAAGTTTTTCTGAGTAGAATAAAGATGTTTTTTTGAAGGTGATCCTGTATAAATCCTTGAGTTCCCTGTGCAGTCTGATTTCAAATAAACACCCAAGACAGTTATAAAGTTTTATGATATGTCTGCGTTGCAATCAAGAGAAAAGCAGGTATTTGCGGTGCTTTCTGAAATGGCTGTCATGAACTGAAATCCATGCCACCAAGCCTGCCTTTGGTAACTGGTTCAGAAATCATCCTCCCCACTATGACTGGCACACCTTCCTAGGCTGAAAAACATGAGGTTAATTACAGGATATGCTGCATATGTCACTGATATTTTTGTCTCTAACTACTTAATTCCTTCTTATTGTGCCTTGTATTTACTAAACACATTTATTAAATTCTATGGATGGATCGCCCCTATTTATTTCAGTCCTCTAAATTCAGATGAGATGCTGTGTTAAAAGCCCAAGTGCTCTGGGTTCTTTCAGTGGAAAGTGGAATGTGGTATCTCAAGAGTGGTAACAGAGGATGGCTTCTTCCAGGTGCCCTTGTTTGGTGTCTAAAACCAAGAAGGGTGACTTTGAGGTTCCTTGTGCCACAGTACATAACACAGCATAAACGCAGTCTCTCAGTAAGGTCTGTTACACAAAAAGAAAAACTAATACCTTACAAAAGTAAGGTCTACCTCACACAAAAACCTGCAGTTAAAATGCTAACAGCTACGAACTATCCTTCTGTTGGAAGGTGTAAGTGGAGAATGGAGGATGTGGAGACAGCAGATGTTAAAACATTGTCAGACCTCTTGCTGGAGAAAGCTGCACCTGCCAGTAGAACCTATGGTCCCCTTTTCTTATGCCCACTAATTGTTTTTCTTCTCTCTCCCTACTTATTTCATTTTTTGCCACTTCTAAAAAATAAAAATAAAAAATTTCTAAGCAGCACCAGTTTCTGAATCACAAAACCCCTAACTGGCTTGCTGCTTTGTCCCCTTCCTAGTAGCTATTTTTCCACAATAGTATACAAAATCCAGATACTTGGGAAAGGTAGAAGAAAAGAGAAAAAGCAAGTGTTTGTGTGGAGGATAGACCTAGAAATCAGAACCATGCTGTGTAAAATTGTTCCAGCTGTTTCTGTTTTTATTGACTGTTTCTTTTGGATTCATTTCTCTGACAACTGCTGTTCATGTGAGCTGGAAGGCATGCAGCATGACATTGCTGTGGGCTGTGCGGGGTCCAAGGGCCAGGAGTAGATGGAGAGTGAAGAGAAAAGAAGAGGGTGTGGTGGTGAGGACATTTATGTGGGACACATCAAAGCACATCCTTGTAATATGTTACAGTAACCCAGGAAATTCAGTGCAGATGCACTGAATAACCTCTTGGCAATCCAGGGTTTGCCATACTGTTACGGCAGCAGCTGTCACAATACTTGATTTTTGAATTTCAATGAGTTGCTTCTCTCTCTGCTCTCCCATACAAATCCATTCTCTTTATTTCAGCTTTCTCTCCATAAACTCTTCAGAGCAGTCTTGCTACACAGTGTGTCACGCAAATGAAAGTAAGTATGCAACAAATGAGTTAAGCTGTGCCTCTTTTATAAGCTGGAAGAGAGTAAAGAAATTGATTGTTATAGCCTTTTTTGATTTGCTTGGATATGACATTAAAGGGACTGTATGAACATGAAAATAGTGAATTATCTAGTTCTGTCCTTGAGGGGAAATAGCAAGATAGATTTTTTTTTTTTTTTTTCTATGTGGGTAGATACTCATCTTTCTTCTTGACAATATGAAATAGCTGCCCCAGTGACAGAAACACTGGTTGGAAGATTGGAAGATGGAAGTTAGGAAATGCAGTTTCAGATGTTCAAATCAGTTCACTTACCAAAGGGAGAAAAATTTAGAAAGAAGTCTGAAAAGCACAGTTGGCTATTTTTTTTGTGCCTTATCTTCATCCCTTGGAGTTACTCCACTGTAATCAGGGGCTCCTTAAGCAACTGGGCAGTATGAAAGAGGCAGATCTTGGTATTTTTTGTTCCATACACAAAATGACACATGCTCAGATTTTCATATAAATGGTTTGGAATACACACACACACACACATTTGACCTGGCTACTGTGTTGTTATATCACATGTGTGCATATATCAGTGACTTAGGTCAGCAATAAGGCTATCTCTAAAAAAAGGGGGGATGATAATTTTTTTATTTGGTAACTAATGTAAACAAATAAAACTTTAAGGAAGTTAAACTTTAAATGAAGAGAAAAATAAATAAATTATCTTGTGATGTATATTCATTTGAGATGAAAATTTAAAAATATAAATATAATGTATATATAGATAAATTCTTTGTATGTTATTAAGCATTACTTGTTTCTCAGTAATTTGTACTGGAACTCCTTCATCCGTCTGTCCCTGGTTTTCATCCATATGTGGAGCCTCAGTGTGTCCCTGATATTTGTCAATGTGTCAAAACTTTGGCACAAAGAGGAGGAAAATAGACCCTAAACTAGAATCTTCAGTCAGAATACAATGAAATCATGTGGATTAGATTCAAATCACAGAGCCAGTCATACCTCTTCAGATTTTGATTAGAAGTTAAACTCAAAACTGCAGGGCACATAGCTCTATAGTTCGTTGCAGCTTTAGCTAAAATCAAGACCAGAACCATAGACCTGCTTTGAAAAAAGCCATTCTTCTTCATCCAAACTGACATGTCACCATTAACAAAAGCAGCATCTAAATACAAATATCAGGTTAGTTCATTCACGGTGTGAAGATGCCAGTTCGGAATGGTACAAAAAATAATGTTTTTGATGAATTTAGCAGATCATGCTAAATTTGCTTAAACTTGGCATTGATTTTTTGAACTTGGGTCTATGTCCATAATGCTAGCTTTCCTTAAAATATGTGTAAAAATCAAGTTTATGTGTAGCAAAATATGTAGCTAATATGATACTAATATGTATCTAATATTATATATTAGATATTATATATTATCTATACTAATATTATTGTGCTTAATATATAGTTGTCTACTTAATATGTCCCTCGGTATACAGTTACTTGCTTTACCTGTGTCTATGCACCTGTTTTTTACCCATGGAGGATTTGTAACTTAGGAATCACTATGAAAAAAATGGTTCTTTATGAGTAATAGAGATGCAGTGTAAGATGCCCGTGAGTCCCTGCACTCTATGTTAACGCCCACAGCAAACCATTAACTAAATATATGTATTCTTAAAAGTATTAAAGTATTAGTGATATATCTTTTGGATGAATTATCTAATGGATGAATTAGAACTACTAACATAATAGGTGTTTCTCCAGAATTCTGGGATGTTAGTTTTAGGTCTCAGAGAAATGTTTGAATAAACAAATAAAAAGTTTGAATAAACAGATCAAGTCACCACCAGACATGAAATAGCTCCATCTTCTGAAGTCCAAAACTACATTGACAGTCATTTATAAACTGAATTTGATTGCTCATTCCTAACAATAAATGCCTGCAGCTCTGGAGATCCTCCCAATGGTAAGATTATAATTAGAATTGTGAGGATAAACCATAAATTAATATATATGAGGATCCTCTCCCTTTCCCTTATTCTTTCTTAGGCTTATTGGATGAGAATACTTTCCCAAACACTCTGCAAATCCAAAGTCCAGACTTCTCCAAGCATACTGCTACTGGCACGCAAGCACTAATGTTGTTTTCTGGTGACCTGCAAAAATCATTTTCTGTGTTTTTTTTTGTTTGTTTGTTTGTTTTTTTCTTATCAAGACAAATGTCTAAACGTGATAAATGTTTTGTGTTTTAGCTTGAAAAAGTTTTCAAAGAAACAAAAACTTTTGATCACTCAAAGATGCTAGGGGGTTCTTTTGTTCCTACCGGGGTATGTCATTCTCTCCACTTACTCTTTTTCAATCACTGATTTTTCCTTTCCCCCTGTGTAGAATATACCATGAAAATAATTTTGATTGTGTTTGCAAATTCTGAAATTGTAATCATTCACCCAGAAGTTTTGTTTTTCTGATTGATTTTTTTTTTTCCAGTATTTCCTCTCATATTAAGACAGCCTTTGGTCTTCAGAATATTGTTATTTCTTTGTCTACATTTATTTATTTATTTTCTGAATTTCCTTATGTTTCTAATGTGCAGTGAATTACATACAACCTCAGCGTATCCTTGGCTGAATCACTTGAAGTTTTACTGTTTGGTTCTTTGGTAATATTACTTAATATGTGCCAATTTTATTCCTTTAGTGTGACTTACAAAATTAACTAAATTTACCTTGTGTTTAATAAGCTAGAAATGAGGCAGATACCTATTATAAAGTGAGTAAGCAGCTCTGAGTCTCATTTTAACTGAAATAAAATAACATGCTCAAATATCTTGAGAAATCAGAGGTAGAAGCCTGATCTTCCACCTTTTGGTGTTTTTCTTCTGAAATCATGTATTGCAGGTCAAAAAAAAAAAAAAAAAGGCTCACTGAGGAAAAGAATGGTCTTTCCTCTCCTCCTTTCTTTGTCAGGTTGTATCAGGTAGAGATTTAAGGGAACTTAGATTGCTTGATGTTCATTAAACAACAGCCGCTGTGGTTAGGGAATGTCAGGAACCTAGTAGGTTCCTGATTGTGGGAAGAACCAAGTGTCAGGTAGGCAGGTTATGTTGGGCCTGGAAAACACTGAAGCAGGAATTTTGGGGACTGAAGCCAGTCACTAGACTTTTATTGAAAAGATGAGATCTGTGTTAGTAACAGGAAGCTGGTGATTGCTGTTATCCGGGGAGTGTGGTGTGTGTGTGTCAAGGACTAGTGAGTGCAAGCATGGCCTCTGCACATGACATACTGGTTTCTTTGACCACCTAAACTAGTATCTACTGTGCAAACTTTTGAACAACCCAGTTCTGAACAACCCAGTGGTGATTTCCTTATTAAATCATAACACAGCACTGAATATAAGGCAAAATATTTCTCACTTCCTAATGTTTAAGTCTTCCTGATTTGTCCTGGCACATGGATACGTGCACAGAAATGCTTTTCAAAGTCCATTCTCAACTGTAGATTCTTTTCCACAGGAAAGCGGGAAAATTGGACACCAATCCAAAAATTGACATACATTTTCACAAACCCTGGATGCTGTCACTTTCTTGCTGCTTATTATATTGAACAGACTTGCCCACAGGAATCTGCTGTCTCTGATATAAAGTCATGATGTCTGTATTTTGCGCTTGCTTCACCAGTAACTCTAGCTGCCTTGTGCCTTTCTAACACCATAGTCACTGCAATTGTGGCTAGACTGGACAAGGTTAACCATAAGCCTGACCTTGAGCAGATTTATGCTTTGCTATCTTAAAAGTTCATTGCCAGGAAAATTGTCTAGCAACTATTGATGCAAATCGCAGAAATTGTCCTGGATATGTTAGGTCTGTGAATATGTTAGGTCTGGTTACTCCTCTCTGTCTGAAAAAAAAAAAAAAAAAAAAAAAAGTGTTTACTTGTTTCTTTTACAATTCCAACAATCTAAGTAATATTATGGTTCTGGATTAGTTTTCTGTGCTAAGCATTTAAAGGTTGGTAAAGCTAGAGAATTAGTGCAAAGAGAAATGGATGGAATTGTGACTAATGCTAATCAATAAAACATACATTTGGGATGAAATAAACTAACCAGAGTTAAGAATAATAAGGTAAAACTGTAATTTACTTAGAATAGCATACAGGTTTTCTGGAATGAAAGGAGGTCAGTTCTTTCAAAACCTTTCTAGGCTTGTGTTTCTACTCTATAGTGGTTTATTTATTTTTTATCCCTTTCTAAGCACTAGCCTCCTTTTGAACATAGGTGCAGTTTTTACTGCTGCCTTTTATAGTGCGTTCCACAAGTTAACCCTTTCTAAATAGAGGGTTTTTTTTGTTTGTTTGTTTTTTGTTTTTTTTTTCCAGACAACCTCAGGATTACAAGAGAAACTCAAACTATAGTGAAAATCTTCTAACCATAAATGCTCAAAACCTCACTAATGAATTAGGAATTAGTAACAAGCAGCTGACATTTCACTTATTAAAGTAAGGGTTGGAGAAAAGGAAGGAAATAATAATTTATGTTCCTTTTTTTTTTTTTTTTTTTTTTTTTCTTTCCCCTGATTTGTTGATATATTGCAAGTTCTAGAATTGAATTAATTTCTGGCGCTCCCCATGCTCATGTATTCAACAATATGAGAGCCAGACAATGACAGGAGGATAAAATAATCCAGATGTTCAGTTCATGCAGAAAAGAGTGAATGTTCTTTTTCACATTTGCAATTGACTGTATATAAATAAGGTTAATTTTCTCTAAAATAATATCTGTGTGCTTTTTAGTTAAGGTTGTTTTTGAAATCCAAAGACAAAGAGATGAAGCTTAACAATATATGTAATTTGCCAGGAACTGGCTGGCATAAATATATACATATATATATATTTTACATATTATACATTTTCCTACCATTTTCAGGTGTGAAGGCTATTACAGAAACATACACAAATGACATAGAAAATCTGCATCTTTGAATCTGTACCCATACATTTCTTCAGATTTCTTGCTAACAAAATGATTTCCCTGTTTATGTTAATGCATCCATTGTAATACTTGTTTAGGTGAACCAGCCCATTTTGTTCTAGGACTTCATTAACATTAGCATTTAAAAAGACAAAGTTGGATGTAGAACTTAGTTGAAATTTATTTGTTTTGAGTGTTTTGTTTTTTCTTGTTTGGAGGTCTCAGAATCAGTGGTTGGTTTTCTCTGGTTGCTTCAGAGAGGCAACAGGATCAAGGATCCTCTCTCCCCTTGCTGAGGTCTCCTGTGCAGGCAGATGCTAATGAATACATTGCAGTGGTGCCTCATTTGGCTGTACATAGTGAGTCTTTTTGCTGAATATGTGCTGGCGCTGGAAATGGGGTTGCTGGTGCATTTTCTTGTAATCTTAGAAGCCTTCTAAGCCCAGAACTTCTACTGATGTCTTCTCCATTGTGGCATGATTGTGGACACTGTTTTTCTACAGATTAAGAGCAATTCTGTGAATCTACCTTATCTAGTGTATAAACAGCACGTGTTTGAGTATTTTGACTTACTTATCACATAGTGTACTGACTAGCCTGTATAGAAATACACTTTGTGTTGTTGTTCCTGCTACACAGACTACTGTCCAGAAGACTCTTGGGTTAGTGGTTGATTACCACTGTGGTGCTGGACTAGTGTAATCTGGTGGTTTTTGCTGATTTATCATAGCTGTCTGAAGCAGCTCTCGTAAGCACTTTTTCTATGTTTGTGTGTACACGTAAGAGAAGCAGACATAGGAGAGAGAGGTGACTTTAGTCTTCTGCTCATTTGTGGCAGAACAGGATATTTCCTGACAATTCCATTTCCCATCTGAATTGTATTTCTTCCTGCTGCTGGACTTGTGTTATACTATTTCAACACATATTGCTTTACCTTTATTATCCAGGTTGTAGGCATGATATAAAATTATCATGGGGGCATCTGGGGGCATTTTAAAGGTGCTTTTTTTTTTTTTTTTTTAGCAAGAATCACTGTAATATGTAATATGTAATCTTACCATAGGAATAGCCTCATTATAGAATTCCTTCATGGAAGTATGCTGTTCTGAACTCCAATGCATAACTTAAATCACACCTAAGGTTGTTAAATGTAGAGACAAATTACCAAATTACGTCAGAGAGGCAAATCCTTACTTACTGGATTTTTCATCTTACATGTTTCTCTTTGCCATGTGTGGTCCTCAGAATATTATCTAAGATTGCTAGATATTCAATGATTCAGTTGTCTTAGTTCGAGACACCTCCACTCTCATCTGCTGTAACCAAATTTTTGAAGTAAATTGCAGCCCCGTGGAGCTACAAGTGAAGAAAACAGCAGCCTTCTGCAGCCTTCTGATGACATTTTGGTACTTAAAAGGCCTATTGCTGTTATATTACTTGCACCACTGATTATTTATGTTTCTTTATTTACAACTGTAAAATTGTTAGCTTTGCAAAAGAAAACCTGCCTCAGGTTAAAAACAAAAAAAAATTCTTAGTTAAGGCTAGACCCACGGGGAGTGAGAGTTTCTCAGAGGAAACATAGCCACATTTGTTTGTACTGTACTTCAGTGGCCTACAGATCCAATCCAGCATGCGGACAAATGGAGCTAAATACAGTGCTTAAATGTGCATTTTAAACCCTTGCTAGAAGCTACAGTTATTAAATAATACCAGGATCTCCCCCAGTCTTCCACTAAAACAGTTGGAACTGACTGCCAGGCTCATGTTTTCTGGGCAGATTATTTCAATCCTTTGGGAAATGGCAAGCCACTATAAGAAGTTAATACCTCCAGGGCAGTATATTGGAAAGCTTCATTTGATCTTCTCTGACATATATGACAGTATCTCATTTTGAAACTGAAAAAGTCCTATCCATGGGTTATACCACCATCAACATGCATATATAAGGCTCCAAGTGGGAAAGGGAAAATGATGGGATATAGGAATGAGTGACAAATGTTATCTGAAGCTCTTATTAGAATCCAACTATTAAAAGACATGCTGACAAAGCTGTCTGGGATAACTGCAGTATGTTGCTGGCTTATCCATGCTGTTTGGCTGAGTGGATGGTAATTATCAGCACAGGGGTGGTTGGTGTCAGTAATCAGGGACTACTAACATTTTAAACCTCTCTGTCCAGATCCATTAAAGGGCAGCTCACTGAGATCAATCCTCTCCATCAATTAACTATGTCTCAAAAGTGTGAATGACACTGATTTTGTTGCGGTCAAATGTATGGAAAACAAACCATTTCCTTCAAAGACACTTAAGGAAGTTGTATAAGCCTAGTGGTAAGAATAAAAGGATGGGTATATAGAAAGAAAGAAGATCCTTCTAGAGTCTACATCAGCCTTTAAAAAGCTTTATTTAAAATTGCTGCAGATTTCCTCTGGGTGCTAGTTGTGCTGGAGAATGTGCTGCACAATAGCTTAGGTAAATTGAGATACAAAGGCAGATGGGCCGATTTCTTGCAAATCCTTGACCATCTTGGAAGTCTGGTCCTCCTGGAGAAGGTTATTTCCACACGTTTTTTATCAGGGAGGCAGGATTGTTTGACTATACTGTTGAGTCCAATTACAACACTGTGACTGAAAAAAACTTTAAAAGCAGCATTTACTTCTCCCTGTTTCTTCGTCTCTCTAAGTCTTTGTGATACTGGATACTGTTGGCTCTGAAATAGGTCAAATGGGGCAACGGGAAATCACATTTCAAAATCCTTGATTGTGCAAGTGTTTTTTTTTTTTTTTTTTTTTTCCCTGACTGCAAGTAACAGAAATGTGATTCTGCCTTCTTGGCAGTATAATAGCTGATTTAAACTAAAATGAGAAAATCAGAACCATTAGGGCAAAAGTCAACAAACATTTGCAATCAATGATGCAGATTTCTTATCACTGGTGGGGACAAGATATTCCTGAGCTAATTTTCACTGAAACAAACACATTTCCAAGATGGGCATGGTTTCTGTGGGGTAGTATTCTTTGCTAATTCTCAATCCACAGAAGGGTCCCTCTTTTGTGGAAGGAAAACATTTTCAATGCTTTTATCTTTCCTTTCCTTAAGCACTATCAGAAGGTGTTTAAGGACTGACTCAGGAAGTTCTGGGTTCTATTGCTAGCTCTATTATGGACTCTCTAACTTTGGGAAAACCATTTTTCCTGTTATCTCTTTGTGAAATAGATGCAATAATACATCTGCTTTCCATACCTCTTGAGAGAGTTGATTGAGGACTATAATGGGCATGTAGTTCCTCAACTGGAAGGCAAAGAAGGACTGTGGTGTATTACAGTGGTACCAATTCAGCAGGCAGTGTGTAACCTTCTCTTCTGGTGAAGGACGATTCTACCGATATAACAGACTTATTGAACAGTACACTGGCTGTATGCTGTTTTGAACACTGCAGGTCTATCTTCTTTAAGAAGAAGCAGAATTTACAACTGTTCATGACAAAGTTCTCTCTGTAGAACAGATTTTAAGTACTAAAACTTCACTGGCTTTCAGTTTCTCACTGGGAAGGGGAGGGTTGACAGAGCAACGGATAATTAACTGGGAAAACACCTCAGCCAATGGTGCAAGGGAAAATTTGGTGGGACTTAGCCCACAACATTCAAAGCTTGTATATCTTGAGAGGAGAGAATTAGCAAAACTCACTTAGAGAAAAAAAGGCTTCCAGAGAGCTACATGTCTGTAACGGATAATATTAATTCACAGCAATGTTGCTGGCGTAATAACGGATCAATGAAAGGAACATTAAATATTTTTAAAAATGAATAATGTAGTAAGATATCATGTAGCTTCAAAGTGTATTGACCTGGATATATCAGGCCTAAGCAGTCATTTGTTGGTTCTTGGGAGATCATTGTTTGACTCAGAAATTAGAATCATTCCATGAATATGTGGAAATAAAAATGGAGTTACCTCCATCTTGATCAGAAGAAGTAGATCAAATATCCCAGGCACACTTTCTTGTTTGCTGTTGACTGACTTGACTTAGGTTGTTGTATTTATTGTCCTGTGGCAGTATTTTATGATAGCCTATTTTGCTGCCGTATGTATTGTAGTTCTCTTTGCCTTTCTTTCTGATGATTGTATAGGGTTAATCATGCTTAAAACCTATTATATTTATTGTGTTTCTATCTGAAAAATGGAATGAGGTGAGCGAAACATTCAGATGAATAACGTTTAATGTAGGCTTTATATAAGCCAGAGGTCTCAATAAAATTTTAAATCCTTTTAGTCAGCTATTCTTCTAATTACTTTTTATTTCTCCTCTGTTGCAAGAGCTTTCAGTCTGTGTACAATGAACATGTGGGTCTTTATTTCACATTAATGTGTTCAATAAAATAAAAGTGATACAGTTGAGTAATATGGAGCACAAACTAATTTATATAAACATTGATTGTTTCAGAGAGCTGGAGAACTTTGTCTTGGTCTATACAACTGCATTTCAGTAAACCTGAAATACACTAGGTCTTTTTGACAAGTTTTGTACATTTTTAGAAACCCTGATATGGAAGACATTGATAAACAATTGGTCCTGTCACCTTCCCCCTTCCTAGGCTAATGAAATAATAGCTTCAAAATGAGGTACATGACTGCTATCTTTCCTATTCTGTACACTAAGTGCCTGATTCAGAATAGTCTGAAATCCAGTGAGGATTTTTCATTGACATCACTACTACATTAATACTTTCGGGGTTAAAAAGTCTATATAAAAACTCACACACATGCACAAATAGAAACATTCCCATGTTAAGCATGAGACTGGGTGTTTGCACTTTGATGCCTATTATGAACCTAGAGGACATACTGAAATGTCATGCCTCTGTATTACCCTAAAATATACCCTTGTAAACTGGGGCCAAAAAATAAGGTTTCAGTTTTGTCATTGATGTCAGTGTGGCCAGGATTTGTTGACAATTACAAATCACTGGAATCTGGTTGTACTTTGATTGGCATGGGTCATCAGTCTTCAAAGATATGCATACCTCCAGGATTTCAGCTTTATTTTTGAGATGATCTTTATAAACCTTAATCCTAGGACTTCAGACTTGGAACTTAATCAGAATACTGACCCCCAAATGCCCATGTATGGGGTATTAGTTGGACAGTAAGTGAATACTGAAATGTAGTAATCTATGCAAAACTATGAGGAGAGTCCAACTTCTGGGGGTCCAGAACCATAGGCAGGCTCATCTCCCTAATTAGAATAATTAAATATGGTCTATATCTCTGTTAAGATAGAGCCCAGTCAAACATTGAATTAAAGAAATTTCCTACTGTATGGAAAAAATATATATTATACTATGTATAGAAGCTGAAACCCTTATCATCCACAAGGAGCAGTTCCACCAGGTAAGAGAAAATCTTGCAGGTGCTATGGTAAGCTTTTCTTGGCTAGGAGCTGATTCAGTGTTTTGTTTCTGAATTCTGTGCCAGCCAACTCACTTAGATTTATTCAAGTACACATAAAGTTGCATATACATCCATCATGTGACACTTCCTATATGCTTCCCAGTGTTTGTGATGTTTAATGCTCACAGATACAAGACAAATACAACAAAAGACTCAAATGGGAATCTCAGTTGCACAGGCAGCAGTAAACTATTTTCAAACAAGAATGCCTTGAAGAGGAGAACAAACATATTTCTTGTTATACCTTTACACCGTTAGAGATTCTGAATGGGTTAGTGAATGGCCCAATCCAGCACCCCTTTATGAAAGGTGCACAGAGATCTCACCAAGCTGGGTATCCACACCTCACAGGTAGCACCACAGACCAGCAATAACCAAATTTAGCAAATACCCATGGGCTGGACAGCAGATAGGCAAGGGGAAAAGATTCCAAACCAGTCTTTGAGAGTGTGGGTTTTACTTCAGAATAAGCTGTACCAGGTCCACCTCTAGTTAGTTCCTATGGGATATATAGAATTTGACAGGGAGGAAGGTAGTTTTCGCAATAAGGTAGCTGCTTTTTGGCAGGGAGGGCTTGCCTTAAGTATGAGTGCACAGATCCTACATCGTTTGAATGAGTAGATTCCATTTGGTGTTTCTCTCATTTAAATGGCATAAAATAGCAAGACATAAGTATGAAGAGAAAATGAAAGCTTTTATATAGGTTTCTGGGAACATAAATTGCCCTGAAATTGTGGTTAATATTTGATTCAGATATGAAGACACTTGGAGTAGTAAGCTGGATTGTAGCAATGTACTTAACGATCTTACAGCTGGAGAGATGTCTTAGGAAAGTGTTGAAACATAAATCAGCTGGAGAATGATTCTAGGAAAAGGAGATCTGGGCTGAGCAAATCTAAACTCGCACAAACCTGTAAAAAAGATGTTTTATTGTCCAATGCATTATCCTCCTATGATTAATGTGAAATGGAAATATGGTATGGTATGTAATATGTATGCATGTTACAAATACATTCAGAACAATCTGTATATGTTTTATTTGTATTAATGCCATATTAAATGCTAAAAATAGAGTTGATGTTGAAGTGCATGCGCAATCCAATAAAAGAAAGGACAATATGAGTTAGGACAGTCTTACATCAATTTTACTCACTGCCATCAGAATAGTAATGTAGCACCTACACTGTGGACAACCTAAGCATATAGGTTGTTTTTCAAGTGTGCGCCCAGAGAAGGAATACTTTGGTATGATGAAGCTTTCAGACAGTTTAGCTGCCTGAAAATACACATGCAGGAATTAAATTCCTCTTTTCCCTTCCCTTCCCTTCCCTTCCCTTCCCTTCCCTTCCCTTCCCTTCCCTTCCCTTCCCTTCCCTTCCCTTCCCTTCCCTTCCCTTCCCTTCCCTTCCCTTCCCTTCCCTTCCCTTCCCTTCCCTTCCCTTCCCTTCCCTTCCCTTCCCTTCCCTTCCCTTCCCTTCCCTTCCCTTCCCTTCCCTTCCCTTCCCTTCCCTTCATGCAGACCACATGGATTTGGAACACAGGACTTTTAAAGTTGTCTTGAAACTCCTTTAAAACGTGTCCTAATAATTGTGCATGTAAAATCACCTGTTTATGTAAGATGTACAGCCTTCCCAAGGGATCAAGTCTAAGCTTTTATAGTGAGCCTCCTTTTTATATAATTAGTAAAACAAGGCAGAAGAGGCCATTCTGAATGGGCCACACTGTATTTGTAAAGCTTTTTTTTTTTTTTGGGGTGGGATGGTGGGATGTTACAGAATCTGTGCAGAGGCTACATTTTCATGTAATGATGCTCAATAATTTTAATTTTATTCTTCTTTCTGGGAAATGATTTTTTTTTTTAATTTGTGAATCCTGGAGGCAGGATCAAATCTGTTGAAGGACTATAAGAAAGCCTCAACTAAAAGGGGAGACAGAAAGTTGGTTATTAAATTAACTGATAACCCCACGAGGAGTACAGGCTATAGCACAACAGATTAAAAAGGTTTGTGCTTAAGCCAAAATGTAAAATCATTACTAAGCAGTTTTGCTAAACAGTTTAATTTATGAGGGAGTATAAATTTTCAAAGACATTTCTCTGTAAGACTCAAAATATTACAGCAGTTCAGCAGTTTTAGAATGAACAAAAGAGTTACTAACCCAGTAAATCCCCACCCCCAAATATTCTGAATCCCACAGCAACATGGCTTTAGTGTGGCATCTCTGTGACTTGTAGTGTATGATTATAATCCTTTGGAATAAATTGACTCTGACTACTGTAGCATCTTAGAGCTATTCAGGCAGCACATACAAATTGAGAAAGTAAATTACAGCCTGTGTCCAAGATTTCACCCAATACATTTTTTTTTAAGTGAAGTGTCTCCTTGGAGGTAATGAGTTCAACTGGGGAAGATTTCTTTAGGGAAATGATTAAGGACATATTGGAAAGACTGAACCCTTTTGTTGAAGATAATTCAGACTATCTTTAAATCTATCTGTGGCAGCTCAGTCAATATAAACATCTTTAAATCAAAAATCTTTGTATCTCAAGTGGGTGGGAGTTGCTTACTAGTTTTATGTGCAGATCAGCCTGAATGACAATAACAGCTTAAAACGAGTAATAGAGAGCAATGCAGGTGCCAAAAAGTGGGATCTGCTGCCATTTTAGATGCTCTTAGATATCTTGTCCAACCTCTGTCTGCCTGTCCATGAGCGTAGGGACTCCCATGCTTTACCTGCCAGATCTACTCAAGTCTCTTAGATAACCAGTGACATGCATTAGATGCCTCTGTTTAAGCTGTTGAACACCATTCCTAAATGAGCAGATTTCTGTAGAGCTGTATATTATTAACAGGCTAATCTGAAAAAAGGCATTCCAGGTGATGAACTCTGAGCCAATGTCAGTGGAGCCAGAGCTTCAGATACCACTTGCAGCCAGGCAGTAAGTGTGCATGCTGCAGATACCTCTGATTACTGTGATTTTACTGTTATGTGTATGTCCATGTATTCTGTTACTTGCAGTGAGCTATTGTCTTCAGTAACTTTATATGGGATGTGGCTTATCTGCCCCATACATTGAGTGCCAAATCAGATCTGACAGGAGCAGCAGTATTAAAATGAGTCTGTTTGCTAGGCCACCCCAAGTCCAAAAACAATTTATGGTCTGATAAGCAAGCTAATACACTACACTATCTTGCATTACACTCCAGGAACTGAGGATGCTGGGCAGTGCAGCACGGGGACATATCACTCCCTAGAATGAAGCACAGACCACTAGGACTTTTGTGCTTCCCTGACTTTCACTTCTAGACACAAGCTGGTGACATGTGGAACTAATTAATAGCTGTAGCAGTGGGAGCTGGAGGGAGGTGAGAGAGACGTGGAGAGTTGGCTGTAGTCTGCTTTGCTGGCTGTGCAAATGGCATTTTGGAATACAGTCAATATGTCCACACAGCTCTCAGTGCTCTTATTTGCCATCACCTGCAGGAATATGTTCATTTCTTAGTCCCCGACACACTTCCTGCCTGAACTGAGAATAAAAGTGGTCTTACTACTGTGAATCCCTCATATAGTTAAATCACAATCGTCCAATGGCTCTAAACTACTCAAGATATGGAATATTTCAAATTAGAAGGCTAATAAACTATAGTTCAATGAAAACAAAGCTGAGAGTCAAAAAACATGTCACGGACTCCATGCTTTTAAGTCTTAGGAAAATTTGGAGTGATTATTTCTGCAAGGCTTCCTGGCCACTACTCCAGTGCAAAAAGAGCTTGTCCTGGATGTAATTAGCCAGTCTGTATTATGGCCTGGCCAGCCAGGAGAAGGGAACTCCTTCGCTGGTTATAAACACAGCAAAAACAACTCTTTTTCAATTGAAAGAATGCAAAACAGAGTCATGCTTTGCCAAACCATCACTGCTGTAAAGTCCAGCTTGTTGCATAAATGGCAGTAAATCCTGGGCTGCTCCCACTGTCTTTGGGACCACACTAGGTCAGGACCTAGCTACAGTCAGTACCTCCCTCTCTTTCCCACCCATTTGGTCACTGAGCAGAGCCTGTCTGAGAATTGATCTCTTTGTTTGGGCACTTATGCAGTTGAAATTAATGCTTGCATGGAAATAACAAGAAATTTTAAGCTTGAACATACTGCTTAAAATACAGAAAGCTTACTGTGTGCAGGAAAGCCACAGGGGAATGGGGTCTGGTTTTCAGTTTGGAATGGAACAAGTGAGCTGCCCTGCCCTGATCACATCCTTTAGCCAGGAAGTGCGGGAGTGTGCTTTTCTTCCTCTCCCTTTTGTGTACTTTATTTTATTTTATTTTGCTTATTTATTTTATTCTGATTCTGACAAGGTGTTAAGTGATCTGATTCACCCACACTGTTGGACTCTGCTTCAGGTCACAAGTGGGCCACAGGATTTTTGGGAGCACTTCTCATACAGTTGGGGGAGTTCCAAAATCATCCTGTGCCAAGTGGAAAATGAAGCTGTCATCAGTCCAGGGTCAGCTCGGCATAAGGGCAGAAGAGATCCTTCCTCCTGCTTTATTTCCTTTTAGTCTGCAGTCCATTTTTTTATTGCTGGAGAATATTTTCAAGAGTAGTGAAAACCCTTTTGCAGCATCTCTTGGCTTTAGATCTCAAATCTTTAAAGATATTTCTTATTTTGTCTGCTTGGCTTGAACTTATTCCTCCACGGGAAAGACAGTTATTAACTTCTTGGTGGTGATTTCACCGACACAAATTCTCTCATGTTCACAGAGCTTTTATAACAGAATTTTAGTGATATAAGCCACCAAGTAATGTGGGGCTATGTTGGGAGATCCAGTCTTTAACTAAAGTGCAGTCATTAAAAGCTTTACTCATTCTTGTTTTTACTTAATTTACACACCACTTTGGAGTTGGATGTGGTAGTCACTAGTCAGACATCAGTTGTGTTGCCTATATTTCCTAAGTAGTAGTCCAGCTGTGCAAATACTTTATTTTTTTGTTTTGTTTTGGTTTTGTTTTTTTATTTGTTGGTTTACTCAAGGGTATGGGTGGCTGTTCCAGGTTAAACATTTGGTTTCATTTTAATTTGTTGTTGAATAAAAAGTATAATGTTTTCAAAACTATTTGAGATTAGAATCCTAATATTCTGTTTTGAAAATCTTGAAATGAGATGTTTTGGCTCTTAGAGATCATTTCTGGCTGTGAGAATCTGATGAGATCGATGTGTATTTTTGATAAATTTGGGTAATCCAAATTTATATTTTGTTGGCAAATAGCTGAAATGCTATTTAATTACTATTTTACATTGTACAATACCTCCAAATAAATCCATTGCTCATTGCCTGTTCTAAGAAAGTGTACCATATCTATACCTGCAACAGAATATTTGTTAAAGCTTTCCTCCCAACCCTTTTCACTTTTTTTTTGGTCTTTTTGTTGTTGTTTTGTTTTGTTTGAAAATACATCTGCTAATATTTTTCAGGTTGGTGCTAAAGCTAAAACGGCTGGCCAGAAACACTCTGCTTGTTTTTTGTGTTCATCTCTGCACTCTGTTACACAAGGCAGCTTAAGCAGACAGTAGCAGAAAACCTGACCACTTGCTGAGATCCATCTTTCATTTATTTTATCTCCTTGCCCACATTTATGTTTGGTGACGTGGTAGGCTAAAGAAAGAAAGTTGAGAAGGTCAGTCTATTGTGTTGCCTCTGGAGCCTGTGCATTTGACCTTCCTGAGTTTATTCCCTGAAACATTTAACATGCTGCATGTTCTGCTCTGGTCTTCAGCCTATTGCTAATGTCATCTCTTTGCCTATATACCACGATTCTCCCATACATTAAAGTAACTTTAGGGTGTTTCATCCCAGATTAAAATCCCCAAGCCTCAAAGCTTAGGTCTAGTTTAACATCATATTCTTTAATCAAAGTTGCTCAATTTTTGTTTAACTTTAACTGCATTCTAACAAATCTCATGGTTCTCTTGCCCTGTGCCACTACCAGTGTCTCTTGAACCTCAGCTGGTTACCACAGTGAAAAATCTGAAAGGGCAGACAGCCATGCAAAGCCATGCAATCAGGCATGGTTAGCTTCACTCAGAGCTCAATCTGGTAAAGACAAGCACAACTCACTAGCCTCCTGGACTGTGCATCCATCAAGCCTCACCTAAACTTCTACATCCTTTCCCTTTTAAAATAGTCTCCTTATAGAAATTCAAATGAATGCACATTATGGCTATGGAGGCTGAACATTGTAGCCAAGGTTACGTATGTGGGGACTGTTAGTGTTAGGTTAGAGGTTGGACTCGATGATCTTGAGGTCTCTTCCAACCTAGAAATTCTGTGTGTGATTCTGTGTATATTGGCATAGTGCTTTGAGGATATTTTTGTCTCTTTCAGATGTTGTATTCTATGTCAGAGATCTGGAGCAAAGAAACGAATCTTGCCTGCAGATAGGTGAAACAAATCACCCTCCTACTGTGTTTAACTTAACTTACCAATTCTTAGAAATGAAATGGTACTATTTTACAATAGCCTAAAAACCTATGCTAACATTATTATTGAAGGCTGTTGGGAGCTTTTATTGTAGAATGATTTTTATTTATTTATTTATTTATTTTAAATGAGGGCAGTGTGAAGCAAACATTTCCACACAACAGGGGGAAAAACCATTTCCCTTTTCATTATCTGTCCCTATTTGCTTGCAGGAAAAGACTTCACCATATATGCACACCTTAGAATTTTATGCTGGGAAGTTTTTGTTCACTCTTGTTCTTTCCACACATAGTAATGTGTTTTCTAATAATTTTACTTTCCTACAATTTCTGTGTGGGAGTAGGCAGTGCTAGAGATACTACACAGAAAAACATATTTATGCATCTTCTGAGTACTGGGAAGAGTGGCAAGGGTTGAATGATAACCCCAGGCATCTCTTTTACACAATCAGTCTCATGGCCTGAAGGTTGCACTGAATTATGCTGTGCTGTGCTGCTTTGTGATAACATACGTGAAATAAACATGTCTGAAAGGGAAATTAAGTTTAGATGTTGAAACTAAAAATATTTATAAATGCAAAAATATTATTTTCTCACAAAACTTTTTGACCCTGGAAAAATAGGGCTGTTTGTTTGTTTGTTTGTTTGTTTTCCATCTACAAAGTGCATCTGCAAAAATATTAGCCAATATGTAAAATAAATGCTTAGGAGAATATTACTAAGAAGAACAAATAAATCCTGTTGTTTTGGGTTCTAAGCCAGGTTTCAATTTTGGAGATATATGTTATTAGTTGCTATGTTTTCCTTTCATATTTCCAATAGGAAATTAATATAACTGCCACAGGTTTCCAGTAAGTATGTGGTACTTAAGTCTTGTTAGACTCTGGATTTTTGAGCCTCTCCCTTGCAGGTTTGCTAGTTTCTATGCCATGCTTCATCCACTGCTCCTGAGGTACCTCTTGTGTGATGCAGTGAGTGGTATGGGAATCCACCTGAACTCATGCCATTTTTATTGCAGGGCAGAGAGCTTCTTCCCAGGCAGCTGGCAGAAGGAGTGCTGTGGCAGTGACATCTGTTTTCAGCACTGCCTGCTAGAATTCTCCCCTCACTTGATGTGCCATCACTGTCTAATCAAGACATGGAAGTGGTTAATGTTAAAGGGGCTGTCATCAAAAACGCTCTCTACAGCCTGAAGAGCTGTCAGAAACTGTAGCAATGACTATTCTTCAGATGCTGGTTCTCTTGGTATTTTTTTCCACACCTCCTTTTAAAGAGACTGCTGTCTTGCTGATCTATGAACTACTGTGTGTAGCTGTAGATTCATATGCTCAGATAAACTGTTGTGTGACACTTAGGTGGACCGTGAAAGCATAAGATAATATTCTCTGTCTGTCTGTCTGTCTCTCGCCTTTTTTTTTTTTTTTTTTTTTTTTTAGCCTTGTAAAAACTGCCCGAGTTATACACAGGAACTGATTACCTCATGCACTAGCAAGGCAAATATGAACTCCCTTCCCCCATCTCCCATAAATAATCTTCTACACAACTGTACACAACTGTAGACACTGACATATTTATCTACAGGCCACAAATGCTGAGGTCTTTGACAGCAGCTAGGAGTGAAAAACTAGAGGGTATAAAAAAAAAAAAAAAAAAAAAGATTTAAAGTTCCTTTCCTCTCCTTCCCCAGTTTACATTAATTTATCTGTCTGCAGACCGGTAGACCAGTGAGTATGCCCTCCATGCAATTTGTTCTTTCATAAAACTGAAGTATGAACAGTCACATTTGGGCACATGATGAATTCATTATCTTACTGTCTCCTCCTTTTTTTAGGGGTCCCTCTTTGTGTATCTGACAGCTTTTTTAATCGAGGAGTGTGCTACACAAAGTCAGCTCATCAGGACTGAGAAGGGGAAGAGTGTAAGCCACGATTCCCTTGGCCTTTGTGGTAGGTAACAAGCTATATGGCAAAGTAGGGATGGTTTTCTATGCATTCAGGATGTGAGGTTCAAAGGTAGCTTTCCCAACAGGTCAGTTCTTTGGACATCCTTCCAGGATATGAAGAGACAGTATTGCCTACAAATTCAGCCACACTAATGAATTATTTTTTCAGCTTCACATCCTGAAGAAATCCTTTATTGGGAGTGCAGTATCTGTGAATTCTTAATATATTAAAGACATAAGGTTAATACGTATGCAGCTGAGTTTACTGCCAAGTAACTTACTTAGGATTGGTGCCTCAGCACGACAGTGTAGTTTAACATGGTACAAACATGGCAGTGTGGCTATCATTGGCTAGTCACTACTTTATAATCACTAGCAACTATTAGGTGAAAAATGTAAAATTAAAAAAATGTAGCTGCCTTTCTCAGAATTAAAACAAAGAATCTGCAACTAATTTTTGCATGATTGCAAAGATTTGCATGATTGAAATTTTGGAAAGAATGTAGTACATTTGTAATAGTGTAAAGATTCAAGTACCTGTCAGAACTTCATCATATTCTTCTCACAATATTAAGACTTTTCTCAGGATGTCAAATGGGAGAGCGTCTGAGATAAAATTCACTAGTTTACTTCATCTGATTTTCTAAATAAATAAATACATAACAACACCATATATAAATATATTTAAACTCTCTTGGTGACCTTCCTGCAACTCTTATTTTCAACTTTTACTCTTGGAATCATACATGTAGACTTCCTGCATCCTTTCATGGATCTGGACAGCAGGTGGACAGGAAGTCATCACTGAGTAACAGGAAGCAGAAGGATTAGGAAGCAGCCAAGGTCTATTCAGGCATGGTTTTAAAGTCAGCTAGCAACAAGTGCACCAAAACAAGAGGAACTTTTTTCTCAGTGGGATAACCTGAGTCACCAGGAGATTATATTCTGCAACTGGGAAAATTCTTGTTAATCATCACATTTTACCAGTGGTTGTCTGCCAGTAAGCCATATATATTTACCACAAGGAAAATCAAAGTGGAATTAAAGGTCTTGGAGAAAACTAAGGATGCAGGATGAGGACTATGAGGACTGTTGCTACAGATTCAAGCAAAAGTTAAATTTGATCTACTCTTGATGTCACTGTGTTTTTATTATGAAATGCAGGAAAACAAATCTAATAACATCTTTCAGTTTATGATTAATATAACACACTTGCAGTAGAAACCTTCTAAAGGAAAAGGCCTTGGTCCTTCTATGCTTCTGCTTTTTGTAAACAGGGAGTCATATTTCTGTTGCTATTAAGCTACTGTACCAAATGGTTTGAGTACAGTTCAAAGTTGCTTGTGTGTAACACACTACTAAATGCCAGAGAGTTAAAAGCATTGTAGCATCATCTAGAGGCCAGATATAACAAACTACTGTGCATTGTTAGATACTTTCACTTGAGTAGAATACATAGATGGATGTTAAAAGATAAAGTTACAAGCTGGGTTCAGCAGAGTTTAAATACTGGGAAATAAAAGTGTTCCAATAGATTCCTTACCAGCAGAGTTACAGTGTATAAACACATATACTACGTATTAGTAGGTATGTTTTGAAAAAATTGCATTTTCCCCTAAACCTGTAAATAAATAACCAAATGAAGTAGAATAATTTATAGTCTGAGTTCCATCTATTTACCAATTTCATGGAAAGTTGACAACTTGAATGAAGAGACAAGTCCATATACCCAGTTGCACAACTGCAGTATGTGACAGATTCAATTTATGTAGCAGCTACATGACCCAAGATTCTCATTTTATTTAATTTATGAAAAGCAAACTTCCTTGTTTCCATGTACCAGTTGTAGACTTTCTGAACTTATTTAATAGCCACAGAGCACAAATGGCCTGTTTGAGAGTGTTATGAGGAAATCTTGCCACCAAACTGCAGAGGTTTGAGAAATTTGTCAGAAAAGTGTGCATAGGTAACACAGTGGGCAGGAAAAGTGACTTATTGACTTCAGCAAAGAAGCCTGAATGATTTCAGTGTACAACTTCTATTGTCATGCAGTGGAATTTGGAAGATTCTCCTGGGAGTTATTTGAAATTTGTTTGAAAACAAATTTTAATGTCTGCCTCTTTTTATTCAAGTAACTGAGGGTGCCTTAGAAATGTCAGAAAGTTATGCCATTTTCATGTTGTAGAATTGGAACACACTGAGAATTGAACAGATTGCTGATTTGTTCAAACTGATTTGCTCAAATTCATATGTTGAATGGGCAAAGTTGAAAATGAAGCTAGTTCCCTTGTATTTTATTCCCGTGTACTGAGGCCCACTGGCCCCTGTAAGAGTAAGGTTGATATGGCTGACCAAATTAATTGTGTACAGATGTATGTGAGGCTAGACATATGAATGCAGGAGTACTGGCCTGTTGTACAGATTTACTGCCCTTGAAAGCTAGCGTTTCTTTCTGGGACATTATATCTGGCTCAAATTAGAAAATCTCATGAGAAGTCAACACTGCAGATTGTTATATTGCACTGGCAATCTCCTGAGAAGATGGGCTTTTCCTTTTTCAGTCTGAACAAACAAAATAGGCCAGCTGAGATAGCAACCAATGAGCAATTGCCAGATATGATGAACTAAGGAGAAAAGAGGCAGACTAACTGAAGTACTCTCTTATGTGCTTTTGCTTTGTGTGCTGTTGAAGTTTTGGTAAATACCTCTGCAAGGGTCAGTTGCAGGGGAGGGTCTTCTACTTAAACCTCAGAAGCCACTGGGCATGTCAGTGCAGGAATAGGATTGTTCTTTTGGAAGCCAAAGATCCATCTTTGAAACAGTCTCCTCTTTAAATGCAAAGTTTTCATCAAAACAGATCTCACCAGCTGACACTGTGTCTGCACATCCCTAAAATGTAAGGCCTTGGGTTCAGATTTCAAATGCAAAGACTCTTGTTTGGGCTTTATTTCCCAGCAGAGATCTGTGCTTGTGCCTGTATCCATGTTTGCTGGGAACAGAGGTTTGCTTGCTACCTTGTATAATGTTGGTTTGTCTAAAACTATCCTGTTCCAAATACTAATATAAAATATTAGAAAGTATTATAATCCATGAAACTGATATTATTAAACAAATAGCCACATTTAAACTGAAGAGTTCAGAAGCCTGAGTTTATAAAACAGAGAATTGAACTTGTTACATGCAATTACATCTATTTATAATTAAAATGGCACATGCAATTCTTTAGATACTCATGTTTAATCAGCTGTATAAATATAATGAATTAAAAAAAAATAAAACTTAAGGTTCTTGTTTAACAAATGCTCCATTTTGCTTGTATTTGGAATGGCATTCAGAACATTAAAAGCATGTTTATTTTAGAGATGTTCCTTCATAAGTAGGGTTAATAGAAGAGTACCTTATAAAGAAAGATAAGAAGTAGAAATTAGATTCTAAAATTAGTCTTTCGCTGATTTTAGCCTATATCTTTTTCTTTCATTGGGACTTTCACTTGGAAAATTTCATAATTAACCCTTTGCCATTTCAAATTAGATTTTTCTACTAAAAAGCACAATACTAAATTAGAACAATTAATGTGATAAAGCTTATCCAATAACACTTTCTAGACTAAGAATAGTAAAAAATAACACAAAGAAGCCAGGCAATTAAAAATATATGTGACTTGGAAGTAAAGTAGGGAGAAGTACAGAGACAATTGAGATCATTGTTGTCATTTCATAAACACATGCATATAAATTATTATTTTGAAACCTTGGTGAGGTGTATTAGTTTAAAATCATTAACCCACCAGAGCGAAACCTCTATGTGGAAACAATAGGATGTGGTCCCATTTTGTACTTCCTGTACCGCTTTTTTTTTTTTTTTTAAATTAGAGATGGACTGTGATTAGATCTTGCAGTAGAATTCAGATATTTTCTGTGATAGCTGTTTGAGCCTGTTTTTTTATAAGGGTTTTAATCCCACTGTGAAACACTCAGCTCAACCTTTGTAGAAATTATTGATTTGTAGCTTAAATTTCAACTCTGACGGTTTTGAGAAGATAGATCTAGGATTTTGGTCTCAGTATTCAGATTTCTGTGAGGAATTATGCTCAAAACCCATTGACAATTGGTTTTAACCACAACTTTACTTTGATGAGTAATAGTTTCAGAAGTGCCTGAAATGCTGCTCAGGTTCAAGGGTTTCCTCTTGTTGGTTCCCTCTTGTTGGTTTCCTCATTACAGCAGATCCATGAACATGTCATTAGCAGTGTTTAAAAATTTGGTCTGAGCACCAGACCCTGATGTGACTTTTTGTCAATGTACACATGCATTTTTGAAGTCTCTTAATATTATTGTTTCTTGCCACTACAATATATCATGTATGTATCAAAGTCAGCAATATCAACCTAGTGAGTGGTCAGAATACTTGCTATTTGGAGATAAAAGTTAGATGAAAAATATGATAATGTGGAAATGTTTTCATTTTTTGTTATTTGTTTTTGTTTTTAAATGAGAAAATGTAATAAACACACAGAAACACATGTAGATATGTACATATCCTTGTGTGCCAATAAATGTATAAGATAAATCACAAAGCTATACATCTTATACCTAGCAATGCAGCTTACTTAGGAGTACAATACAGGGATATTAATAATGTACTTCAGTGATGTGTGAACATTCTACATACAAGCACTCACTAGATCTGTTGATTTTTTTCCCATCTATAGGAAGCTTTGAGACTGGTTGCAACGGAGATTTGAGACTGAGGATTGTCCAACACAGATCAGCGGTTTTTGTCATGGCCAAACACTTCTGGCAGTTCGGCTGCTTGTTCGGTTTGTGGTAAGTCCTACAGACCTAGGGAATGGTAATAAGTAAATGCAGAAAATGCACCTTGAAATGTAACCCTCTGTATGACCCCGAATATCTGCAAGACTCTAGGTAGGAGTGACTTTGCTGTTTAGTTGCTGTCCCATCTGCTTGACGTAGCAGTGGGAGAATGAACTTCTTTCACTCTGATAGAGGGGAGGGATCCAGCCCTTTATCCACCTTCATCAGGTCCAGCTATCTCCCTTTAAAGTCATGATAAGGTTTCCCATGGCCACAGCAACATTCTTAGAAAAGAACTGAGAAATGTGACTTTGCTGAAAAAATGCCTCTCCCTTTCAGAAATGAAACTCTAATCAGATGGTGTCTTTAATTATTTTATTTTATTTTATTTTATTTTATTTTATTTTATTTTATTTTATTTTATTTTATTTTATTTTATTTTATTTTATTTTATTTTATTTATTTTATTTTATTTTAATTTAATTTAATTTTAATTTTTTTCTTCTGAGTTTATTTTCAACTATCAGCACCAGAAATTGTCATTGCGTATGATGTAATGTGATGCTGAGGAAATACAAGCAAGTGCAGACACAAGGATACCTCATTTCAAAAACTAGCTTTCCAGAATAGAAACACTACATAAAGTCATTGTCTGAGTTTGTGGTGGCTTAAATATTACAATTTATTTACCTAATTTAATATTAATATTTTTGGCCAACTCATTTCTGAATTCTATGAAATCTTTCTTCTCTACCATCTTCTACAGTGTTTCTCTTTAGAGAAATTACATTCCTTAGTTTTACCACTTCAAATTCTACAGCAGTTTAGCTAGACTGAGACTTCCTGGACACTTGAATAATACTGGGAGGTCCTTGAATTGGTATATATTTGTGGCGATTTTTTTTCTTCTTCTTCTTATTATTATATTTAATATTAGTGTAAAAGGTGGTGCTGAAACATTTGTCTGTAGGACCTCATTACCCAACAGACTAGAACTGTAGAACATGTAAATATAAATGTTAGTTAAGAACAAATTTTCCAATGTTGTTAAAACAATTAGTTTAATATAGAACAACTGTAACATTGATGTGTTGAATGGCATTGATTCAAAAATGCTGTGCCAGACCTTAGATGGTCATAAATAATATTCCCTTCTATACATACACATACACAGGAAGAAAAGGAAAAAAAAAAAAAAAGCAATTCCAATCTTTGGAGGATTTGTTTAAACAGCACAGACATATGCTACTGTACTTAGGGTGTTCAAAACTCAAAGGACACATAAAACATTTTGTAGCCTTGGGAACGTTTACAGAAAAAGAATGAATGATTTTAAATTGTGAGTGTAGCATTTCACTGTTTTCATCTTATTTTCTAGACATTTTATTTTGAGAGGTTCCTTCTTCCCTCTTAATGTGCCTCTGCTGTCTCCAGCGAAATATAATGCTTATGCAAGAAATAACTGTCCTGCTGTCTGAAATCCCTATGCAACAAGTTCAGTGTAAATGTTTCTCTTGCTGTGCTTAAGAGCTGTAAAACTTAGCTGATGAGGACATAAGCCAATCTTTAACTAGAATAAATTTTCTCTTTGGGCATAGTTGTTTACTGGTAGCTGGCAACAAATAACAAGTGGCCAAACAGATGTATGCAGCTGAATCAAAGCAAATCTGAATTAGGAAACATCTTACTGGTTCTTCCCCTGGCCTTTAAGTACTTGAAGCACTGAGTGGTCTGCGTATAACGGGCTCAGGTCTGGTAACACTCCACCCTGTGTACCATTCATGGTGTCTCTAGCAAACAGAGAGAAGCAAATACAAAGTACTTTATGTAGATTTTTTTTTTTTTTTTAATGAATGTGGTTTAGAGGGGTATTTGCAGCTAGGGAAGGTAGAGTTCTGTTAAAATGTGCATGACAGTTGTGGTCAATATTTATATGTAATTGATTTAAATGAGTCTACTTATATGTTTAAGCAGAACTTGTGTTTGGGCCTGTTAAGTGAAATCTGTTCTTGTGACACTGAAGTCAGCAGCGCCATTATCCATGAGAGCAGAAGCAGAGTGCTTTGTCATATTAGTGATTATGTACAACAAGACTAATGCTGTGAGGGACCCACTCACTCTCTGTTACCCCTTAAAAATCCTAAACAGTGAATAGGTGATCTAGCTGTTTAATTGGAACCTATAATTGAGAAAAATTGATGAAATGCCACATTCCGTTAAATATCATAAATATGTAGCAAAGTAAACAAAATCAAAATCTCAATGTGCGTACATTACTTTATGACTATTTCTGAGTTAATAGAAAGCATAATAGCACAAGAAAACTAGATTATGCCTTATGGGAGAATAACATTACCTGAGTAATTATGCTTAAACTCTGATTTTTATAACTCAAATTAAACTTGACTAGTTGTTTTGCAATATATAGAGAATTAAATAGAGGCCTCTTAACAATTAAAGTAAAATATATCTATTATAAAAAAATCTTCTGATGAAGATTTTAATAGAAAAATAAAACTGGAAGAGAATAAAACTGTTTTAAATACATGAGCTGGATCATGCAATGGAAAACTACATAAAACTGGAGCTCTGGTCTTATTGCTGCATATCATTCCAAACATATGTTTTTTCCATTTCTGAGATCCATATAATAAAATATTAATGGAGAAATGAAGTGACTCCTTGAGAGAGAGGGAGGATGTTCCATATGGGAGCTAATTTTACAATGCTCTGAGACCTTGGGGGCAGTTTTGCCCCTGACTTCACATAAGGAGGTCATGGGCAAAGCCTCTCTGAGGGCTGCTGAGTTCAGAAATCTGTTTTGCATGAAACAACCTACAAGATTATAAACCTTCACTAGTAAAATGGGAAACAAAGTCTACCGAGGTTTATATGCACCAAGGGAGGTACAGTCTCTTTTGTTTCTTGATCCTGTAACATAAGATACATACTAATGCAGTCTGTATCTTAGTACTGTAGTGCAGTGTTTTTGCAGTGCAGTGTCTGCCTGGGCTATTCCAGCCATAGGTTTGAAAGCAGCTTCTGTTGAAAGTGTTCTTCGTGCAATTACTGGTGTTTAATGAAGGTACTCACTGCAGAATATCAGTGGGCTTCAAGGAGCATCATTATTTTCTGACCAAAGCCTTCAGAACTTGACAGTGATGTAGCTGGCCATGAACACTCACTTCTCAGGACAATTTGACAAAGAAAAAATTCTCCGTGTTTTTACATAGAGATTAAGGATCTTTATCTCTCTGTCTCTCTCATTAGAATTATATATATGTGCTTCTTTTTTGAGATTTTTTTAATCAGAAGGTGATATTAGACACTTACAAGTTTTACTGACTGCATGTTACTATGACTTTTGTCTCCTGTAAAACAAAACAAAACAAAAAAACAGTCAAGACAGATCCCATGGGAAATAAAATCTAAATCAGCAAGAGTGAACTACTGGAACAGATAATACAAATTTACCATCTTTTGGAATTCCTAATACATTCCTAAAAGATAAAAAGTCTATTGAGATAACTCTAGTTCTTGTCAGTTGATCATAATTGTCTCACAGTTAAAATACTCCCTACAGGGCCCTACCATAGTCATATCCCATGCTTTCTGTAATACAAAACTTGTACTCCTCACTGGGTACCTTCTAGGGAGAGATGGTATTGTATCTCAGTGCATTACAGCATTGGAGAGTACTCCCAGACTTGTGGTATAATGTAAAACTAACAAACAAGCAAACACATAACAACAACAACAAAACTTTAAAGTCTGAAAATACTATTGTCAAACTTTTTAATAAGAAAAGACACTCATTATTCTTAAATACTTTCGTTAGACATTCTCATTATAGAAAGTGGGTATATGAATTGTACTTAACTTAGTAATTATTGTTTTAAAGAGATTATTTCTTCAGTAATAGTGCCCTAAAAGTAATTTCTTAGACTGGTTTTAACAACAGTAGGTATAAATAGTAATCTAATTATACTTAGGAGAGATTTATAGCTCTCATTACTACCGCTTTAAAATTTCAAAGGGACTGACATGAGCAATCAACACATCCCATACTGTGAATTCATCTTACCATTGTAAAAACTACCTGCCATTTGCTTTTCTGCAGAATGATATGTCACACTGCACATATTATTTCAGGAATTAGTGATACATGTGCATAATGTATGCATTTTGTTCAATGCTATCGTATAAACCCTGAATGCTATTTCATAAGAGAGCTTAGATATCTAGTCCTACAGTTGCTTCCTTTGTTTTGTTTCTTCAGATATATTTTCTCTTTCTGGATTTGTCAACCAACTTTCTCTGAACGGCTCGGTGTCCCTATGTGAATTACACACCACATGGACAAATGATACTAAAAGCATATCACTGGAGTTTTAAATTCAAGCATATTTATTTGGAAAAAAAATGATCCGAAGATGCACTATGTATATCTGATGGTGTTCTTTATTTACTTAACATAAATTTCTTGCATGCAATTCTAAATTTTCTGACTACTCTTTTTCTACTAAAAAAGAAGGGAAGGTATATGGAATTAAACATGGATTCAAAGTTCTCCATTTGGTGTAATTATTATTATTATTATTATTATTATTATTATTATTATTATTATTATTATTATTATTATTATTTTATTCAAGTTGAAGAATATCTGCCCGGTCAATATCTGGACACAAGCTGGGGACCAAGTAGCTAATTTAGATGTACTCAGCCTGTTTTGGGGTGAGGAAGAGATGTTAGATAGGTTATATCTAACCTTGATTCTAGCATATCCTTTTTCCTAATTCTTTGACTTTGCAAATTCTACAATAGTCATTGAGTATTCTTTGTGTTTATGTGTAATTTCTCCTTGTTTTGAAAATGAGACCAATGGTCTTATAGAGTGGTTTATCATAATGGTTAATCATAACTGCTCAGATTTCTACTGGTTGAGTTAATGGAATAATTGTTTATAGGTTGTTGTCCTGTGAGAATGGTTATCAGATAAACATGAGCTATCTTGATGTTTGTATTTGTAACGGTCATACAAAGTTGGATGCTGGGCTTCACTTCTGGCTCTGGAGGAGCACAGTCTCTACTGGGCACAAACTTTTCTGTTCAATTCCTTTTCATCAACTTGATCCTTTTTTCTCTTTCTCTTCTAATCTGTTTCTGTCATGTCCTCATTTCCTCACCTAAACCTCTTACCTCAAGAAAGTGATTTTCTCTATCTTTTGCTCTCCAGCATTCTCCCAGTTACTAATGCCTTTGCCTAGACATATCTGTATGCCTGTTTTTCTTGTGCCTCACTCTGTTGGTTTTACTATTCAAATTTTCCTCCTATCCTTTCTGCATTAGAATGAGATGGTTTCCTGCCACATGCTGCTAGCAGGGAGATTGCTGAGGGGGGTGGAGAGGGAGAGAGACAGGTTCTTGGTCACAGTTCCAGCCATTACAGCAAAATCCTGGCTTTGCCAGCCACAGCAGCCTTGGGCTGGAGAGTATTCATTTACGTTGCACATGTGCAGTCCAGTGAGTCTGGGGAGCTCTGAGGGAATGGAACATATTCACTCACTCTCTAGGAGAGGCACATGTGCAGCCTAGGAAGGAGTTGATACTAGGAACTATGAGAGCCTCAAAGACATTTAATGCAGAAAAAAGATCTTCAGAGACTTTTGGCTGACAGAATCTAAAGTTTCTAATGACCCTGTGTAAGTTGGGATTTTCCTTCTCCTCCTTCATCCCTCAGGTTGTAACTTTGTAGAAGAAACAATGAAGGCATGCCACGATCCCACTGACTGGAGGCCTTTACAAAAAGAAAACATCACTATGATTTTTTAATATTACAAATTATTTTCTTCATTGTTGGAAGCAGCCAAATTTTTTAGGGTAAATTCCCATTCCCTCCTTCCTGCGAGTAATATGGTTGGCCTCTGCTATGTTACATTTGGGAAAAACTTTATTTTCTGGCCTCTTCTGACCATCTCATAAGCTTTTAAAGGGATTTAATTAAGTAACTTTGTTCTTATAACAAAATTACCTAACTTCCTTCATGTCTTCTTTTCTAACTTCAGTGGGCTCTCAGATTTCTTGTGTGCTGCCACTCTTTGGGCTGTGTGGTCATGAATAGAGGTGATGTATTGTTATGATTAAGTGAAATGCACGTAGTTGATTAGCTTTTCATGGGACAGACACCCAGAGCACTGAAGTTATTGAGCGGGAATGCAATACTGAGGAAACCTTCGCCTAGATGTTCCAAAATGGAGAAAAGAAGCTGCCAAGTGTAAATGAAAAGCATTTGGTCTGAATGCTGGGGATAATTGTCTCCTTCGTTCACCAGGTTTAGATATAGTCTGCATTGCTTGGATGTTTATTTTGTATCATATTCTTGTTCCATCATTAGGCTATTATGTGAAAGTCTCATTAAGCATGCTTGTTGAATACTCTTACTCACCCGTGTGGAACAAATCTTCTGATCAATAGCTCTCCATATATTACTATAATCATACAAAGATCTGTTTCTCTCTTCAAGCCAGTTTTATACTGCTGTCATTTTGCTCAAGGCAGTATTGCATGTAGATGTAAATAAGACAAGAACAATGTCTACTGCCCATTAAAAATAAAATAAAATAAAATAAAATAAAATAAAATAAAATAAAATAAAATAAAATAAAATAAAATAAAATAAAATAAAATAAAATAAAATAAAATAAAATAAAATAAAATAAAATAAAATAAAATAAAATAAAATAAAATAAAAAGGCAAGAATATTAGTACTAAAGCATCCCTGAATAGCAGTTACCCTATGTGCTATGTGCTCCTTTTACACTATTGAGGCTCAATGGAGGGATTTTTTTTTTTTAAACTAAATTTCACATAGGTAAGAGCACCACATTCACAGAAAAATGTGTATAAACACAGACTTGTACATGTACACACACATGTGGACGTGTGTACATGCTCATGCAGAAAGTTACATATGTGAGTGCATACGTGTGCACACACACACACATGCATACATAGTCTGTCAAAGACTCAGAAGAAACTTCCTGTCTGCAAGTTTTTATCATAGCTTTTTCTAAGATTAGCAGAGGAGCTCTTCTACACCTCTTCTGACAAAAGATGCAGAGGAAATTCTGCTCTCATAGACTCAGAGAAATAACAGCAGAAAGAGACTGAGATCTTTATGCTTATCCCAAACCTTAAGGAAGGATGTTATACTGTTTTCACTCTTATTTTTCTAACCTTATTTAAAACAAAAAAAAACAGAAACCCCCCACACCTTAGAAACATTTTCCTAATGTTTATTATACATCTCCCCAGCTGCAGTTTAAACCTATTGTTTTGTACTACTCCTGGTGAGTAAAAACAGTTGATTCTTCTGTGTCACACTTTGCCATAATTAAAAAGTCATGATGTTCCTCCAGAGAGACCTCTTACATAGACTAAATAGTCCAGTTCTTTCTATACAGTCCAGGTCCTTCTCCTCTGGACACTCTTTCAGAGGCTGTCATCCTGATGGAACAGTGCTCCTACAGCTGACACAGTGACCAGCTAGGTCACCGGAAAAATGAAAGGCTAGGAAAAATGAGAAGGTTCCTAAGGCTTCCTTTCTTAAAATGCTCCTATTTTTGCATCTTTAATCAGTGTACGGTATTTTTTGAAACAGCCTGACCTTGCTGACTCATATATAGTTTGTAATTTCCCCAGATCTTTTTCTGCAAAGTTTCTGATTTGATGGCTTTTCCTCGTATTATATTTATAGAGTTGTTAATTCTGCTTTAAGTACAGGAGTTTGAACTAGTCTTTGCTGATCTGTCTGTATTTCAGAGTATTGCTCCAATGGGTGAAGAGCTTTTTCATTCCAGGTCACAAATATATTCTTCTATTGTCCAAGTCCTTAATGAAACTTTATAATATCAGGGACTTCAGTATGCTATGTTTTAAAAATATTTCCTATTTTACTGTGAATGCTGATAGCCACATTTTAAATACATCTTCCAGTCAATTGTGCACCCTTCTCAGAGTAATTTCATTTAGGCTGTATTCTGTATGGAATACAGAGGTTCAGTAGAAGATTGATAAAGGTCTTACTGAAGTCACAATCTGTAGCTTTCTACGGGCATTTGTGGAGATGGTATCTGTTGCCTGTCACAGTTATCAGACCCCACTGATCTATTTGTCACTGAAGGGTGGATGAATTACCGAAGATTTTCATTATTGATATGAGTACTTCAGTAGAATAAGGGAATAACTTGCCTTTTTACACATATCCAAAACTGGAAAGCCAGCTTCAGTGAACATGCAGTAGCTGTGTCTATTAATAGAACTAATTTTGATATCCCAATATATGAATTTATGTGTTGTTTTAAGGTACTGGAAATACTATTGTTGGCATTTCTTCATCAGAACTAAATTGACAAGCAACTAGCTTTGAAATTGTTGCTGGATAGGTACAGTCATTCATTCAGTACCAGCATGGTAGCATGGTCTATTTTTTGCTGTCTCTTCAAGAATTCCTGGTAGGGTTGAAAATGTAAATAGTGTCACACAAGAAACTCCTGCTTGTGTCACTGAGAATCCTGTCTATAGAGAACTTCCATGGAAGAGTCTTTCGCCTAGTAAGTCAGTGAAGAAGACTTAAGTAGAGCACACTAAAAGTAGCCAAAAATTCACATCAATAGAGGGGAAAGAAAGAATATTCTGCCTATGTGTCTCCTTTTTTTCTCTCTCTCTCTCTCTTTTTTTTTTTTTCCTCTTTGAATCAACAATTGAAAAGGTACTCAGAGGAGACTATGGAGGTACAAAATGTAGGCACTAGATATTGCAGAACAGTGTTATTTTTTTATATGGTGAGGCTTGGAGTTCAGTAGGTTTGTTCACATTAAAGTTCACTGTTAAATTCTATTATTGTAATAAATGTTCTTCTGTGCCAATATTAATGATTGCAGGTGGCAGCAAAATTTCTTTGGATTCAATTCTTTATGCAAGTGTAAAAGAGAAAAGTATGAGACTATGTGTTTTTTGTTGTTGTTTTGTTTTGTTTTTTAAACACCAACATTTGATGCTGGGCTTATGAAATGCATCCCTTCTATACTTAAAAAACAAAAGTAAAAACTGACACTTCATGCTAATGATAAGAGAAACTTATTGTTTTTACTTCAGCCTCATTTGCTGCCGGTTGGGAAGTCTGGTTCAGCAAACTGAAACCTTGACTGGTTAAGTGTTTTAATTTGTGCATTACTTAAAGTCTGTGAATGGTCCAATTTTCCTTTGTGGGGTTATTTGTATGTGTAAAAGATGTTAAATATGTGCTTATTCATGCACTCTTCTTGGGTGTTGTTCTTCTCAAATGAGGAAAGATGCAACTGAAATTAACCATTTTGTTTATAAAGCAGAAATTTGATCACAGAATTATTCATGATCAATCTGAAGATCGTTTTTCCACTAACAGAAGGCTAATTCTTTCTGATGAAATGTGCTCTGGATGGTAACAATGGTGTAGTTTTAAGCCCTTTGTTTTCTGGTCCTGAAATTGGTAGAATTGGTGCATAGCCCTTTCTTGGTTAGCGCTGTGGAGCTGTAATTTCTAGCGAGGAAGCTTATTTTTCACATGCCTTATGGTATGTCCTCACTTTACACCTAACTGTATACGAAGCCCATCACATGGCTGATGGAACATTTTGTTTACAGTTGGTTCCTGGGGTGTAATGTCAGTGTGACTCAAAATTGCTTTGTCTGGGGACATTGAGTCATGGATATTTTTTCTTTATTTCTGGCACAATGCTAAATTATGTTCTTGACGGCTGGCTCAGTATTTTTGGAGAGCCAGAGTTTAAGCATTAAACACAAGTTATAAATGAACTAGAGATTTGTGATGCAAGGCCTAGGAATATACTTCTTGCTGTTCATAAGAGGGCTTACAAGTGTATATGGATGATGTCATTATCTTAAGTCTTTTGACTGTATTCACTCATTCCTTGGAACAGTAATAAAACAGTGGGATTTCCAGATGCTGGGCTTTCCTTCTTCCTCAGAATTTTGGATTATTTAATTGCTTGCCATACCTGAGATAAATTGATAAATCGAACAAGCTTTTTTTTTTTTTTTTTTTCTGTTTTATTTAATAATAAAGGGGTTGTCTACTGGCTTCTTCATGATAGCTGAGGATTCTCCATCCTACTGGAATCACTCTATCCAGTGAACAGCTGAGACCTCTTAATTCATACAGTGTCAGCCTTGGTCAAGTTTTCTTTTGAAGTGCAGTCTTTTGCACGGTGTCTGCAGTCTGTGTTATTCCTAAACAGAAATTCTTGTCTTATTATACACCTTTCACTTTCTATATCAAAACTGATGGAATATGTTGCCACTCCTGATGATGTAACATTGTCTTTTGCACTGATGTTCTATTCCTCTTAGAACTCCAGACTGCTGGAAATGTTAAAATGCCCCAATATCAAACATGCACAGGTTGACATGAGGATTTCTATATTTTCTTGTTATCACCTGAAAAATGAGAAATTTGCAATCATTTGGCTCTTCTGAAATCTTTTAATTTTATTATGTTTGAACCTAATGTTTTTAAGAAGACAAACTGAAAGCCTTGCTCCAAATGCTTATCAGATGCACTACAACCACAAATGATATTAAACACAAGGGCTAGTCATTTTGGCAGAGTTGAACCATGAATAACAAAGAGTCACTTGGTTCATGAGATCAGATTAAGTCTGAAGCAAAACCTGGGAACTACATACAGGGTAGAGATGTCAACATTGAGTGCTTCAGCTGATTACGATATCGTGTTGTGTGAATTCAGTTGCTAGTCAGATATAGTCGATGACTGATGCTTTCTTGTTCCTAGCAGCACTCTCTTTGTAGTTTAAAACATGTTATTTCCCTGACAACTCTGAGAACCAATAAGGTTTTAATGGCTATACTTTCCTAACTACCAACTAAAACCAGCATATTTTAGAAAGTCCAGATGAACTTAGACTGCTCATATGTATCTATAATACAAGGATCATGGGAGCTCTGAAGCCTGAGTTAGCTTTAGCCACTGTTAGTTAAATCTATTAAACTTCCAGGTGCTCAAATCAACTTTGTCAAGAGTATATCAGAGAGTTTTCTTTAATCTCGTATTCTTGTCATTCCCTTTGGTCTGACTTGATTGATCTCTTTGAGGATTCTTCTTGAAGTTCTTAAAGAGTTCATTATTCATGGAGGTCAGGCTTCAGACAGCCTTCTTCGAAATGAAGAGATCCCTATTCCAGAACAGACAGTGCGTATGAGCATTTTTAAGTGGTGCAATAGTGGTCTTTTGTGTGCTGGAGATTAAATATCGTCTTATAAGACATTGCTATGGATGCTTTGCCCTGCTTTAATCATGAAAGATGGTGATGGCATGCTTTCTACATCTGAGTTATAATTAAGATGACTGTTACATGTCTGGACTAGATAGTGTACAGGACAGAACTGGAGCTTATAAATTTGTGATAGGGCTCACACTGTGCTGGGGCTTAGGCAGGAGGATGTGTATCTAAAGTAGAACAGTCATGCAGCTTTCAAAGAAGGAACTGTCTGCCCTACTTATGACCCTTCCCTGCTGGCTAGGTGAGAAGAAAAAGTAACTTTTAAAGCCTACCTTCCTAAGTTCAAAGGAGGAAGGAACTGGGAAAAGGACGGAAGGAAATAGAAACAAAGGAATTAAAAGGAGCACTCACATACATTCAAATTGCTGATCCCTGCTTTTGGAAACTCATTTCACTACCTTGGTTAGCTGAATCATGAGGTTGTTTTTATATATTCTCCCAAGACATTCAAGTTCTCAAAGAATTATTGGCAGATTTCCAGTTTTTCTCCAGAAATCTTTTCCACTCTCTCTCTAGGATTTCAGCATGGGATTTGCTGTCAGATTTTCATGGCCTGATTCATAGCAAATTTTCACATCCCCTATGTAGGATACTTTAAACAGTTTACCCAGGGAGAGACTGGATATATGTAGGGCAGTGACTGGAGTTGGACATTTCTCAGCTTCATTTAGAGAAGCGAGGGAGAATGGAATTTTCATAAGAAAACATTTCTCTAACAATTTCATGTGTTGACTTCTGTAGTGCTCAATACCTACACAACTCCTAACAGCACAATGACTGACTACCTTTTTACTGTAATTATGTGTCTTTCCTGCTTCAAGGTTCACTAAAACCTTTTTGTTATATAAATTTAATATATGACTGTTATATACTTTAAACCTGATGTCAAGTTCTGACATGGATGATATGAACTTGCAGTCAAACATCTGCCCTGCAAAGTCATCAGGCTTGTTCCCAAGTATCTTTGCTGTAGGTTCGTCTGTCTTGTCAGAGTTCAAAAGAGCACTTTTTTTTTTTTTTTCTCCCATCTTGCTCTTGCCTCCCTTAAAACCCATTCCTTGTAATTCTACTTGAATTCTTGACTCTCTGACAAAGCCTTCTGATGCTGTCAGCACAGTCTTTCTCTCTCTTTCCCCCCTGTATTTCCTAGAGAAGAGGAGAAAAAGATTACCGGAGGTATTAATTAAAAAAAATTCCAAGCTAGCTACTGTCTCTGCCACTCCAGACTTCTGAATTTCGTAAATGTTGACAGTACTTAACTGAATGCTGTACATTTGCACCTGCAATTCTATGGTGATATTATTATTATTATTATTATTTCTTTCCCAGTAACTGTTTATTGGAGGAATAATATTCTATATGAAACAAATATGACACAGTGAAGTGGGATTAAAAGGGGTGTGACAGCTCTTGGAATCCATCTGCCCAAAGAAAACTCTTTTATCTTTTGTGTGTGGAAATGTGTCCCTACATGTAAATCCCAAGCAAGAATAAAAAAGCAAGAATAAAAAAGAATAAAAATTGGTTTCTGGGATTTCATGTTACTGTTTAAACTAATTTCATGAGGACATAGAACATTGGCTCAATTTAGGGTAAAACATTCTTATAACTTCATTGTTTCTTCACTTTCTAGGATCTTTTATAAATCTCTAGTTAAATATCCCTTAACAAGAGTTTCCTTTGATGTGTATAGAAAAAAAATCCATCTTAGGTTTGGAAGAAGTTTTGTCATGCATTTCAACATCGCTGTCCTTAAAAGACACTGGGGGTGTGTTTATTTTACAAACAGGGAAGTTTGTAAAACTTATGGAACTTATGGAAGTTCTGTCCACACACTGTTCCCATGTCCACACATGCACAAATTTTGCTGCCTTGTTTTGACTGGGAAATGTGAGTGATCCAGTAGTTTGGGGAAGGCTACTATTGTCACTGGTGTTGTCAGTAAACTGCAGACACCCTAGTCTACTACCAGCATAGATCCTTGCCTATTCCCATGAAAAAAAACAAAAAAAAACAAAAAAACAAACCAAACCAAACAAACAAACAAAAACAACAACAACAACAACAACAACAACAACAATAACAACAACAACAACAACATATCCCATCACACCAAGCATGTAGAAATAAGGGAATAGATGAGGTCATTATTAATGTTAAAGTTAACCAACATGCATCACATTTCTATAGTTAAAAATATAGTTCATTGCTCATTCAGAGATATGTAGTAAAGTTTGAATCACTCTAAAGTATCCTTTCTGGCTCACAGCTGCCAGTCCAGGTTGTCATAGATTTCTTTCAGGTCCTATGTAAAATCTAGTATTCCTACCTGGATGTCTTAGATACCCTAGGACATCTCAAATGTCATAGGCACTACATACCATACATCTTCTGAATTGGTAGAGGGATGCCCTTGGACATCTAAAATGACACTGTGTTCAGGCAGCTGAATCCAGTGTAACCTCAGAATTATTCAGAGAATCTCAGTTTGGGACATAAGGAAGAGATAAATGAAGGCTTCTCTCAGCAGCCTGTAGACCTTACAGCACAGTTGCAGGCTGTATAGTTTGAAGGATGGTATACTGCAACTACTCATGCCTCTGGGATGCCCTGCCTGCATCTCTGAGTCCTCAAGGAAATGCTCTGTCTTCCTGTATTTCTAAGAAACTGTCTTGATTAAGGATACAGGAAGGAAATTCTGGGTCACTGGCTCTGCTCCCCCTTTCCCTCCCCCGCTTACCTCAGAGCACTGTGTCATGTATTCTCTTTCTGAAGCAGTGTGGTCCTTTTCATACTGCTCTTTAGTATGCCCCCAAACATTTCCCCCCAGTCTCTTTAACAGTTGAAGTCAGAAGAAAGTTATCTCACAGTGTAAATGTTTACACAATAAACCTTGCTTTTTCTATACTTAAAGATAATTTTTCATGTTTTTAACCACACAGTAAACCTCATAGTAACACCAAGAAGTCTGTCTTCTCAGTGAGGCCTGGAAAAAAGAATAGGAATAAGTAGGTCAGGCTGTTTTAGAGAGAATGAGCTGAAGCAAGCAACTACCTCAGGCATCAGCATGAGACAGACCATTTTCTAATTCTCCTCTGCTAGCAAATGTGACTATTTTCATCATGAGGTTTGTGATGTCTTTGTTAAAATATCCCCTCCTGGAATCCTGTGAAGTTGTTTTTCACTAAAAGAATAAATTAAGTTCTTAACATTTATTATACTATAGGAAATCTGGAAGACATGAAATGCAAAGGTTCTAGATTTCAAAAAGAGATGTAGCCCAACTGTTAAAATTTTATGGTTCTTTTTGGGGGACTGAACGGTAGGGAGGAGACAGAGAAAATTGACTCAAGATTTTTGAAGTTCACAGTGTTGTAACTTGGGAAATAATTTTTCTCTGTTTCTGACTGGCTATTCTGTTCCAGGAATGTATTCTAATGTTCAATTTTAGTCTGCATTACCTCTTTGCTTATCTCTTTCCCTGTTCTTGTTTCCTTCTTTCCAGATTGTTGTCTCATTTTCCATAGTTTTCTAAACCCATCCAACTTTTTTTTTTTTTTAATAGAAATGGCAATTATATATTTTAAACATTTCTGTATTCAGTTTCTAGCATTTTAAAATTTTCTGTATTCAATTTGCTGGTATTTTACTTTCCTGTCTCTGAAATTGTCTTGCCCTTTTTTTTTTTTTGTTTGTTTCATTTTATTTAGTTTTGTTTTGCTTGATCATAGACACATTATAGCAAAGAATATTTTCAAGGTGAGATTAGAAAACAGATAATGCATAAGTGCTGTTGGTGTTGACAGGAAGTCTCTTATATGTGAAGGGCAACATGAGATAAAACTGTAGTGTGTTTTTTTTTCGGTTTTCAAGCAAGTGACTGATAAAGGCTGGTATCTCCTACTGAAGGGAAGTAGAACTTGACATGTTTTTAAAACAAAGATGGGGGAGTTTGGGCTCAAGCTGGAAAGCCAAGTTTTAACCACTCTGAGAGTCAGTATTACTGTTTATTAACAAGAAGATGTCAGAGGAAAAGCTTAAGAGGAGGAAATATGAAGATCTTGGTTCCCCCTGAAAGAGTAATTTACATCAACTGCAATAAACAATTGTTATCAGAATAGAATAGCCAGTAAACCTGTTTTGGCCTCTGGATGCAAACCTGAAAACAGCTACCTTGGACGCTGTCTGGCTGGGTGAGGTCTTGAGGAATGCAGAGAGTACTCAGGAGGGACTGCCTGTTTGTTCATCGAATTCATTTTATTAAGCCACAGTTATGAAGTCTGTTCTGTTAAATGTGTAGATAAAAACAGGATTTGTGTTCCCCAGTCTGCCCTTCCAGCACTTTCTGTGAACGCTGTTTTCATGCAGAAACAGTTGGGAGAAAAGACAAAGACGCCCATGCACGTGCATATTTGCATATGGGTAAGCCTATTTTGAGTTAGTTGTTTTTCATGGATAAGCAGGATATCCAAGTTAGTTTTCTGTGATTTATGGTTAGATTTTTATATAAAAAGCCATACTGTTCCTGTAAAGTATTATATATTTCTTTCAGGGAAGACTAAATCAGCCATATTAATTCAGCTAAATTCAGACTTCTGTGATAAATGGGGGAAAATATGTTTTATATAGTCACAGGAAGTCTATCCAGCAGTGTTGTGATAGCTAAATGGGCAAATAAAAAAGAATTGGTTGAAGCTGAGTAATAGAGAGTCCATCATAGCAGTATAATAGAATGGCAAACAAGGAAACCAAATACATTTATTTTGAGAAGTTACTATAAATCACTAGTAGACCTCAAAATATTTCTCTGAAGAGGACATGGAAAGAAATAAGGTTGTATGAAAACATATGCATAACATGTTGAAGCAAATCAAAAGGTTTGTACCAAGGAAAGTAGCTGTCGCAAAGCCCCAGAGAACTGTTCCTCTACTCTGCTCTAAATGGATTGTTGAACCATATGGTTTTACACTACAGTGTCACTTCTATATGTGCTAACGCAAAATCTAAAAGAAAATTTTAAGTTCCTATTTGAGAACATGACGCCTCAGTCATACAAATATGAAAGCTCAATTCAGTAAGTAACACCAGTGTAAAATGACTACAATATACTGCTTGTAAGTTACTAATATGAAAATCTGTATGTTTTATCAAATTTTAATTTCATTATATGCAAAAACATGTAATCGTCAGAAACTTGGTTCAGAAAAAACATCCCTGACATGTAAGAAATCTTCCTGAAGGTAATCTTCCCTCACTTCTCATCCCTTTTGTCCAGCTAAATACCTCAAAAATACAAAACTGAAGTTTATTAAACAGAACTTTTATTATCTGCACTGATCTCCAAAATACAATTTTAATTATTTAATTATTTTTTTTTCAGTATTCTCTGTGTTGCAACTACAGTTAACAGTGACACACTCATGTTATTAATCTACAGTGGATTGTAATTTCTTCAGCAGCAGAGTTTGGTAAAAAGCTATGTGTGGTGTCTACAAGAATTACAACACAGCACCAGTGATTTGGACATAAACAACCAGAGACAGGTAGAGTTTCTTAGTCCAGCTGGAATTTAATTTCAAACAATGAACAAAAACTTTTGGTATTTTTAATGGGCTGAATTTAGCAGAGTTTGTTTTGAGGAAGCTTGCATTGGCTTAAAAGAAAAGCCTCTGCAGTCCTCTTGATACAGGATTTCTATGGTATACCAACAACCTAGCACAGCATAACTGAAGTTAAGCATCAAGAGTAGAAATGGAGCACTGCAAAAATAGATAGTGCCAAAATGCGAGGTCTCAGTGTCTGTGGAAGTCCTGCTGGCAGTACTGCCAGTGCCCCAGGTTTGATCCTGATTTGAATTTCCCTTTGCTACTAGGCTGCCGTGTGTTGCAATTATATGATACATATCACAAGTTCACTAGTGGGAGATACTGTGGAAATATGTTTGTATAGCACAAGAGTGGTATGGTATAGTAACACAAGGCTGCTAAAGTGCCTTGGGACTTTTTTTATTATTATTATTTTTTGTTTTGTCTTAATCTGAAGCTGTGAGAACATGCCTGTTCTGTCACGTGTGGATACCAGGTACATTTCTAGAAATACTTGTTGCTGGCTTTATTCTACTTCCATATAAGCAAATGTTAGGTAGATTTATTCTGCTTCTATCCCTTCATTTTTATTTTCTCTCTGAGGAAAATGTGTAAAATAATGTTGACAAATCTCTTTGATTTCGTAGGCTTTCCTGGAAGTACTCAGACACAGTATATCAGGATACATGGTGTGGCCATCCCATTATGGAATATCTCATGAGCAAATGAAGTGTGCCTGGCTGTATGGTGGGAGTGTTTGTGTATGTGAGTTCATACGTACAATGTACCATTGTAACAAAATACAGATCAGTGAGGTTAATGCCTTTTACTGGATGTGACATGCTGATATACTCCTTTCACCAATATGTACACACCCCTGCTACAAAACAACAAATGTGTGCCTTTTGGTTGCTGTTATGGTAGACAGGACACAGGACTAGTGGAAGAGGAAGTGCCAGGCTGTCTGTCAAAGTTCAGTAGCATAATTTTGGCAGGCAGGATTTGACTTATGTCACTGTAAAGTAAGCACTTGTAGTGTAAAATGTAGTGTAGCACTATTTAGGTATTTAGAATCATAGATTCATAGAATAGTGTGGGCTGGAAGAGACTTTAAAGATCATCTAATTCCAATGCCCCTGCCATGGGCAGAGACACCTGCCACTACACCAGGTTGCCCCAAAACCCTATTCAACCTGGCCTTAAACACTTCCAAGGATGAAGTGTTTAAGTCCACAGCTCCTCTGGGCAACCTGCTCCATTCTTTCAGTCCTTGCCTTTGCCTTCTGGGACTTGGGTTATGTGGCTAGAACTCTTGCTGGTGAAGGCTGAGGTGAAAAAGTCATTGAGCACCTTCACCATATCCTGGGTAAATAATTTAAATATAGTTTAGCAAATTTTAGAAATGGAAGATTTCTAAGTAAAGCCTGAAACTGCAAGATAAATTAGATGAATTTATAGAACTCAGGAGCTAGAAAAGTCAGAGCTGACATTTGCAATGGGATGCTCCAGATAACTTCTCTGAGCAGTGTGTGAACAGCTGCTCTCAATGTGTGCAATGGTCTTCTTCTCTTTGAGCAGATACTTTGTACATAGCTGAAAAAGTGTGTTCCATGCCCAGTGAAAATTTTGGTTCTGATGAATAGGAATTATCCCCAGTAAAATATGCAAAGAAAAACAAAATAACAACAACAAAAAAGAAAAAAAAAAAGAAACAAAAACAAAAACAAAAACAAAAACATGAGACTATGAGGCTATTCCTGGCCATTTCTGTGGAGTAATTTTAATTTCAACTCTCACCAAAATGATTTTTAATTTTTTCCGCCCAAGAAGGAGCACAGGAAAAAGAAGATAGGAATGGCTCTGTGGTGCATGTTAATAGCTAGAATGTCCCGGGCTTAAACATGTGGGCTGAGAAACGTGAAAATGTACAGGAATATAGAAGTTGGTTATGTACCATATATTGATGTTATCTAAAAGTTAACCATATGAAAAAGTGTTAGTAGTCTACAGGAGTTAAGAAAGGCTTGTATTTGTTATATGAGAAATTGAGAACTTTTTGCACTAACAAGACTGGTAACAATAGCACATGGTTTACCTCTACATATTTAGATTTAGTCTTATTTAATTTCTAGGGGTAAAGATTGCGTTTGCTTTCTGAATGCCCAAATATTTTGATTGCATGAAAATATTTTTAGAAAGAGACATTGTGGTTGAAATTCCTTTCCTTTGGCCTAATGCAGTTTCTTTGAACATCTAGCACACAGCTAATGGGAAGGTGAGATGAACTGTGGAGCTTGCCGGACCAGGGGATAATTGTCTCCCTGTATTTACTCAGTTTGGGGCCCCTCACTACAAGAAGGACAAGGAGGCCCTGGGGCATGTCCAGAGAAGGGTTACAAAGCTGGTGAAGGGCCTGGAACACAAGTCCTGTGAGGAGTGGACGAAGGAACTGGGGGTTGTTTAGTCTGGGGAGGCTCAGGGGAGACCTTATTTCTCTCTGCAACTACCTGAAAGGAAGGTGTGGGGAGCTGGAAGTTGGCCTCTTATTGCAGGTAACTAGTGATAGGACTAGAGGGAATGGTCTCAAGTTGCACCAGGGGAGGTTTAGGTTAGAAATTAGGAGATATTTCTTCTCAGAAAGAGCAGTCAGGCATTACAACGGTTTGACCAGGGAAGTGGTGGAGTCACCGTCCCTGCGGGTGTTCAAGGAAAGGTTGGACATGGTGCTTAGGGACATGGTTTAGTGGGTAACATTGGTGGTAGGGGGATGGTTGGGCCAGATGATCTTGAAGGTCTTTTCCAATCTTAATGATTCCATGATTCTATGTGTCACAAACATATTCATCCGTTGAAACCAATTGTGGGTACTTGTTTGTTGGCAAGATAACCCAGTCACTAGGTTTTCATATAGTCCTTGACTCCCCACAGACCTTTTGCTATTGAGGTTCGCTGTAAGCCCAGGATGTGCTGGGACCTTCACTGCAGCTAGGTCACAGTAGCCACTCAACTGGCTTTCACCACCACTCTGGAGAGTCCACTGCAGTTGGCATAACTATTTGTGATGTTTTAAATATGTTAGTGTTACCAGGTCTTATGGTTTCTTTGCTGAAATTCACTTGGAAAAAAAAAAAAAAAAAAAAGTGAGTCTGTAACCTTGGTGTTTGTGAAGGAAAGCTTCAAAACTATGACCTGAACTCACCCTGCATTGTAAGGCAAATAAACCACACAAATGTATTTATTTATTTTTCAGTAACTCATGTTACAGCTAATCTCATGATGTTTTGTGGCTTGACTCATGGTTTTCAAAAGCTTGAGGTTGGCAATAGTGAGTAATACATAGAATGTCACATACAAAGCAAAGCCTTTTTTTTTTTTTTTTTTTTTTTTTTTAATTTGAGGGTTATATAATGCCAAGAGCAATTTATGCTCTTGTCTGCTGCTATTGGATCTGTGTTTGAAAGCCCAGGCCTCTGATTGTGGTAAGAACCTGAATCTCACTAATTAAATCTTATTCTTAAGCAAATAGTTCTGTAAACTATGAAACAAATGAGCCCCGATTCTTATGGATTTGTGTCCATCAGCTTTGAGGACATCACCTTTATTACCTTTGAGGCTTCTGTCCTCTGCAGGTCTGCCTGAATCCAGTCAATAACTTCAAAACTATTAGGAAAGATGATGGGTATATATACATCTAATTTCACTTAAAATTAAGACTAGAAATTTTCATACAGTATATGTAAATTTATAAAAAACAGGCAAAGGATAAAAAAATTAAAGTCATTGATTAATAAGTTATTTCTGTTGCTAGTCTCACAAGGTGTATTTTCTCATGAGTTACCAATTGTAGCTAGTTTGTCTTCCCTTTTATATTTTCTGCTTTTGAGCTGGATTTTATATGGGAAGATGGGCAGATGGATATATTCTGAAAGGAAATTTGAAGCATTTAAAAATTACTCATTTTCCAGATCACCCATTACAATTTCATCAAATGTGTGGTTTGCTTTATATTGCACAAAACAAAACAATACAAAACAAACAAACAAAAAAACTTTCAGCATACAACAACAATTAAGGAGCAAATTAATTGTTTTAGCAGGCATTATGATTCACTTAGTAGTACTAATCTTAATTTTCGGCAAAAGGAAGCGTTAACACCATGTTATTATAATTACTAGAGGATTCTTAATCTGGACATACAGAGGTGTAGAACATTATTTTATTGGCATTGGTTATTGCAGTGTGTTGTCACTGATCGTTTCCAAATGTTTTACACCATGGGAGTGTAGCACCTTTTGTGAATCCCCATCTGTGCAGTCAGGGAAGGGCTGGTTATCGCACACTGCAGGCAGGGAGCATAATTGTCTCTTGGCCGATATGTAGGGATTAAACCCCAGTCTGTATCCATAACAGGTTGAGATAATTAACTCTTTAATTATTGATTCATACTTTGTGCTGTGAACACATACAACAGTTACCTTAATGTTTTTTGTATTCCAGAGCCACAGATTGGAGCTGCTTTTAGCTAACTAGTATCTTCCACGACACTTGAAGAGAAAAGACTCTGAATACTGAGATGTCTGTCCTCTGTGAGCCCTGCTGATGAAAAAATCAACTCCTCTTCTGCTTCTATCAGCAAACATGAAACATTAAATTAATGAAAAAGGCTGATTATACAAAATACTAAAGTTGGGGAAGAAAAAAAAAAATATATATATATATATACACCATTGGGAAGGTCATTTCTTCAACCAAAAAATGATACTGAGAAAAATACATTTTTGCTACTAAATATGTAAAAGCAATTCTGCATTTTTTTTTTTTTTGCTCCTACGAATAAAATTCCAATGTGTTATTTTTTTTTATTATTTTTTAAAAATAAACTAAGCTCTGGTGCTAATTAATGCCATCAAAAGTCGTAACAGAATTATTTTAGTGTTTTTTATCTCTGCATGATGAACACCTTCAATATCCACCCTTCTCCTATTAACAGTTGTATGTCATTTGAAAACTGAGCAATAATAGTAACTATTCTCGGCAGAACTGTTGAAGCCCTCCCTTTGCAGGCTGGTGTACAATAAAATATGCATTTCACATGTCAACTGTAGAGGTATAAATGGCTAGATTTTATTTTATTTTTCTCTACAATAATTGAAAATCTGAGGATATGGGGGCAAAGATAGCTGTAGAATGTCTTCTCAGATTGTGGAGTTTGATCAGGGGTAAAGTTCTCGTGAACCTTTCCATATCATTTTCTGAATGTATCAGTAAAAGATTGTTTTATATAATTTCTGTCTCTTGCCCCCAAAGCCATAGAATCTTATTTCTTGTTTGGAAATCAGATTTGAATCTAATTTCTTGTTTGGTATCTGCCTTCCTTCTTTTTCCTCTTTTTTTTTCTTTTTTTTTTCTTTTTTTTTTTTCTCTCTTTTTTCTCCCCAGCTGATAGCAGTTGTAATATATACTGCATATTTCATTTTGAATTTTAAATATAAGGCAAGAAATCTACTTGTATTTGCAACAAGCTGTGTCTGTATGGTTTAGTTATTCTTCCGCTATTGTTTACATAGTTTATGTGTCAGGGCTGACTTGATTACAGCTTTTCTCACACTTACACTTCTATGTTGCACATCATTATACCTATAACCACGAGTCCTTGTGATTGCAATGTAAGAAGATAATAGCAATTTCGTATGTTAGTTTGACTTCTTGAATAAGATTTTTAGTGGATAATCAGTGGATAACCTGTGGGATTTCTGGCTTTTTTCTGTTAATATTTTGGACAGAATGCATTATAAGAAGTTAATGCACTGTAGTATTTTTTCTATAAGCCCAGGCTTGAGATTTCTAACTCATCATCCATGTGGATACCTACATTAAGTAATTGACTTCCCACCATTGAATTTGCACAAAATATCTTTTTGATTTCAGTGGAAGGAGTATTTCATCTTTCTATTTTTAATGGTATAGGAAGGAGGCTTTTTATTAATCCAGTTTGACAATATTCTTCCTTTATATAACATGGTAGGCTTCAAATACAGAATTAGTGGAAAAACAATTTCAGACAGTCATTTACACTGTTGTCTGCTTTGAGCTAAGACTTTTGTTATTGCTGAAAGTACAGCCATTGTACTTGTTAGATAATTTACAGTAAACACACGTCCTCCTAATTACATCATAGTAGCTTAAACAGATTTGTAGAACCATTAAAAAATCAATACTTAGCTTTTAGGTGATGAATTAATTAATGGAGTGTGAATGCTGAATGTTTGCTTTATCCAGCATGCACTACAGCTTTTCATAGCTTCAGTATCAAAAGGGGGAAGTGCGAAGCGGCATGAAGTTAAGAAGTTGAAAATGCTTTTGAAAATGTATCACTTTCTGCCTGGCCTATAGGCCATCCCTGTAAAACTTTGTGTTAGTTCAGAAAAGTGGCACAAATTATTTTATATAAAAAATATAGGTCTAATAGAAACACATATCTATTCTTTCCCCCTCTAAGGCCTATATTTTTCACTTTCCATTTTTGCTAAGCCTCAGTTGAAGTCAAAGTGTTTTACATAAGGATTTAGTTTATATGGGTAGCATGATCAGCAAGAAAACACTTATAGTGAACTCCAAAGTTATATCTATTAAAATTTTAAGAGTGCTAACAAAATGACAAAACACATTTTCTTCTTTCCTTCCTTCCTTTCTTTCTTCCTTCCTTTCTTTCTTTTGTTCTTTCGTTCTTTCTTTCATTCTTTCTTTCTTTTGTTCTTTCTTTCTTTCTTTCTTTCTTTCTTTTTTTCGTTCTTTCATTCTTTCTTTCTTTTGTTCTTTCTTTCTTTCTTTTTTTCGTTCTTTCTTTCTTTCTTTCTTTCTTTCGTTCTTTCGTTCTTTCGTTCTTTCGTTCTTTCGTTCTTTCGTTCTTCTAACACCATCCAGCTTCAGTTAAAATTAAAAGGTTACAATGATCATTTAATATAAAAGCTATACTCCTGTCATTTTGCTGACTGGATTGTAGCTCTCAGAAGTCTAAGTCAGCCTATATATTCAGAGTCACACATATATGATAAGATCCTTGTCTCTCAAAATGTCTATTCCTGACTTCTGTTACCATCTTCTATTTATTCAGAGAAGTCCCTTTAGATTGTAAACTGTAAATGCAACTTCAGTTTCAGTTGACTTGTGCCAATACAGAAGCAGAAATGGGATTGCTCATTGTGAGTGTTCAATTGTTGCAAATAATAAGTTAAATGGTTACACCAGGAACAAAAAGTTGGATATTCAGAAGCATTAAATATTTATAAATTGTCACCGAATTATTTCAAAATGTAGTTTTAAGTCTGTACCATGAAAATTGCATGCTACCCAAATGCACAGAATTGCTGAACATGAAATAGCACCTGACGCTAATAACTACTTTAACACAATCAGGAAGATTCATTTGGTGTTTATTGTCTGGGGTTTATAAACTGTCTATTTCTTTAAATGCATGGCCTTGTTGCACAGAGTATCTGTCCTTTAAAATGTCTTAATTGTTTTATTATTAACTGAACTCTTTATTCTGAGTGTGTGTGTGTGTGTGTGTGGGGGGGGTTATCATAAATCAGGAGTTAATTTAAAGGATGTTATAAAGATCATTCTGTTGTACTGCTTGGCTATTTTGAAAATACATTTAGCATATTCATACTTGTCTCAGAATTTCAAGGAAGAACTTAAAAGGACCCCAACAGGTGTGTCTTTCATGCTGGGTGCCTTATCACTAAAAGTCCCTTGAGCAGAAGTGGGTCAACTGTGCTGCAAAAGGGGATTTTTCACTCGGCTTTCAGGTGTGGGAACAAAACATGCTGTCTTTGAAGTGCTCAGGCTTTCATTTGTGTCTTGGAAGGCAGATCATGCTTTCCTCATTCAACTGGAATTCTTGCTTCTGATGTATATACAAATAAAATCCAAAACAACTGAACTTTTTTTTTTTTTTTTTTTTTTTTTTTTTTTTTTTTTGAGAAGTGATGGCAAACTAAAAATGTAGCAGCACTATTTGATTTTAAAGTTGTACTGCTGACTGGCACACTGCATTGTGTTTGAGGTCTCTTCTCTGAGCTACTAGCAGTGGAGCATAAGTGCTTCCTGTTTTGTTCTTAGCCTCATTCTTCTATTTTGTGTTTAGAAATATTCTTCAGGAATAGAAAACCCTGGTCAGATAACATATGAACTGCCACATCCTGAAACTAACATTGTCTGACATTCAAATGTCATAGTAAATATATATATATGTATATATATATATATATATATATATATGTGCGTGTATATTTCATATTTAGGATCAAATACAAGGATGGAACACAAACAAATAAATAAATAAGTAAAGTAATTGATTAATTAATTAGACTTTTGAAAGAATTAATTCTGCATAAAAAATTAGGAAATCCTAAAACCACACTTTTATTATGTTTTGTGGATGTTCAGTGCAATTCTCCATACTCAAAGATTCAGCTAAGATATTGTTGAAATTTATGCTTTAGAGTGCTTGTTGGAACATAACTGAATGGAATTAAATATCCAATATATGACATATGTAATATATAATATATATTCATATTCCAAATAACTGTAATTTATTCTATGTATTATTTCTTCTTATTTAGGAAGGACAGTAGAATAAGGTCTCTTCCTCCTTCTGTCAATTTATTCCGTCTTTTCCTTATTTCTATACCAAATTTGTATGTCTTGAGATATTTAAGGTCTTGTACAGCTGGACAGTAGTCTTCGTCCTCAAGATACTTTTTGTTACAAGGGCCAGGAAGGAGAAGCCAACATGAATAAATCTTTGCATATGTGTCAATAGCTATGGGTCACCTGCCAGCTAATCTTTTTGTATGGAGAAACGTACCATATTTTTAATTTGCAGTGCTTGCCTGCATCTGCATGTTAATCTTTCTCTGTACTGTTACATCAGTATTAATCTAGTTGTTAGTTTCTGTCTACAACTTTGTTTTTACCTGCAGCTCCTGTCCTTCTGTCTTCTTTTATACTGCCCTCTGTTTTCAGTAACCCACCAGCCCACCTACAGGGTACCTTGCCACTCTGCAGTGGTGTCCTCCTATAGGTTCAAGTCTTCATAAGACCCAAGTCACACTTTCACCCCGGTGTTTAATAGGAGGAAGATAATATTTCAAATCTATACATTCTCAGCTTCTCAGCAGTAAATCTGAAACAACATCAAATTTGTTATGTCTTTTACATCAAAGTTCATTTGCATTGCTCATTAACAGAAAAACATTGCTCTCAACAGAAGTATTGAAGTGGTCTTTCTAACCCATGTGTTTGGATAATGTCCTTCCATATTCTGTAAAACATTCACCTCTGTAATAATGTAGCAACATTTCTAAGAATATAAAAATCTTAAGAACAATCACTCAACTGTTAAATACAATATAGCATGTAACATTTGTTTCTTTGGTTCCCTTAATTCTGCAGTGAATGGGAGAATAGTGAGATGCCCATCTCCACATAGGGAATTATGGGTAAATGAGGCTACACTTTCTAAAGCTCTCCAAGGCAGCAAAGGGTGATGCACACATTGCCTCACTAATGGATGAATTCCTTTAGATGAAAGTTGGTAGCTGAACATCCACATGTTGTTAAGAAAGGAATTTTCCTTTTTGACAACTGATTTATCCTTCTCCAGGAAACGATAACATGTTTATATTTTTAAGATAACAATAAAATTGATGGTGATAATGACCAATTTCCCCTATTTATGGCATGACTATTTAGAGTCATCTAATTAAGTTAACAGAATGTAATATTGTTATGGTATTTCAGTCTTATTTTTAAGCAGTTATATTGGCTTGTTGTTGCAATGTTAGCCAGTTTCACAAAGCAACTTTCAAGATTCATCATGTACTTTAGCTAATGATAAATTTGGTAATAGGTTCCAAAACACTTGTCCCATGTACTTAAACATTCTTTCAATGTACAGGAGCCATTTCATGCTCAACATGTAAAGTGAAAAATTTCAGTGTAAACTTCTCCTTTTAAAGAGCCCTATCATTTTCATTTTTTACTTTTTTTTGTTTGTTTGTTTGTTTTTCTCACTCCTTTTCACACTTTTTATCACATAGCTTCCTATTTCTTTTTCAACTCCAGACTTACTAGCAAATGCTTCCTCAAAGCCAATGTAAAACTAGAGCCTTAAAAAACCCAGAGTGACTAGGATCCATGTCCCTGAATTCAGCGAAGCCAATGTCAACAAATGCCAGGTTCTCAACAGACTGCTATGTACTGTAAAGGAAGATTTTTTTTCCACTGTATGACTGGTAAATATATCTGCTCAAGAGAAATGTATATCGTGATTGAAACTACAGCCTCAAAGGAGGCTGAGCAGGCCTTCAGAACAAATTGAGCTGCTGAACACGCATTTATTTTTATGCTTTGTGTGATTAAATTGCTCCTAAATAAAGCACACAGCAATTAATCTGACAGAAAGGAAACAATTTACAATACCTTTTTCTAATAGTTATGCATGTACACAGCTACCCACTTCAGATTGTCCCTCTGGAAGGACAGGTCACAAAGAAAATGCAGACCTTGACCCTGATATGCTCTGCTTGAACTTTTCCTGACATGGCACTGCAGACTTCAGTGCAGAGCCATTTCCCATCCATCTTGTTTGCTCTTAAGCTGCCAGCTCCTTACTGTTTCAGCTGTGGGGAAGGCTGAGCAGGCAGCTACTGTTGTTTCTGCTCTGTGATGGGACAAGAGGGTGATGCTGTATTGATCTGTATTGGTGAAGAGATGGTAGCAATTTCTTTAATTGAGTAACAGGAAGGGAGATAAGAGAACACTGGAAAATTTATAGTTTGAAGAAAAGAAATTAAGAGAGGAATAGAAGATGTTAATGTTATGTTAATACCGAGGAGCCCAGAACTGGACACAGTACTCCAGATGAGGCCTGACTGGGGCAGAGGAGAGGGGGAGGTCACTTCCCTTGACCTGCTGGCCACACTCCTTTTAATGCAAGCCAGGATCCCATTGGCCTTCTTGGCCACCAGGGCACACTGCTGGCTCATGGTCAACCTGTTGTCCATCAGGACCCCCAGGCCCTTCTCTGCAGAGCTCCTCTCCAGCAGGTCATCCCGAAGCCTGTACTGATACATGGGGTTGTTCATTCCCAGGTGCAGGACTCTACACTTGCTCTTGTTAAACCTCTTCCTGCCCAGCTCTCCAGTCTGTCTAGGTCTCACTGAATGGCATCACAGCCTTCTGGCATGTTGGCCACTCCTTCAAGCTTTTTATCATCTGCATACTTGCTGAGGGTGGACACTATTCCCTCATCGAGGTCATTGATGAAGACATTGAACACAGCACAGGGTTGTCTGTGGGTATGACTAGCATACAAAAAATGATACACATCATTCCCTACATATCAATCTGCTAGGATGACAGTGCCAGAGTTGGGGAAAAAAATGGTTAAAAATACTTGTTTCTAATATTTAACAATCAGTGAAGATTAATGCAGTAATTTATGGGAAGTGAAAAGGTATTCCAGTTCCACTTCTGCTCCTCATACATAGAGGCAAGATTTTTTTTTTTTTTTCTTGTGCCAAAACCTGGTCGTTTATGCTAAATAAATTTTAAGTAGGTGAAACCCCAGAAAGTGTCTTATCTCATCTGTTGGGTGTTTGCAACTTTAATTGTGCAAGAGGCTCCTGATGTTACATCTTTATACTTTATCATAACTGTTTCCTTCATGGCACACCTTACCATTTTTCTGTATTTTATACATTTTGTCTGTAGTTTTGAAATAAAACAGTGTCTTTGATACTGCTGTGTGCCATTGTTTCACAGCTTTGGTCAATACCAGCCTTATGTCTCTGTGATTAATTAACTTGTAACTCTTTTCACATTTTCTTTTTCTGCTTCAGTATCCATTGCTTTCTGATACCCTCTGTATTTTGCTTTGATCTAGGTTAGTTTCTGTCACATATGTGCATAACAGTTTTAAGAACTATGGCAAGCTCAATTTTTTATGTATCTTTCATCACAGGTGGCCCTCCTGCTGCTATATGTGTTCTGATTAGGAGCACTAGAAAAAAAAAAACACCTTAAAGACTCACTGTCTACTTCACACTGACCACATAATGTTCTGATGATTGTATAGCATAATCATGCAAAGCATAAAAATACGAAATTTTCAGGTGCCCATAAATACATGCTTTCTAGGACAACATTCACTATTTCTATTGGAAATGAAAACAGAACACTTCTAGTATTGCTTCTTTTTTGTTTATTTCCTTGCTGGTGTTTCTTTTGTTCTTTTTCCTCAGCATCTCTCCCTCTTTTGTATATGCCCCTCTATTTTGAAATTGTTTATTATTTTGTCCACCACCTAAGCAGAGAGAGTAAGAGGGAGTCTATGTTTTATGTATCTCTAAACCCTAACCTTTACCCTAACACTAGTTAGTTCCCAAGTCCAACACCCACTCCATACAGGACTCCTGTGAAACAGTGCTCACAACGGATGCATTTTAGTAGTCTTGGGCTGGAACTCTAGCTCATGTGGAAAGAGCTGTGCCAGCACACACAGTAGAAAAACTCCTCTAGCAGTTTTTAATATTTTGTGGCTATCAAACTGGGTGTAGTAGCAGTCTGCTCAGCCTGCTATTTCACCAGTGCACTGGTGTCATCTTTCTTACCCTGCTCTATACATCTGCCCTAGTTTCCCCCTCTGAGATTGCTTGCATTTTTAATCAATGCCAATTGATTCCAGACTAAATGTCTGTGATGCACAAGATTAACAAGCAGTTATGGGTAGACTATGTTTGAACTTTCTGTATGGATTTCACTGCCTTGATCACTTCAAACAAGAACCATTGGATTCACTTGAAAGAAGGACCATTCAATTCTTACCTTAAAAATAAGACGCAGGAAACAGACTTGGAAAGAACTGTGGGAAGAAATGGATTGTTTGATTAATTAAAAACCTATCCACATGATGATTTAAAAACACAGTCACACTAGATAATGAACAGGGGTGTCTATGTTGAAAGGCTGATAAACAGAATTTTGCCTTTCCACTGTTTACTTGTGAAGAAATGTTATGTCATCAGTGTATTACGCTCATGTGACAAGGGTTTGGTAGCAGGGAGGCTGTAGGAGAGGCCTTTGTGGGAAGAGTCCAGAAGCTGCTGCATGTTAGACAAGGGCTAGTTTCAGCCAGCTCCAAAAGGGACCCACTCCTGGACAGAGCTGAGCCAACAGGCAATATTGGTTGTACATCAGTGACAGAAGATTTAAGAAAGGAAAATACTGCTGTGAGGCAGCAGCTGAGAGAGACGAGTAAGAAAATGTGGGAGAACAACCCTGCAAACAGCAAGGTAAGTGCAGAAGGAGGGGGAGGAAGTGCTCCAGTTCGCAGAACAGAAGTTCCCCTGTGGCCTGTGGAGAGGCCCCTGGTGGAGCAGGCTGTCCCGCTGCAGCCCATGGGTCCCACATGGAGCAGATCTCCACGCTGCAGCCCGTGGAGGAGCCTCCAGTGGAACAGGTGGATGTGGCCTGGAGGAGGCTGCGGCCTGTGGAGAGGAGCCCACGCAGGAGCAGGGCTCTGGGGGGAGCTGCTGCCCGTGGGGGACCCATGCTGGAGCAGTTTGCTCCTGGGGGGTGGATGGACCCTGTGGTACAGAGCTGTGTGGGAGCAGTTCTTGAAGAGCTGCTGCCTGTGGGCATCTCCCACAGGCTCAGCTGGGGAAGGATGGCATCCCATGGGAGGGACCCCACGTGGAGCAGGGGCAGAGAGGGACCATGAAGGAGTGGCGGAGATGAAGCATCAGGGACTGACCACAGCCCCTATTACCGGTTCCATTGTGTCACTCAGGAGGAGGTGGAAGAGGGTGGATGGAGGGAAGCTGATTTTAGTTTGAGTTCTCACTGCTCTTGTCTGTTAGTAGTAGGTAATAAATTACATTAATCTCTCTATGTTAAATCTGTTTCACTTGTGATTGTAATTGTTGAGTGATCTCCCTGTCCTTATCTCAACCCTTTATCACTGCATTTTCTCTCCCAGTTCGTTTCAGAAGGGGGAAATGAGAGAACAGTGTGATGAAGCCCTCAGTGTGAAACCACCACAGTCAGAACATTCTTTAGAGTTTATATTTGTTCATGAGTTTTCATGTCAAGCCTTTGCTAAGCAATTACATATAAATTTCTTATCTTTTGTGACAGACATATATATTTTTTTGTGATGATATAACCAATAGTGCAATTAAACTTGAAAGATTTTCATTGAAACAAAACTCCATATATAATCCTAAATTTGGTTTGATGTGTGTTGTCATTCCAACAGTTTCTCAAAATCTATTTTAAAGGAAGTTTTACATTACATATTTTTGCAGGCCTTTCTTCAAATTTTGTGGCAGTGCTTGGTGAGGTTGTTCTCAGATTTCAGAGCCAACATCTTCACTTCCATCACAGGAAAAAAATGACAAGCCCCCAGTCCTAATATTTCTAGGCATTGCTTCTGATGAGCACTCGTATTTGGATAATCCTGTGCTGACTTTAATAGCATATTTATTCTGTAAAATACAATTTATTCAGAATAAGACTTGCAGAATGGGTCAACCGCTCTTCAGCTTGTGTTGTCTGTGATGACGGTATATCAGATGACCATGTAGAACTTCCATTTGAAAGAGTAGCTTTTATGTGTTTTTACCATTGTCCCAGCAAAATCATGTGGAAGTGAAATAAAATCTCTCCCTGATATCTTCTGTGTGAATAGTGAACTATGTATTATCCCACTTTTATTCTGCACCCTGACTTTCTATAGATACTGTTGCTGAGCTGTCTTTTGTCTCTGCTGCACCTTGAAATTTATATTTAGCATTTCTGCACATAAACACATCCTGTTCTTTGCCATCCTTGAACACCCACTACAAACTTCCTCTGCCTTTGTCACTGTCAGGTTCCTTCAAATAAATGCTTAGCTATTTTAGACACTTTTACAGTTATTTTTGCACAACCTGATGACACTCCTGCTTGCTCTCTTTCCCATTAAAATTCTCCCCCGGATTTAGATTTATTTTTTATTATTACTTTATTTTTTTAATTCTGATACTCAGTGAAGTAAATCCTGCCTATACTTTTCATTTTTCTCCCCCTGATCCATTGACATGGCATGCAAGTGTGGTACTACCATGCACGTGGTAAATCTGTCCCCTTGGTTCTCCAGAAGGACACTAGAAATATGGACATAGAGAAAGGCTGCACATAAGCAAGGCTAGGAGGTGGCCAGTGATGCTAGTAGTACATGAAAGAGTTTGGAGATCCAAAGATGAACCACAGAAACCCATCTTACCATTCTGTGTTGAGGAGCTGGTAGCTCTGATATGAAGACTTATGTCCACTGTCTGGGGGAAACAATGTTGGTGAAGGTCAGCAGGTAGAAAACTAGTAAACCTACTTTGTGTTTGTTGCTAACATTATTGTAATCTGCTTCTGTAGAGAATTTAGAACATTTGACATTGTCCTAGGACTCTTTCAGATGAACACCTATTTCCTTCCAACGACCATCTACTGCACATCTGCATTAGCTTCAGTATAATTTAGCATAGTATCTATGCTGCTTAACTGCTTAAGCAAGACCTGAATTTAGGAAGAGCAACAGAGCACTTACATTTTCAGAAGCACATACATTTCTATGTGAGTGAGTGAGTTAAGCTACGATTTTGTTCTTTAAATTTACTCATGCTCTTTTTTTCTGCTGTGTTACTTTAATGAGATGTCAAGTCCTTGCAACGCTAACATCACTAGAAGTTATCTGAGTGGCCCAAGTAGTTCACCGTTTTATTCAGAAGCTATCTAATCTCATGTTTCACTGCTCTCCTGAGTTTCCCAAATGTCATATTATTCAGCTTTTTTCACACCCTGGCCAACTCATCAGCACAGTCATTATCCAACCTCTTGAGCTGATCTACTTAACACCTCATTAAAAAAAAATAAGCTCATCTCATCTCACTGCTCTTCACTTGTCAACAAGTCCTTTTTTTTTTTTTTTTTTCCTTTTTTACATGCAGTGCTTTTGGTGCTTAATATTTGTCAATCATTAGTTTTTACCCTCTGGTGCAGTTTCCTCATGCTCCTGTTGCTAACCAACTCATTTGTATTATATAACACTGCCTTTTTAGCTTATATAAGGTCTATATAAGATTTTGCTGTTGTTGTTCTTGTTCATTCTTGAACTTGAATGCTAAAGCCAAGGTATATTTGCATATTAAAATATATGCTCTGATATTGTTTTTTGGAGAAAAAAAGTGTTTTATATATATACTGGTATCATTTTATGATAGTCAGAAACTTTCTGGTTGAACTTTTCCATATAAACATTTTTTTTACTTGGTTAGATGATTCCATATTTCTTTAAAGAACACATAATTATTTCTGAGGCAAACTTCTTAACAGTAATCTCACAAATAAAAATATCGGAATCAGTGTTTTTGTATGTTTGTTTGTTTGTTTGTTTTTTAATGTGAAACAGTTAAAATCAGCTTTTTTTTTTTTTCCTCAACAGAAAACAATTAAGATTAGTGATGAAACACACCATACCTTGAATTTATGTTACATATGCAAGTAGTTATCTTAGCTGTATTTGCATTCTGTACTGCATTTCACTGTGATTTTACTGTACTCTGCAAAGAGATGTGTAACCCAGACAGTATTTGAAACTGGTGATTAGTCAGTTGATGGAGGTTTAAACTCAATGATGTCTTCGACTATGATGGGACAATGGACAAGGTAGTAAATAGTGATCATTCTTTAATAATACTTAACAGTTAGTCACATGGTTTCTTCTGTATCACAGTCATTTGATTTTTTTTTTTCTCTATACATAAAATAGTGACTGAAGTATTTGGGAAATAGTTTTCCCAAAATAGTTTTCCCAAAAACCGGAGCTGCACAGTTTTGGGAAACACCAGTGTGTGTTAACTACTGGCAAATTTTGACTTTGTAAAGCTGACCATTTTGTATTGGAGTAGCCAGAAAAATAGTGGTGATGTCTGCAGTAGTCATTTGAACATAAGACCAGTAAGATATCTGAGAAATTGGAATTTCCTGGTACCTGACAATATTCAATGACTATGGGTAACAATTTATCTTACCACTAGCAGCTGGAGGCTTAAACATATTACTTCCTGTGCTCCACATATAACTGTTTTTCTTCCATGAAGAATTCAGGATACATTTTCTTTTGGCACACTGCCCATATGAAGACTGCAAGGGCATAGCATCACAGGACTGGATATAAAAATCCTATTTAAAAAAAAAAAAAAAAAAAAAAAAGCTCCATAAAAACATTTCAGACCTGTTTCAAAGAAATACAGGGCTTCAATAAACTTGACATTCTGGTTACTTTTTTGGTTCCTCCAGTACTTATTACTGTGAGGTGTTTTTTATGTAGGCAACTTGTTTTTTGGAGAGGTACCTTAAACATTTCTGCATTTAGTGTGCTGAAATGTTAAAGCTGTGACATTCTAGACACAGACTACAGTCTTGTCTTAACCTGTTGAATTCTTAGTAAAAAATTCCCACAGAATCAGTTTAGCTAAACTAAATGACTAGAATTATGACTAGAATACAGTGGTTCTCACGATGATGAGGTTGTGAACCTCTATTTTATGTTCAGGCCTATGTTACCCTCATTAGCATTAGTATTACCCCCACAGAGGTGTTTTAGAATATGCATAGAAATGAGGGGGGATAGTACATTCTATACCACTATTACCTTATCCTTTTTTCTGACTGAATTTTGTCTAGACCTGAGAATCTATTCTTCATTTTCAATACTGTGGAGAAAGAACAGAAAGGACAATCTGACTCTGAGGAATAGGTTCTTTATTTTTTTTCATCATGTTACTTTCTCATAGATTGTTACCTGCACAGATCCTGATCAGGAAAACATTTAGAAAAGAAGGAAACCCTCGAGCAGAGGGTGCTTGTAGGAAAAAAAAAATATTAAAAAATCATTTAACTTACCATAGTCAAACCTACATGCCTGGCACCCACTATGAAATCTTCATAGCACTTGAGTGTACCTTTAAATAATTTTCAATCATTGTTAAACAGTGAAGAATAATGAAAATAGTGAGCATGAATGACAAGGATGATATTCTGACTACATCTATCACCTCTTATCTGTACCTGTCTGTTTACACATGCCATCAGTGTCATAACAGCAGCTGTCTTCAGAAAAGCTTTGTATAGCAAATCATTTAGGTTGATAAGCTATTGAAAATCTGTTGAAAATATATTGTTTCTTTTTTGCTTTCTAAAAGAATGCACTTAAGATGGCTTATGACTCAAATCTTATGCTTAGAGGACTGTCAGGTACACCAGCATAAATAGTTCATTGCTATAACTGTCCTGGGGCTATGAGAAAGAGAGAAAAAATTATATATTAGCACAGCAAATGTCTTCAGGGCTGAATTATTTTTTCATTTCCAGCCTTGCTCAAGAGTGGGAGCTACAAAGTACTATATTGCTACTGTTGCTATCACCTCATTGCAATAGCTCCCATTAGTCACAGGAAGGCTGAGGTCACTTCCATGCTTTTTGTGCAAGGAAGCCTACTATTCATCCCTTGCAGTCCTCTAGACTGTGAGCTGCAGAAAATGGAGTAGGGGAATAGTCTTTTCCATCTCCATGAGATACAGAATTGACCCTGAGTCTTCCTTGTGTTTTCTAGTGTAATCTTATGTATATCATGAGCTTGACTTCTGAGCACCCTTAAAAGCATAAGATGAAACAGCACTTTTTAAAAGTAATGTTTAAGAAAAATCAAATCAAATCAAAACAAAAAACCTGTAAGAAGACAGATGGATCGTGGAAAACTTCAAATAATTTTATAGGTGACTGAGGCCTTAGGGCTTTGACTGAAATTATACTATAGGGATATTTTTTAGCAATTAAATGGAAACTGGCCTTAGTTCAAATTTGATGTAAAAATATGATGTTCTCCACATCAGAATGACATCATAATCTTGGAAATATCTGGTCTGTTACATGCAGTATTTTTTTCATTGCATTTTTAGCCTTTGTACCCTGGTTGATAAATGCATAACTAACCAGATAGGGTAACAAAGGACAATAACTTTCCTTCAGTTAATTTATACTGAAGGGAATGCATCAAACATCAGCTAAATTTGTGTACTTTTCACTGATTGGAGGATATTTTTGACCTCTGTCTTTCCTTAGTCTTAGCTTAATAAAGGATTTACAGGGCAGATGCAGAGAGAGTTCTGGAAACCAAAGGAAATGACCATGAACTACAATTATTTTGATTAATTATGAAAAAAAAAAAGGGGGTGGGGGAAGATCTTAGGTTACTTGGTTGAAAAGGTATAATAATTTAATTTAAAATTTATAGAATAGAGGGTTTTCTGTACTCTGTTTTGCTGGAGGAATTTGGAATACTTCATGAATAAAGTGAAACTATAAACAAGTTGTTTTCATTACTACTATTACTATTACTATTATTCAGGACTGCACAGCATTGCATTCAGTCAACAAAGTGAACTCACTGCTAGAGAACAAGCAAGCATGTTTCAACAGTAACAAATAAGGAGAGAATTTCCTAGTACTTACTGAAGCTTGCTGAATTGTTAATTTTCCTTGAGCTGTTTAAGTTCCATGAGGGCAATGCTTCTTACACTTTGGCCACATTTACTTGGCTTTTCAGCAGCAATGCTGCTATCCTCTATCTATTACACTGAAGGTCTACCCTTGTAATACATGAAAGCCCATATGAAATATTCATTAGAAAAACATGGAAAAAAGGTACATAGGCACTTCTTAAAGCAAAAGGAATTCTGCTATTTCATCTGGAATATATGGTAATATTCTTTAGTTCTTCAGATGAGTCCCTGAGTCTTATGGAATCTGAAACTATAGAATTACCCTTCCCTTTCAAAATGTATTAAATAATTCCTCCTTAAAACAACTGATTATGAAATTTAATCTTAAAGTGCTGTTTTATTGAAGAAAAAGTAGCAAAGGGCTTTTGGGGTGGAAATCCAGAGCATTTGTGGAAAGAATGAGAAAGGTGGATTAGCACTCTAGGACTGTGAATATTTTAGTAATGTGGAAGTATTACAGAGGGAGCTATCAGACATTAATACACCAGCATTTTGGTTTAATCCCAGCAGGCAGCTAAGTACCACAAAGCCACTTGCTCACTTTCCCCAAGTGGGGTGGGAGAGAGAAACAAAATGGTTGAGATAAAGACAGTTTACCAAGTAAAGCTAAAGCTGCACGCACAAGCAAAACAAAACAAATTATTGTGCTCCTTCCTATCAGCGGGCAAGTGTTCAGTCACTTCCAGGAAAACAGAACTCATCATGCATAATGGTTTCTTGGGAAGACAAACACCATCACTTCAAACATCCCTCCCTTCGTCCTTCTTTATCCCAGCTTTTATTGCTGAGACTGACATCATACAGTATGAGATATCCATTTGGTCATTTGGAGTCAGCTGTCCTGGCTCTGTCCTCTCCCAGTTTTTGTGCACCCCCAGCCTCCTTGCTGGCTGCATAAGAAGCAGAAAAGTCCTTGGCTCTCTGTAAACCCCACTCTGCAATAGAAATATCACTGTGTTATCACCAATATTTTCATCAGAAAACTAAAACATAGCATCATATGAGCCTCTACAAAGAAAATTAATTCTATACCAGCCAAAACCATGTCAACCAAATATAATTGCTCCTGCATGATTTTATTGATGTAATAAGTTCTGGTGTATTACCTTTAAAATGTAAGTATTGCTTCCACTCTGCTTCAGTAATGGAAACAGTTTTTTTTTTAAAGTAAATACTATTTCCTTGCAAGCTAAGCATTTGATCTAAGCATGTCTGAACATCAGGAAACATTTTACTGTGTGGGTGACTGAGCAGTTGCACAGGTTGCCTGGAGAGGCTGTGGAGTCTCCCTCCTTGACGAAACTCAAAAAAACATCTGGACATGGTCTTGGGAAACATGATCTAGGTGTCCCTGCTTGAGCAGCAGGGTTGGACCAGAGGTCATTTCCCACCTCAACCATCCTGTGATTCTATGGTTCTGTAAACCTCCACCTGGTTTCTTCACCATGGAAGTAGTGTAAAGGGGGTCTCGCAGTGTCTACATTATTTGATAGAGCATGATGATCTTTCCTTTAGCTAAGATCCAGGCCAGTGTATTCATTTGGTGTTGCACAGCAGCTGTACAGGCTCACAGGCATGAGTCTGGGAGCAGTATTCAGTATTTTCAAGTGTGCCTGTTTTATTCCTGTGTCATGTATACTTAGCATTGGTGTCTCTGCAGCAGCACCTCTAAAGCTTTGGGCTCTGGATTTAGTACAAGTGGAAGCGACTTTGTGTTGATGATTTCTATGGTGTACATATATTCCATAGCATCCTTGTATATAGGACTATCGAGACCAAATGCTTCGTGTGACTAGGTGTCTGGTGTTACATTTAGTCATAGAACAAATATCATTATCTTTCCTGAGCTGTGCAGTGATTACTGTATGCCTTTGCATTTGAGAATTTGTGACTTAGGGCTAGAAGAGTTCAGTGCTAAATGTGTTTTAAGTACCTCAGTAGCTGACTGGGTGTGTGGACAGCTAATTTGCTTTTGGCAGTAAAGTGGAAAATCATGCACTTTCTTATAGAACCATAGTTCAGTTCATGTTGCAATGCTTCTTTTTGTCAGTTATTTATAATGTGTAGTTTAAATGATGCCTTTTGCATTTGAGGATGAAATACAGTTAAGTGCTGCTCACGAATTGGGTTTACATGTATTAGAAGTCTTCCCATAGTGAGGAAGAAGCCATGGTATTAGGATGTTAAAAGAAGTAACTGCTAGTGTCCACTGAAGCCACGGAATGATTTTTTCATTATCTTACTGTTAGATCACAAAATTGATGTTTAATGGCACATTACTATTTATTTGGTTACACTCATCTGCAGCATTGAACATCATAGTGTAATCACATTAACTAGTGACCACGGATGTAAGAGCTTGTTTACATGTGGGAATCTACAAAATAGCTGCATCCCAAATATGAATATCATCTCTAGGAAGAGAGATTATACCACCCCCCTGTGTAATATCTAAATCCTCTACTAATAGAATTTCAGAGTGAACTAGAAAAGAATCAAAGCTTTTCCATCTTACTGGCTGGAATAACTATTTTGCCTATTATTTAATTTTGCAGATGACAGTAACAGTAGTAGTATACAACTCTTGTTTCTCATTTACATGAATATCACATCTTTTAAGGATTCAGTTGTTTTAGAAAATGAAATCATCTGATACGGACATTTACAGTACTGTAATTGCAAGATATTTATATCAGAGCTTTCTTTGCCTCATGAGCTACAAGTCTTTTACTCTTTCTTTCTTTCTTTCTTTCTTTCTTTCTTTCTTTCTTTCTTACTTACTTTTTCTTCCTTCCTTCCTTCCTTCCTTCCTTCCTTCCTTCCTTCCTTCCTTCCTTCCTTCCTTCCTTCCTTCCTTCCTTCCTTCCTTCCTTCCTTCCTTCCTTCCTTCCTTCCTTCCTTTCTCTAAATAGCAATCTCATTTTTTTTTTTTTATGATGGAACATCAGATCCAGCTTTGATAGTTACCTTCACTACTGGTTTCAATGCTCAGGCTGGTGATTTGCTTGGGGTGAAGGCCCTGGTTAATCTTGAAGTGCTTTTGTTTTTGGTATCATTTGGTAACATTTCTGTAGAGGACATAATCTGATCTGTACACTGAAGGTTAATTAATACTGTATTAGTCTGTGGCCCGTAGAGCTGAATATCCTACTGAGTTTAATCTTACAGTGAACAACCTCCCCATTGCCTTCCAAGAAACTCCCAAACCTCTGTAGATAAAGCCTGAGGAATACAGCAGATGTTACACATATGCTGATACTGTTTATATTGCTTTCTGAGTATGGCAAGAGTCTGTCTGAGGAGCTAGAAGTACAGAGACTTGGGAAAGCTGGGTACTTGAGAGAAGCAACAAATCCTTGTTCTAGCAAGTGAACCTTTGATGCAAGGAGCTCTTACTGTAGCTAGCTCCTTATACCCTGGTTCTGATTCGGGCTGTAGCTACAAGCAAGAAAGTGCTGCAGCTTATCTCTGACTTTCAGCTGTGATGTCTATGTTATCCTTCTGGGCACCTTGCCTACTCTATGCAGTTGTTTCTCCTTGCTTTGCCCTAGACTCTTGTCCCCATGGAGGGCAATGGAGCAAGTGGTCTTGAGCTGGCAATGCCATTCTGGTGCTCTCTGCAATTACCCATTACCAAGGTGATCCTTGCAGATCTCTAACAACAGCTTTATCAATGAACTGATAACACAAAGCATGCCTGAGCCTGATGTCCATATTTCATACAGCTGCAAGTACTCATTGTTCAAAATGTTATGCTTTAAAAAAGCAATCAACCAGATCAGACAGGGCAAAACTCTTTGGATACATAAGAGTGCATACAGGTGCATTTGGGGCTCAGGAAATAGGCAACGCATCAGTGTTAGGAATGGAACTGGAGAATCTGTTTATAAGATGCATCTCTTCTAGGAGCTTCGACTCCCTAAGGCATTCCTGTCTATGAATTCCTATCCATGACAAAATTGAGCACCTCTGTGGTTCAGTTTTGCTGAACTCATTAAAGATGATGATAATATGTTCCTGGAATCTTAACATCTCACCTGTTCTGCGCAAAGAAAAAAATAAATAAATCATGTTTTACCTTAGAAGTAGGTGCTTAGGGCAAATGGGACAACTGCAGTGTCTCACAGTTGTGAGACCTCAGCTGACAAAAGAATCACAGCAAGGGCAGGCTTTCTGTTTTCTGCTAAAACTTCAAACATCATAGGTGCAGCACTGGATATAGTAGGTTAAGTTGAAGGACAGCAAATAATTTGTGAGCCAGTGTACACTACTTGTATTACTCTGTAGGATGTCTGAAAGCATTAAAGATGCATGATCTTTTAACAAGGAGCTGCAGCAGTAACTACATCAAACTCCAGAATCAGCAAGCAATAATTTACAGGTTAGCACTTTGAAATATTTATTTTGTCCGATTTTAAAATGTTTAGTCTGGAACATTTTAAATGGTACTTTCCCACTGTATATATTTGGCTTGTGGAGCCTGTCTCTCCAAGTCTGGACAAGTATGGTCTACAAGTTACTGTATTTTATTGTTTAGAAAACCAGTCTGTGGTGGAAGCCTAATGTGAAAAGCCAAGCATCCTTTTGAGAATGCCAGGGTCGAAGTTCAAGGCCAAAAAAAAAAAAAAAAAAAGGGAAAATTAGATAATAGGAATCTTGTGAGATTTCCCTGGTGGGAATAGAATCCTCAGATGTCCAAACATAGTGGAAATTTATAAGAGTGTCTAAATACATGTGCCAACAGACGAATGTCTTATGCAAAATATCATGATTGAATTTCAAAATGAATAAAGTAGAATAACAAAATAATAACCTCTTCATTGCCTAATCGACTTGGCCTTTGTTGTGACCAATGGGATTTTAAAAGTTGTTTTTTAATATTTTGGCTGAGAATTTGCTGTGCCAAAAATGTGCCCAAATTCATGAGGAAACTGAGGCAACAGGCATATATTTTTACCTTGAAACACTGAGCTGAGTCAAATAGCTGATTTGGGACAGAACTATTAACTCAGTTTGAATTCACATGTATAGCTTTTTAGCTATCAGACTTTTTCTCTCACCTTTCTTTAATACTACACTGGCTACTCTGTGACTTTTTTTTTGGTCATTTTTTACTTTTAACATAAATTTGACTACCCACATTCCCCTCTGACAAGTTATTGCTGGAGAGAAAAGAACTGGGATGCTGGAAAGCATGTCAGTTAAGGGGCAGTTGTTGGAAGCACAGCAAGAAAACTAGACTGGAAACATAAATATTCAGAACCAAGTGAAAAGGAAGATAGGAAAATCAGTCTCCAGTCTAATACTACTCAAATACTTTTTCTATTGCCAGTAAAATACATTGGAAAGAGAGCAATTACAGATGACTGCTTTCATTAGGACTGGAAGTGGCACTACCAGAAGGATGCGTATATATATGCATGAGATACAGATATACACATTGATGTATATATTTGATGTCTGGGTAGTGAGTCCTGTAGCATGGGGATGAAATGTTTCATTATATGAGGACAGCTTTGTAATTCAACCACAGCCAAGTCAGTAGGCATTGAAGAAACTTCCTGATTAAGCATCAGGAGAGAAAGTGAGACCAGTTTTCCTTTTTCTTTTTTTCCCTTTTATGCTTTCTTTAGGTGCTTGCTTCTCTCTGAACATTTTTTATTTTTATTTTATTTTATTTTTTCCCCTGGGAGGAGCCAACTCTGTTTTCACTTACAAATGTAAGATGCACCTACTGGAATGAGAGCAGAGATTGGCTCTGTCCTTGAGGGTAAGTTAAAAATATGACTCTAGTAGCATTTACACTTGTGACAATAGCAAGTGGCATGGCCAGACTTGCGTGCAAAAGGAATGATTTATCTGAGTTTAAATATCTTTTCCTGATTTCCTCCTGAAGAACCTAATGCAAACTCTCTAGGGGTGCATCACAATAAAACTTACACTGATGTCAGACCTGCTATAGTTCAAAACTGTGTCCAGCTACAACCAGTTCTCATGCATATTTCCTTTTCAAAATTGAGATGGCCTTCACCAGTATTTTCAGTACTCTTGAGACATGTTGACATTTAATCATGAAAAAACTTTAGACACAGCATGGGAAAGTGCTTTATTTTCTCTCACCATTTCCCTTCAATTATGATATAAGTGAAACCAGATAGGATGCAAAATAAAATCCACTTGACAAAAATATTTTCAGCCTTTGTATACACATATTCTCCCACATTCTGGTAAGACTCTATTTCTCTTTATTTTCTCCCAACTTGAACATGACCTTTACAGCTAATCACATCTATGAAGGCTAGTCTTTATTATTTCTGTGAGGGCAAATAGATAAGAAATTTCATTATTAAAAACATCTTATGCAATAGGCAGTGATTAATGTATGAAAGAAGAGAATGAGTAGATACTGTGTAGAACTGGAAGAAGTGTTCTTTAAAAAGATGTCTATGGTTTGGTAATCAACTTCTGACACTCTGTTTGGACTAGTATATACAGGACAAGTTTGGGTTGAAGCCATACAGTAGCTCTTTTTCAGTTTCCTGGTGTGGTGAACCTGCCGTATTCTCTTTTGTGTCCGTGCAGGGAGGGTCCTTGATCACAAGTAGTGCTCGGCCAGAACACATGGGTATCCTTTACATTCACAGCTGAGAGAACAAAGAAACTCTCGAACTGAATGTACAGGAACACCTTAGGGCGTCTCTGTAGAGAAAACAAAAATCATTCAAGGATGTGTATTTAGAAAATCCATTAACCATGGAAGTAAAGGAAGATTATTCATGAGTTTAAAGATATGGTATTATTACTGAAGAAGAGTTGTGGCCCAAACCAGGCCCTATTGGCTTGTAGCTGGGGTACTGGCTAGCTGTAGCTGCATAAATTCACAAGTGCAATGCTGATAAACCCATCTTGTTCAAGTACACAAATAATAATTTAGTTATAAACAATGTAGGACAACTTTCGGACAGTTTGGTAATAAAATTGTCTAAATTTGTAATATAAAGAAGAATGAAGGTTTCTGATATGTGTATTCTTTTTCTCAAGCTTCGACATTGGAACTACATTAGATAGATAGTCTTAAAAGAGATAGGAAAACATGAGTCCACAGTTTGTTGCCTAAGAACTATATGGATAGGAAGTTTTAGGGGTATTTTATAGATCAGAAATGCCATTATGTATTTACATGTTTTGTTAGTGAAAGCTGGCAAGAAGTGTATTTGTGACAAGAGGCCTGTATTTCTTTTATAACAGAGACACTTTGTCTTTTTTCATCGTCTTTTTCAGCTTCTTTAATGTATATAGTTGCCCACTACAGAACAGAACAGTTGTGTTTTACGTTGCTAGATACATACTTTTTCTGATGTGCTGCTTGTTTTTTTTTCCTGGTACAAAACATTTTTAGTTACACCAGGTCAGATTGTGGATAGTTTTTAATGAAAACACATCAAGCAGAATGGGGATAACTCCTGGAGGGGAAGGGGGCAGAAACAGATGACACAGCAGCCTATATAGCCATAAAAAAGGAGAGTAAAACCTGCCCATAAAGCAGATGAGACTACAGAACCTGTGGAATAAAACTGAATGTTCACAGACACTTACGGAAGGCACCCAGATGCTCAGGAGTTGTAAAAACGTTAGGGTATATGCAGCAGTGGGATTAATGTGGTTAGCTGAGGATGATCTAAGTTCATTGCACCAAGATGGACGATGCAAAATATAGCTTCTTTACAGTCTGCCTGAAGGAGAAAGCTGAAGAGCTCACTGCAATAGCAGGGGTAGCAACACCAGAAACAGAATGGGTGGATAACTTTTAGACTTCTGAATTTTGGTGAGTCATGCTGGAGAGAAGGTAATTGGTGGTAGCTGTGCTTTATTTAGTTACTTAGATACTGTATGGAAACCACCATTTGTTTCTATTAAGAACATGTTGTTTAAGAGGGATTAAGAATTTAAAAGAAAGCTGCCTGGGCACCCAGCCAAACAGGAGATACCCATTTATAGTCTAGCAATGATGAGCCAGCATCAGGAATTACTAGGCGAAGTTCCTCTGCAGTGTAAATTAATATAAGCAAGCCTGAGGCCCAGTGCATGAAGCAAGGCTATGTTTACCAAAATGTAAGAGACACAGAAAAAATTCCCTGTAGTCAGCTTGTAGAGCTGTATTCAGTATTAACATATGAAATAAGTGAATTCTGGCTGGATGTGCTTTTACTTACTCTAAACAACAAGGTTCATAGCAGGAGGGAAGGCTGCCAGTGAGATTGGTTTTTGATGCTCAGAAAATAAGATCTTCTTAAAAAAACGAAGCTATGCACTGTGAGAGCAGGCAAGGAAGTATCTCTTATTTTCTGTTACTGAGTTCAACAGGGAAGGGACCTCATTTTGGAGATGTATTATTCTTTTCTAAATGATGCATCAGGTGGAAGTGACTAGGTGAGTCTGTGAAATATGAACAATGCCTACAACAAAAAGATTTTAATTTATAAAAAATGTAGATATCTCTCACCCCGTATTCTCTTCACAGTTGATTCCAACTTAAACATTTAAATAGCTTCACTGGTTGTACACTAACTTGTTTTATATGAAGGCATTTACTTACATGCTACCTCAATCCAAAATTAGCGTTAGCTTTTTTGACCACAAAATTACTTAGTATCCTTTTCTTAATAAAAAAGCAATGCAATACTGTTTTTCTCACCGTATGAATACAACTTGAAATCAAAACACTCGGCAAATGTGATCGTTCCTTTCTTAGCTCTTATGTAACTATATTATCCTGAATTAATTAATTTTCTGGAAGCATGAAAGCTATGCTGTAAATTACCTAAAATTATATAAATGATCCCAGACATTGACTCTCAATTGTCTAGTGTCCCTGGGAAGATGATTTAAGTGCATAAATTTATAGATTGTTCTCAGCTTAAAGGAACTTCAGAGATCTCTGTGGTCTCTGGGGACAGATTTGCATCCTTGAGTCTAGATAGACCAGCTGAAGAAAAAAAAAAAAAAAAAAAAAAAGAAAGATATAGTATAGAAACGTATTATCAAGGGCTTTTTCTTGATAATTATTTACTGTTGATCAATGATGAAAGTTGAAGTGTGAAAGTTGAGGTCAACAGGTCTTTGTCTCAGATGCTTAACAGGAAACAATGCGAAGAGTTGGAGCTGTGAGGACAAGGGGGCCATTTGATCAGGCACCAACTGGTCACCAGAAGACCTCCTCCTTTGGGATTGAATGTGTAACAGAAGTTTGATTCATTATCTGTCATGTACAGACAGTGAATAGTGAATAATTTACTGTTATGTTCACCTTCATTTGATTAAACTCTGGGGACTATTAGTTCACATGGAAGGAGCAGGCATGAGTGTGAACAATTGAGAAGGTACATAGGGTTGTGGCAACTCTATCTCAGATGGGCCTGAATATTTAACTCTAAATCTGATTACATCATATTGAATTTGCAATACAATGAACTGAGCAATCTTTGTGTGTGAAGGAGAGAATGTTCTCTGTATTTTGCGGAATGCCTGCGCAGGAGAGACAACAGATGACTTACCATCATTTGAAGGTGCACCAGCCTGCATAATAGCTTCATGCACTGGGAATGTGGTCTTTTGCCATTTACTGACCTACTTTCTATAAATTACAGTGGTTTAACTTGAAATATAAAGCATTTCTGTCAGAAAAAGTGAAAAAAGAACTGGGCCCAGAATATCTGATGCCAAGAATAAAAGGGCATCTGTGATTCACAGCATGCTTGTAAGTCTTGGGGAGATGGAGCATGTATAAAATTTGTGCTAGATTGTGGAGAGCATGTAAGTATTTCAAGAGCAGACAGGAGCCATAAGCCTATTTGAGAGTACTGTTTATAGAGGGTGAGAGCTGGGAGCTGCTAAGGACCACGTACGGCTGGGGAGCTACTAGGTAGTTGAGAGTTGTGCTGGCTCACATGAGGGTTGGCCTTCTGCTATACACAGCACACAGTTTGTCAGCTGCTCGATTAATAGCAAGAGAGATTCAATGGAGCAGCCTGGCAAAGAAAAAAAATTGACAAAAATGCTAGAAGAGTGTAGTTTTCTGTTTTTCAGGATCTTTAAGATAACTTAAGTCTAAAGGTTGATTAAATAGCTGAAAATACAGAAATGAAGGGAAACACTTCAATGTCATTTTTTTACAATTGCATTCTGCACAACAGAGACTATATACTTTGTAAGTGTTTTTGTATTAGGGATTTGAACATCGGGAGGACTTCTGCAATATCTCAAGACACACTGCTATGTTTAAAAAAAGTCCATTTGAGGCAAGATAGTTCTATTTCAGATAAATAGCTTTAGAATGTAGGAAACATGGATGAAATTTAGGCATTTTAAGCCATTTTCCATTTGATTGCCATTTCTATCCCACAAGGATATTGGTATAAAAATGTATGAGACTCTGGGTGCTTCTTAGGCTGATCTAGCCCTGTACATGAAATCATAAACAAAGTGACATTTTAATACTGTAATAGCTTATATTCTCATGCTTACTAATTTTTGCAAAATTTTGCCCTTGAGAAAGAGTGGAGTTAATCATATTTAGTTTAAGGGACAACAGAATTTCATGGCTGATATGGGAGTTATTAATGATGTCTAATTAATATACCCATTAAAAGTTTGCAAGATTAATCTAACAAATAAATTATAACCAAGTTTAAATTGGATTTTTTTTCCTAAAATTGTTTTTCCAGTCTTTTTGGGAGGATTTAAAATAGAAGTGCTGTGGTTAATAAGAAATCCTTGGTAGTGTTATTTATATGAAGTAGCAGGCTGAGGGATTGGTAACAGGATCCTAAATCTTTTTTTTTTTTTTTTTTTTTTTTAACCTTACCACTGTAACTGTAATCCTTGGTGGGTTTAATGAATAATTCTTACAATCTGTTGACTATTTGGTAAAATACATTAACTTACTAGGTCCTGGATTGGTTCAGCTGGGCAGCTGGCCACATTGCAGAAAGATCTGATGTTGTCCGAAATGGATCTCTGGTGGAAGGAATGCCAGCCTCCCCAGAAGGTCACCAAGGAGGGAGCAAGGGCTGAAGGGAAGGAGAGCAAAAAAGGTCACTGAGATACTGTGTCCAAGCTGCTTGATAAAAGACCAAAGCCAGGTGACATAGACTGGGCTGCACCCACCCTGTTTGAGAATAACTCCTTGTAAAGTTAAATAGCATTTACTGTCTCTCTTTTGGGCACTATAGGGTGCCCTCATGACCTCACAACATCATTGTAATTTTGTGTGTAATATTTTTCTGTTCAAAGGTTCTGAAAAACACTGAGAGGTCTTTGTTGTTACCAGTTACCAAAGTGTTTCTGTTACATGAAATTAAAAGCACGTGTTACATGTATGGATGTGGCTTTAGAGCATATAGGAATGTTTCTGGAAGCAAAGCTCACAGTGAGACAGGACTTGCCCTTGTTTGCAAGGACAAAACAACAACAACAACAACAAACAAACAAACAAACAAAAGCACGACAGTTTATGACCTTTGGAATAAGAAGCAGGACACTCAGGAGGACTACAAAGATGTCCTGAAGCTGTGCAGGGAGAAAATTAGAAGGGCCAAAGCCCAACTTGAGCTCAGTCTGGCTACTGCCATTAAAGATAATTAAAAATGTTTTAATAAATACATAAACAAGAAAAGGGGGACTAAGAAGAATCTCCACATTTTATTGGGTGTGGGAGGAAACATGGTGATGAGAGATGAGGAAAAGGATAAGGTACTTAATGCCTTCCTTGACTCAGTCTTTAATAGCAAGAACAGTTGTTCTCTGGGCACTCAGCCTCCTGAGCTGGTAGATAGGGACAGGGAGCAGAATGAAGCCCTCATAATTCATGGGGAAATAGATAGTGACCTGCTACACAGCTTAAACACACATGTGTTTGGGGTCAGATGGGATCCACCCAAGAGTGCTGAGGGAGCTGGTGGAAATGCTCACCAAGCCACTTTCCATCATTTATGAACAGTCCTGGCTATCAGAGGAGGTCCCATTTGACTGGAGGCTAGCAAATGTGATACCCATCCACAAGAAGGGACAGAAGGAGGATCAGGGGAACTGCAGGCCTGTCAGCCTTACCTTAGTGGTAGAGAAGTTTATGGAGCAGATCATCTTGTATGCCATCATGCAACACATATAGGGCAACCAGGCAATCAGGCCCAGTCAGCATGGGTTTTTGAAAGGCAGGTCCTGCTTGACGAACCTGATCTCCTTCTATGACAAGGTGACATGCTTAGTGGATGAGGAAAAGGTTGTGGATGTTGTCTACCTAGACTTTACTAAAGCTTTTGACACTATTTTCCATAGCATTCTTCTAGAGAAATTGTCTGCTCATGGCTTGGACAGTTGTACACTTCTCTGTGTAAAAAACTGTCTGGTTAGCTGGGCCCAAACTGTTGCGGTGAATGGAGTTAAATCCAATTGGTGGGCAGTCACAAGTGGTGTACCCCTTGGCTCAGTGCTGTGGCCAATTGTCTTTAATATCTTTATTGATAAATTATCTGGATGAGGGGATTGAGTGCACCCTCAGTAAGTTTGCCGACAACACCAAGATAGGCAGGGGTATTGATCTGCTTTAGGGTATGAAGGCCCTCCAGAGGGATCTGGATTGACTGGATGTATGAGCTGAGTCCAACTGTATGAAGTTCAACAAGGCTAAGTGCCACATCCTGCACTTGGGGCATAATTAGCCCATGAAATGCTACAGGCTTGGGGCAGAGTGGCTGGAAAGCTTCCTGGTGGGAAGGGACCTGGGATTATTGTTCAATAGCTGGCTGAATATGAGCCAGGAGTGTGCTCAGGTGACCAAGAAGGCCAATAGCATCCTGGTTTGTATCAGAAATAGTGTGGCCAGCAGGACTGGGAAAGTGATTGTCCCTCCATACTCAGCTCTGGTGAGAACACTGTGTTCAGTTTTGGGCCCCTCACTGTAAGGACACCAAGGTGCTGGAGCATGTCCAAAGAAAGACAACGAAGCTGTTGAAGGGTCTAGAGAACAAGTCTTATGAGGAACAGTTGAGGAAACTAGGTTTATTTAGCTTAGAGGAGGCTCATGGGAGATCTTATTGATTGCTACAACTGCCTCAAAGGAGGTTGTAGTGGTTTGGGGGTTGGTCTCTTCTCCCAAGCAACAAGTGATAGAGCAAGAGGAAATGGTCTCAAGATGCACCAAGGGAAGTTTATGTTAGATATTAGGAAAAACTGTTTCACTGAAGGGGTTGTGAAACATTGGAACAGGCTGCCCAGGGAAGTGTTTGAGTCACCATCCCTGGAAGTATTGAAAAGAGATGTAGATGCGGTGCTTAGGGACACGGTTTAGTGGTAGAGTTGGTAGTGGTAGTTTAACAGTTGGACTTAATGGTGTTAGAGCTTTTTTCCAACCTAAATGATTCCATGATTCTGTGAGTTTGGATACCCTGTTCACAAATTTGTATGGCAAAATCCAGATATCAAGATTCCTTGGACAGTGAACTGTGAGTATGTTATATGCGCAGGCTAGCATGAGGAAGAGGCTGCCTAAGCCAGAAACACAGGATAAAAGTGTTCATTTGTTTCAGATAAACACATTTTCTTGGGGGAGCTAAACTAGATATGTTGATGAAGCTGGTATTTTCAGAATGAAACTGCTTTTTGGACTGAATTACTCAATTTGCCTCCTTGAATATGACTCATGACGCACTTTCTTTCCTTTAAAAATGGCTGAGTAGTTACTCTCACCTGCCTGGTTAAAAGGTACAAGCTTGATGCTTCTTTGCACATAGGAGACATCATGACATAAGACTAATTTGTGAAGTCCTAGGCATACACAGGCTGCAGATACATTGCAAGATTTGCAGCTTGACCAGGAGGGCCTCTGGGCATGCACGGAGTTATGTGCTTTCTTTTTAGAGGCTACAGTGCAAAAGGGTGCTGCCTCTTAAGTGTTAAGCTGGACTGCTGAGGGATTGCTCATTTACGCTTCAGTACTAAATTGCATTTACTTTATTTATTTATTTATTCCCCAGAGGTAAATTTTATCTACATAGCCCTATGTGGAGTGGTTAAGTTTGCACAAAGAATCTGTCACAGAGACCTGAATCCTTTCCTAAAGACTTAATTAGTAGGCCACATTTTATCCATCCCCCAAACCCACTGAAATCGCATGATTTTTTTCTTCTTATGCTATAAGTGTGTTAGAAAATTGTGACTAAACCAGGGTGGTTTAGGTAATTTTTGCAAGTTCTGCTAAATGTTAGTGCACCTTCTGCTTTTTCTTAAGTGAAAAAGCTGATAAAATAGGCACATTTTGAGTTTACTGAAAGAAGCTGGCCACATGTCATTGCAGCATTTTTACTTGTCGTTGGCTTGGACTGGTAGTACAGATGCAGATCCCAGCTGAAAGAGTAGTAACATACAGTTGTCGGCAGGAAAAATTTCTTAACATGCTATAGCTCAGCTGCTTGGAATGGTCTTTATAGTACTTTAGGGAAAGGTTAGAAGCATTTAATGATATCTTGCCAAAATTACTATATTACAAAATACCAGAAAACTTCTCAATACATAGATATATGAGTGGGTGAAATGCAATATGAGGAAATCCTATGAAGATACTCATACGTTTCATAAGATTATTTTATTAGCTAGGTGCTGGCAAGGTATAACAGGGTACAACTGGACATTTTTGTAAATGCAGATTTCCCCAGGCATTTGAGGGAGATTACTGTGCCTTCTAACAATCTATATTTTCTCTTATTCAGGTCTTCAGTAATACAGGCATTCTGTTTCAAGCAGTGCACCCTCCATGTCAAATGTTGGTAAAATTGGATCAATTATGTAGAACTGCATTTATGGAATTCCATCTTTTCAGCTATTATATTACACTGTAACAGTATCTGAGACAGAAAGTGATTCATGCTCATGGAAAAGGTAAAAAAAAAAAAAAGAATTTTTTTTTTTTTGGCTTGATGTCTCCATTTGGAAAAATAATGGTTATAATGGAAAATCTGGAAAGAATTTGCTTTGACAATGCACAGTTCTCCTTCAATACTCTATATTTTTAGATTTCTGTGTACCTAGAGATGTCTGTTATATTGTCATTACTAATGATGATACTACTGCAAGGCTTTTTTAGAATTAGTTAAAAAACAAGACAAGTTAGAAAGCAGAAAAAAAAATCTCTGCAGAGAGCCATTCTTTGTATAGTATAATTCTACAATTTTAAAATGTTGGCAAAATTTTGCTTTTCACTAATGTAAAACAGAAATATATGCATGGATTTTAGAAAGAATTTCTTTGTAAAATCTTAAGCCAATGATCATTAATGTAAATCTAAAGACTTAAATGTGCATTTATTTGGAGGAAGTACAAGACCTGATGTATTGCACCTGCTTTTCTTAGATTTGGTATATTTAATGTATATATATTGTTTTGGTATAACTTATTTGATACTAATTTAAAAATGGGATGTGGAAGATGTAAGAAAGTGGGTTTTTGTTAGAGATTCTTGGAAGATGTTGGATTTTATTTATTTATTTATTTATTTTAACATCAGCTGCTGCAGTGAATTTAAATAGTCTGTAATCTATATTGTACCTGAACATTGATTACATCATGTCAAATTGGGTTTACTTTATTAAGGAAGATGATAAAAGTAAGTAACTGTGTTCTTCTCATATAAACCTGAACCAAGCATTTCCTTGTAATTACAATGTATCTGACAGTGGTCTAACTGGAAGGAAAGATAACAATTTGCATATTTTAATCTGGAGGTTAGGGACCTCTGTCAGAGCAACAGCCTGGTCCAGGCCAGCCAGGAGGAATAGAGAGGAGAAAAATAATTGAAAAGGCAGTTTACGACAAAATGAAATTTGTTTCATTGTCATTTAAGGTTGTCTTCATGTCTCTCTGCAGGAGAAAGGTCAGTTTGGGAATGAAGGGGGAAGGAAACAAACATGTCTCACTAAGGACCAAAAAACAATTTTCTTGTTCTTAGTAACAGGAACAGTTGCAATATATATTTATGAAGAAGACTGAGGAAAAGCTCACGTCATATCCCTATTTTAAAACAACTAGTGTCCTTTGACTAGCAGAGATGCAAACAGAAGGTATATCTAAAAACTATCCTTGAAGATGAGCTCTGTACAGAGGGTAAGGAGCACTTAATGAAGTAACTCACTATGACACATTGATTTTGAAGGCAAGAAAGCAGGAAAGGATTTTCAGGAAAATTAAGATTTTGCAGTTGAAACACCTGCAGTGGTAGCTGCAGCTTCCACTGCATAACACTTACACATATAAACATAAATATACTTATAAACATAAATATATATGCATAACACTTATAAACACATATGAACACCTTGCCAGGAACAAGGGTGAGTTGAACATTTTCTCTTTTCCTGCTCATACTAGGATGTCAAATGGAAGGTGGTAATGCAAACTTTTGTGCCTAAGACAAATTCCAGTGTCCCACAGTATTGCTAAGAGGACAGTAACCTTGTGGATGACCTCCGCGTTAACTGGGGTTACTGTGGGTACATGTGTATGCTTAAATTCTTCTTGGTATCATGTGTTTTCAGTTGGTTTTTGCCTTAACAAGACCATCAAAAGAGCAGGGCATTAGGGATTAGGGCAGGGGAATGTTATTTTAAACTGGTTAGGTTTTAGTAAAGATTGTCATCTTGGACCATGATCTCTCATGGGAAATGGGAGAACTCATGCCTTCTGCATGAACAGGCAGGCCATTTAAGCAGGAATGTTGCAGGATCCTGTCTCTGAACAAAATAAATAAATATGCAGTGATATGCCTCTTTTTAGAATTTGCCTTCACCATTGACACCATTGTTAGTCACAAAAGCTGAGTATGTTTGTTTGTACAGTGTATCTATGTGGAAGTGCTAGTGAAGCCTCTGCCATTCAAGTGATTTCAAGAGATTTTTTTCCATCTCCTTCTGCTAGAAGACAGCTTTTAGTTCATTCATGTGTGATGGAGCAGAGCAAAAAACATCAAATATGTGGCCTCTGTTAATCACAGAAAGCTCTTGCATTATTAAAATAATATGGTATGGAATCCTCAGGGTTTCCACTCATTCTTGTACTCAAGGAAGGGCTTTCTGATCACATATGACCAATGATTGGCTTGAAAAGATGGAGTGGATTCTCAGAAAGTGTATGTCTATGCAGTAGTATTAACTGGGCAAGCAGTTTCAGCCTTCCTTTCCATGTTAGTTAATGAAAACACTTTACATCAGCAGTGAAGATATAAGATGGAAGAATATCAGCAGTGAAGATATAAGATATAAGATGAAGACCTACTTCACTGCATATATAAAGTGCTTCTGGGATGCAGAACTCTTATTTGCCTCAAAAAAAGAATGCTGAGGTAGTAAAAGTAGGGATGATAAATTTTGTTGCAGACATGGATCAGACAAATGAGATCAAGGTGCCGTTGTGTAAGCCATGGCAGAAGTACAGATTATTGAGTGTGGCCCTAAATGTCTGCATTTGAAGTATGGTTAATTAAATGCTAAGTTGGCAGTCTATCTCTACAAGTTTAACCTATCTATATGGATGAGCACCTGAAAATTCTTTCTCTTCCTTTTTTCCCCCCGTAAAGGGGAGTTTTGTTTTCTCTGTGTTCACAGATATGCAGTTAATGACCTTTTTGAAAGCAGAAGTCAGTAGCAAAGCAGGAACTGTAACCTTGGTTTCCAAGGGACAGTGCCCTTATCATAGGACTATCCTTCCTCTTTGTGTGAATACATGCCCATTTACATCTTAGGACTGAAGCAAAACTTATATGATTCTTCCTTAGAAAATCTGAACTGACCAAGTAAACTGAGGAGCAGGGTCCTAATCAGCTGAAACAGAAGAGGAGACTGGCAGTATCATGTGTGCACATAGTGCGCTCTTGTTTGCTCTTGCAGTAGTGTAAATTATTTTTGAAAAGAGCATCATATTGTTGAGAAAAATATCATCTTCCCTCACTCTCTCCCCTAAAGCCCTTGTTCTATTTTACCACAAATAAGGAAGAATATGTGTCCCTATAAATTACCAAACACCTCCTGTAAGTATGTCATATCTTCCTGTCTTACTAAACTGCACTTGTGTTTAGTTTTATTTCAGGACAAATCTGTTCTAGGTCTGAATAGTTGTATCAGTATGTTATGCTGGCAAATGCCTTAACATTCGGAGTGCTTTTACACAGGCAAAAGCCCAGCACTGCCAAGACTTATTCAAGTTTCCCCACCATTCCCCTGAGCATATGCAGTTGTGCTAGCCAAAATATGCTTTTAATAGCATATCTTAATATAAACCTTTTCTTGTATGTTGGTCATAGTATGAAGAGGAGAAACCCTGGACCAACTGATCTTTGCCAGCAAAAGATGTACTGGAGATCTGGCTTCCTATACAGAGCTCATAAGCTAAATACTTTTAAACATTTTAAACTTTTAAAGTTTAAAAGCTTTTGGACATAGAGTAGATAAAACTTGTGCAGCTTTTTTAAACAGTGGCAAGACACTTTTAAATTTTTTTCCAGTTTCAAAATATTGACTTTTTTTTTTTTTTTTTTTAATTCCTTTATCTGTCCCAGCAAAATTGATACCAAACCTCACACTTTCAAATAAGCAAGTACAAAACCAGAGGAAAACCCTCAAAAAAATACTTTTTCAGATTTTGTTTTAAAAGCCAAGGGTGCAGGTTTTCAGTGATGGCGACCTTCACTCTAGACTGTGGGCTATGCAAACAAGTGAATTTTGATATAATCTTAATGCCATTAAATATTCTGGAAACAGAGAATTTAGCTTCCATTTACCCTAAACTGCAATTGACAAGAGACAGCATTCTAAGACATTTATGCTTTATTTACGAACCAAATGCTTAAATTGAACTTTCTTCAACTAAAAATGTGGCCAGTGATGCTCAACTTCAGAATATTTATGTCTAGTGAATAATGTGGCAATGGAACATTCTCCCAGCATTTCACCACTTCAGATAACATATTTATAAATGGGAATGATATGGTTCAAAGCAAATGTGTTACAATAGCATAAGCTCTAGCATATGTTCAAAGATAGAAGCTACGAAAAAAGGGAGTTGCAAGAGATTCACTCAGAATATAGCAGAATGTTGCTTCATGGTTAAAATTTCAGCATTACACATTGCCATGCTGGCTTTACTTCTGGTAGGAATTCTTAGCTTAGCTGCAAATTCCTGCCTACCTCCCTACCTCCCTTTGCCAGTAACAGTGTGGTTAATACCATCAGTGTAACATAGGTTAAAATGAATATCTAACCTGTTTGTTTTTGTGTTATCCTGTCAGAATACCTCATCTATAAGGCCACCCCACAAGAGGCTTTGCGGTAGGCATGCATACATCTAAGGGATGCAGAATCTAATGTGAGTTCTTGATACAGATGACTGGAAGAGAGGTCTGTACTTGGCTAGGAGCAACTCACACTACCCTGTCTGCAGAGACTATCCATCAGGTGAAGGAAGAAAACACTTTATTCCAAGATTATGAACCAAAGGTTAGAGAGGATGGTCAGTAATTGATGAAGTTCAACATATTTTATTATTTGGAATCTTACTTACTTCATTTAGCAGAGTACTTAAAGAAGTTAACAGCATGTTTGATAAAAATACTAGAACAGATCAGCACATTCAAAAGATACCTGTCTCAGTATCTGCCCAAGCTAAGGTTATGACAGATAATCTACTAAAGCAAGTTGGAAATTGTTTATGATAGAATAGTTTTCATTAGAAAAAAGATCATCTAGTCACAAATAAGACTGTGCCTCCCCTGTCCCCAAGTAATGCATTAATTATAATATATACCTTCCCTGCAGGATATAATTTTGGCCCAAAATAAAAGGACAGGGATGAAAAATCTGATGGTTGGTAGATTTTCTGTTTTCATGCTTGATGAACTGAATCTTAAAACTGTCTGCTAGCTGATTCTGTTTTCCACTCCACAATAAAGGAGTGGGAGCTGGCTTTTCTGTAAGAGAGAGGGTAAACTGGCTTTTGTATTCCAAGACCCTAAGTGGAATGCAACCTCATGGCAGTATGTGCAGTTTGAATGCAAAGGAAAATTAACTCCATGGTCCAAAGAAACAAAGCACTGCATGTGCAATGTACTTTATTGAAGCAGATCCCCAGAAAAGCTGAGACCCCACATATTATATTTGTGGTGAAGACCAGGCTCCAAAAAGATGAGATGAACAGAACTCATGTAGGGGCAGATGAAGGCAATAATCTTTCCATATGATTTTTCCTTTTCATTTTCTCTGTAACATGTCAAAGTGATTCCTCTAATATCTTTATAGACAATGAACAAAGTACAGACTAGATAAATGGACTCCAATGTAGACTGAAAGCATGTTGAACAGCTTGTCTCAGAGGGTTGTGACTGGTGGCACAGTTCAGCTAGAGGCCAGTCACTAGTGGTATATCCCAGGAGCCAATCCTACAGCCAGTGTTATTATTTCACCTCTTCCTTAATGACATGGATGATGGGACAGAGTGTACACTCAGCAAGACTGCAGACATCACAAAACTGTGAAGAATGGCTGATGTACCTGGTGGTTTTGCTGGCATTCAGAGGGACCTAAAAAGACTGGAGAAATGTGTGAAACTTTAAAAGTTCAAGAAAGGGAAGTAGGGCAAGTTCTGCTCCTGGAGAGGAATAACTTCATGTGTGAGGATGGGCTAGGGCCAACTGACTGGAAAGTATCCTTGCAAATAAAGTGCCCTAGGGGTCCTGCTAGATACCAAGTTGACCATGAGCCAGCAATGTGCTCTTGTGGCAAATAAAACCAACTGTGTCCTGGGTTGCATTGGGAATAACATTGCCAGCAAGTCATGTTGAACCTTCCCCTCTGTTCGTCACTGGTGACATGCCTCTAGAATGAGATGTTGGGTCCACTTCTGGACTTCCCAGCACAAGAGGGACAAAGAGAGACACAGGCATACTGTACTGGGTCCAGTGAAGAACCAGAAGGATGTGTAAGGTCTTAGGGCATCTGAAATATGAAGAGAGATTGAGAGAGCTGAGATGGTTCAGCCTGAAGGAGAGAAGGCTCTGGGGGATTGTATCAATGAATATAAAAATCTTATGGGGGGGTCTAAAAAGATGAAGCCTTTTCGTAGTGGTGCCCAGTGACAGGATAAGGGACAATGAGCACAAATTGGAATAGGGGAAATTCCATTTAAACAATACAAAAATACATTTTTAACAACGAAGGTGGACAAACACTGGAACAAGTTGTCCAAAAAGGTTTTGCAGTCTCCATCCATGGCAATATTCAAAACTGTGCAAAGTCATGAGCAACAACCTGCTGTTGTGGACAACCTTCTGTGTATCAACCACTCCTCCTACTTTTGTGTCATCTTCCATCATGCTCAAAGTTGGAGTCTGGACTGTGGGTTATCTCCAGAAGTCCATCTCATCCATTCTGTGATTCTTCTTCAAAACTCTCCACTGACACTGCTAGCCATTCATTTCAAAGCTGTAGTAAGGAAATATACACTCCTTTCCTCTTCCTCTAACATACAGATATACAGTGTGTGTTTTTGTATGTGTTCAGTTTGGTCTATGTATACATCCTGCTCTTGGGTTCTGGCTTTTTTTATTATAAGTAAAATAAACCAAGGGGGTGTTGTTTTTTCTCTCTCATCTCCAATTCAATGGCACTATGCACTGCTGGCAGTTTAATCTGACAGTGATGCAGACAATAGTTGTAAGGGTGTAAGGAGAAATGGAATTACATTTTGTTCCCTTTAATTTAGGCAAATTTTCAAAATTAGGCGTTAAAATGCAAAAACACTGTAAGAATGAATTAAAATGCAGAAATTGCCACTCACAGGAAGCCTGCACAATTCTAATTCTAAACATCATTAGGAAAAAAAATAACATTTTGTGTCTAACGATCTTTTTTTCAGAGAGGGGGGTGGAATGGTTAATTTGAATTACAAAAAAGCCTTGATAACCCCCCACACATCAATTTACCTGTGAACAAAAAGATTCACACAGAGAAAATGGGACTTGGGACTATTTGATAAATTACTGCAGACTGCTTGAATATTCCATTAGCAAAATAATAGCTCGTTATGGAACCCAGAAGAATGTAGTATAATTATGATAGTACCACCCCCCCACACACACACTATGGGGTAAGAGGAATGCAAATGTTAGAAATGATAGCTACTTAACCACAGCTTGGAGATAGGCCTGAAAACAAATGGAAGGGTTATATGATCTCAGGCATTCATAAGGATTTCTCCAATGTCAATGCCTTAAATTGCTGAATACATTCCAGCTAGCTGAAGGTCATATTATTAATAGTAATCTTTATTGTGGTACAGTGCAAGAGCCCACGAAGGAGGAGGCTCTTTTGCAGATGAGATGTAAACAAAGAGCAATCGAGAACTCTGCCCCAAAGTTCTTACAAACTATAGCTAAACAAACAAGGCAAAACAAAGGGCTGCTGCAGTGACACAAAATAGCAGTCCCCACATCTGGTTTTGTTTGTTCAGGGCTTAGGGGGGCCAGTTTGGAAGTAAATGGAATGAATGGGAAAATAACCAGAGTGCGAGACCACGGCAGGGAGTGGGGTGAGGGGTAATGAATGACAAAAATCATGTAAGGTTTTGCAACTTCTCTTGAATGTTTATTGCCACTACAGTTGTGCCAATGGCCAGAGCTACTGGCATATGTACGTAAACATTGGGGATCGCTATTGCCCCATGCCCAGGTGTGCAGGATGTGTGCATGTGGCACAAAGAATGAAAGAGGGTCTCCGTCTAATTAACTCAATTTGACTTTGCTGCTTGTAGCTTTATAGCTTGAGCTCCTCCATCCGGCAAACTCCATGCAGTGCCCTCCCCACTGCGCTCTGTTGTGATGCTGATGTAGCTCCTCCTCTGTGAGCATTTATATGTGCATGTGAATGCAAATTGGAAAAAATACAAAATCTGCTTTTTAAAGACCAGATGTCTCTGAATTCAAAGATCTGTTTGTAAAAACTGACCAAACTGGGTTTACACTGGCTCCATCTGCACAGGCACAGTTTTCATTGATTATGTAGGACCTCTGTCTTCGTAGAGGATCATGTTAGTGTTCAGGCTTCACCTCTTATTGTGTTCTACTTTAATGGTTGGAGTCTGTGTGATCTCTTCTCTCTTTCTTCAGGGTAAGTCATCTTGGTGTTTTTTTTGGAGAGTGAAACCAGATGAAATTTTCGAACATTTAAAAAATGTCCTTAAAATATTAGAATCCAAAAAAAAAAAAGTTGATCTGAGATGATGATGATGATAATGATGATGATGATGATTATTATTATTATTTTATTCACAGCCCTTTTAGCTACCTAGGTAGCTACCTATGTTAGCCCCAGACAATAAGGGTAGGAGGGAGAAGGGAGAACACTGCAACCATTTTAACTCACACCCTGTGAGTTAAGGTTGTAGCTGCTTTTTATTTTGCATCAACCCCACTCCAGCCTTTTGGCATTAGATACTAATCCAATGAAAACATTGGTATGGCCTTTTTCTGATGTTGGCTTGAGATTCAATTGAGTTAGAGAGCTTTAGGGTTTGAGTGTCAGGAGGTTTTAAAGCAGGATTCTTGGAGCTCACTAATGGAGGAGCATTAAAGGTCTCTTATGGTACATTATTGATTCTATTCCATAAGCATAGGTACAGTCATATAAACTGTACCAGGATGAGAAATCTAGTGCTTTTTCTCCACTGAAGAACTGTGTGCTTCATTGTATTCTTTTCTATATACCTCCAAGAATGTGGAAGAGTTAGAAAAATCACTTGAGAATAATCTGTTGACTCCAAGGTTTCCACAAATCTCTGCAACCCTTCCAGTTACTGTTTTTCTGAAAAAAAAAAAAAAATATATATATATATATATATATCCATGAGGCATTTATAAAAGACTGTATATAAGTAATATACAGTCTAGGACAGTCTATGTGTTTGTGAGAACGTGCTGAAGAATGTGCTAAAGAATAAACAGAAATGTCCTATAATATGATTTGTTCATAAATATGTAACAAATGCCCTTCTATAGCTCTCTGGGAAAAAACAAACAAACAAACAAAAAAAACATATTTCTTCAAAGCTGCAAGAATTCAGGTTCATCTGTGAAGTGCCGGAATGTTAAATGTGACATTTGATAAGCCACCTAGGAAAAGCTAAACAGTGCTAATCAAGCCATTTAATCTTTTGGAGTTAAGAGCTGCAGTAGGAAAATAAAAGGTATAATTAATAACTCCAGCTGAGAAAGTAAGGCAGAGTGAAAACAGGAGCTAAGGCAAACATCTGGTCTTTGTTTCATGAAATATTTAACATGAAATCAAAACTTTTTTCCACTCTTGTTAAATGTGCAAAATTTCCTGACTTGTAAGCCTCAACACAAAAATAATTTTGCACCTGGAAATAAAAATGAGCTGTTCACATGCACCTGAACTTACATGTGCAAATAAATGCATGAATGTGTGTTCTTGCCTTTCTTTTCCCCTGAGTTTGTCCTACTCTAAACTATAAAGTGATATTAATTATTGAAATTCTGACAAGGGTATCCACTGCTTATTAATTCATAGTGCATCCGCCCTGAAGAACAATCATGGTTTAATGTGCAGCAAAACATTTAGCAAATCATTTTAGCTGTCTCATATTCAGCTACTTTTCTTGCCTGGTTTGTCCAGCTGTTAGTGTTGTGGCCTTGCACTGAGTTGGGTGTGTATCTTCAGAGAACTTTCTTACATAACAAGAATGTGCTGGCCCCTTTTTATAGATGGGGATCTGAGATAAAGCAAAAATGAAATAGCTCACCAAAGGTCACAAAGGAAATATTAGATGAGAGAAAGATGAAACACAGTTTAGGATTCTGATATGTGATTTGTGGGTCATTAAAATGAAAGATGAGGTTAAAATGAAAGGTGAGTTATGCAATCTTACAACAAGAACAGGCTGAGCTGATACCTGTGCAGTTGCCAGTGGTACCTGGTCACGGCCAGTTTGTGTGGTCACAGCTCAACTGGTAGTACAAGCTGAAATTCATTACACTTGATTGTCCTTCCCTCTCACTGCTGTTGCCGTGGGAAGTCTTGCCCCTTAAATGGCTTAGTGATGTAAAGTCCTGCTCTGCTACACAGCATTTCTAATATTTGTAGCTCTCATCTTTGAAATTTTTGCTGGTAGTATATAGATTGCCAGAATACAGTGCCCACTCTAGCCTACAACTGTATGTCTCCTAATAAAATCCTGTGGTCAGCAGAGTCCTGCAAGTTACGGAGATGCTGAAACTGCCTTTCTTACTGTCTCAGTTTGTTTAGAAAGCTGTCTACATGTTTGTCACAATTGCACAGCAGGGAAGGATATGTTGATGCTTTCTGTATGGGCTCTGCATAATCTTATGTGAAGAAGAAATGTAGCATTTCCACTCTAGTTTGGGCCTTGACTGTCTTGGAAGCTGTGAGGTGTGACAGGAAAAAAACAAAATGTATGACAATGGCTGTGGAAAGATGAAAGTCCAGTAACATCTGTGTTCTTGCAACCACATGTTGCATCTGACAGAAAATGCAGAATCAGATGGAATTGTAAGACTGAGGTTAAATTAATAAAAAAATACATTTCTATTTGAAAAGGCAGAATGCGGAAAATATTTCTGTGACATAATAATAATGCAGCAATTTGGGAACCCTAAAGATGACCAGAGCTTGTTTTCCCATCTGAGAAGTCCACCTGCAAGCTATGGATTAGATGTAGCAGGAAGAAGAACATGAGCATCCAGAGTGCAAAAGCACTGTGGTCATCACTGAAACTTTTGTGGGGGTAATCTCTTGAAAGAATCTTTACTGAATACTTGACAGACTGCAAAAAGCATACTGTATTGATCAGAGGAATCAAGAAACCTCAGTGGTAGCTGAATTTTTCAATTTATTGTGCTTTTCATGTTTATTTTATTTTGGAACAGGATAAAAACAAAAGTAAGAGCTTTTTTTTTTTTTTTTTTTTTTTTTAATTTCTAAAAACAATTTGGGGTTTAATTGCTAAGAGAATGTAAACCAAAATGTTACTTTGTTGTTTTGCTTTGTAATATAGAAAATATCAATAAATATTTTCAGGAGAGAAAAATGAAACATACCATTCTGAACAGGTTGAATTGGAACATTCTGACCTTATCAAATGCTTTAAAAAAGTGTTTTGTTTTTTTAGAAAACTTTCTCAAAGACAAAATATGTCATTTTAGGTAACCTCACAATTCCAGATAGAAAGACATTTTGCTGATTTTTTTCCAGCCAGCTCTACTGTGTGTATCAGAGAGATAACTCAGAATTCTTGCTGTTTTCTGAGAAAATTTGCTGTGCAATTAAGTCAGATATTGCTATTGTGCTTGCATTCTTTGATTGATTTGTCATATTAAACCAATTTTTACAATAAATAAATTCAATTTTTACAAAACAGTCCGGGTACTGATTAACATAATTTCCACAAATATTAATGATCTGGAAAAAACAGCTTATCTTCTCTGTCAGACAGCAAGTTATCGGGGTAGGGTATCAACCTCAAAAACTGTATTACCAGAGAATTCATGAATGGCAACTATCTACAAAGATTTTAGCTTACAGTAATAAATGATTCAGGAGAGAAAGTCAGACAGACAGTGATTCATAATTAAGTCATAAATTCTCCAGCAATCATTAATTACATTGTTTCCACTGATGCAGGAGAAGGAAGGCAGAATATGTCTGTCCATGAAAGTCTTGCCTTGGTTTACTTGAATTTTGGATTGGACCCAAATATTTAGCCTCATCTGTATTTGTTCATGTGCTTATTTTATTTACATTGTTATTCCTACTCTGGATGAAATAAGATGATTTGCTTTGCTTGTCAGGACTCCCAACTAACACCCAGAAAACAATGACAGCCTCAGTTGCCATACTAATTTTTTTGTAGTTCTATTTCTCTATGAATGAGAATAATCATATGTTTGAGTGTATATAAAAATAGCCTCTTAACCTTCAGCTTTGCAAAACTTCTCTTCTGGTAAGGGAAGATCAGGCTCAAATAAATCAGTGATGCCTGTCCTTCCCTTGATTTCAGTATTAATGGACTTTGCCTACTGTGGGCAAACAGCAGGACTGTGTACCTTTGAGATTCACTTGGATGAGCATGGAAAGGCTGAAATGCTGCAGGGAAGGTGAACCTCTTCACATTCCTAGCTTACCCAGAATGCCATAAAAAAAATCTTTTTTTCTAAACACACAGGCTGTGGGCATGAGCTGTGCAATATGCCTGGATGGAAGGACCAGGGGATGCTGATTGATATCCAGCTGAACATGAACCACCAGTGGTCAAGAAGGCCAATGGCATCCTGGTTTGTGTCAGAAATAGTGAGGTCTGCAGGACTAGGGAAGTTATAGGGAAGTTATTGCCTCTGTGCCTGGCAATGGTGAGACCTCATCTCGAGTATTGTGTTCAGTTTTGGGCCCTTCACTACAAGAAAGATATTGAGTTGCTGGAACTCATTCAGAGAAGAGCAATAAAGCTGGTGAAGGGACTAGAAAGCAAGACTTATGAGAAGCAGCTGAGGGAACTGGGTCTGTTTAGTCTGAAGAAAAGGATCTTGAAGGGAGACTTCATTACTATCCAAAAGTGCTTGAAAGGAGATTGTAGTAAGGAGGACCTCAGTCTCAGGTGCCAAATGATAGAATGCAAGGAAAAGGAAATGGCCTTAAGTTGCAACAGAGGATGTTCAAATTGGATATTGAGAAGAATGTCTTCATGGATAGGGTGACTAGGCATTGGAACCATCTGCTCAGGGAAGTGGTGAAGTCACCATCCCTGGAGGTATTTAAGAGACGTGTGGATGTGGCATTTAGGGACACAGTTTAGTAGTGGACTTCGTAGTGTTAGGTGGATTGTTAGACTTAATGATCTTAAGGGCCTTTTCCAACCTAAATTATTCTATGACTCTATGATTCTATCATATTATGTGGACTTCAGGGTTGTGTTGATGAGTAAGTTCACGATCTTTGAGAGGGCCAGACAAGCTGTGCCACAAAGGCACATTCTTCAATGGACACTGCAGAATCAACAAAAGTCCAAATGCAATTTACTCTCCCTTCTCTCTTGCTCTTTCCCAGCCCCTCCAAACATCCTGAAAAACTTTTCAGTTCAAAGAAAAGGCTGAGCTGCCCATCTGAGTAAAACCACACAGCTAGGATACCCTACGTTTTTATCCTCCCTCTCTAATCAAAACTATTCCTCCTCCTCTTTGTCTGAGGGGTATCTGTATGAACGTTATGAACGTTTTTGTCTGCCCGAAGCATACCTGCTAGAAGTGAGTTTCCATAGCCACTATGTCAAATTAAACTAAACCAAACAATGTATTCAATGAGTACATATAACCTCCTTCAATCACTAGTGGGAGTTCAATCCACAAGAGGAGTAAGTATTCAAGATAAAACCATTTCAAATATATATACTGTGTGTTCTCAGCACTGAGTGATTCTGCAATCTCCTTCTATTGGTCTGCACTAAATCCTAATATAGAGATAACTTGTAGACATGTCTGAGAAACAAGTGCCCTGTGAGCACTGCCAATATCAAGATTACCATTTTCATTAACAGATTTGGGAAACTTCTAATTTCCCTTGTGAATGCTGGGAAATTTTATAATTTTGAGTTGTAAATCTCACGGGACATCAACCTCATTCAACAACTGCCAGTTTCAGGGAGTTTGTCATTTATGGAAGATTATATTAATTTCGGTGCCTTTCAAATGAAACCTAAATACCTAAATTATGAAAAAATATATTTTCCCCTCACCCCACCCTGAATACTAGCCTATACTAGCCCTGATTTTTTTTTAAACTGTTTTTTTTTGTTTGTTTGTTATAAAGTTTTTTTTTTTTTAAGTTAATTGAATTAATTGTTTTTTTTTTTTTTTTTTTTTTTTTTTAATTATTTTTTTATTTTTATTTTTTTTAAGTTAACTGTTTTTCAGTTTTGGACCTGTAAATTGAGGTAGAGTCATTTTTCTCCTCTCCATTCCAGCTTGAAGACAGACTAGTTTGTCTTAACTCAGGAATATTTAAAGGGAAGGAAAATGTTGTTTTATTTTGAGTGCTGATATAGTATGCAGTGCTGTTGGAACTGAAAGCTTTTTGTCACCACCAGAAAAGTCCTTTTCATAGTCTTTGAAGAACAGATCAAAAACTCATATGTTTTTCCATAATAATTCCTGAGTGTGACATAAGGAACAAGTCTTTCATTGGCAGACTCCCTCCTTTTTCCATAGTCTAGTGTATACTGCTTAATAAAGGGGTATAGTCCCCTAGGTTTGAAGGTTCTCTCTTCAATGTATCCATTAAATCTTTAGTTTCTTTGTTGCCAGCATAAATGCTGATTAGTTTTAATTATTTTGATTGTTGGCCCCCTTTTTTTACATAGGCACAGTGTTGAATATGTCACTAACCCTTTTCTTTTTTAAGACTGCAAGTTACAGAGGTCTCAAAGCTTTTCTTCTTACCAGCCCAAAATCATCAACAGAACCTTTATATTGTCAGAGCAGGATGAGTCCTCTACTATTCTGTTCCTTGCATCTTCTTTCAATAGTAGAAAGGTAGTTAAATATTGGGATGTAAAAGGATCCATCTTGTCTGGTACATAAAGATGTCTACCCCAAAGTGATAGACAGGAATGCTCAGAATGTCTCTATCATCTTGTCAGTAAAGTCTTGTGAAGATGGTGCTATATGCCAAATTTTTAGTGACCCTTGGCTTCTCTGGGTTGTCAGTGTCCTGTGTCATCTCGAGGGAAGATAAATACATGACATTAGTTTTGTTTCTAAGCAAAACATCCACAAAGCTACCTAACAGTCCTTTAAAATCTTGCTTACTGTGTGTTTTCTTCTAGATTGTATGTCAAGAACCTTGGCTCAGAATGAACTCCACCAGAAGTGACCAGAAGTAACTTCTGGTTATAGCTATCATAGTCTCTTGAGCTATAGGTCAAAGTCCACACAGAAAGATCCTTTATTTTATTTTTTTAAGGGCAACAAAGATTTTTTTTTTTTAAGTGCTTAAATCCTGCAAGATCTTTACTGAAGTGGACTGAAATGCTGCCAGGCTACAAGAGATTTCTCAAGAGCAGCCTCCCCTCTGATCTATCATGGACTCATGATGAGTGAGGTGAACCACCTGCTTCACACACTTGCCTTCTCGTGCTACAGCCTGAGACGTGCCAAAGTATTGCACTGAAGTCCTGCCGTAAAAGTCAGAAGTAAATTTGATTCTTTGATCAGTTTGTAAGACCAGGGGAATTCTGGTAAATCAAAGTGTCCCACCTACTCCTGTAGCCTGCCTCTGAGGCACTTGGCTGCCACCCGTCTCAGAAAAAAGCGTGTTCTGAAACAGGCACAATTTTGAGAATACCCTGGGTATTTTAGAATGGCAGCATTTTTATGACAGGAGCTGGAACAGGAGTTGAGCTTTTTGATCTTTCCTGAAAAAGGGTGATATGACAATGGTGAACAGCTTTTGTTATACAGACTGTTCATTTGTGCAATGTATAAGGTGTCTCTCTCTTACAGCTTTACAGAATAGTGTTTTACATGTCACGTATGGCATAAAAATGATGCAGAATATTTGGACAACTAATCTGGTTTTATGTCATCCAGAAAATAATATAAATTGCTGTGAAATTCGGGGAGGAAAAACCACAGAATATACTGGGATGGTTGTTGCTGGCATCACTTATTGCTGCCAGGTAAAGGGATCTGGACTAGGCTCTCTCTTTTAAGTGGGGAGAATGGCAATACCTGTGTAGTGTATACTTTGTTAACAGAGACAAGACCTAGCCCAAAGCTTACTTCGGCTATAGAAATACCTTTTGGCTGCCATTTGGTGTTTGCTGTCCTAGGTAGCACCTGCTCATTTCTATCATCTACCTACACTCCTACTCACTGTGAGTAAAGAAGTAGGTGGCAAAAAAAAAAAGTTTTCTCAGATTTTTTCCCCTGCTCCATTTCACCATATAGAGTTACATAGCTGTGTTAGCACATGTGGCATGGGGGAAGAAGTGAAAGACAACAGCAGTAGGAGGTGGTAGGAGACAGACTGGTTCAGTTGGAAACAGATCTGTATAACTATGGCTTCATCAACTTCAGTGGTCTTTGAGCTTCCCTTTTAGTGGTTTCTCTTGTGTCAAGTGTTACAGATAGATAAAATATTTAATGCTATTATTTGCATTATTTTGATCGTTGGCAATTGGTGTCTATTCTAATGAAGATTTAAAACACTATTTAATTCTTAGATTATCAATTATGGAGCTCAGTGAGTGTAGACAGTAATCAGCGATGGTTATTTGTTATTTCAAGGTGGTATTTTTGGCTTTTGAATCTGTTCGGACAGTTCATTTACTTAGTTTTTGTTTGAATTATTTAGGTACCTGAATCTGTGACTTTCAGTGCGGGCCCTCCACTGGGATAAATTGCAATATTGAGTCCAGGAGGATCATGAATAGCTTCAGAAAACTTTTTGCTGCCATTGTCTCCTTCCTTTTCTCTCTCTTGTATACTCACATATTTTTTATGAGATAATGAACAGCAACATCTGTCATATATCTTTTTCAGGAGCAGACATTTGAAACTTTGAACTGATAAATTCTATCAAGCAGCAGATGTTTTAGAAGACTTTAATCCCTCACTTAAAAAGTTCACAGAGTTCCTTTGCAGTTTCCTTGCATTATTTCTTGATTGTTTCTGTTGGATGACAGTTATTTTTTAAGAAGTGAAAATAAAAACTGTATTAAAAAAAATATATATATATCCTCCAAGATTATTATCTCCCATTTATTATTAAATTTAAAACTAAGTCCAATATTAAAAAAAAACAGTAAGAATATGTGAAAGATGACAACCCTTGGATGCATATTGACATACTCTGTTCTAAAAGTAAAAATGAAACCTTGGATTTGTTATGGATATTGTTGTGCTGCCTGCCTGAGCTGTGCAGTGAGGTAGAAGTTTGTTAGTTTTTTTGGCAGATGAACAGAAGGCATTTAGTGAATCACTTTTGATCTCACCTCAGTCTTTCTTGAGTGCAGTTCCCCTGATTGCTATGTGTTTATATTATGTTACCCTGGACAGGTGTTGCTTGCCTGCTGAAAACAACTTCAAGATGACTATGTTCATAACTGAGAAGAAGAGCTAGACCTAAGGGGAAATCCCAAAGTGTCCTTGAAAGTTCAGGAAGCCTAAATCTTGAATGTAGCCCATTTCTTTATAATGAAAGAAAAAAAAAGGAGGAGTTTACACACTCCTCCTTCTCCCGCTCCCCCCTGCCTCACCCCCTGACCAAATATTGCTGAACTTTGGGAATATTTGGATGTGGTTCCAAAATCTGTAGCTTGAATCCAGCTATATCAAGGACAGATTTGTAAAACAGATGTTTTCCCACTGGAAGTGTGTACATGAGCCCTATTAGCAAAACAAAAGGGGTTGTCCTGCAAAACATATCTGAAACATTCCCTAATGCACTCCATGAATAGAAATGGAAAGTTTATTCTCTGGGCAGTAAGCTAATGTCTCACTCAGAGTTAATATGAAAAGATTTCAGTATGGCTGGCATCTGTCACCACATTGAAACAAAAACAGTGGCTTTGAGGAGTATCATAGAAATACATTATATCCTATTCGACTTGAGGGAATGGTTAGGATCCAAATGAAGTATCAAGTGGTTATTCTCTCATCCAGAGGTGAAATCTAAACCCTACTGAAATCTGTGGAATAAATCCCATTTATTTCAGTAGGGCTAGAATTTCAAGGCAAATCTTTAACACTGCAACAGGACTTAGCTATTTCCTAGCACAGGAGATCTTGAAAATCTGTATGCATATGAACTAGACAGTATTTAATGAAGAAGATAATTTTATGCACCTGTTATAGCTTAAAGCTGTACGGTACAGAAGGTATTTACTGAAAACTAGGGGAATGAGTCAGCACTTCAGTACCCCATCACAATTGTGATCTTTACTGATAGTGATAGAAATGTGTTGCTACTTTGAGTTTCCAATGCTTGATAAAATGTCATGGCTATGTCTTTCAGTCTGTGTTTCAGCTTCCTTTTTTTTTTTTATTTTATTTTATTTTATTTTATTATTTTTTTTAATTTGAGGGTGGGGGGAGGGGAGGGCACGGGACATATTTTTTTGGCCCAGAACCAATTCATTACTTATCTAAATGTGATCCTTCATTTTCTTTGACAATGGATCTTTATCTGTCATCATTTTAATCCATGTACAGAGGGAAATGCTAGAGACTGCCATACCTGAGAAACAAACAATTCTATCTTGGACTGCTCTGTACTTGAAGTTTTTCAACAGATGATGTTTTATGTCATGCCTTAGAACTGTCTCCTTATTTCAACTATGAATACTGCTGTTTGTCCCATAAATATTTTCTAGCATTTAACCACTGTGTATTAGACTTTTTGAATGTCAGACTGTAATTCTCCTTGAGCCATGGTAGCCTATCAAGCTGACATCATTTCAACGCTACACCATGTTTCTTTTACCGTTTCTTTCAGGATTTGTGGGGCTATAGTCTGATATATTTAGTACATCAATGAAAACAATTATTTTGTAGTTATATGATATCATTCTTTTATTATTTTTTTTTCTTTCAAATTAAAGTGACAGATGTTCCTTCCTTTTCCTTCTCAGTGTTACTATTACAGTACTCCCATGTACTAGGCATGAGAAAAAAAAAAACAAAAAACAACAACAACATCAAAAAAAAAAAAAAAAAAAAAACAGATGAAATTGCCAAATAAGGGATAGTAAACTCTGTAGTAGCCAATGGGTGAAAGTGAAGAGGTGAAAATATAAAAAGCAGTTACCACTTTTACCTGGTGAATTTACTGTAAAATCGGGGTTAAAACCCAGATATGTTATTTCAAATGCCTTTGCCCCTAATCTACTGAACAAGACTTCCCTTGTGACAGATAGGTATTAAATTGCTTTCCTGTACTAGCCAAGTGGATATCCATCCTTTTTATTCATTCTATAGGTGAGAAATCTGACCTACAGGGAGGTGGAAAGATGTGGATGAGGTTAACCAAAAGAAAGGTCTGAGTGTTTTTAGTAACAACTTTAGGCCTGTTCAATATGCTGAATCCTGTGGGATGTATTCCCTCTTTAACTATGCCATAGAGCATGGAGTAGTTGTCAGTCATGGAGCCGAACATTTTGTATTAATTTTGTGATCATAGTACACACCATATTAAATATAAATATATATATATATGTGTAATATATATATATATATATATATATATATATTACACATATATATATATATAATGTATATATATGTATATATATATACATATGTAATATATATATATATAATGTAGTATCTGGTGTTTCTGTTCAAATGAAAAGGGAAAAAAACAAACAAACAAAAAAAAAAAAACAAAAACTACTATCTTGGCAGTCTTAACTTTTACATTAACATGTAATATTGGGTATATCCACAGGCAGCTGCCTGAATACTATTTCAGCTGGGTGCTGAGCTAGGTGCATGTAATGACAGGCAGTAGTTAAGCTGCTCTTATCTTTTTTTCTTCATGTCATTGATAATGATACTCTAATTCTTTTCAAACTGTGGTCCTTTAGCTATGTTTTGACAGCATGGTTGTTATTCCAGTGGTCTATGGTATTCTCTTATTTTGTCATTTCTGCTGAAGATTTTCCCCTTAAATTTATTTTTGAGCACCTTTAAAATAAAATTGTTTTTCTTCATATTTTCTACAGATTGTTACTGCACTAAGCCATAAAGCTGTTCCTAACTATTGGGGTGTAAATCACAGAATCACAGAATCACCTAGGTTGGAAGAGACTTTCAAGATCACCGAGTTCAACCTCTGACCTAACACGAACAAGTCTTCCACTAAACCATATCACTCAGCTCTACGTCCAAATGTCTTTCAAAGACCTCCAGGGATGGTAACTCAACCACTTCCCTGGGCAGCCCATTCCAATGCCAAACAATCCTTTTGGTAAAGAATTTTTTCCTAATATCCAACCTAAACCTCCCCGGCACAACTTTAGCCCATTCCACCCTCCCCTCCCCCCAAGAAAAAAGAAACACACACACAACCCATGAGAATCGGCAAGAGCTGCTTATTGGCAAAACATCTTGCAGGTAAGCCTGCGGGATGTCCATGATGTTTGGTGGCTCCAAGCTAATGCTTGCGATGGGACCTAAGCAATGAGTGGGGGGCTCGCCAGGCACTCCTGTGATGCTGTTGGTGCTCTCAAATGGTAGAGCACAAAGACATGCCACAGTAGTCCCAGCTCTGTTCTGGAAGAGGTGGATCCACTTCCATCTGTTCCTCCACACCTGGTGAATACAACTCCATGGGCTCCACGGTGTTGGGCAGAAGGCTAAGCCAGTCCTTGCCTGGGACTGCCCAAAAGGGATTCCTTCCATCTGGAATGTTCTCAGGCCAGGGTGCAGAGCCAGGGGATTGTCCAGGTCCATGCCCTAGTCCCATGCCACAGTCGGTTTGATTTTCATGCATGGCTCTGACACTGCCCTCTGGTTTACGGCCATTGCTGGGTCCCGCACTGTGCTCTGGACTACAGGCACACTTCTGCTCCCCACGTCTGTCTGTCTGATGCTCCTGCCTTCGCCCCACATCACCATTGCTCCTATGGTAAGGCACAGGCCCCCTGTTGCTGAGTGTTTGAGGGGCCTGCCTGTTCCCCGCATTGTTGCCGTGCCAATGGTACCGCTTCTAATTGTCTGTGGGCTGGGCGCCAGAGGTTTCTTGGGCACTGGTGTCTCTAGTGCCACCAGTGCTATCCCTCTGCCCACGACACCTCTCCTTCTGGTCAGATGCATTCCTTCTTGGTGCTTCACTGGACTGCATCACTGTCCTCGCACACCAAGGAGGCCTGCCACTCACCTTGCTGCTTCTAGTCTTCTTCCTGCTGCACAGGCTGGCTGTCAGAGGGCCTAGAAGTTCAGTGAATGGTGGGCCAGCTGCAGGGGTTTATAGGGCCCGCAACAAAGGGAGGGCAGTGGTGACCACTGTAACCTCAGCCAGCCTCTGTGATGGAGTGGCCCATGTGTGGCCAAAGACGGCTGTGTTGGGAGCAGCCTGGAAGATGCCTTCACGTGGACAGGGAGGAGGACTTGGGGGGGGATGAGGGCCCCTTTACTGGGCCTGGATCCCCCTGGCCATTTGGCTTGCCAGAGAGAAAGGCTGCCCCTTGGCCATGAGGACTGTCCTGCACCTCCCATCCTGTGCCCTGGGTTTATTTTTAACACTGTTTTTTTGATAATTTCATTTTATTCTTTATGGAAAAGAACTGAAGAAAGGTGCATCTTCAGCCCTAATTCCCACATGTGCTTTGTGCTCAGAGTGAAAAATTTCTTCCTCACATCACATCTAATCTAAATCTCCCCTCCATTTGTTCAAAGCCATTATTCCTGGTTCCATAGCTACACTCCCTGACAGAATACCTCTCCTGCTTTCTTCTAGGTCACTTTTATGGGCAAGGTTAGGTGGGAAAAAATGCAGGACCTAGCAAATTGCAGCCTTATCTACCTTGTGGCGTTTTCCAGCTCAAGCTCTGGCCTCTGATCAGTGTAACACAGAATCATTAAGGTTGGAAAAGACCTTCAAGATCATCTGGTCCAACCATCACCCTACCACCAATGTCACCCACTAAACCATGTCCCTACGCACCAGGTCCAACCTTTCCTTGAGCAACCACAGGGATGCCACTACTTCCCTGGGCAACCCTTTCCAATGCCTGACTGCTCTTTCTGAGAAGAAATGTCTCCTACTTGTTTTAATTGTTGCAGAGCAGTGCTTACACTGAGTCAAGGACTTTTCAGCTTCAGCAAGGAGCCTGGGGGTACAGCAGAAGGTGGGAGGGGACAGAAGCAGGACAGCTGACCCCAACCGGCCAAAGGGGCATTCTGTACCATGCTGGACAATTAATGTGGGGTGGCTGGCTGGGGGATGGGAGGGGTATCGACTGCTTGGGGATAGGCTGGGCCTCTTTCTTCATTTTCTACATGAAAACCACAAGCTCACCAATTCTGTTCTGGCAGTTCTTCACTCTTCCTTCTAAATGGGTTCTGCTGTGTTATGCTCACATCACTGACAGCTCTGCAAGTGGTGTTTTCCCAAGCTGCACCATAATCCAGGGCATGGCACTGCATCCCCCAGCCAGGTGTGGGAACGGCAAGAGCAGTGGTTCACTAGCACCTAACATAATCACTCCTGGGTCAGAACTAGGAAGCTGCTGGGTAATTATCATGAGTTAAGGAACAATTTCTGTAATAGCAACTGCTACTGTAACTGACTTCCTTAGTACTCTGTCTCAGGCTAAGGGCTAAACATCTGTTGGACAAAATAAAAGGCTTTAATTTCCAGTTTAGTTATATGGGGGGTTACAGCATATCCATCTAAGAAAACAATTTAACAAAGCTAGTCCTTTTTTTGTGGCAGAGATCTGCACACATAATACAAGAGCTACTAAGAGGCCAGATGAAGCTTTTTTGGATTTCATATATTTGTAACTTATACCAGCTGAAAATCTGCTTATGAGGCAAGAGATGTTGTGTGTTTGTTTTTGGTGGTGGTAGTTTATGTTTTTGTTACAAAGTGGAATGTTTTTAATTATTATTTTAACAGTAATTAATAAACTTTTCAGAATGGTCTACAAACTAATCTCAGATCTGAACTTGAAAGTACAAGGGCTTTTTTTTTTTTTTTTTTTTTTTTTTCCCTGACCTATAGTCACATAGATCAAATCTGGAAATATTATTCTCATCAAATTTGTATAGTAGGCAAACCTCTGGTAAGCTGCAGATTAGTAAAGAACCCATGTATATACCAGTACATATGAATAATTTTCTACAAAGATTAAGGACTTGATTTTAATATTATTTCTTATGAAGTATCTTCCTTTGCAACTTTCAGTGAGAGTACTCCTGAAGTAAAACAATATGAAGTGTAAAAATTGAAAGCCTATTTCAAAAACAGTAACTGACCTCCCTCCTGCCAAAACCAAACCAAAACAGAACAAAACAAAAATAAACTAACCCACTAGACAAAAAAAAAAAAAAAAAAAAGTCTCTTTGAACTTAATATTTTGCTAAACAAAACACTATTGTTAAAAACACCTAGGTAACTTAGCAAGAAAAATGTTGATTTTGCATCCTGTTTTCTTCATTAATACAGAACTTCCTGATTATCTAGGTCTCACTGATGGTCCCAAGAAAGGCATTCTTGAAATAATGACAGTCTTTGTGGTGCCACAACACAAGAATATTTGGTTTGCAGACAACTATTGCTCAACCTCCCCCTCCCCCCCCCCAAAAAAAAAAGTCTAAAGTGAAGGAAATAAAGTGCCTCTATGCTTTGAAGAAGTGGCTTAAAAAGTGAAGATTTTTCTAAATTTGATTAAGTGTTTGGTCTAAAAAACTGCAATTTCAACAAGTTTGGCAGAAATATGCTATGCCTTAGGTTCTTAGTCATCTGCACTTGCTTTCTGTGATCAAGGAGCAGGATGGGAGAGAGACTGGACTCAGATCTATAAGGATGACTATGGATAGTACATATATTAGGGATACGGGAATATGGAGGGCCATAGGAGAGAAAAGCAGGAAGTTTTCTACTCTGTACTTCAGTGGCTTTGGAATAGCATATCATGTTCCTGAATTGCAGTGTTACTTCAAGTTGTGAAGCAAATAGTTGTAAAACATACTGTCAAACTTTGTCCTCTCCCACTGCTAAGGGCAGATTAGTGAAGAAGATAACAGCTTCCTCCTTCCTATTGCTTTTGGTTCCTCTGTTTTATCAGTAGAAGATAATAAGATGGAGGAAAAGATTGTGGTCCCATTATGGTTCCACCTGATGCAGTTTTATGTATTTATTTTTAACTAGGGACATAATGTTCTTGTATTTTTGCTTGATTTTAATTTAGGTTGCAAGATCATGTGATCAGGAGCTAGGAATGTGAACCCTGAAGTTGTCAATGTAATTTGCATTTTGGTCGTTATGAAGCTTCATGTTGCTTATGTGTGTATTTTTGTGTCTTCTTGCACTACATCTTTGTCACTCAATAGGGCAGAAAAACTTACTCAGGGAACAAGTAAAAGTTGACTAGTGAATACAAATTCTACCAGAATACTTGTGCCTCACTGACAGCAGAATTTGGAAAGTGTGAAGTGAGTGAGAAAAAGACTGCATAAAGAGATAGCAAGACTTTGTTTGTTACATAGGTTGTGCAATACTTGCCATTAAAATACAGTTTTACCTTTCCTGGTAGCATACAGCTTACACAATTCTGGGAGGTTTTCCAGATGGAAATAAACATAGAGTGGCTGTTTATCTGTGTCCCATTTTTCTGCAGTCTCAGTTTCAGGTGCCAGTGGTAACACTTTAAAGTGATGAGGTATTATGGCTGAATTTTATTTTTTGAAGCCATCATGGCATGTAATATTATAAAAAGTGGAGTAATAAGAAAAATTAGACCTTAGGTATTATAAATCAGGAATGAAGAAGCACTTTCTTGAATTCTTGTGAGCCTAAACTCTTCAGTTATTAAATGGGGAAAATACAGTGTTCTCTTCTAACACAGAAGTTTGGCAGATCAAGCCATTAATACTTGGGAACAGCAAAAATATTAAAATGCTGGACATCATGACAAAATTGATATTTCTGTACATGGAACAATATTTACATGTTGTCTTGTACTCAGGTGTTAGTGCATGAGGCACTGTAGACACAATATTAATTCCCATGCTGGGATGGTTTCTTTCCTGTACTCTAGGTGAACATGAAAAAATATGATGCGATTGAGTGGTTGAACATACACAACAGAGCTCAGTTAAATATTCACAGGCTTGACTTTGTGTCATAAATTTGCTAATGCAGTTGATATTTTGGAACAGTAACAGACATTTTCTTCTGAGATGCCTATAAACCTTTGTAACATGTATTACGCCTGCAATATGGTTGTAGCAGCTATTAGTCAAAAACACATTTAATAAGCCCTCTGTAAGTGGGCCTTCAGGGTGACATATTGTGTGAGAATGTCTCCCAAAGTTTCTTCAACTGAAACTCACATTCTTAGTGATTTCTCATGCCCAAAGACAGTATAGGCCCAAACACAGTATTTAACACCTTCCAGCCTCAAAACACAAGCAATGATGTATACATCATAAGAATTGCAATTTGTTAAAGGTGGCTTTGGCATCATTCAGCCAAATGGTCAAAAGTCACTTCCAAGTCTCTTTGCTCATTTCCAGGTTCAGAAAAGTTCATCCAATGGGGATAAATTTCCTGACATTTTTTTTTTCTTTTTTTCTTTTTTTTTTTTTCCTGTGAATATTGTTAGCACACCCACTCAAAAGCATATCCAGCCAATTGAAGATGAAGCAAGCCTCCTGAAATAATCCAAACAACCTTAAAATAGTAGTCTTTATTTACACAGAAAACAGAAATGACATAGTTTTTCCTCTCCTTTCTTTTCTCAAGATAAACTGAATATCTCCTGTGAGTTTCACACTTCAGCTACTTCCAGAATCCCAGGCTGCGTATCTTGACCTACATTATCTGAAACCCACTTTAGCTAGGCTTTCCAAGCCAGCACTTCATTAATTACTATTTAAGGGAGATTGGGTTTCTCAGGACTGCTAGAAATGACTATCCCAGTAAAATGAGCAATCAGATTCAATTTTTTTTTTTTTTTTTTTTTTTTTCTTATTTAAAGTATGTATGTAACACTTGCTACCACTGTACTCTGTCTGGTTAAAACCTTCCTTTGAGTCTGTACTTTGTAATTTATATTTCAGCTTCCATAATGTTAGTAAGATATTAATATATGCATGAAAAGAAACAGTCAGTTTAATTACAGTGACAAAGTGATAAATGCACAGCCATTTTGCCTGCTAATACTGTGTATTTAACAGGTTTATTTGCTCAACAGTTCTTGCTTTAATTATATTTTGCCATTTGGGATTTTTAGATGTATAACAATCATATCTCTTCCATGGATATTATTCTTAAAATAGGTGGTCATATATTACTCAAAATACATGTGTGTTTAATGGAATCATAGAATGATTGGGTTAGAAGGGACCTTAAAGATCATCTAATTCAACCCCCCCCCCCCCACCATTGGAAGGGATGCCACCCACTAGATCAGGTTGCCCAGGGTCTCATCCAACCTGGTGTTGATCACTTCCAGCGATGGGGCATCCACAACCTCTCTGGACAACCTGTGCCAGTGTCCCACCACTCTATAAGGAAAGAATTTCCTCCTAACATCTTATCTGTCTCCCCTCTTTTACTTTAAAACCATTCCTCCTTGTTCTGTCACTGTCTGCCCAAGTAAAAAGTCACTCTCCACCTTTTTATAAGCCCATTTAAGTACTGAAAAGCTGCAATGACTTCTCCCCAGAGCCTTCTCTTTTTCATGCTGAACATTGCCAGCTCAATCATTTTTTCTTCAAAAGAGAGGTGCTCCATCCCTCTGATCATCTCTGTGGCCTTCCTCTGGCGCCACTCTAACAGCTCCACATCCTTCTTGTGCTGGGGATCTGGAAACAGCACTCCAAGTGGGGCCTCACAAGGGCAGAGCAAAGAGGGACAATCACCTCCCTCCCCTGCTTCCCACTCCTCTGTTGTTGCAACCCAGGATGCAGTTGGCCTTCTGGGCTGCAAGTGCCCACTGCTGGCTCATGTTGAGTGTTCTGTCCAACAGAACTCCCAAGTTTCTCTCCGCAGGGCTGCTCTCAGTGAGTTCTCCCAGTCTGTGCTCATGTCTGGAATTTCTCCTACCCAGGTGCAACACCTTGCACTTGGTCTTGTTGAACCTCATTAGGTTAACATGGGCCCACTTATATAGCTTGTCAGGTCCCTCTGGAAGCCATTCCTTCCTCCTGTTGCATTGACTGCACCACTCAGCTTACTGTCATCTGCAAACTTGCTGAGGGTGCAATCAATCCCACTGTCTATGTCATCAATAAAGATATTAAACAACACCACACCCAGGAGAGACCCCTGACTATTTGCCTCCACCTGGACATAGAGGCATTGACCACCATACTCTGGGTGCAGCCTTACAGCCAATTCCTTATCCACTGAATGGTCCATCCTTTATATCTTTCTCTCTTCAATTTGGAAATCAGGATGTCGTGCAGGATGTACTGAGTACTTCAGTCGTTTCTATGTCTGTTGTTACCAATTCTCCCTTCTCATTTATCAGAAAGGGTACACTCTCCTTGGCCTTTCTTTTCTGGCCCATGTATGTAGAGAATCCCTTGTTATTTTTTTCCATCCCTTACCAAGCTCAGTTCTATCCACACCTTGGCTCTCCTGCTTTCAATCTTGAATATCTGGACAGCATCCCTGTATTCTTCCCAGGCCATATGTCCTTGCTTCCAATGCCTGTGAATTTCCTTCTCACACCTCAGTTTGACCAGCAGGTCCTTGCACAGCCATCTTGGTTTCCTGGTTTTCCTGTTTGATTCTGACACATGGGGATGGAGAGCTCTTTCACTCTGAAATGAGTGTTCTTAAAGAATTGCCAGCTCTGATCAGCTCCTCTGTCCTTAAGGACTGTTTCCCAGGGGATGTCATCCACTATATCTTTAAATAGCTGGAATTTTACTCTTCTAAAGTTCATGTCCTGACTTTGCTCTTTGCCAGGCACATAATCCTTGAGAAAATAGGTTCTTCTTACTTATTTATTAAGACAACAAAAAACAAATAAAACAAAACCCTTTTTTATTTTTTTCTCTCTTTATAATATTGTTGTTGTTGTTTTTGTTTTTGTTTTTTAATTCGGAAATAAGAAGACCAACTCATCCATTGAAAGAAAGGATATGAAGCAGGTTCCTTGCTGTGGACCAGCTCTATTTAGGCCTTATTTTGAGACAGAAGCTAGGGATGCCTCTCCTTGAAAGCATAGCCTCAGAGCTTTCTGTGTTCTGTGAATGGACAAAAATAATAAAATAAGCATGAAATTTGTATGGCAATGAAAGATCAGGCATTAAAGGGCAGTGTTAAGAACAGCAGTTGATCTTATTGATATGGGACTCATTTGTGACAAAATACTCCCTCGGAAATATTTGCACATTCCAACAGTGAAATTTTGGGTTAAACCAATGTATGATACAATTCACCAAATACAGAGAGCATTATAATGTAGACTGTGAAAACCTGAATATACTTTTATGCCTTCTTGCTCATTTCTAGAGTTGAGATATACATGTACCTCTACTACCTCTGACTGATTCTTGAAGAATGCCTCAAAATACCCAGTTACAGGTATTCACACAGTTGTCAGAGTATATGCAATATTTAGAGACAAAACTTCTCTCAGTTGCTGTAAGCTGATAATAGCCCAATAGGACAATTCAAGCAATTCAATTTTTATTAGAAAGTCCTCATTTAGATTGTAACCTTTGTAGAGCGAAGAGTGACTATTTTATGAGTCTCATAGTATGTTTTTTTAAGGTCTCCAGCTCTTTAAATCATATGATTTCACAGCAAGCATAGCCTTTGCTAAAGGAGCTAAAAATTGAGATTCTGGTACTGATCGATAGCTGAAAAGGTTCAAAATAATATATCTTAATTATTTAAAGTTTGGAGGACAAAAATATCAATAAAGTTGTACCCCCAAAAAACTGTCATGATTTTAAGGTAATTTTTCCTGTTTTTTTTTTTTTTTTTTTTTTTTTTTTTTTTTTTTTTTTTTTTGAGCTTGATTCATTATTTCTGAACTGTGGTTGATTGGAAGTGCAATCATCCTTCCTTGGCTTTTTCCAGTGGTGGAATTGTCAGTGCTGGAGACCTCTTTGACATTTCCTTCAGGGTCAGCAGATCAAGTTTCAGAACATTTCCTCATTGAAATCTGAGGGATAGGAAGGCAGTGAGCTTCAGACTGAGGGAGAGGGGCTTGTTTGCTGGAGCTCAAATCCTTAGTGAACAGTCCACTCCAGCTCTAATTATAAAAACATTACAGTTCTAACAGTTGCCTGGCCATGAATTATTCTGACAATGTTTAACCTGCAGATAAGAAACCACTATCAACCTGTCACATTTACCCCACTAACGAGTTCAGCATCAGTTTAAAAGGAAGTGCAACTCATGAAGCAATAGCTCTTGTCATAAATTATAGGTATCCGGCATGCATTACAAGGATAGAAACAGTAAAATAGCATGGGATTCTTTATTATACATTCTGACAGTGACAGAAAAACAGCACTCCACAACGTTTAATCTATGATAGCTTGTTTATTCCCTTTCACATCTATGCCGGTTTTGAAACACTCGGTGCTGTATTTTGCTGCTATCTGCAATTAGCACAAGTACTTATTTAAAGCTTGAAGGGTGAGAAAGAGGTAGTCTTTGATAAAAAGCATTGGACTCTCTAATCACCCAAGCAGTGGAAAATGGTGCTGTCACAGAAGACTTTCTCTCATCTATTACTGTGTTGGTGTATGTGTGTGTGTGTTATTGTATTTGAGTTTGTTGTTTTGTATTTAATGAAGTACACAGTCCCTTTTTGAAAGAAAATCTTGTAAAGAAACCTGTGTTATTGGAAACGGTATGGTGTACATGTTCAGGAAAAAAAGCAAACTGAAACAAACAAACAAAAAACCTGTGATGATACCTTGTCTTGATAATGAAATGAAGAAGATCATTAAAAAAGAAAAGAAAGGGATAATTTTACAACTAGTTTGAGATGCATAAAGCAGATGAATCATGCTTGCTGTTGTGAAAGCACATCACTGTGTCAGAAGTATAGTAGAATATTCTTCAAAACTTTTCCTACTGCTGTCATTATTTGTGGAAATGCCCTTCATCTCTCCATTCCCTCTTTTGGAAACTAGGTAAGCAAAAACTTTTATAGCTTTATTACAGGAGTATTTAACTCCTAATTGAATAGAGTCAGATTATGATATTTTTCTTGTGAATTTGTGCAAAAACATGAGGAAAAGAAGACTATATTCCATGGTTTTCTGCTAATAAAATGGCTGAAAGCAAGATGAGAAGCTAGTTGGACACACAGAGCAGACTAGGAATGAGATGTAGAGGGATACAAAGTGTTGAAGTATGAGAAGACAGCATCATTGAGCATGCTGCAGAACAGATTTACCTACTCCAAAGGCTTCTGTGGAAAGCCAAGAAAGGAAGTGTAATCTGGTCTTCCTTTCCCACATCACGGTCTTCATCATTGAAGAGTGGGGTAAAAAACAGTCACTGTATTCAGTATTTTTGTGACTTGAACCCATAACTTCATCAGTGAAATATTTCATTTTGTATTCAAACTAGAAAAGGAAAGATGAGAAAGCAACAAAGCCTAAAACCTGATCTTCTGCTTGTGTTTTAGTGACTTTTAATGAGGAAAGCTACAGCATCACATCTTCATTCACGCTGAACTGGACTCTCCTTTCTCCAGTCTTTACCTCAGTTTGGCATCTGAGCAGAAACACCAGCTGTTTATACCCATGTACTGTGGATAATCATGAGCAATTGCCATTCCTCTGGTTGCAGGCATTCCCCACAGGCTCACTAGAGCTTGGTCTTCACACAAAGTCTCAAAGTGTGAGGCATCACAGAGTCAAAGCTGTGCCTTCCATATTCCCTCTAGCTATGTATGTTCTGTGTACGCCTGACATGTATGTGAAACTGTTGAAACACTCTTACTGTAGATGCATCCATGCCAGAAAAGCTGTGCTCTGCTTGGTTTGGTGAAACTGCCTGCTGTGGTGAAACATCTGTGGTTAGAGAATACACTGTGGCTATAAATGCTGCTGCACCACAATCCGATGTGACTTTTAGGTTTGTCCAAACAGTTTGGGCTTCCCAACCCTTAGATGTGGGTGAAGGCATAGTCTGACTGTATCTAGTTAACATCAGAATGATATCTACACATTCATCTTCTTCCTAAACAGTCAATGTGTCCATAAAGATTAAAAATATCTGATGGTCTCTCTACCTATCTTCCAAACTATTACATGATATTTCTTCTTCATTCTTTTTTAGCACAAGACTTTTTGCTTAAGGTACACCTGCAATTTGACCCAAAGAAAGGAAAGAGTGGAATATGGGAGATGGAGGCTTGTCAAAGTGGTCTACTAACTGATAAGCCTGAGACAAAAAGCAAGCAAACTATATATGTTGGGAGACACTGTGGCAGGATGTCCCCAATCATTATATTTTTCATTTGGGCCAAGATTTTAATTTTTGGCCAAATTTCCATTTTTTAGACATCTGAGTCTTCCACCTGCCAAGAGAAAAACAAAGCTAATCACAAAATACCAAATGATCAGAACAACATCAAAGGAAACAGTGCTGGGAACATCTACTTATATGTACAAGTTCAACTTGTTAAAGACTGTCATATTTGTTGATGTCTTTATGGACATTTTTGACCATTTCTAGTACCAGTAGATGGTGCTCAAGAATATGTTGCGCAGTTTCTGAACTGTTTAGAATCAATAAATATTCTGGTGATTCAAGTTCCCTGTGAATAGTTTATCTGGTGCTGTTTTAACAGCCCTTTCATACACTAATGGAATGGGTATCCCATGCAGAAATTCCCCTGCAATAGCATGTATAAAATTAAGGTGCCTTAATTTCAGTAAATGTCTCAGAGTATGAGAATAGGATAGTCTTCATTATTATAATGTAGATTAATAACCTCATTCCATTTTATGGATCGCCTAATGAAGTAGCAGATTTTCTCTGAGTTGACCAAGGTTACACTGAAAATACACAAGAGACAGGCACAAATCCAAATCTATCTTTGCTGTTTGTTCTAGTCATCAAAATCCACGAACATTTATATGCATCTGTTACACCTGTAAACAGAATCACTTTTAAGTTCATACGTTGTGATTACCAGGGCATGGAAAGAATATAGATGATGTAGATGTCCAGAAATTACTGTATTGCCTCCTTTGTTTCATTAGTGAATCAAGCTAGTATTATAAATATCAAACATGGAAATATATGTATGTGTATGTGTGTTCAGTGTTACTAATTAAGAGTGTTTTCAGATATCTGTATTCCCTTTTTGAGTGCTGTTTTGGGACCTGATAGCATATGTAGATCTAACTATGCTATGATGAATATAAACGAAGTGTACTTATATGAGGCTGCATTTAGAAAAAAGTATGCAAGTAATATGGAAATAATTACAGGATTTATTGTTGTTGCTTTAATCTGAAACAATACAATATAGTGGAAGAATATCATGTGTAGTAAGTATGAAAATTACGATATTCATGAATTTCAGGATTAGCAGTACTGCCTTAAGCACTTAAATGTTTACTGCATCACTTCAGCAAAATCTGCTTGGTACAAGGAAGTGATTCTTTTGCTTTTGTTCTATGCATATCACTTTACTGGCCTTCTCTACATCACTTCTGCACATAACAGTTTGTGGAAAGGAAAAAAAAAAAGATTAGGTTCAGTAAGTAATTTATGCAGATTTAGTATTTTTGGTGGCACTGCTTAAGGAAGTGTGGTTAATGATCAGCACACCATCTCTTTGCATAAAACCAAAAATTCCTCGGTGGTTAAAATGCAGTGTATACAATGCTACACATTTCAGATGATGGTAACAATCAAGGGCACAGTGCTGGCTCATGGTCAACCTGTCATCCAGGACCCCCAGGTCCTTCTCCTCAGAGCTCCTCTCCAGCAGGTTGTCCCTCAGCCTGTACTGATACTTCAGGTTGTTCCTTCCCAGGTGCAGGACTCTATACTTGCTCTTATTAAATCTTATTTGGTTTCTTCCTGTCCATCTCTCCAGCCGGTCCAGGTCTCTCTGAATGGCAGCACACCCTTCTGGCATGTCAGCCACTCCTCCCAGCTTTGTGTCATCATCATACTTGCCAAGGGCAGACACTATTCCCTCATCAAGGTTGTTGATGAAGATGTTGAACAAGACCGGACCCAGCACTGACCCCTGGGGAATACCACTAGTCACAGGCCTCCAGCCAGACTCTGCTCTGCTGATCACCACTGTCTGAGCTCAGCCAGTCAGCCAGTTCTCAACCCACCTTTCCGTCCACTCATCTATCCCACACTTTCTCAGCTCTGATAGTAGGATGTCATGGGAGACAGTATCAAAAGCCTTGCTAAAGTCAAGGTAGATGGCATCCACTGCTCTCCTCCCATCTACTCAGCTGGTGATGCCATCATAGAAGGCAAGGTTGGTCAAGCATGACTTCCCCTTGGTGAATCCATGCTGACTACTCCTCATAACCTTCTTCTCTTCCAAATGCTTGGAGATGACAACCAGAACAAGCTGCTCCAATACCTTTCCAGGGACAGAGGTGAAACTGACTGGCCTGTAGTTTCCCAGACCCTCCTTCCTGCCCTTCTTGAAGACCGGAGTGACATTGGCTATCCTCCAGTCTTCAGGCACCTCACCCATTCTCCAAGACCTTTCAAAGATAATAGAGAGCGGTTCGGCGATCACATCTGCCATCTCCCTTAGCACACATAGACGCACCCCATTGGGACCCACGGATTTGTGTGCGTTGAGCCCACTCAGATGCTCCCGAACCACTCCCACGCCCACCAGGGGGGAGCCCTCCATTTCCCAGACCCTTTGTCCTATTGCCAGGGGCGAGGAGTCCCAGGGGAGTGTCCTTGAAGCAAAGACTGAAGCAAAGAAAGCATTCAGTATCTCTGCCTTCTCAGCATCTCCCTTGGCCAGGACACCCTCCTCATTCAGCAAGGGACCCACATTATCCCTAGTCTTCCTCTTTCTGTTTACATACTTGAAAAAACCCTTCTTATTATCCTTTATCTCTTTCACAAGCCTCATCTCTAGGTGGGCTTTAGCCTTCCTCATCGTGACCCTGCCTGCAGGCCCTGACAACATATCTATACTCCTCCGAAGAGGACAGGCCCTTTTTCCACATTTCATAGACCATCCTCTTCCTTTTGATCTTATTGATGAGCTCCTTGCTCATCCATGCGGATTTCCTGCCCCTCTTCCCCGATTTCCTATTCCTCATGATGCACCGACCCTGAGCATGGAAGAAGTGCTGCTTAAATGTAGCCCAGCTCTCACAAGCACCCTTGCAGCCTAGCAGCCTATCCCATGAGATACTTGCAAGCAGGTCCTGGAAGAGGTCGAAGTTGGCTCTTCGAAAGTCCAGGGTAGCAATCCTGCTTTTGGCCTTACTTCCTTTGCCTAGTTCCATCTGGAACTCCACCATCTCATGGTCACTGCATCCCAAGCTGCCCCTAACCTTCACATCCCTAACAAGGCCATCCCTGTTGGTAAGAACGAGGTCCAGGACCACCCCCTGTCTCGTTGGCTCCTCCACCATCTGTATCAGAAAATTGTCCTCAACGCATTGTAGGAACCGTTTGGACTGCTCGTGCCTGGCCGAGTTGCTTACCCAGCAGATGTCTGGGTAATTGAAGTCCCCCATGAGGACCAGCGCTCGTGATCATGAGGCTACTAGCTACTGCTCGTAGAAGGCCTCATTGACTTCCTCCTCCTGATCTGGAGACCTTTAGTAGACCCCCACTACTGTGTCTCCCATACCAGCCCACCCCTTAATTCTTACCCACAAGCTCTCCACCTGTCCTTCACCCTCCCCCAGCTGGAGCTGGGTACATTCTAATTGCTCCCTCACATAAAGGGCAACCCCAATGCCAGTCATTATCAAAACAGTTTAATTTTATATGTCAGGTAGAAACTATTATTATTATTATTATTATTATTATTATTATTATTATTATTATTATTATTATTATTACTATTATTATTATTGTTGTTGTTATTATTGTTATTATTATTGTTATTATTATTGTTATTACTATTTTTATTATTATTATTATTATTATTATTATTATTATTATTATTATTATTATTTTACTTCTGACTTTAAATCTTACTTTCAAGGTATTGCAGATCTCTTCTGAAAGCCTATGTTTTATTTGTTTTACTTTCTGGAGTTTTAGCACAATGATTTGTCCCTAGACACTTACCTATATACATGTATACTTTTGTAACTGTTTCTTAAAGTCTGGGTTGTACCTACATCAAGACTGTGATGAGCTAAGTCAAATGATCAAACTTAAATGAATATGGTAATCTTCTGAATGCATGGTTAATTGGCAATTTATTGAAATAGGATGTCAAAAATGCACTACATTTTTTTAACTGTGAATTACTATATATTTTTTTCAAATCCTTTCTTCCATCAACATGGCTCCCTGGTCAAGAACCCATCATGGTGTAAAACATATTTTATACTCTTAGGCTGATTCTGTTGCTTCTGTCTACAAGCTTAGAAGGGACAGGCTTGATGCAGTCATGATATTTGCCATGATTTGGACTTGCTCGCTTTACACCTTGTTTTTTTGTAATGCAGACTTCTTTTGTAATAATTGTTTTAGCCCTGTTCCTATCTGATATTGAAGTCTCATGACTGATACAGAAGCAGCAAACAACATTCTATAGTGAGAGAAAAGACTTTTTCAGTGCTTTTAGCAATGTGACCTTAAGTATTGATTTATAGCCTGCTGCAGTGCTCTACTGCAAAAGGGAGCTCTGGTAATTAAGTTAGTATCTGCACTTTCTAAAATAGTGCTGAGCTGCAAGAAAAAGAGACCCTTTATTTTTTCTCTCTGTCTCTCAGTGAATGCAGATGCAGGCACTGCCCTTTGACCTTGCTCAGCTTTTCCCAGCTGCAGATTATTTTTCTCTCTCTGTGCCTTTAGCTGCTGATAGATAGAGTAGGACCCATTAATTCTTGTGCCTGACTTTCTTTTTCAGTACAGGCAATGGAGAAAATTTTTACACTCGTACCTGACTTTTAAAATATTGTGTGTCCTTACGTGACTGAAAAAGAACAATGGCCAAGGAAGCATAGGCAGCGTTAGAAAATTCTGCAGGGTGGGTGGTCATGAAGTGGCTCAGACTTGAAAGCAAAACCTTTTTCATGAAAGTTCCCACTTCTCAGCATGACACATTATTCTGAAACTCATGTATAAGGTAACAGGGTAAACACAATGAGAAATCTCTTGTATTCCATTACAGTCATTAGAGAAATAGGCCACAAAAGGTAATGGCAATAAAACTGAATACCTTGAAGTTAGCATGTAAATTGCATGCTAATGTATGCAAATCATCACACCATGTTCAATGTCCATAAAACTACAAACTATAGCTAATTAATGGTAGCTAAGTTGCTTCATTTTATATTCACAGAATTACGGGGGAGGCAGTATATTTTTATAATTGTATAACATTGGCCTTGGGCAATGCATCAAACATCCAGTTTCTCTCCTCTAGCAAATTTGTCCAGTATATAGGAAATAATTGCCTTTCCATTTCCTCACCCAAGGACTTGCTCTGAGAATGGGCTCTGAACCTGAAGTAAAACAAAACAAAAAGGTTCACAGTTTTACAGTTATTTTCTTTTAGAAGTAGTCCTTATTAATGTTAATATAATCTCTGTTCAGCAAAGTATCTAAACATGTTTGGTACCCTTGACATATCTAAATGTGTTCAATGACTGAATCCCCAAATAGATACAGGCTTTGGAAAGCTCGGCTTTTTAGGTGATCTGTTCCCAGCAGAATTCACAGTTCGTGCTCCCAATACACTGTGAGGGGAAAACTGAGCACCTGAGAATAGGTTCAGCAAAAGCAAAGAACAGCATGGAGCTACTTAACTCATCCAGGTGGAAAGGTAGAAGGAGCATATGGGTTAACCCCTGCTCCTGAAAGGCATTGATGGAACAAGCAGATGCAAGCTCCTCTGTCCAAAATCTTGAGTTGTTTGAAAGCCATATCTATCCCATCCCTGAAAATAACACTCCAATCCTTTAGCCTAACTGCCTGGTTCAGGATGGAATTAAGCCCTGTTAAAGGCAGTGTGTGTGCACAATCTACAAAAAAAGGTTAAACCTGAGTTTAAAGGAAAGATGAGTATTTGAAGGTACACCTGTATTTCACTATAAACTGTGAGTAGCAGTGGGTAGGAACCCTTTGAAAGCTCTTCTGAACTCCCTCCTGCTGTAAAGGTGCTCTCTATGCAATCTGAAGGAGCGCTCTATCTGTGTGCTGTGGGACTGTGGCCATGCCGTCCTTCTCTGCAGGTTCTCTGCAGGATTCCAGCAAGAGGCTCCACTGAGCCCATGCAAACACGTCAGCTCAGCTACTTCCCAGAGCTTCAAATCTTCTGAGCTGGCAGCTGTCCTCTAGATACATCAAGATTTGGAAAGCACTCTTGTGTTTCTGTGCCAGAGCAATTTCAGGATATCCTGCCTCGCTGGCCTGTCCATAAGCTCCTCTGTCAGGGGTCCTCTTACCACAGTGCCTGTTTTCCCCTACACATATCAAGGTCCCCTGAAGCCTTTACATCCCCACAACAGAGGAATGAGCAGATTGGAAAGAAGCCTCTCTCGTGTCACAGATGAAGAGAGGATGTGCTTTTTTGACAAACACTGTGATGAGTGATAACGACGAATGTAATATGTCTTCGGTACCTGAGAGAACAGTCATAATTTGCCAAACAGTTTGTGTGTGCCAGTGGTTCTCCTTCTGGAAAGCTGTTCAATTTTAAACCAAAACATTTATTTTATATATATGTATATATGCATATAAAATATATATGTATGCATACATATATATATAAAATATACAACTGTTTGGCAGAGAAGTTGAACTTTGATAAACTTGAGGTAAATGCTTACCTGGCACTTCATGCCAAAGTTCTAAACATGTACTTCAGTGTTAACACTACAATGTTAAACATGTGCTTAACTGTTTTTGATTTAAAATGGGCTTCAGGACCTAGACCCAGAAGGGGACAAATGAGTGTGACTGATTCAGATGCAAGAAAATGGAGACTGGCAGAAAAGAGGTATAAAAGAGAGGAAAAAGTATGTGAAATAACATCAGGAGTTTTGAGCAGCAGCAGAAGATACATGATAAAAGTAACAGGCTTATGGGGGAAGCAACATACAAAAATAAATATCAGAAAAATTAAAAAAAAAAGGTGAAATGAATTAAACGTTCAAATGACTTGAGAAAAGATATTGAGGGAAAGCAAGCATCGAGTAGGAAATATATAAAGAATGGAAACAGAAAGTGGAAATAGAAGCTACTGAAATGTTAATTTAAGACTGGATAGCTCCTCTTAAGTTTATAATCTAAATCACAGTGTGCTTAACTGATATGCACAGTTTCAGCTTCTATATTTATTTGTACCTGTACTGCCTCATATTTTGGCATGATTGCCCATGACAGAAAATTTAAAGAAAATGTGCTTGGAAGGATCATATTGCAGGGACTCACAATTGCAGAAGGGATGCAGAAACATCTCAGGATGCAGAGCTTTATTTTCTATGGAATAAAGAAATAATTGGGAAGGGTCTGAGGAACGAGAGAAGTCCTAGGGAGAAATTTTGCTCAAGAAGAAAAGTTTAACTATTAGAAAGGCATGTTTCAAACTATTGAGAAACTAAAATTGCCTTGCTGCCAGTGGGCATTGGTGCCTGTCACACACAGCACTGTTTGGAGGGCTGCTGATTCAGCCTGTGATAGGCAGAAGGCTTGAGCTGACGTAACCTAGTGACAGCTATAAATGGTCTTTAAAAGGTTTTTAATAATATGTGTAATGTAGTTTAATATAAGAAGGAAGAATGAGAATGAGAATAAAAGGATTTGACCATAGCTGCCTCTAATGAAACATTCTAGAACTAAGGCTGTTTTAATGTCTTCGGGCAGCTGTAGGCTTATCAGATACACAGTTGTTTACATCAGTTATTTATATTACAGGCAAAAAGCTTTTTTTTTTTTTTTTTTTTTTTTCCCTCTCCATCCCAGTCATTTCCACCCTCAACTAAAAATACTACAAAAGTCAAAGGTCCTTAGTCCTTACCTAGGTTGTCACCATTAATATGTTTGTTTTCCTCCCTGCTCCTCTTCTCTCCTGCTTCCTCATGTTATCTATCTTGGATAAAGCACAGCAAATCTTAAACTGATAGCCTTGTTTCTTTTGATGTTTTGGACAAACACAGGCTCAATACCTGCACAAGAGGGGATCAGGATCAGCTTGGGAAATAAAACGTGCTCTGCCAAAATAATAATCATAATATTAACACAGAGATGTATGGAGATATTTTTGACATCCAGACCAAATGCTACCCACTCACTCCCCTCTTCTCTCACAACCCCACTTCTTTTTAACTTTCTATTGGCTACCAAAATGTCTGCTTCCCTTGGTCACCTCTCTATGCCAATAACTACCTCCACAGTCTTGGTGGTGTGGTGGCAAAGCATATAAAGGGACTTGGGCAGATCAAGCCTGTTATACGTGTGTGTATGTACTCATGTGAATGCAGTATTCCTGAAAACTTGAAAAGTCTTCAGGGGCTTGACACTATTTTCTTGATCTTGATCTTGATCTCATTCATTTTGGAGGAGGAGGAGGGGAAAATGAGAGAAAGAGAGAGGGAATGCTGCTCTTGGCAGAAGATACAGGCAACTGGCTGCTTTATGGCTTTGCCTTGATGTGTTTAAAAAACAGCCTAAAATTTGGCAGAGAGAGATTTTTCCCACTTGTTTTATTTCTAAATATTCTTCAAAAGCTTCCACAGGATATAGAATATTGCTTTGATCAGGCAAACATACTTTGTGCTGAAGTTTCTAGTTAATACCAACTTCAATTCATATTCTGCCAAATTTTAATTTCGGATTTGCTTTCAAATTTAGTCTATAGACAATGGAAAAACATGACAATTTCCCCTGTGAAGCATGTTATTTTGCTGACATAGGTTGAAGTTTCAGAAGATGGGGAAAAAGGGAGTAAAGAAAATATTATCAAACTTTATTCTTCAGCAAAATCTAAGTATGACCAAAAGGCTGAATGTACACAGGGAGTCTACCCTAGCCCAAGATAATTTGGAAAAGATTCACAGCTTGATTTTGTTTCATATAAAAACCCTAAAATTTGCATTATTTTTCAGTTATTAGCTGAACTACTTGCACTACTGACATCTGGGAAATTTTGTGGAAATGTCAAGGTACAGGCTGTCACATGATTCACAGTGCTTCCTGCTTCTACTCACTCATAAAATATACCCTGACAGTAGCCTTTGTCACACTGCTTAGGACATTTATGATCTCATTTGGAGCCTAGAATGTAAACACATTCTTTTTTTTCCTCCATTAATGCTGGGTTTTGAGTATTTCTGTGACCCAAGTTCCATTAAAAGTCAATAACAAAAAAGCTCCAATACTTAAACAAACTTTGATTGTGACACAGAAAGTCTGAATCATGAACAGAGTTCAAATGCTTGGGACAGGGTTTAATTCACTTCTCCTTGCCCTTCAGGCTCTATTGTGGCAGTGCTTCTCCCTTTAGCTACTCTGGGAGTCCGTGTAGAAGACTTGCCCCCACAGAGTAGTTCTGCTAACTTATTTGACATTACCAATGTCACAGTTGATGTGTCACCTGCTCTTTTGAGTCCATTATGGAGTTAAAATAGCAATCAGGTACTCTTCATAGGCTGCTGCAGTCAACAAGACACTTCTTTCCTGCTGCAATCTTAGAGGCAGACAGAATAGGGAAAAAACATTTTTAGTAAAGAATTTTTGTTCATAGATGTCATGTCATCTGCCCAGACAGAGTTCACAAATGTCAGAGAAAGAAGGATTTTTTTTTTTTCTGTGGCAGTTTTACACGGGGTGGTTTATTTATTTGTGGCATCAATTGGTAGATCATAATGGTGTATTCAGGTAAAACCATAGTATTGCTGTAAATAGAAAACTGTAGGTCTGCTCTTCCTAAAGCTGTAAGAGGAAAGAACATGGTAGGAGACCACTGATTATCAGAATGAAAACTTCCCAGTGGCTTCTTAAAGAAGAAAACCAGAATGTGTCTTGAAACCAGTGGAATAGTCACTGACCTCAGCTGAAGAAGAATCAGGCTCAGGTCAAAAATTCATATTTACACCTAGCATTTCACCATGTCAGGACTTCACCAGTCAGTCCATCAGCACCACCTTGTGCTTTCCTGTTCCGATGTGCACCTCAAAGATGGTGGGTGTGCAGAGCGTGCCTCGTAGCTGAGTCCATCCTATAAAGGAAAGTGAATCCTGTCTGGGAATGTGAGTGGTGCAGGGCATCCTGTGCAGGCTGGTGGGATACATGTTGGCAGGTGAACGATGCTGTAGGCAGAGGTGCCAGCCAATGTGGTGTGTGGGTGCTGTGAGATCTGGGTGCTCATGATGTTTCCCATGTGGTGTTGCAACCAGGGAAACTCAGGCAAGCTGCAAATATAAATAAAGGATCAAAATAACATGGATGATCAGACCCCAAATCTACTGCCTGAGATGCTTTAACAGGATAACATTGACACAGGTAGTTGCTTGTGCACAGCAGACAATAATCAGTGCTTTTAACAATACTTGCACTTGGGCTTTCTGTTCTGGGAGGATTATGCATATTTAAAAGCCAAGGATATGTCACAGAAAGGCTCTAGTTTCCACATGTGTCCCTCTCTAATCCTGCCCTCCCCTCCCTCAAATTTTAAGCCATAGTGACCTCAGAGAGCACGAGACCATTTTTTTATTAAAAAAGAAAAAAAAAGTCTTTGTGAAAGGAGTCTTGTTTGTGTGCTGGCCCTTACATACCAAGGCACTGTTGTGTTGCTTAAAATTGTAAATTATGTCTGTTTAAGAAAATGTCAGCGTTTTTTAAAACAGAATAACAGAACTGGAAAAGACTTGGCTGTGCTGTTTGTTATCCAAGTTGCAGGCAGGCAGAATGATGCATTCATCATTATGAGTAGATTCAAGGAGACTAATGACTGCTATACAATATAGCTTCAGTTCTTTCAAGTAATATGATAGTTGTTTCTTTGCTTGCCAGCAAGATTATCTGAGCACTGTTAATGCTCATGCACTGACGTATAGAGGAACCATCAATATGGGGCTGTGCCTACCAACAATAACTCCCTGCCCCTGCTTACTAATTAAAATGACCTTTCATCAAAAAAAGGGGATTGTAAGGTAAATACAGGTTTGGTAAAGGGATCTGATTTCTCTGGCAACATCATTTTGCATGTGGGCATTTCTTGCACATTGTCCATGAGTTCTATAGAAGTTATTCAGCTTTAGAATAGGAATAAGTTATGATGAGTATTCTGTTGCCAGCCTCTGTTAGCTTGCTAGGAGTCTGTCTCATGCTGGATGATGGTGGTGACTTGACAACCATGTTTCTTCCAGCATAGGTATGCACTACAAACACTAGATCCTTTGAGCAAAGTGAATTAAGAGGAAAGAAGCAATTCTTCTGCTTCACCCTGTCATCTGTCCTCAAAGAAGGCCCTCTTCTCCCATCCCAAGCATCTTGAGGCACTTATTGTACCTTAAAGTACCAATAACAAAACAAAATGCAACTGGAACTTTGCTATCAATGCCCATTTTGTGTAGAACAATATGCAAAAATGTAGGAGCTTAGAGCAAGAGCTATTGCCCTTTGCGTAACAAATGCCACAAGGAAATTGACTAAACATCTGGACTGTTTCCCTGTAGTTGCATGAGCCTCTGGCTTGGCTGTGATTCACTTAAATATCCAGAAGAATTTAGAAGAGGTGCACTAACTTTATAGTGGCTGCTTTGTATATTTTGGTTTGTCCACTTTTTTGGAAATACTGCTCACTGCTTTTGCTCTGTTCCTCAAGGGAGGTGCTGCCTTTCCTGTGTTTTTTCACCAAACATTGAGGGTAGGCTGTGCTCTTCAGTGGTGTCATTTTGAAAGCCCATAAGTGAAACATGTTTACTAGACTTTTTTCCCATGAGAATCAAAATTTTCCCCATCTGACATCCAGGTTTCTCGTCAATAGGACTCTGCAAATTTGTTATTTCAGCCACTGTTTTAGTGACTCAGAGCTCTGGCCCTTCAGAAGTTGTGGGCCTGAACTTCAGTCACCCTTTCACCTTTCACACTTGGTCACAGATACTTACCTGGGGCACAAAAGAATAAATTTCTGGGCCTTTTTTCTCTAGACGTAGGTTTTGAAAAGTTAAGGATTTTGGAAGAGACTGGAGGTCCTAGATATCTCATGCAAGAGTTGAGAAAGGGGATTTTTATGGAGTGATTTTTATAGAGTGGCTAATAATTATTCTTGAAATTCAGACCACCTTTGATAACCCAGATTCACACTGGGTGTCCTAAAATACACCTGAAAACTTTGTCCGTATATATGTGTTAAGCTGACATTAATGACATTAATGAGGACAGTATTTATGATATTAAATATTTATTTCCTAAATATTCTTTCAAGCCAGAACAAATTCATTTCTATGACCAAGCTGGTGAATGGGAAGATGTATCTTTTTCTTGAGTATCTGACAGATTAATAACAATCACAGTCAACAGTGCCAAAACTCCCTTAACGCATGACTTTCAGATATGTTAATAAATAAATAAATAAATAAATGCCTTCTTTCTCTGGCTAGCAGCCACCCATCTAATCTGAGCTGGAATCTCCAGAGGCTGCAAAGTGAGGTTCACTTCTTCCCCAAAATGTGTTTTCCTCAGCCCTGACCCAGACTGGACCAAGTTGTTCTTCACTACTAAATTTGCTCGCGTGCAGCTAAAGCCTGATAATCTCAGTTTTTTACCAAGCCAAAGCTCTTTAATTTTACTCTGCTAGGCCACATTAAAAATAAATAAATAAATAAAACATATATAAAAAATATCAGCTTATTACACCTTCTTATTTTAGTTGAAATGGGTTAGGATAGTACTCAATTAGACACAAATGCTGAAGAAAAGGCTGTTAGTGTTTCAGAGGAAAGTGGTGTTTCTGGATTCCTACTCAGCCAACATTTAAGCATGGAGTTCATACTGAAAGCCAACCCAAACCAACAAACAAAAAACAATGCTATTTGTGTTTATTTGTATTCCAAGGTTATTTTCACATTTAGGGGAAGCTGTTTTCCACTGTAATTGCATCTTGTTCTTTATGTTGACTTTACTGCACCATTTTGATGTATACTGAGTGGCTGTGATTTGTAAAGTGCTCATACCAGTAAGTTCACTGCTAAATAGTTGCTACTTTCCCTCCCAGAGGTGGGTCCATTGTAAAGTGGAAGAAAGCCCTGATACTGCTGAGTACCCCACACCTCTACACATACATATGTACATGTATACACACATATATAGATTTCAGTGGGATTCCAGGCAGATTAAAGATTATGTTTATTTTATAAGCATATTTATACCTCTTACATACAAACAAGTTTCCTTAAACTCATGTTTCTAATTCTCTAAATAAAACTGAAAGCTATAACTGAGACTGGAGATTTATTTTATGTTTAGAGTTATATTTAGACAGGACCACCTTTTTCTCATCTTATTTATTTTTTCACCTTGTAGCTGCCCTCTTCAAACTGCATTAAAAAAAAAAATAGTCCACAAGAGCTAAAAGTGCTATATTTTTCAAAGTAGAATTTGAGTGTCTTCTATAATATAAAAAATACAAATTAAAATAAAATAAAACAAAGTAAAATAAAATGTCTGTGCCCTCTGCCCTCTTTGTTGCATGGCATTACCTCCTTTTCTGTTATGGTTCTTCTATTACTCACTGAGGTCCAGGAAGATATTCATGTCTTTCATTTTAAACATCACCAAACATCATATTTTACTGATATAACTCATATTCCAGCAGCTAGCTTTTAGCTTCTCATCTCCCCACCAACCTCACTTTCATGCCTCTTTAACTGGGCATAATCATTTGGGTTAACAGACTGAGAACGTTCCATGGTTAATTATTCTGCAGTTTAGTCCCCATGTTCATTAAATCTCTCTTCTAATAACAAAACTTTGTATCAGACAGCCATGTGAATGTTAACTTCATTCCTCCAGTAAAATATCATGCATTTATCTGACAGAGGTGGGATTTCCAAGGGAGCCTAAGAGGGTTAGGTGGCTGAATCTTGCTGAGATTCAGCAGACAGCACCTTGGAAAAAATCATACCTTAAACCTCAAGTCAGGTGGACATCTGATCAGGAAAAAAATGGATGGCTCTGGTATGCTAAGTCTGATTTAAATCCTTGACTAGAGGGGCCCCTATTCTAAATGTTATTCTGAATATAGACAGTCCAAGACCATGAAAAGCGAATAAAGGGAATAGATAGGACAGAAGGACTGAAAAAAAGGTTTATACTTGGCTTTCCAACCATTGTGTAAAAAGCCATGAAGATTTGTTTCTTTTCTCTCCCTCTCCAGTAGTGACTCTCCTTCAAATAGCTGGTGGAGGCTTTTAGGAAGGATCTATAAGACTTGCTTGGAATAAGAGAAATGTCATGGTAATCATTGGAGTAGAGCTAGGTTCCCCCCACCCCCTCTGTCTGTCCATCTGCCTGTCTGTCTGGTAGGCGCGCCCATAAAGAGATCAGAGGGATCACTTGTGGCAGTGAACACATTTGGAAAAAAAAAAAAAAAAAAAAAGGTCTGGATAAATAAATATCCATTGATTAAAGTCAGGTGATCAGATGCTCACAGTATGCACATGTGTTTGTGGTTTGCTTTTATTTTTTAAGATGCATTGGCCTCAGCTCTAAGGGTGGAAAGTACATAAGGAATTTTAATTGCCACTCCTTCTCAAAATCACATTCTTGAGCAAACCTGGCTTACTGGAGAGATTAATTTAATGTATAGACATAAAAACAAAACATGGTTTTCCAAAGTTCGTCTTTGGAATATGCTTGGCAAGCATATTCTACCATTTTCATTCTTTCCAGGTCAGCATCCCACTGCTACTCTAGCAATCCCACCACAGCTGAGCAAAACTAAAGCTTTAAAAACAGGCAGAAGGCCAAAGAGTGATATTTAGCCACTAGCCTGAATAGGAGGCAGTGCACAAGTGCCCTGTTAGGTGGGAATCTTGGAGGGGGCTGACAATTCAGGCAGGACATGTGCTCTTCTTCAGTGATACAGAGGGAGCTCGTGACGGCGAGGGTTAGGGCCCTGGTTCCTCCCTGTTTTTCTTGGCATAGCTCTGGCTCCCAGGGGAGCAGGGAGATGGGAACTAAGGTGGCTACTGGAGGTGGTAAGGCAGTTGAATGCAGGGCTGGGAAAGGGAGGGACTCTGTCTGGCTCTGTGCTTTAGCTCCTGCCCCTCAGGGAGACTCCTTGTTGGATTCCAGATTATTGAAAGCAGCTTTCTTCTGCTGTTTTTTCTAATATCCATACTTCCTCTGGTTAGGTGAAGTCTATGTGCCTCTCTGGTCTGTTTTCACAGTGTTCTGAGTTATCCTGCTCAGAAAGATGTTGTGTTGGTTTCACTTGTTAGAAATCTCTCAAAAAGCTGAATTGGTAATTGAGGAGTTTTACCATCCAAGTGGACACCATCATAATAATTGGCAGCAATATTCTGCCTTTGCCTTTATGGAGCACTGACAGCTTTTTGTGAGATAAAGAGTGATCTGTGAAGCCCTTGTCATGTATTGAAGAAACATGATCCTCCCAGGCTGAGAACATGTGAAGCATTCAGCAACATTACTACTTTACTGGTGTTCATCTCTATTACAGTTGTGTGGGGCTCAGAGAATGGAGGGAGGTAGAGAAGAGCACGATCAACGAGAGATAAAGGCCATTCAGAGGTGGGACAAATAGTCTCACAGAATTCTGTGTTTTTCTAGTGAGCTAATCTGTCTACCCAGTTTTACCTGGAGCCAAACTCTTGGTATGTGCTGTGGCGGAGCCAGTACTCCTGCACACAATGGCAAGGCTGTGTGTGGGTGACATGCAGGTGTTTTGGTTTATAGCTGCTCCCTGTCTACAGTTGGGATTTTTATTTATTTATTTATTTATTGAAAGGATTATGAACAGTTATTTCACGGAAAGAGAGAAAACACTGTACAGAAGTACAGAGGCTGCCCTTGATGTTCTCATTACCTTGCTGGCCCACCACATCCTCTGATGTAAGTCACAAGGGGCAGATATGCACAACACTGAGTCCTCTGTGCTGCCACTGGCACCTGACACAGAGCCTCTAGAGGAATCTCTCACTCCATACCACCTATGTGTTGGCACTAGTGATTGCACTGCCCTCACCCTGAAACCCATCTACAGCTTCCTGCAGTTTGATGGAGAACACAACTTCCTTCCTTGGGCGTCCTCTGCTGGTCCCCTGGCCTTCTCACCACGTGGATGCAGCTGCATTTTCTTTCCATCTTCTACCAGCTGCCACACCCAGTCTTATTCTTTTGGTAGGATTGGAAATGACTTCTAAGCACCTCATAACATATTTTCCTAGCCTATATTTCCCTGTCTTGTCCCATTTCCTGGAGGCTATGTGTCACCCCAAGTCCACTCATCTGCATGAACAGCTGAGAAACAGCTGCAGAGGTGGAAATGCTGCAGCCAGACGCTGCTGACAGAGAAAGAAGAAGAGAGGGAGAGCTGCTGAACATCTGCCAAGACAGAAGCACTGCAGAGAAACTTTATCATAATGTCACAGTGAGAAAACTATGTGAAAAAATGTAATTTTAACCCATTTTGAAATGAACCCTGTTACAATGGGTATGTCATTTGTTTCATGCTTTGCTTTCTATAATTTCTTCTTTCATTTTGAGTTTTTTTTTTTTTCAATTTATACCCAAGCAACTACATTTGTGGGCAGCTTTACAGTTTTTGAAGCACTCACTGGTTATTCAGCCACAACACAAACTTGGGTTGCTGGCCCCAGCTCTTGTTCTCTGAGATAAGAGCCTGAAAAACATGAAACTGTCCTACCAGTTTTCGTCAGCTCTGTGGTCATGAAATTATCACATCAGTCTGCGTGACTACCCAGTTAACCAGGCAAATTTGAACACCATTCACCCAAAGAGACTTGTGTCTATTCATTGTGTCAGCTCACACAACTGCATTTGCCTTAGGAGGGCACCCATCATTTATTGCAATCTAAAAAGCAAGCATAGAGAATTGTCATTGTTCCTTTTAGTGTGTAATTAAGGCAGGATTTCTACAGTCTGGGTAGACTAGTGAATCAGATGAATGCCAGTACAAAATGGTTTTAGGTCACAGAGGTAGGAGCTTGCAAATGTAGGTTTTACATCCAGCTCTGCCACTCACTGAGTCTATAAAAACAATCATGTTTTACCACTTCATGGAAGTGCAGTGTCTTCAAAATTAAGACAATTGTTAGCATAGGTAATATGGTATTACCTGTGATCTCATCTGGGAATTAAATTAATAGTAATCAATGTTAATGTGAGGACTGGGAGATAAGATGAGGCAGAGATGGCCTGTAGGCCCTACTCTTTTTATTTTTATTATTATTATTATTACTATTAATAATAATAATAATAATTCTTAGTGTAATTCTCAGTGTATCTATTCATTTTGAAAAATAATAATAATAATAAATTAAAAAAAAATATATATATATATATAGCTAACTGTAGTCTCCATTCATCTATAGATGTTGGTGACACAGTTTCCATAATCCATTTTATGGAGGTTCAAGGACTGCCTGTGACAAACAGTATTTGCAATAATGTCAGACAATGCTGACAATGTTGGAGGCATATATGGGAGGCATTGGCTTTTTTTCCCCTCCCTCTCTCTTTCTTCAGAGACCTCATGGTTGTAAATTGGAGAAGATAAAAAAGTTGAAAGGAAGAATGAACTTGATATGGACTGAAATTTTTGCATATGATTTTTTTTTGTCCTCCAGTGAGCTAGGTGTCTTTTGTTAAAATATTTGAATTATGCTTCGGGAACACAAATCAGAAAATATTTCTGTAAGGCCTACATTCTGGACGTCAATCTGAAAATGAAAAACATCTCTAAAATAGCTTAAGTACTTTCTCTGATATTTACATAACTTGTTTCTTAGCATTTGGATCCTCTAGTGATAGTGATTTTGGATTTCTACCCTTTCTTCTTTACCACATATTCTATAATATGATCTCTTACATTTTACAGTCCTTCAGTGAATGTATATGCACACACACACATTTGCATGCATGTATTTTTATTCAAATATGAAAAGATGCTGAGAGAGTTGGGATTATTCAGTCTAGAGAAAAGAAGGCTCCAGAGAGACCTTATATTGGCCTTCCATTGCCTAAAGGAGGCCTGAAAGAAATCTGGGGGGGCACCCCTTGTCAGGGACAAAGGATAATATTTTTAAACTAAAAGATGGTAGATTTAGGTTAAATTTTCAGAAGAAATTATTCACTCAGAGGGTGGTGAGACACTGGCACAGTTTGCCCAGAGAAGCTGTGGATGCCCCATCAAGGCCAGGCTGGATGGGGTTTTGGGCAACCTGGTTTGGTGGGAGGTGTCCCTGCCCATGGCGGAGGAGGGTGCAACTAGTGATCCTTAGGGATCCCTTCCAACCCAAACTGTTCTGTGATTCTGTGATGATTCTAGGATTCTATACACACAGATACATACATTCCTACATATATGTGTATATAGATATGCACACACATATATTTCACAGGTGTGAATATATAATTAACTGACACTTGTGTTTATTTGCTCATGAATTCTGTAATTCTTTGGACAAAGTTTTTATTGAGCTTTATTCCAGCTTGGTGAACTCCTGGAAATGGTTTGTGATAGGTAGAGATACAAATGGCTGGACATTTACTTTGTCTGAGTTGCACCAGTGGACTCAGCAGGTCCTCGTCTCATGCTGCCATAGGTGACCCATCCTTCTTGTTTTACTCCTCAGTGCTCCAGCATGCTGTGCACTTTTTCTCTAGTTCTGTAGAAACAGCTGTAATATCCAGCATATCTCATTTGTATGGAAGGATATGCATGTAATAACTGTTAAAAAAAAAAAAAGGCTAAAACACTTGTGATTCAGAGTTAAATTTCTATTCACTACAGAGAGATTTATTGTTGTTGTTGCTATTGTTATTTGCATTTTTGGTGACACAACCTAGTAACTCCATTTATCTGGCTAGATTTGTACAAATACCTTCTGCTACATATTGTACAAATACATAAAAGATAGCTCCTGCTCCAAATAGCTTACATAAATTTCAGACCTAGCTCATTCAGCAAACTTTCTGAAATCTTTCTGAAGACAAATGCTGGTGCTGGTGTAGGACTAATAATTTTCTAACATTTCACAGCTGATATTCAATATGGAAGATATGTATTTTTAAAAGGCAGAAGAGACAATACATATTTTCTTCCTTTTCATAATTTCTTCTTGTGCCATTTTTTTCTGAAAACTGTTTCTGATCATCTGTTTCCTTTAAACCAATGTCGTCTTCTCCATAACCACCTTCACTTTCAACCTGGACCTACATCTTCTGTTATATTCTGAGCAAAGGTGCAGAATATTTATGCTGTGATAGGTGTAAAGTGAGAGGCACTCAACTTGTGCTTAGAGCACTGAAGGGTGAATCTTGTCCCCAGCTGAGACAGCACCCCTTTCTGCTCCTGCTCAAAAGCTGCATGGGTCCTAGTCGCAGGATGCATAGCTCCATCTTCACAGTTTTGTCAGGTGATTTTGGAAAGAAGTTTGTTTGTACTGATCAATCAATGGAACTGAGGGTGGGCAGCAAGAAACAGGGCCTTGCTCCCAGCACTTTCTTCTTGCTTCACTGGAACAACCTGTTTTCTGGGTTTGGCTCCTGCATTACTGTGTACCAACTTTATAGGATTTCCTGTGTCTGCATGTTGCTTCCCCAGGAAAGCCAGGGGGGGATACTACATGAGAGGCAATCTGCACGAGTCCTTTCACTTAGTAGCCCACTTGAAAAGGACATCTAGACCCAAATTAAAAACCTGGCTCTGAAAAAGTGAGACTGAGCAATGCAGTGTTTACATAGTGTCTGTTCAAGGAAAGGCTGCCAGAGTCCTATCCAAGGAAAGAATACCAAATTCTGTTCAGATCAGACCAAACAGAACAAAGAATCTCACAGAGGATCAATATTTTAAGTATGCAAGATTTTTAACCATAAATAAGGGAAGAGCCACCATAATAATTAAAGCCGACCAATTTTGTGCAGAAGAAAATTCTCCTTTCACACTCATCTCTCCCCTTGCATTGTCCTTCCATTCAAAAACACCACACTAAGGAAGATCACTTTGGAAAAAAAATAAAATTTTAAAAGTGCCTATGTTTTTGTATGGTTTGATATTACGTTGCAATGGTAATGCTGCTTTTTACCATTATAATGTATGTATTCTCATGCATAATTACAGAAATACTTATATGTTATATAAATATTACATAAATTATATAATGTATACAGATTACAATAATATTTGTTACCTAGTCTCAAAATTTACAGATTACTTTGAAGATGACACAAACAAGACTATGTCAGTACAAAACATCTTTCTTTATAAATACCCAAAAGTAAAGAAAAGGAAAAATGAAGAGGATATATGCAAAACAACCTCAAAATTAATATGAAGTTAAAATGAAACATTTTTTAACAGACAGGAAGAACTCAATAGAGAACTTTTTTCTCATGGACAGTTGTGTAAAATACCACCTGACACCCCCATTCTTCTTTCTTTTCTTCTTTTATATCAGTTAATCACTGAGCTCATCTTATGGCTTAAGGCAAAACAATTTAAGATAAATAGTTCAATATATAGGATTTTACACAATAAATGATGCATCTTGCATGCATTTGCCTACTGTCAGGCTGATAAGGTCCTGGAGCTCAAGATTTAGGTTGTCAGGAGGGGAGGGAATTTTCATGAGTAAGGCTGTGTGCACAAGGCACTGTCAATATGTAGCTGATGAAAATTGCTTATGGGTTTCCAAACATGAGTGGGTATAGCAAGTTGGGAAACTCAAGAGAAGACACATTTAAATTAATTTTCACATCCTTAAATTGAAATGGTTTTGTTTCCAGCAATGTTGGTGATCTACAGGTCCTGTTGATTGATTTCTCTATTCACTCCCTTCATCCATATCACTTTTTTTTTTTTTCCTTAGCCTTGCCAGCGTTCATAGCTTAAAGGCAAATATACATCTACAGCTAATCTACCCACTTATGGTTGTCACCATTAAGAAGCTTGTAGTGCTTTTCTCAAGTGTCAGCCGACAGTACTTTAGGAACCTGTAGTAAATGCTGACTTTGTAATACTAGCAAGCATAAGTATCCATCACAGTATAAAAGACCTGACTGTCTGAATAACTCAGTCAGCATAGGCCAGAACCTATGCTATATAAATGACATAAAAATCATAAATAACCACAGCACAATTTTTGTTATTATGAATAACATTGTTCACCACTCATGTCAACATTATCAATTTCCTTAGACTTACCCTGAAACCTGGAACAACAAAGAAAACAAATACTGCAGTAGGCCAATGTTGTTGTTGTTGTTGTTGTTGTTGTTGTTGTGTTGTTGCAAATACAATGGTAGGTGATGTCCCCAAGAACAAATAGCAAATCACATTCTTTAAAACCAGTCGAAACAAATTGTATTCAAAGTATGCAGAAAATTTGTGAACAATTGCTGCTTTATAAAAGAGAATGTCTAGTGATTTCTGACCCCTAGTGCTCAGCCTTTCACATGAAGAGCCCTGTTGAAGCAGAGAAAATTGCACATTACTTTTAAGTGCACAAGCAGGGACTTACAATGCATTAACATTTCAGGGTTTTATGTACCTGTAAGATTAGAAGTGTGCTCAGCCCATCCTGAATGAGGTGCTCATTGGCTTTTCTTCTGTTTGGAGAATTGACTGTTTCAAAAAGAAAATTTTATTAAATTGTTCATTTCTCTCTGCAAGTTTTGATAGAATCTATCATATCTCATATCTTCTTTTTTCCCTTACACAATAGTGTGTGCACAATATATGCTTTTTAGGCTGTTCTGCAATAAGAAATAAGATAAAATATTCAGGTAGAAACTAATGTGTCATATATGCTTTTTATACCAGGAGACTCTATTTCAGGGGAAAAAGAAAAAAAAAAAACATGGCAAATTTTCTTATCAGTCTCCACACAGCTCACATTTGTAGACCAATGTCAATCCTCAAGTCTCAATAGTGTAGACTTAAACCTTTGTTTTTCATGTACTTTAAAGACAATGAATAGAGAAAAATACAGGGTAAAGGGGAAAATAGAAATGAAAAATGTCTGTCTCAGAACGATGAGATTAAATGCAGGAATGTTATGGTTGTTTAATATTACTTTATAGAGAAAATATTTCTCTTGCTTCTTCTGCCATACTACCAAGAAGAATGTGTTTATCTTCAGAAGCCTTTTGCTGAAACTATTTTGCTATTGCATATGTGGATTTAATGTCACTGGACTAGCATTTTAGGTTTAAGTTCAGGACCACCTGGGAATCCAGAAGCTGAGATATATATATATATATATATATAAAATAGGTATATTGATAATGTCCAACTTGATTTTATTTTAACTGTAGTTATATTTCTTATTCATCCATTTCAATTCAGAAAGTGGTGAGATCAAGCCTGCTTCATCTTCTCTTTTTCCCTTACCACCAACTCTTTCTTTCTTTGCCCCGAATCAAAAGTCCCATTCAGCCTGTAGCCATATGTGAGCAATCACAGCTTGACACAGGGTACTAATAACACCTACTCCAGCCATCTACTTTCAAATTGGAGCACTGCCATTGATGTGTGCTAGCGATTGCTCTGGCTTATGTAACTTGCACATGAACGGCAGTAGGCACCACGGGAGAATTAGCGGAGAGCCCCTGCTCCCTGAGACCAGAGGCAGCTCCGGGCTGCTAGCAGATGAAGCAAGGCCATTTGAAAAGGGAGCAAGGTCAGAGATCACGGTTCAGCCTGATTTCGTAAGTGGCCCTAATGTGCTCCATAAGTATAGATTGGCAAAAAGAGCCTGACTCAGACCCCAGACTAACATTTGTTTTCATTTTTCAGTGGGTTCACAACACACAGGGGTCATTGAACAGTTCCTGCTAGAGCTATTTAGCATTCATGGTCTGGAGGAAAATAAAGTCCTAACCTCTGACCTTTCATTAGAGTAGAGCACACAGGGGGTTAGAGGGGAGGGGGAAGAAAAGGGGAAAAAAAAGTGTTTTTCTCCCTCAGAAAATAAGTGACTCCTGTTCATGGTGCAAGTCTGGCTTGTCATTATTACAGGAGTGTATTTGCTGAAAGGAAAAGAAGTTTGAATATGTTATGAAGTTGTGTTTGTTTTCCTGAATGGTTAATTTCCCTTGAGTATAGATGCAGTAACCCCCTTCTTCTGAGTGTAACACTCACTGAGAACCATAGCATAGCCTGTCATGATGAAGGCCTGTGCTGAGGAGTAAAATATTCAAGTCCTAGACATCTAAGCTGGTCATTTTGTTGATGACTCCAGTGTTCACCAACATCTCATTCTTGAAGGGTTTTCACTTTATTTACATTTATCTTTTTCTTTTAAGGTCTCCTCTCTCTCTCTTTTTTTTTTTTTTTTTCCAAGAAAAAAAAATATATTTTTTTCCACTCAGATACATTCACTCTCTCTGAGAAAATAAAAAATGGTTTCACCTTGCATTACTAAAATAAATACCATCCATAAATCTTGGTCAGCACTATGTACAGTTCACTGCTGGGTGCTGGAAGGAAGGAGCAGCCTGTACATCTTTCTGCAAGCCAGCAGCCAGAAACAGTTTCAAAACACTTCACGTGCATTATGCATACCACCTATTTCAACAAAAGGCCTGATTTACCACTGTTTCCCCCAGCCTAGGAATTGATAGTGATGTAAATTGTTGATAGACTACAGCTTATGGATGAGAGCAGTGCGAGGAAATGAAGCAGACTGGCAGGCTAACAAAAGTACCATGCATCTTTTACCTCTCCTATGGACAAGGAGTGAAATTAAACCCACAGCCAAGAAATATGTCTACACCTGAGCCTGGCAGGGCAGGCCCTGGAGAGGACCCCACTTCTGGAACCTGCCTCAGGGTTTGCCATCTCCCTGCTGACCCCTCCCCAGCACAAGCTCTCTGGGCCAGAGAAAGCAAGCTTGCTCTTCTTTGTACCTGGATGCAGTTAGGTATTTAGGCACAACTCCAGCAAGCCCAGGGCAGACATCCAGGGGAATTTAAACCTGCAGCATGCTGCTAGAAATCTTTTGCCAAAATGATCCCTGCCTAAAAATCCATCAGAATGCCATTCCTGATGGCTTCTGTCCTATTTCAGAACTGCTTCATGTAGGGAGAAGTATATTTGAGAGGTTGGTTTAGTTTAGTGAGAGCACAAAAAGCCTGTGGATTAGGTAGAAACACATAAGCTGTGTTTGACAAAAGCACATTTGGATGGAGCTAGAGCTGCAACTTGCTGCCAAGATCTGCAGAGATAGAGGGATTGGTGCATATTTCTCTAGCCTTACTTGTATTTCTCTGCTTCTGCTGACACAGCTATACTAGATAATCAATAACTCTTGCCTATGGCATGTATTTTAAAACTTCTAGTTAAAATAGTTTAAAGAAACAGTGTATTTGTTGTGTAAATAATCAATTGTTATATTTGGGATATTCACATTTTGAAAGTTTAATTTTTCAGTTAAATGAGCATTTGTTAAGTAGCATTAAGTAGCATTGCTTCCTTCCCTCTATTGGTGGCCAAATTAATAAACCAGCAAAGAAATTTTGAAACCCATACCTGGGTGTTACATGAAAATTTAAATCAAACAAATTCAAAATCATGTGATTTCTATAACTATTCCCAATGAGAACTGAGAATTACAAATGCAGAAATGTTCACGTCTGCATTTGGGTTACAACTCAGCTGAAATTTGCTGGGGGTGAACGGGATAGAAAAAAAATACATATTATGCGAGTTCTCACAGTGGGGAATCTCAGTTTGGAAGGATTCATATGAAAGAATCATCACAGAAACATTCACCAAGAAATTAACTTTGAATTAGGACAAATTTATGAAACAAACTCTCCTCTCCTGAGCTGTAATGGAGAGCACAGGGGACCTGGTGAAGGCTGAGACATCCTTATGTGGGTGTTAGGAGCAGAAAATCCAGCATGTGGATGCGGTACCTGCACAAATGGTGATGAAACTTGGAGCACTGAAATCTGTGCTAGGTGTGCACCAAGGAGTTATTCTTAGTCCTGACTGAATTACTCTGGGGTGCAACCAAGGCATAGTTCAGCTCGATGAAGAGGTGTAACTCTCCAAAGTGGATTTCTAAGGATGCGTACATGTTTACAGAGTTTAACTTCAGCTGTCAAATCCTCCTAAATATTGTGGGGCTACAGGGCTTTAGGTATGGGAAGATACAAGAACTCAATATTCATGAAAAACGCATGGTACAAAGTGAAAGACTTGTGTCAAGACAAAGTGAAAGAGAGACTTGTGCACTGCCATAAGTAGGGAGGCTGTATAACCTTGCCTGTAGAGGAGAAAATGTAAAAGAAACTACAGATAAACGTTTCTGCAAAGAGCACTGCTGCTGATTACATCCTACTCTCAACACATTTATTCTGTGTCAACCTCTCCTGCCTTCAGCTTTCAGCTGTGGTTATCATCTATGTGAATCTAATAAACAACAACATCATTATACTGTATAAATAACTTTGAAATGGTGTAAGCAAGCATGAATTTAGATACAACATTTCGCAAGGTCTAGCCTCACTATAAAAACAGGTGAAACATACTCTTAATTGAGTTTTCAAAACCACATTCTTGAAGTCAGCTGGGCCCTTTGAGGGAGTAACATTAGGAAAGGCTTTTCTGAATCACACCTGGCTATGAATGGTAATTAGCCTTCTCATTATTTAGGTTGGAGAAGTAGACTCCTAACAAATTTGGCTCAATGGCTGAAAGAATTGGGGTGGTGGAAGTGGGCTCTTATTCTGAGCCAAAATAGCTACTTCTGTCAGTGCTTTGAAATTATGATGAGTACAAGCTGATTTAATAAAAATACATATATATTTTTTTTTCACTGGTGGTGTTGCAAAGCAAGTTACTTTACATTTGCCGTGAGCATACAGATAGTTATCACAGGTTAATCTGAGCTGTGCAAATGTCACTGTAAAAAAGACAGAATGCATATGGATAGTCTTTTCAGTAAATGGGAAATGCCAAAAAGAGGAAAGGAAAACCAGAAATTTGGGGGAACTTTAAAATATTTGTTTTTAGTGTGTATTTATTGCATGTTTATTTATTTAAGAATACAAAAGCCCGTTCATTTAGCTAGCTGAGTAAACATTGTAACTTAATATGTATTGGTGCATTTATAAGTTACATGCGTACAAATACGGTTTGAATAGTAATGGCTGTATCAAATAATGAAGATAGTGCTTCCTTACATACCATTGTTACTGAGTCTATTTGTCACCTTTTGGAAAAGTTGTAAGACAAGAAGTAAAAATTAAGCTTTGCCAATAGAAAGCCAAAGTGGTACTGACTCTTACACAAACCAGAACCCAGGTGTATGTAGCTTTTAACAAAAACCTAAGTAGTGAGTATGTAAGTGGAGTTCTAGCTCTGTGATACACACAGAAAAAAACTTCTAGGAGCAAAGACAAAAAAAAAAAAAAAATAGGGGTGTTCTTGGCAAGGTCTATCAGCATTCCTGGACCATCAGTTCTGCTGGCCAGAAAGCTGAAGGGAAACAAACGCTGGTGTAGACCACAGCCTCAATTCTCATGTCTCTCCTCTGCAACCTCCCTTGTACCTTCGCTAGCAGCCCTTTATGGAAAATGCATCCAAAGGACCCTGTTGGTATAACACCTACCTGTAAATGTTGGAGCACTGACTGTTAAAAACCTAGATGAAAACTAAGTCATGTGGTCCTTGGCTATGTCAGCCCGCTCCACAGGCTTGTGCCTCATCTCCACCAAGAACAATTCAGGAGTTTTGGTCCCTTGAGGCCCAGATCATAACCACAATGTGGGTTTCTAGGAATAAACACCATTCCTCAAACCTGGTCAGGGTCCAAAGCCTGTACCAGCCTCAGTTTTTTTGTTGTTTTATAATTCTTACTTTACAACATCTGCCTTATTTTATCCTCCCTTACTGGCACAGATCTTTGCCCCAATCCTATCTCAGCTCTAACCTTGCTAAAAATTTTGGAAATGTTGCAGATTTGGAAAGCAAATGTTTTTGTTGGAAAGTATGGAGAGGGGAAGGGGTGTAAGGAGATGGCCAGAAAAACTGGCCATTTAGGGAAAAAATACAGTATCTTTGTAAACATTACTTTAAACATTCTTTCATTGCTCATTCTGAGGTGGAGTATTTCACATGAAAGCCTTCTCCTTCTCCCCCACCTCTCACACTCCCTCCTCTCCCAAAGTTTTTTCCTACCAGACACATGGAAAAAAATATGTATATGTTTCCAGGATTTTTTTATTTTTTTTTCCCAGACCCTGAAGTTTCTAAACATGTTTTAGGCCCTGGACTTGCATATGTTTAGGAGCCTTTGTACCCACAGTGTGCTAAGCCTGTGGGAAGCAAACCCTTCCTTCCTGTGCAAAGGCAGGGTGAGCTATTCCAGACTGCTTTGGACCTGGAAAAAGACTGCTGTGCCCAGAAGTCTTTCTGTTTGTTTTGGTTCTTTTTCTTTTGTTTTGTTTTCCCCCAATTCTAGCAGCTGTTCTGTTAATAGGTGTTGCTTCATCCCACATACTTTTCTGCATTTATCTCCTTAGACCTTCTCAGCTATAAGATCTGTGCAAAGGCTTTGTGACAGATGCAATGGGGACTTGTTTGGCAAGGGCTCTTCGGCTTGCTCCTCTGTAACAAGCCATTGCAGTGAGAGGCTGGCTTGAACTGTTGCTTTGTGTTGTTGTTCCATTCAGTCTCCAACCACTGAAACACACCACAGGAATGGAGGCAGGTGAATTTAGTGTTAGCATATTTGTATGTGTCTGTACATGCATTTGTGTAGACATGGTATCCAGATGAATAGGGCTGAGTGTAGCCATGGAATATAACACTCACATCCAATAGAAAATACTGTTAGATCGTTATTTCACCTGCTATTTAAGGCTTTGCTGTATTTTCCTCAATGTCTCTCAAAACTGCCCGTGCAATCCTTTACCTGGTGGCTTATAGCCCTGGTTCATGCAGCTGAGATGTGAACTCATTCAGCTCCTCCTGCTGCCTGACTGTTTCTCTGTGCTGTTGGGGGTTCATGATAATGAAGAGATACAGAATTGGAACTGCCAGCCCACAGGCATGGAGCTGCAGCCCACAGGTGTGATACACATGGCATGCTGGAGACTTGGAAACTAGCAGAGTGAATGCTGTTCTTCCCCACTCTGTTGCACACATGTATGCAGATACACATACAGGCATGTAGATCAGGCATATAGATGAAGTAGTAGTTGACTTTATAGATACAGGAGGATATATATAGATAATAATAAATATGTATGTAGAAGATGCAGATCATACTACTGCATGTTCAAACATTTTGGACTTTTTAATAGCTTCTGGAAAAAAAAAAAAAAAGCATAAACATTGAGAATGGTTTCTATACATAACTATTTTATGTATTACCCTGCACTTTTACTAAGCCAATGTTTATATTTTTCTAAAGAAAAACTTATTTATTGATTCAAGATTTTGAAAACCCAGTATTCCAACAACTGCATTAACGAAAAAAAAAAAAAGAAAAAAAAACTTTAAACATCATTTGATATTTTGAATGACTTCAGATCTACATTTCCTGCCTACATTCCCTTTTTCTGAAGGGTTTATATGTTTCCTTGAGACACATGGGCCAATAAGTTGGAAGAATTGAGCCTTTGATGTGGAGAGCGGCTGGCCAGCTGGTGAAAGGCAGCCAAGTAGTAGCCATGTTCAGAGGTGGTCAGTCAGCTGGGAGCAGTTCGTGTGATCCAGGCTGGATGCTGAGGCCTGGCAAATGCTGGATAGCAAATGAATGGTATAGCTGGTTTACAGGATTTCATCAGGGTGCAAATCAAACTGTATGACCAGCAGCAAAGCTCTTTATTGCCCTCTTCAGGGACAGAAATCAGGAACCTTATTCATCAGATACTGAAAAGAAAATATGAGGAAAAGAAAGGGGGGTGGGTGTGAAGTGATCAGAGGAGTCCTGAAAGAATATAGATTTGTGGCAGTAAATCTTGACGGGCTTCTTGCTCTTTAAGAGAATTTTCGTTGTTCAATGATTTATAAAGCAGGCTGTATTTTAAGGAACTGACACATTTAATACCTTAGAAAAGTAAGGACTTTCTGCTTAAAAGGGACACCCTTTTACATGAGTGGTTTTTTTTTTGTTGTTGTTTGTTTTTTTTTTTTTTTTTTTTTTGTTGTTGTTGTTTTTTTTTTTTTTATTTTATTTTTCTAGAGGAGATAGAGCAGTATTTGCTGGAAAGATGTTACAGTTTTGCCAGTGTGTCTCAAATGTTACATATTGTGAAGTTATTAACAATTTCTTAATTTCTTCTTCTCACATAAAGACATTTAATTCAGTAAACACAGAGCAGGAAAAGTTTTTGTTTGTTTGTTTGTTTTAAGGCAATACATTCTATAGGGGGACTAGAAGGGAGGTTGTGATTTGTTTTTCTCAAAGGTTCTCTAGAAATAAATTATTTCATTCCATTGTGTTATCATTATTTTTAAATAGCAAAGTAGCTGAAATAACTAAAAGGCAGAAGGAAAATCATCAGGCAGAAAGCAAAAATAGAACTAGAGTTCCATTAGCAAGGCACCTTTCTCTGCTGTCTCAGCTTTTCAAGGCTGATGGGATGACAGCTTCTTGTTTAAATTTCCACAGATATCTTTACAGGCATATAAGCCATGAACTTATAACTGAGGTGCATACATTATACATGCATTGGTAAACAAACATTGATCGGTCTTTGGAATGCTTGATGGTAAACTCATGCTTCTTAGGCTCCTTGAATATTAACACCACCTTACAAAATCAAATGAGTTCAGATATATTTTGTGTTTCGTGGGGTATTTCTGGCTTCTGCCATTCAAAAATCTCAGATCATATAATATGTGCTGAATAAGGAAATCAGTTGGCTAGCTCCAGGTGCTGGGGCAGAGGGTTTCTTTTTGATGCATTAATTCAACATGGTATATATTTGCCATGTACTTCCACCCTGGAACATATGGAGGGGAAAAAATAAGATAAACAGGGGAAAAACTGCCAGGCTTGCATTTTTGACTGATCCTATGTCCCTGGCAGCTAACAGCAAAGCTCCTATTGCCTTCAGTGGATATATACTAGGAGAGCAGAAAGAGAATGCAGAAGGCTTAGGTGTTTTTTTTTGTTTGTTTGTTTGTTTGTTTTTTTACATATTTCAATAGGTAGGTGAGGTTGAAAATGCTCTCCTGCTCACCACTTAGGCTGTACATTCTCCACGCCATGAGCAGGACACCTCACCCTCTCTCATAGGGCTAAGTGCTCAGGCTGATCCAGCCACAGTCACTCTCCCTTCCCACACTCAATAAACACTGCCTTGGCCCTGCCATGAGCATCTCCCTGTGGTGCTCCCTGCTTCCCTGAGCAGTTCCCAGAGGACAGTAGGAGAGCCCAACAGCTGCCGCTGCATGGGTGCAGGGGGTCATGGTGAAGGCTGTAGCTCTCAGTAGCCCTGTTTCACTTCTTTGCACCCGATTATGAGCAAGTGTAGTTGAGATATTTGGGTGGCACTTGAGCAGCTGCTTCTGGGCTCCTTTGGGAAAGGAGAGCAGGCCAGGGAGATCTGCTTTACTGGCCAGATCTGACATGTTGGCTGCCAGTTCATATAAACGTGCAAGAACAGCTTTCTCACTCAGACCAAAGGGCCTCAGGGAGCAGTATCCTGTCTCTGACGGTGGCTAAGAACAGACACGTCAGGAAGGTCAGAAGGACAGGCAAGCATATAGCAATGCTTTCCTGGTATGCTTTCCCCCACCTCTAGTGTTCTGTGGCTCAGGGACTTCCTGGAGCAGAGATGATGCTGTTGCGCTCAGTAGTTGGTTAATTTTTCTTGCACTATCTGGTCTAATAACTTTTTGGAGCTGTGCAAGCTTTTGGCACCTACCACATCCTGTGGCAATGAATTTCCATAGTGTAATGGGTTAAAAAAAAGGTACTTCCTTTTGTTTGTCTTCAACCTGCCACCTGTTAATTGTATTTGGTGTCCCTTAGATCCGTTATAGTGACTGCCAGTTAATGCTCAATTCCTATGCACAGTCTGTGTGGCGTTCTTGATTAAACAGATCTCCATGTAGGTCCTTTCTGATTATTAACTGCTCCTTTTAGAGATGCTGTTCTTTAGCAAATGATATAGGACTTGAAAATGGTCTTAACATCACTGTTGCAAAAAATGATGGATGCTTTAAAAATCCAACATGCATTGCATGACTCCTAAATACATGTATTGTCTATTCTCCATTTCTTCAGTAATTTAAGTTTGTAATACTCCAGGTAGCATGGACTCTTCTGTTGTCCTGAATTTGTTGCTGGCTGGTTACAAATGCATAAAAATTACATGCCATATTTTACAGAGATGAAAAAATCATGAACATATACATGATCAATCACTACTGTAGATAATTTATCTCTCATTCAGGTCACCCTCTGTCACAAAAGTGTTTAATAGGAGGGAAAAAAAAAAGATTTTTTTTCTTTTCTTAATATGTGTATATCTTTGAAGATGAACATGCAGTATGTGATATGAGGGAACACTAAGCTTGATGTGTCTTCTTAATTTTAAGTCAATATGATATACAGTGCTGCAAGTGACAGGGAGAGGTGAATTTGATAAATTACTGGTTGTACAAGGTAAACAAAAAATCAGGACCCACAAAACTATAGCAGAGATCGGCTGGGAGGGAGAAGGAAGCTAAGTAGTTGGCTGGCTTCTTCTCTTCAGCTTAAAACTGCTGCTCAATCCCTAAAGTTGCCAGCTTGTCTGATGGCTTGGCAGAGTTCTGTCAGGAAATGTGTAAATTACAGCTTGTGGAAATGGAAAAAAAATACAGAAACTAGACTAATGTGGGAGAAGAGCATCTAACCTCACAAAATCAGTTTTTAACCTGAAACTGCCAGGCCTGGTTAAGGAGAAGGATTGGTTTCTTGTAACTTTAATCACATTTGAAGCAGTTAGCCTATTAAGCCTCGTTTAGTCCATGATTCTCTTAGCAGCTTTGATCCATGTCTGCAGCTCTTCCCCACATTAGGGGATGTGTAGCATGTGCAGCTGCAGAAAAAGAAGTGGGAAGAAGCCTTTTGCTCAGCGCTGCAATAAAATAGCTGCCTCATGTATGGGTCAGGGAGGGTGATGAAGCACTATCCCTCTCTGAGCATATGTGCCCCTGGAAAAATGACAGCAATCCCTCAGAGGGAGGGTTGGCAGAGGAAGTAAACAAACACTGCTTGGCTGGATTTGAGAGTCACACCTCTTAAATAACAATCCTGAAAGAATATTTTTTAGTCAGTCAGTGGTCAGGGAAAGCAGAAGCATCCAGGCTTTGGTTGGGTTAGAAATACTGCAAGGACAGGAATACACAAGATATTTTGGTACTTCTACAGTCACTTTCTGCCAAAAGCTGAAAGGGCCTGAAAATGGAGGACCTGAAAATGAAACTAGACCAAACTTTTGATCTAAAATATTTGTCACTTTTTTTGTTTTCATTTAATCCAAACCCACATGTTTCAACTTTATAAAGATATTTGTGTTTCTTTTTTCCACTTTCTGTGGTTTAGCTGCCATGGTGGAATTGAAGGGTTCTGCTTACACTGTACAAGCTCCAATTTAATACCAATTAAATATTCTGTAGATCATTGAAAAAGTGCTCTGGATTCCAATTATCTTGTTTCATGGTGAATATATTTATTTTCTTTCTTCATTCAATCACTCAACAGTCTTAAAAGCCTGTTGCAGCTATGCAGATGATTTCTGCTCTTTCCCTTGAAGTTCTGCAGGAGACAGGAAATCTTACCCTTAACTATTTCTTCCATGTAATGCAAGTAAAGATGCGTAAGCATAGGTCTATAGCCAATACCGTTACTTTGACAGATTCTGCTCTAATTTGCAAATCAGATTCTGTCCTGCCAACCTCAACATATCCTAACATTGGATAGAACAAGTTCAGGTTTTATGGCGAAAGAGCTGTAGCATAATCAGGCTCCTCTTTCATGTGTCCTTCTGGCCAAGAGCTAATATACAACTTCATATTTAAAGAAGGTTCCTTTTCCTAACTGGGTTTCAAAGTGGATCGGAGCTGGTTTTGACACACAAGAGCCTGCAGTTGTGTTTCTCAGTTACTTATCTGTGATGTGTACCTTACCTCTCAAGGGCGAAAAGCCATTGCTCATGAAAACATTCCTCAGACCAAGGCTGTTAGTTTTCCTCTTGGGTTCTGTCCCATCCATAGCTCCTTTGTGAAGTCGTGAGCCAGCAGGCAATAGGAATGAAGTCTTATGACATGGGACACATTTGTACTACTCCACAGTCCCGTCTGTCACTTTCCTCAGTAAATTCAAGAATTGAGTGACTTCTGTCTTAGCCTTCATCTCTCCAACTTTCAGGTCTTTGTCTTCCTCACTTGTTCACTCTCCTTCTTGTCCTTCCACCACCTCCATAATTTTCTGTGCCTTATCTCCAGCAGTTGGTCAACATTTTTCAATTTACACCTGAACTGTAAATTCCTACAAGCCCTGGAACTAACAGTGCAAGGAGAAAGAACGCTGGATCCATGAGACAAATGTGGGTACCATGAAAACAAAATAGTGGTGGACATCAAATTTTTATGTAATTCTTGAAAAAGAAATATCTCAAGGAATACATTTGACCTCCAACAAATGCTAGCCTGTTCTTAAAAGATTCTACTTAAGGGGCTCCACAGGGTCCACACACGGTCCTCTTCTCACTCTCCTCATAACTGGAATTATTTTGTTAGTATCTTTCATGCAAATAAAACCAATGCCTCTTTTCAGTTGAACAACTGACCACCATCTGCCTTATAAAAATCTTTTACATGTATGAAAACTTTCTATCTGCTGTACGTGTATACCCATCTAGTTCATGCTTGTTTTTGGAAGATGTTAGATAAAATGATGATGTACTCTTCTTTGTAATAGCATCATTTTAGAATTTGTAACATGAAGCTATGATTTAGTATGGGAGTGTGTGGATGGATGAAGGTTGACCATGTAAGAATTACATGTTTGGAGAATTTCTGTAGTTATTTGTTTCTGAGAACCTATAAATCATTCTTTTAATTAGAATTTTCTATATTACTAGTCAAAAGACTGTTCTATACTTTCTGAATCTATTGAGGAATTGTGTGCCCATATTCTGTCAGAATTGGTCATTTTTTCTGTGGCTGTGTTACTTTATATATAACACTCTACCTTCAGAAATTAAGTCCATTCTTCTACAATTCTAGATTCTAAAGCTGGTAAGATATATAAGTATACTTACTGGTATACTTGCCTTCCTCAGCAGAACTCGAGAAGGAGACAGTCTCTTTAGTGGTGCACAGTGAGAGGACAGGAAGTAATGCATAAGTTAAAACAAGAGAGGTTCAGATTGGGTATAAGAAGAATTTACTTTCCCATGAAGACAGACAAGTAGGAAGTGTAACAGTAGCCTGGGGAAACTGTGCGGTCTCCATCTTTGGAGTACCTTTCCTGTGATATGAGGACAGGCAGGGAGCACTGGGACTGTTTAGCCTGGAAGAAAAGATTGAGGGGAGACCTTATCAATGTGTATAAACATCTCAGGGGAGGATGTCGAGAGGATGGAGCCAGTCTCTTTTCAGTTGTGCCCAGAGAGAGGATGAGAAGCAACTGGCACAAATTGAAGCGCAGGAGGTTCCAAATGAATATGAGAGGGCACTTCTTTCCTGTGAGGGTGACAGAGCACTGGAACAGATTGCCCAGAGGATTCTCCAGGTTATGGAGTTTCCTTCTCTGGAGATATTCAAAACCCATCCTGTGCAATGTTCTCTAGGTGATCCTGCTTGGCAGGGGGGGTGGACTAGATGGTCTTCAGAGGTCCCTTCCAACCTTGGCTGTTCTGTGATTCTGTGACCATGGAGGCTTTAAAGACCCAACCGGATAAAGCCCTGAGCCTGATCTTGCAGCTGATTTGGGCAGAAGGTTAGATTAGAGACTCTGGAAGTCCCTTCCATCCTGAAGGGGTTTGTGATCTTGTGATCCTGTGACTGAGAAAAACCAGGACAGAGAAGCAAACAAAGGTTTCTGATGAGTTAAGCAAACCTCCTTTGTCATGCAGTATTAATTCAGTGATCAATACTTTCCAAAATCTCATTTTGCATAAACAGTAGAAATGTCCTATATTCTGTAGAAGATCATCTCAGTAATTTATTATAGAGAAGTATCAGGCTCTATAGCATTAGCTGCTGTGGGAGTTGCAACATGGAATGGTTGCTGTTTGGTGCTAGCATGTACGAAACACAGAGGCTGCATTGGATGTAGCCAGTGGGTGTGAGTACTGCTGCAATCAAAACTACTTTAGTCTTGTCATCATGAACAGAAAAACAACTAAGGCTTGGCTTCTGTAAAGGGAGATATAACTGAGTACCCACCCAAACAGAGAAGCAACAAGAAGCAACTCTACAAAAGAAAAAATAAAAATTAAAATTAGTATTTTACCTTGGTACATCTTGGTACAATAACAGGCATGAAAAATCTTTCTCTACAGATCCATGCCAAGTCATCTTTGTGGATTAATCTTCTTCCAGTCATGACTTCAAACAGAAAATTTGTTCACCCGTAACACAAACACTCCTGGTTCTTTTTGCAAACAAGGTGAAGTATCCTGAAAAGCATGGCTCTGCTCAGTTTAGGAAAAAGTGATTTCCGTGCGAATAGTGATAGCTCTTTCACTCCTACCACTCTTTTCAAGGGAATTAGTCAGAAAAGCAATCTACTGCAGTCTTTTACTAAAAACATATATTTATTATATTCATGTATTTATTTTTTAAATTAAAAATATTTAATTTGGCTCCAGTCCCTAAAATATGTCGCTGCATCTATTTAGGTGTTCTTGGGCTCTAGTGGTCTTGAGCTCCTCAGAAGCAGAACAGATCCTGTCTTCCTGCCTGAATTTCTGGTATCTCCAACATTTTATTTTCCTGCTGTTCTGTCAGTGAAAAAGTATAGGCAATGAAGTGCAGCCACAAGGTACACCCTAACAGATGCAAATCTATGTGCTTATTGACTCTGAGATGTGGATCTGGAGGAGCTGAGGGGACCCTTCACTGTGGTCTATCACTCATCATTATGTTTTGTTGTCTGGGCCACTGATTTTGGGGGGAGCATCAAGGAGCAGATGAGCCTGGACCATTTGCAGGGCAAGTACCACAGATGGATAAACAAGGAAAAGTTTTCACTTGTTGCAGGCTCAGGATCACTCTCTCCATTAACTAACTTATCTCTCAGAAGACTGGTCACCACTAAACACCTTTCACATCTGCTTGCCAGCTTCTTCATCAGTCAGCCATTTACCAGGAAAGCAGCTGAATGCTTTCTCACTCCAAAGGAATCAAACGGCCACACTTCCAGTTAGGAAGCATTGTTTTGTAGGGAACTCTGAGCAGAGATCAGAGCCACACTACTGAAACCTTTATTTCAGATTGATGATAATTGTTTCTGGACTGTCTTGCTCAAACCAGTTCTATTTCAAAAAAACCAAATTGTATGTATGTACATGTACATGCACGCATACAAAGCTTATTCTGTAATCACTCTGCATAGGATGCAAACATCTCTAGCTCTGTTTTGTGTATGTACAGGTCAGTTGGCAAAATTTTGCCACAGCAATTTAACAATCAAAAGCTGCAATGACTAAGCTTTGTTCTATTTTTAAAAAGTATATTTAAAATTAATGTGGCTTCCTGGGCCAGGTGCTGATGCCCTTAAGGAGTACTTAAGTGGCACTTCACTCCCTCCTGTAAGTCTGTTTCAGTCAGTGACAGTTGCTTAAAGAGTAAGAGTTAACTCACTGTCAGTAAAAGTTAGCAATAAATACAAGTGAAAAGAAAATATCGACCAGTGTTCCCTGCGTATACATGGTTGTTTGGATTTTTCTGAAGAAGAAAGGAAAATTATGAGTGCTTTAGTTGCAATCTTTTTATTTTTTATTTACTTTTTTTTTTAAATCTTTAGCTTTTATTTTTCCCAGTAATACACTGTCTACTGTACGCAGGCAAAATGGCCTCAGATTTACTACATTTGAAAGATTGTTTTTCATTCTTATGGTAAAAGCTGGCTTCTGCAACATAGCACTTGAGAATTAGATATTTTCCTGGAGGACAAGCCAAAATTTCTCACTACAATTTAGGCTCGTCACTGCTGCTTCTACCTTACTTCCCCCTTTACTTCAGCAAGCCCTCCCTTTCCAGTGTGCAAATCATAAGTTGTCAGTGAAGATAAAACAAAATGGAATATGGAGGTAGATTGGCCAAATATTTGGGTGAATGTTTTACCTCAATCCATAACACATAGTTTAAGGAGACCTGGAGTGCCCTGAAGACTCACAGTCTGCTTTTGTGACTTAGAAAATTATACGTAAAACGTGAGATTCTGATGGTAATTTTCTATGTTATTAGTAATGCTTAGGGAAATTTATTTTCTTATACTTCCACAGTCTGAAATGTAATTCTTTGGTTGTATGATTTTTTTTTCTTTTTCCTTTGCAAATGTAGTTTTCCTTTCAAATCCCATCTACCTTTACAGTTAAGACAGAAGTGTTTGTTAGTTTGTTTGTTTTTCCAAAAGAATGTGATGTGCAGGACCAGACCTGTCAGCTTTCACTTATTTCATATGAGACTTATTCATTTTAAAGCAGCTTATTAAAGCACACTATCTCGCTCCCGCAAGAAGAAAATATTGCAGTGTTATTCAGTGAGATTTCTCACTCATTTCACTGTCATTGCATGAGATTTCCTTTTGAGTAGAAGTAACAGAAAGATGCTCTTTGTGAGACCTCAGCTTTGTTAGCAGTATGACATCCAGTGTGCATCCAGGGAAAGTTCTGCCTTCAGAAAGAGTGAAAGAGTTCCAGGTCCAAACTGGGAGGAGCTTTTTTTTTTTTTTTTTTTTTTTTCCAGTGGTGGGAAGAATCTCCATATTCCAGTTTTAGGAATTGTATTTATTGTATTTTTAAGAAAATATCCTCATGTTAGTGAAAGTCTGTATCAGACTGAGGTCAGAGAAAAAATGGGTGAAGGTCTTTTGAGCAAAATATGCCCAGCTTTCTAACACTGCTACTAAGAATTTGAAAGAAAAGAAAATATTTCACTGCAAGCATACAAAATATTTCACTACAATAAATAAAATAGTAATATCTGCATTTAGTCTGCCATGATAGCATATAATCCACAGTATAAAATAAGTCTGATCATAATAAGTGTATGGAAAATGTAAGATGGAAAGAGAAAGCAAGCTCATTTTTATACAGCAATGCATTCAGAGTCTGGGAAAATTTAGCAGCTCCTAATATCTTTGGCAAACCACTCTAATGTGCTGGCACCTCAGAAACGTGGCCCACATTACCCAAACGACAATATATTCCACCACAGCCATCATCAGTGGCAGCTAGTCTTACCACAAAGACATTTCTCAAAGTTGAACTCAGGTGTGTGTGCAGACACCAACTTCCCAGTAGCCATCGCAGGACAATAGGCAATCAAAGCTGTGGAAATGAGTGTAAAAGTCTCAAGCATTTTGGTAAAGGACATGTCCTGATGTGTGGGATCATGGCCATGACACACTGTTGAATGGTGATCTTTCCCTTCTATATCCAGTCTGAACCTGGCAAAGAACTTGTTGAAACTAAACTGACAGAACATTTTGAGAAAAGTACAAGAGCACAATTTGCTTCAGAAATGACCAGCAGATAAAGACTTGGACCTCACTGGCATAGATGACAAGTGGAATTTGCAACAGATTTTGGTTCTGCTCTCTTTCTCCTCCCTCTCACTTCCTATTGCAAAGGAACGCAAGTGAATTCCTGAACTTTACAATGATCCGATAGAGAGGAAAGCATACAGGCTTTCATCTTTTTCCTGCTCTTATCACTTCCATGATGGACTGATTAGAATTTAGCTTTTAGCAAGACCTGTCAGTCAGCAGCGGGATCAAATGATCTGTCTCCATTCACCATGGGGGAGATCTGGGGACCCCAAATGTGTAATAATGTGAGTACAATTTAGGACAGGTCAGACAGAAACTTTATTAACTATGATCATACCAAGAGAACATTTGGACAGCATTTCCCCCTTCTGCTCCCCTGTTCTCTCTGCCAAGTGATGGAAGAGACCCTACTTATTTACTGTCTCAGGAAACAGAAAGAAGTAAGGAGAAGCAATCACTTCAGGGTATCAGCCCTGGGAGGGTACTCCTCAAGTAGTTATCTAACTGCCACAATTCTAAAAAGGAATTGAACAATAAATAATGTGACAATATTGGAGATGGATTGTAGATAGTAGAACTTGTAGGATTGTCACATCCAATGTTAGCTCAGAAGTAGGGAGCTGGAACAATCAGACTGTTAGTTCTTAGTTGAAATGAATGTTCTTTTAGTTAGGATAAATTTATTAGCCACCTCAAGTCTTATATATTAATAATTTTACCAGCACAACCAGTTAAACAGATGTCTGTGCTCGTTACTTCAGCAGGAACTGTGAATATACTGCTTGTTCTTTGACTGATAACTAGGAGCTTTCTTTCGGAGAATACAGTCTGGAAGGACTTAGAGAAAAGAGGAATTGTGTGTATGGTTGGAAATAAGACAGATGCCCTCATAAACACACCCACATAAGCATTGTGCTTTCTTCTTCCCAGGAAGGAGGTCTCTCATGCCTTGATGTGGCAGCTGAGAAATTAGTCCATCATATTGAAAAATTGTCCAGATCAAAACTTCAGACATTTGTGCTACCAGAAACATGATCAGTCCTAGCCAGTAAATCATAGCATAGTGTTTTGGACAACACAAACTCTTCAGCATGTTAAAATGCTATTGACTACTGGCAGTGGGATAGGATTTGTGAGGCCTTTTATAATCAATCTCTTTGTATATAAGTAGGTGATAAATTATAGTCTGAGGAGTTATAGTTTGTCTGTTGGCTAAGGACAGTTGTTTTTAATAGATTAGTGGAGTAGATCCTACACCTTTTGCAAGCTTTGATCTTTGGAGTCTAAACTACAGCTCACACAGGGACAGAAGCATAAGACTTTCTTCTGCAGATCAGATATGATGGATACCTGTATTCATACTGTATGTTCTCTCTCCTTTACCTGATCATATTGCAGACCACTAATTTGAGTGTTTTTTTTTTTTGTTTTTTTTTTTTTTTTTCCTAAGTTACATGTAACTATTTTTTTCCACATCCCTTGTTCTCATTTTTATGTGATTTTTAGTTTTTCAGTTTTTCATTTGTCAAATAAGAACTTCTTAGGTAAATAAACTCTTTTTTTTTTTTTTTTTTTTTTTTTTTCCCCAGCTTGTCTGCTATTCTCTATGAGGTAACAATAACAAGCAAAAGTTATGAAAAACAGATACTGATAGTTGTAAAACATTTCAGACCAGAAAGCATTCAGTCTTCTGTCTGTCTGTGAAACAGAAGAAAAAGATCTATCTTTTCAGAGGCTCTGACTTTGAGACCCTAGCTTAAGCAAAACCTATACCTCAGCCAGTCCCACAGCTGCTCAGTCTAGCATCAGCTTTCTCCAGCTTTTCTCTAGGGAGCTTGTGGTGTTAAAAAGAGAGGGTACTTACTCTTCCTCTGTGCAAGACTGACAGACATCGAAGAACATGTCCCATAAATCCCTTAGCAGTATGATATGCTCATATGGCATCTTGACAACATTGGCTGCCAGGTCAAATTAAAACAACCTTCAGCTTGCTCTGCCTTGCTGCAGAAGATTCAAAGAGCTCTTCCATCAAACCATTTCAAGAAAGGTGGTCTAAAACCTCTGTTGGAAGGATTACTCCTCTGTGTAGGATTGTGCACCTGAATCCATGTTGGTTACAAACAGTTATTTACTAGTTTGACATTTGCTGGATGAAAGGCAGTACCATTCAGAGTCATGTCATTTTGGAAAAGGCTCAGGTGGTTTATGGGTTTGGTAATGGAAAGTCTGAGGTGTCTGCGTGCCAGACTGGTACAAAGGACACTGACAAGCTCAGTGGCTGGTCAGCAGCTTTTGTTGTCTATATTGGTGAATTTAATTCCTGCCTGCTGTAAAATGTACTTTGCATTGGAATAAGCTTTATCAACAGGTAAATAACTGAAGAGACAGGAAATTAAACTGTCCTCTGTGTAGCTTTTCATCTTTAGCAGTCACTGAAGTATGCAATGACAAACCTCTCTTAGTCAATGAGTAAATCTCACCTCCAAAGCAGGACTATAAATTCCTTCCCCAGTACTATGCAGAATTGTCTCTCACAGTTGAATCAGGCTAACAAAAATGTTTGAAGGTTTGGTGAGACAAATCTCTGAAAAAAGGAGAGAGTAGCGAGAGAGTAGCAAGAGAGCAAGAGCAAAGCTCTATACCGGGGATTGGGATCTGAGAAAGTCAATATCATAGAAGACTGTTCAAGAGGACAGTTCAGTTCCAGGTGGGAAAAACAAATATGTAGATGTTTTGTTGTACCAATAGAAGTCTTCTCTTTGGTATTGTGGCAGAAATTTAAAATGAAGTAGCTCTTTGTTGTAAGAAGGATCTGCATCTCCAGAGACTGGTGGTTAGAAACCTTCTGCTTCTCAGCATGGCTGTATTCATGTTTCCCTTTTACCTGTTTGTTCTGCTGCCAGGACTGCTTGATAAAGTCAACAGCTTTCCTCCAGCTGTGTACATTTATCCTGGGCAGTCTTATTTCTTTTAAGCTTTCATTTAGATAGGCTAAGCAGACCTAAGTCACTTTCTTGTGTGACGGTGCTTTCATTCTCCTGATTGGTAGCATGGATCTCCTCTATTACCAATTATATTGCTTTTAAGTGTGTATTGTCAGAACGCAGTGTGGAATCGTCCTGTTTGGATGCTATCAGAGACTTCTCATAAGCTCATGAATGCTTTCTTTTGCTCTGCAAGAGATAGTTACTATGTACCTCAATGGGCCATAAGTATCTTTCTTATAACCATATGATGGTGCTAGCACTAACCATACTGTATGTGACTAATATGGACATGTCTCTGTCCTCTCTCATTTCTTCAGTCGATTCCATCTCATAACAGATATTTTTTATTAGAAGCCAAGATGCATTATTTTATATGAGTATTTCAACATTTTTAATCTGCAAGATCATCAAGATCTTTCTGCCTTCTTTCCTTTAGTGTTCCATATTGACAGTGTTTTTTGTCTGTACCAATGGCTAACTTTCATTCACACTTCTATTTTTTTATCAGTAAATAATAAAATTAAATCAGTCCCTGACTTGTTCCTTGGGGAAACAGTTCTCCTGAAAGGCAGTCACATGTATTACCTCCCAGTTGTACTACCTGAAGAAACAAAACTCAGTTTGCAAGGCATCCATTGAGCCAGACAGAAGTGAAGAACATGGGCCTGCAGGTTGAGGTGAAGGAAGTTATCAAGAATTGCACTCAGAGCAGTGGAAGAAAGAAACTAGTGCCTTGATGGCGAGCACCTCCTGTCAGATATAAGCATTTTCAGTTCCTCTGAAACCATTGATCCTGAGGGCACTTACCATCTTGCAGAAGGAATTGTACTCCTTACACTGGGTACTGCTGGAACACCAGAAACACTGCTGGAGAACCTCAGAGTAGGAATATCTGTTTTTAAAAAAGTTTCCACAGAGGCAGGTTTTCAGAACAATGTTGCTTTCTACTGTTTGAGACCCAAATATTGCTGCATTGTGCTCTTTCATGAGAACCTGAATGCAATGGGGAGCAGGAGTATGTTTGTTTGCCTTTTTCTCTTTATTGGAGAATGGATTTATGTCAAAATAAACAAACAGTGAACAGCTAATAGATTATATATATTTAAAAAAAAAAAAGTTTTGAATCTTATGTATTTTAAAGTGTCAGTGATAGAAGTTTCATGTGCATATAGGAACACACTTCCTCTATTGCTTGTGTTTTTATAAGTTTTTTCTTTAAGGAAACCATCATCATTAAAAGTGTATGAGTAATTTTTTGACTTTGCTGAATAATTTTAATTTGTATTAAAAACAACAACAACAACAACAAAACAAAAGTAGCTAAACATATCCTATATCAAAATGCTGTCTCTCTGATTCTGGTATTATTTAATCCCATGTTTAATCTTTCAAACCCTCCTGGAGTTTACTGTTAACCAAAATTGTCCCATTTACACTCCAGGACAAATTCTTTTGAAATACAACCCTGAACTTCATCCCAGACTGCAGGAAAATATCTATCCACATCTGAAGAGGATTAAATGCAAGCTCTCCAAAGCCTTGTCTATCTATCAGCAACCCTGAAAAGCCTATCACTACATTGTCTAGACACTGAGATAACCCCCCTGATGGAAGCAGATGGCAAAAACCCTTCCACATCATGGATTTGCATGAAAGTTATAATGACACAAGGTTAAATTAACAGTTTATTGGCAAAGCTTTTAATAGGAAAAGGACAGTACCATACTTAGATACATGCAACAGAAGAAAGTAAAGAGTTTGAGGGTTTTTTTTCTTAATGCTAAAGATTGATGTACCCAAGCCCCAACTCTAGCAATAAGAGAGAAAGAGAGAGAGAAAGAGAGAGAGAGAAAGAGAGATATAAAGAGAGAAAGAGAGAGAGAAAGAAAGGGAGAAGGAGAGAGAGAAAGAGAGAAAGAGAAAAAGAGAAAGAGAGAGAAAGAAAGGGAGAAAGGGAGAAAGGGAGAAGGAGAGAGAGAAAGAGAGAAAGAGAGAAAGAGAGAGAAAGAGAAAGAGAGAGAAAGAAAGGGAGAAAGGGAGAAAGGGAGAAAGGGAGAAAGAGAGAAAGAAAGAAAGAAAGAAAGAAAAAGAAAGAAAGAAAAAGAAAGAAAGAAAAAGAAAGAAAGAAAGAAAGAAAGAAAGAAAGAAAGAAAGAAAGAAAGAAAGAAAGAAAGAAAGAAAGAAAGAAAGAAAGAAAGAAAGAAAGAAAGAAAGAAAGAAAGAAAGAAAGAAAGAAAGAAAGAAAGAAAGAAAGAAAGAGAAAGAAAGAGAAAGAAAGAAGCCATGCCAGGGGTTCCAGAGCAGATTTAGATCTCAAGAAAAGAAATTAAGGAAACTGAATATCCAAAACTTGTTGCATTTCCTTCAAATAAACACATACGGGAATGTATTTATTCCAATGAAAGAACTCTTCCTTAACATTGAATGCAAGAGGAGTCAGAGTTTCATTTAAGACTTAGTAATAACATTTAAGACCTTAGTAAGCCAGCATGTGAACATCGATGAATGGTTTATAGGCTTAGATCCTAAATACTCTGAAACTCCATATTTACTCATGCAAGATCCCATTGACCCTAACAAACTCTGACTGAGTGCAGATCTTGGGACTTCGTCTTCCAACTCTCCAGCTGAGTACAGTCCTCCAATCAGAACAATCTATATATAAAGGAACAAGACCACAAAAAAGGATTTATTTCACTTTTTCACATTCTCAAGTTTCTACTCACTCCACTCATTCTGAGTAATAGTTTGGATTCATCCTCAGAAATGTGGATGTATGGTCACCCAACAGGACACTGCAATGCCACTGACTGTGGTGATTTAAAAACTTTTCCCTGGAGTCAAAGACAGGTTTCTGGGGCTCTGTAACTTATTAAAACAGAAAAGGAAATATATGTGAAGGGAAGGATATAAAAGCACATGAAGCTGCCATTTACTTTATTGGAAGGAGACATGGTATATATTCTCTCACATTTGAGAGAATAACTATAGACATATTTGAATACTTTTCTGAGGATGTTATTTGGGGTGAGATAAGAAGGAAGTGGAGACTGGCTTTATATATTTGATGAGAGTCTTTGTGCCTTTATGCCAACATTGGTATAGCTAACATGTCACAATGAAATAATTTTTTCTAATTTGTTGTAAATGGATATAAAAAATAATCCTGGGATTCATTATATAAATGAAATAAATATCTCTGGGGACCTCCTTTTCTAACAGCAAGGTTCACAAAAACTGAGTATCAGGCAGTTTTAGTTCAATGTAACATATTTTCAGGATACTTTGCTAAGCAACTGGAAAAAAAGATGTTTTTGCTGTGTATCAGAGTAAAGGAGTCCCCTGGTTGATAAGGGAACATCAACCCATTGACAGAACTGTTTCAGAAGTGCAGATCTGGAGAGCAATTGTTCTCACCCCTTTTTCCTGTCTAGACTGACCTTCCCTACCCTTCCCCTCAGTCAGGACAGAACATTTATCTTTTTTTCCCTTACAGATGCAAAAACATAGATGGTTGGATCCTCCAAGATTAAAGATGGGGCAAAGCCCTTACCTTTTACCAAGTAGCCAGGAAATATCTTTGGGATAAAACGTGGTGGTTCAAATTCTACCTCTGGATGGTACTTTGAAATTAATTAGACATTTCACCTGAACTCAGAGCTGCAGTGCACTGAGCACTGTGTGAACATAAATCTTCACTCCAAAGAGTGAACAAGCTAAAAGACTTCAGTAAATAAATAAATAAATAAATAAATAAATAAGCGAATTCCTTCTATCTAAACTAATGACAAGCATTTACAAATTTATTTTCTACATTTAAATGATAGAAGACTAAGGTGTTTAACAAACTAAGGAAGCCCATCAAAATAAAGAGTAATTTAAAACCCTCTCTTAAATAATACTATCCCAGACTTCTTTTAGTTTAAGAATTCTATCATCAGGACTTTGATAAAAAAAGGCCAATAGGTAACAAACAGCTTTTTTTGTCTTATTTTCTTTATAATATAGACTATACAAGAAGAAAAGATGATAAGTATTTTGGGAGCTTTAAGATAAAGTTAGGGAATAAAGCAAAGATACAAGATTCTCCATAAAAGAGAATGTATTGGTACAATTGTCCCTGTCTCTTAGTTTCTGGAAAAACTAAGGTGTCTATTATTGGCATAAAAATAATAAAGTGTGTTTAGGCAAAGTGAGACAGTATAAGAAATACAAATTTCATATTTAATCTAATACCATACTCAGAAAAATCCAAACCAGAATAGAGTCACTCTATCAGTTGTGGCCACTTAAAATAGGAGTTGCTTTGTAGTGGGAATCTGCTGTCACAGATTTACCCTTTTTGGTACAATAGAAATAGCAAACTTTTGACTTTGACTTTTTTTTTTTTTTTTGACTGCTGACTTTCTTGAGGAAAGTATTTTCTAATTTGATATCAAAAAATAAGGTGTGTGGAGAGAAAACCAACAGTATGAGGAATTCAAGTCTCTGCACACTAACGTGCAACAGCATTACATTTTTCCGCCTCAGGCAAAGGTAAATATATATATATTATATATATAATATATATAAATATATGTATATAACAGTTACAAGTCTCTGGGAACAAGAGAAAAAAGGGAAAAAAAATCAAGGGAACATCCCTTCAAAGTATGTCAATAGAAACGTGGTATTTCAAAAGAGATGTGGAAGGGAGGACAGGAAGCAGACATAAGATTGGTGACAAATCAGAAAATGACAGACTTTTGAAATTTCCTGCTTTTTCTAGATATTTCCCAGCTATGGATTGGAAATGACAGTAACTTACATCGGAAGACCATCTCTCCATCTGCACAGTTGACATCATTGTGTATAGATGCAGGTATGTGGTAGTAGCTTAATGTCTGGGAGTATCATCATCTGGGGTTTTGAAAAGAGACATTAATATCTCTGCATAGGCTGAGACAAAGCTGTGTTTTCCTAATGTTTTATTTGAAAGAAACATGGGAAAGAAGGATAGCAGGTGGGTGGTGGAGAAACAGGGGAGAAATCTTGCAAATGCTCTTCATAATTGTAAAAAAAGAGAAAAAAAAAAAATAGAAAAATATATTTTCTGATGATTTTTTTTCTAATATCTAAAAAGGGGGATAATCAGCTCAGCTTTGAGGGGATTTGCTATCCTTCCCACTCAGACAAATAGCGATAACTCACACTTCACAAGTCTCCCAGTAACTATTCTCTAATCACTTCAGTAAGGTTAATAATTATCCCATAAAATTACCTGGCACTTGAACTGGCAACCAGTTTTACTGCCTGGAGGTGACTGTTAAACAATCTGTGTCTATTGGCAAGCAGCACTGCATGCAAACCCCTTCCCCCATGATGGGTATGTGAAATCGCATGGCACATTCAACCACCCTGATTCATTACTTATTTTTGTACCTTGCCTGTGTTCATAACCTTAGATACCAGGGGATATATGAAGTGTGTCCTCCAAGGCAATATCCAGTCCAGTTTGGCACTATAAACGTAAATATATCACTGATATCTGTGACTTTGTCAAAGGCAGATGAGGTCAAACAGTATAAACCCAGGCTTTAAATCATAGCCATAAGGAAGATATTTATCACAGCTGCTTTAAGCATCTCTGTGATATGCCCTGGTTCAAAACCTGCTTTTGTGATGTCCCAGATGTGATCATATGCTGTGCATTGTTCGATCTTGATCACTTTGCCTCAGGAGGCAATGGCAGGAACATTTGGTGAGAGTGCAATTCAGGCATGGTATTTGCAAGAGGCAGATATTATATTATCTAAACAATTGTATTATTTAGAGATTTGGACATATTCTGAAAGAGGTATTAATTATTAATGGTGGTGTGACTGATATTGGTTTGCTTTTATTAGGCAAGAAGGCCATGGTCTGATTTTGAAAAAGGAGGCCAGTGCTGCTCAAGGAGGTGGTGAATCCCCTACACACCCTATAGCAAACCCATAAATGCAGGCAACCCACACAATCAATGTATTATCTCAAGACTGCAAATAGTGTGTTAATTTCTGATATCTATTTTGACATGGAGATTTCTGCTCACCACAGGCTCATTCCACATTTGGATGCTGAAGGCCAGCTCTCTCAGCAACCGGGTTTGTGTGGAGCTGACCTTTGCAAAACAGGAATCAAGCTGATAAGCCATCTCAGTTTTGGTCACTGTGACTTCTCTCTGCTTTCAATTTCCAGATTTTAACTTGTCTATCCAATGGACTTAAAAGAACTGAAAAGAATATTGAACAGAAAAGAGCAGAGTACAGCTCTAAGGAACCTCATCATTTCCAAGCACCCACCAGTAAAAATCTGCCTGCAGGGAATATTAGTTGATCGCAACACAGACTCTCATAGAGAGTGGCAAGTGAAAACAATGAGCTAATTCTCAGAGTATTTGCTATATTTTATTACTACTGCTGCACATTTGTGAAATGCCTATTTACTATTGTGGTTCGTGAACCTGCAGGCAAATATACATTGACTTATGGTGATAATGTGAACTGACACTTTTGTGCTCACGTAAATCCAGGTCCAGGTCTAGGATTATAGGCAAGGGATGAGCTATTCCTTTTGAGATGTTTGCTGACTGTCACTAAAAGGTTCCTCTCAGAATAGTTTGTTATAAATGGGTCTCAACTGCATTTTAATGTTGAGCTGGATGTCAAAACAGAATGTTTGGAGGACTTTTGAATTCAAGCTTTTTTATTTGGATTTAGACATGACTTTTCATTCCAGACAATAAAAATTACCTATTTCTTGTCTATTGCAAGGATAGAAAAAATCCAATGCTGTTTATCTCTGCAATGTAGCTTGCAAAGGAGACTTCAAAAGCAGAAGAGGCTAAAGTAAACAAAATCATTTTTTCCAGGTAGATTCTCTGCCTAGTGTTGGAATGCAATGGAGCTGGGTGACATACATGTATCTTTGTGGCATCATAATTTTAACATTAATTAGAATTAAAAAGTTAGTAGCAATTGAACAAGATTAGTCCACAAAATTAGTGTAAAAGGGTCTGAATACACAGGCTTTATACAGGATCTTAAAGTTGTACAAATACAACAAAACATTTCTGCATTCCCTTGTAATTCTTGGCATAGATGAAGACAAGCTTGTGGCACATGATTGGCTAAGCCTGCATCAGCAAAATACTCTGTATTTGCCTTTGAGTGTACAAGCAGTCATGTTTTGAAAAGTTAAGTGTGAAATGAATTCACTTCCTTTTATTCATTTTACCTAGTTTCAGATACCTTTTAGTGCTTTTCCTGAATACGACATTTTTGGTAGAAACCTTTTTCCTTGTACAAAAGATCCAATTATTAAGGGAGAGCTTCAATTGTAAATCTGCCTTGTGAATGCATATGGATTTCAGCTGCATTCAGGAGACCGCCTTCTGTAGTTTATAGGATGTTGTGGACAGGGAGGCTGGATGCTGTTCCTTGCTTTCTAGGTAGTCTATTGCATGAGCGAAGGAAAGCCTACTCAAACTCTGTGTTCCTCAGTTTACTTAAAACAGCCAAAGAAGGATGTCTCATTTTCATAGAATCATAGAATATTCTGTGTTGGAAGGGACCCATAAGGATCATTAAGTCCGACTCCTGGCACTGCACAGGTCTGCCCAAAAGTTCAGACCGCATGACTAAGAGCACAGTCCAACCACTTCTCAAACTCTGACAGGCTTGGTGCAGTGACTACGACCCTGGGGAGCCTGTTCCAGTGTGCAATCACGCTCTTGGTGAAGAATCTCTTCCTGATGTCCAGCCTAAACTTTCCCTGCCTCAACACCATTCCCGTGGGTCCTATCACTGGCATTTACAGAGAATAGGTCACCTACCTCTCCATTCCCCCTCACAAGGAAGTTGTAGACCATGATGAGGTCCCCCCTCAGCATCCTCTTCTCCAGGCTGAACAGGCCCAGTGCCATCAGCCACTCCTCATACGTCTTTCCCTCTAGGCCCTTCACCATCTTTGTCGCCCTCCTCTGGACACTCTCCAACAGTTTAATGTCCTTCTTGAACTGTGGTGCCCAGAACTGCACACCATACTTGAGGTGAGGCCACACCAGCACAGAGTAGAGCGGGACAATCACCTCCCTCAACTGACTAGCGATGCTGTGATTGATGCATTCCAGGATACGGTTGGCCCTCCTGGCTGCCAGGGCACACTGCTGGCTCATATTCAACTCGCTGTCAACCACAACCCCCAGATCCCTCTCTGCAGGGCTGCTCTCCAGTGTCTCATCACCCAGTCTGTACGTATTGCCAGGGTTGCCCCACCCCAGGTTCAGGACCCGGCACTTGCTCTTAAACTTCATGCGGTTGGTGATCGCCCAGCTCTCCAATCTGTCCAGGTCTCTCTGCAAGGCCTTTTCACCCTCATCTGAGTCTACAACTCCTCCAAGTTTAGTGTCATCAGCAAATTTGCTCAGAATACCTTCTAGTCCTACATCCAAATCATTTACAAAGACATTGAAGTGGACTGGCCCTAAAATGGAGCCTTGAGTGACCCCACTAGTGACCATCCACCAGCCAGATGTGACTCCATTAACCACAATCCTTTGAGCCCTGCCCGTCAGCCAATTGCTCACCCATCCTATGATGTTTTTGTTAAGTTGTATGCTGGACATTTTGTCCAGTAGGATCCTGTGGGAAATCATGTCAAAAGCTTTGCAGAAGACCAAAAAGATCACATCAGCTGGTTTCCCTTGGTCAACTAGATGGGTGATCTTATCATAAAATGAAATCAAATTTGTTAGGCAGGACCTACCTGGCACGTCCTCATGGACCCATGTTGACTGGGATCAACGACAGCATTGTCCCCCAGGTGCTCTTTAATAACTTCAACAATCATCTTCTCCATAATTTTACCAGGCACTGGCATGAGACTGACACGCCTGTAATTGCTAGGGTCTTCTTTCTTACCCTTCTTGAAAACTAGGACAACGTTTACCAGCTTCCAGTCTACTGGGACCTCTCCAGATTCCCAAGATCATTGAAAAATAATTGAGAGAAGTCCCACGATGACATCAACCAGCACCCTGGGATGGATCCCATCCGGACCCATGGACATGTGAGGTTCCAGGTGGAGCAGCAAATCCCGCACACGTTCAGGGTCAGTTGAGAGTTTGTTTTGTTTCGGGCTGTGCAATCACCTGGAAAATTCATAGCAAAACCTCTAGCTTGAAAATTGTCCTTGCTGGATTATGCTGTGTTGTCATCAGAAACTTCATAACTTTTAAGTTCTAAAATGACTGGCTAATGGCCTAACTGAAGTGAGCACAGTGCAAACTAAGCTCAACTAGAAGAGTTATAATATGGCTTTGTACCATCACAGAATAGGTCAAGGCAGAACTTGTAAGCACTGATACTTCTTCCTGAGAGAGCAAAACAACTGGGTTTTGGGCTCCGAGGATGAAAACACACCCAGTGAAGTCACCAATCTTCTAAAAACCTATTTCTTGTCGCCCCTTACTATCTAATTAACAGGAACATCACATATTTCTGAAAAGACAGTGGGTGAGTTGTCAAATGCAACAGAGAGAAAATAATAATTTCAGACAGAAAGAAAGTCTATGTAAATTATAACACCCACCCTTTTCTATGCTAAACCACAGCTATGATCATTTTAGGTGATTTTTCCATGGCATTTTAAAATGAAATGTGATTCTCTTGTTCATTTTCTGGCAATATGCCCTGAAATATTCCATTAAGTGTTTTCAATTACTTGCTAGTCCCAATAGGATCTCAGTAAGAGATTTTTAAAAGGTATCTTATCCAGTACATTATCTAATGCAGTCTGAATACTATCAATATTGCAATAAATAAAGGTAAATTAAGTTATATATATATATATATATATATATATATATATATATATATAAAAGTGTTGTAGTTTTGAATGAATAGACTGGGTAGTGTCTGTGGAGATGCATATATGTACTCTTCTCCTTAAAGAAGGGTTTCAGGACTTGGCACTGGTGCAAGATTTTGTTTAATATCTCATTTTCACTGCCTAATATCACAATCTATTTCAGGAATAAAAACAAAATGAAACCTAAACTACATTATTATTTATGAAAGCTTAGATGAGTGTATTTTTGAAACATATGGAGGTACATTATCTGTATTATGACACCAATTATTACTTAAATGCTGCATGGAAAAGGCAGCTGAGAGATGCAAGTAGAAGCACACTTGAATGCTTGACTTTTCCCTGCACTACCAAAGTAGATGGGGTATACACATTTGTGTGCCTCTGTATGTGCATATGGTAATGTGTTGGCCATTTGTATTTCAAGTGGAGCTGATCACGCTGCTCATTCTAGATAATTCATTGAACAAATTTGTCCCATTCATTTAAACACTTGAGCATATAAATAATTTTCCTGGTGTGAAGTCTCACATTTCAGCATAGAAAACCTCTGTATTATTGTAACGTGTTTGTAAACTCAAGATTTTGGACCTGTTTTTATTTCTTTCTCCAAGCAGCTAACAATAGCCATGATGTTTAACTTGACCATGTGTTTGGTTTCACTGATGGCTAGAACTGAGGTGTGGGAGAGCTTGTTTAACACAACATGCTTCTGTTCTCTGACTTGAAGGCTTGAACATGAGTAGAAATTCCAATCAGAACAGTTACCTTTAATTTCCTGTAATAATCTTCCATATGAAGAGTGGGAACAAACAAACAAATTCATTTTCAGATGAGACTTAACTACTTGTGAATGTAGTTGCATGATATGGAGGTAGTGGGTGTGTTGAAACTGTAGTTCCTTCCTAGGTCCATTATTTATGCTCCTGCAGGATGCTGGATCAAATCACTCTCCTCCTCCTTTCTCATGGCCTGGCTGTATTCATTTCCTTAAAACCCATAGTCACAACTCTCTGTCTTGGGAGCCCCTTTCCCTTCACAACAAGAAGTTGTGGGAAAAAAAATAATGTTGTTTTCATATTTGATGACAAGCTGGCTGTTGGGAAATGAAGGTAAAGAAAGGGGAACTCCATCACTGTCCAATTTGCTTGGTTCCAAGCTTCTCAGCTTCATGTCATATTTTAACAAAGATTTATAACATGCTGACTGGCTAAGGCCCTAGGGTTGCTAAAAGTAAAGATGGGGGGAGGGAACAAAAGCTGCTAATAGAAATGTAACATTACATTATGGTAATTAGCATGAAATGTGAAGATTTTTATAAATTGCTTATCTGTTTTAATTATTCTTGAGACATCTGTAATATTAATGCACAGATAAAGAACAGTTAATTGGAAAATAAATGAGAGATCTGAGTGTATTTTCCCCCCTGTGTATTTCAAGGGAAGTCCTGATATTAAATCTTGAACTTCCAAATTCCTGTTGTTATATTGCAGAAACGTATAGATTAATCAAACATTTATTATATAAATCAAGTCTTGTCAAATCCCAGTTCTGATGGATTAACTAGTAGATTCCTAATGTTGAGAAAAGTGTTATTTGCTTCATTTTTTAAACACTTTGTCACCACCATCATAGCAATGCTGTAGGAAAATCTATTTGAAAGTAACAGTTTTCTGTAAATGACATTTCTGGTCTTTATTCTCCCTCTGCATGTTTCACAAATGTGAATTTTCTGTACAGAAAACAGCATGTTTTAAGCATGAACAAGATGACTATAGAATGACAGTAATTTTCTGAGAAGCTTCTTGGGAGCCACTACAAAGCAAAACTACATGTATATTCTTATTGCATACATGGGCTATGTATCTACATTCTCACTTCATCATTGAAGAATAAATTAAAAACAACAACAACAACAACAACAACAAACAATTAACTGTATGGGCAGCCAGAGAGATAAAATAGAAAATGTAAGAGGAGAATAAAACTTGAACAATATAGCAGATGTAAGCATCTTTAAATCAAAAGTAGAATTTAGAGTTTCTACTCAGCTGCAGTTTCATGTTTATTAAAAGGATTTATCCTGGAATCATCAAGACTGAAGCCACTAGCCTAGCTCTCCTCCATTTTATCTTATTGATTTCCAGTTTACGAAGATTACAAAATCCAGGCATGCAAACCCCCCTCCAAAGCTTTTCACAGACTCCTTGAAAAACACATTCTGCAAACAACATGGAGTTCACTCTTCCTCTCTTCTTCTTTCAGCTCCTCCTTCCCTTCCCTTCCCTTCCCTTCCCTTCCCTTCCCTTCCCTTCCCTTCCCTTCCCTTCCCTTCCCTTCCCTTCCCTTCCCTTCCCTTCCCTTCCCTTCCCTTCCCTTCCCTTCCCTTCCCTTCCCTTCCCTTCCCTTCCCTTCCCTTCCCTTCCCTTCCCTTCCCTTCCCTTCCCTTCCCTTCCCTTCCCTTCCCTTCCCTTCCCTTCCCTTCCCTTCCCTTCCCTTCCCTTCCCTTCCCTTCTTCTTTAAAAGTGAAAATTTAACAGGTTCCTTTTTATAAAAGTATTCATGGACAGTTTCTGAACCTCAGGTGTTCCTAGTTTGATTCTGCAGCTCATCCAGTCCAGCTAATGCACCTTGTGTTCAAATTTCCACCTATCTCTATACGTACTAAAGAAGCAGCATCTTTTACTATGGCATAACTGAAAACAGTACTTGTGTGCTGGGCACTCATCCTGGAAGTCCTATGGTGCATAACTCACAATTTTATGGCATTGTTGGAGCAGATATTTTGTATTTTGTTGGCAAAGCACCAAATTCTGTTATTCTTTTTTTTTTTTTTTTTTTTTTTTTTTTTTATATCTGTTTATTATAGCCACTTATGTAAACCAATACCAGGGGTGGTTTGAATAAGGGGCACTGGCTGTGCATTTAATTTCAGAACAATGAAAGACTTATTACAGGCAATGAAGTAGAAGAATAAAGCCATATTTACAGGAGTTATGTAGTGGTATTCCTATCTCTTGCACACCTATTAAACCTCAGTGGCTGCATTTTCATGTATGTTGTTCATGTAACAATTTTTTCTTGCAACACATTGTAAATATCATAAGGGAATGATTCCCCGAAATTGATATCTTTTAAAGAGGTTTGCTAGGCCCAAGTTCTTTCATGGGACCTTTACTGACCTTCATTATATGAAATGTAATATCTTTATATTGGAGGCAAGAATAACAAAGCTCCGCATCTTTTAAATTACTTGAAAATTACATGAAGAAATGAATGTATTTCTTTCCAGTATTCACAGATTAAACTTATTGGCAGCATCTGGCAAATTTTTCAAACAGAAGCATAGTGGGATTTGGAGTCTGTTCTCAGGAAGAAATGGCACCTCTCTCCCCAGTGTTTGACTATACTGGTTATTTACAGCATGTGAAAGAAAATCTTCAGCTAAGGAAGCCCTTTCCTTGCGTTCCATAAGTTGATGGGGGCAGGAGGCAGGTGACAGTCACCCTGACAGGACCATGCATACTCTTTTGATACCTGGAAGCTTACATAAAGTTGTGACAGGTGTACAGATTTCCCTCATCTTCCTGTTCATTCTGGCACATTCTTGAGGTGAGATGCACTGTGACTGCAGTCCCATTACAGAAAAGAAGACTGACTCACGAATCATTGACTCATGGAAGACATTTGATAGGACCCCTCTGTGTAGGTAACAAGACATGATGTGACACCTGTTCAAACTGCCCTGCTGTGCTGGGTTTTATGTGGGAACAAACCAGATCTATAAAAAAGGTCTCTCATAATCCCCTGTGCACCTTGCTTTAACCAGTGTACAGAGTTAACACCTGGAGGAACTCTGTCTTGTCCCAGCCCATGGGGTGTCAGGGCTTGGAAAGTGTACCACGATCAAAGCAGTGGGATGGAAGGAGAACCTTTTATTCATGGTATTTTGATATGCTTAATATATTAATAAGCACCATTTTCTGACAGGGGAGTGTGGCTTAATAGGTAGTGCCAAACAGAAGATGCTGTTTGCACAGACCTAATGTGGCAGAAGAGACACATTTGAATATTTTTATTTAATTGTATCCAAAGCATCTGAGAAAGTAAACAAATTAAAATTGCAATTTAATGGAATAGTGAGAGATGCATTACCCAGCTAGATATTTGAATGAAATTAAATATATACATATATGTACATATAATAAATAAAAACAAATGATTGTGAGATTTGAGCAGTGGTTTATGAAACTATTTTCTTTTATTTTTAATTTTCTTCTATTTTTACTATGTGGCTACTCTTGGTTTGCCTGTTTTCCTTTTTGCAGGGTTAGTCTAATTATTTTTTGTTCCCATGGGTAATATACAGTGAATGCACACAGAAGATACAGCACAGACCATGTGCATGTTTGCTTGTTCACAAAAATATACATGAATTCACTCATGTATACATATGCATGACCTCTTTATATTTGTGTTTATGTGCATACACATAGACATGCACTCAGAATATCCAATATTTTAAGCCACTGGAGATTTGTTTTAAGCACACATATTTCCAGAATGTTTCCTTCGGCTATCAGACACAATAGTAAATAAGCCTTTCTCTCCCTGGTCTGTTGCGATAAAGCTGCCCTGCCATCACTGACCTGAAATCTCAGCAAGCTGATGAGTAGGTCTTGTTTCTGATGTGCATTTTGATGAGCCATCAATATAAATCCAATCTGGGTTGCAAGTTAGCTGATGCATGGCTGGCCTTCTGTTCCTTATTTAACATAACTATTTTTCTTGTTTCATATTATTTTAAGGGTCTCTATTCCACCTAAACTAAAATAAACTTCATCTGATATGAGGAATCTGTACACAAGAACAAATGAAAAGAAAGAGCTGCACACATTTCCAGCCATAGTTTAGTACACAGATGGTAACGATAGGAGGTGTTGGTTGCAAGAAATGAGTTGTTCAGGAAGATTTGGTCGGCTGAATTTTGATTTTGTTTCCAGCAGACCTCCTCACATGGTATTGTTTATGCAAATATACCCTCTTTTCAGAAAGCGTCTGGCTTCAGAAAACCCCTGGCAGTAGAGCACAAAAGCTAAGTTGTACAGCAGCTAGCAGACGTGAAAAGACAGGCTGAATGGAGCAATGGATGCAATATGCAGGCAGCCAGACAAACAGAAGAACCATTCTTTTCTGGGTACCAGTGGTGTGTGGAGAAGGCAGCCTACCCCAGAGGGAGAAAGAAAAAAGGCCCTGAGAGGGGAGTAACTGCCCTGCTCCTATTGAGGGGAAAAAAAAAAAAAAAAAAAAAAAAAAAGGTTAAGGGACCAGAGCCAAGCATTACAGACATTACTACAGTTAAAACATAAAACTGCTTTAACCCACTTCCTTTTAGGACATCTTGTGGTGTTGCTAACTTTGCCAAGGAAAAATTAATCAGAAAGCAATTCTAATTTGCTGGTAGGTAGGAAAGATAAAACTGAGAACAGTGGAACAGTTCTTACAGTAACTTTCAGCCTTCAGAAACAAATGAAGATATTTTATTTTTGCTGTTAGCTTCAGTAAATAAGGATCTTGGCAAACATTTTCCTAGAAGCAAACATTTAGATGATATGAAGTCTCTGTACATAACTTTATATACATACAGTTAAACTTACATGCAGTCACATACAGTGACAGAATGACAGAGAGAGCAAGCGTGGACTAGTACAAGAATGTTACATTACACAGTATGCACATAATAGGGAGTACCAATTTAATTTTTTTCCATGTATGTATTTTTCACCCAGCAAGTATAATCTAAAAGCTAGGTAGAACCCAGCCACTTCCTAGTGAAGAACATATATTAGCAATCTTTTATTACTTCAGCTTTACCACATTATTTGATAAAACAACTGATGTCAGTGTCCAATCTATTTGTATGAAATGATACTTCACAATAAAATAAAATAAAAAATAATAATAAAAAAATCTGTTAGTGTTAGTTTTCTAATAGATTCACTTTTTTGCATATCTTTCCCCAGGTGCTGTATATAAGTATAGCAGGTGTGTTTAGTACACAGAACACATACAACCTCGGAAACTTCAAAAATCATGTTGTATGCATAACTGCAAATTCAACTGCAGATGCATTTAATCTGTTTTGTTTGGTTCTTTCAAAGGGTTTCATGTGTTGTGAAGAAGCCATCAGCTCTGTTAAGTGAATTTTTTGTCAGACCATTCCTATGTTGAATGTATGAATAATGCATTTTTAATTTCACTATTTCTGGATGCTCATCTTTTAAATGAAAGAATAAGCCCAGAATGGTTGTTTTAAAGGGCAGTCAGACAGCATGAACAGTGCAGAGAAAGCATCTTAAATTGTAGTTGTGCAAAATCTGTTCATTAATTCAACCTTATATCCTATTCTTTTTATGCCAGAAAATCTGAAAACTAAGTACAAGAGAGGGTGGCATCATCTGCATTTCAGTGGTCTGCCTTCAATATAAAAGCTATCTTCTTATCTTTCCTTTTTGTCCCACTACAGGAACAGTAGCAGAGACAAGGCTTTTTTTTGGAGGGTTTGGTGTTGGAGTGAGGGGTTATTTGCCATCTGCCATCAGCTTGCATTTTGCATATCAATAAAAAAAAAATAATAAACTAATTTTGGGCTTATATGATACAGTTAATGTGGAAGGCCCATTGTTAGGGGAGAAATAGTATATTCTTATCAGTAGCTTTAAACAGCTATTCATCATTTCTAAAGGGCAATTATTTGGAATCTATTAAACTGGAATTCATAATACCCCTGCATACTGAATTTTAAACAGAAATCTGTATTTAGATGAAGGAATACATTAGTATAAGTCATTAGAGCACTGAAAATCCATGACTTGTTCATTTTTCACTATTTTTTTTTCCACACAGAATGTGAAGTACTAAGGATCTGAACATTTAAAGGAAGCTTCCCAAAGTCTACTCTTTTTGGGAAGAGTTTTGGATAACAGTATATTCAACTTTGTAGTCCCTTTCAGTTCATGTAAATTTATCCTGAGAAAATAAACTCTCCAGGAAAATTGTTTCAGTAAGAAAAACATAAGATATTTAGCTAGGTAAAACAGTTAGACAGAGAGGTAGGTAGATGCATCTGTATTTAGCTGTTGGGCTTAGATACAGAGAACCTGGTTCTAAAATGTTTGTTTAGGATGATGAGAAAACTCATCAAAGAACAGAGGACAAGTATTTTGTGTCACTTGTCTTCTAATGGTTATTGAATTTCAATGTACTGGTTATCCAAAGTTGTTTTTACAAAGCTGGTTATTAATGAGTAAAAATAATTGATTCAAAAATGATAAAAAATTATAAGAGGACTGGAGAATAGAAACTGTTTATTAACTCGGTAACTGCTAATGAATCTTTTACCAGAAGGCTCACAAAAAAAAAAAAAAAAAAAAAAAAAGTAAATCAAGTAAAAATCCAAGACCCGGTAACGATAGATAAATATCATAATTACATATTGCACATATTTTCACAGTAAATGTGGTTTAAGACATAAAAGAGCACACAGAGCATATGGATATCTTGCATCTGCTTTGGAATGGTGTAAACACCAATCACTCCAGCAAATGCACTCTTAAACAACACTTCTTACAGGAAGCTGTTCAGCACACATACACAAGCACATGAACATGCACACACACACACACACACATCTTTGTACCAAGAAATTTCCCAGCAAGAGAATTAATCTACCAAATTTAATTTATAGTAAACAACTAATCAATAATATGAGAATACGAGCTCCATGTCTGCTGCTCTTACTGATCCTACAACTCATTAATATATAGCCACAATAAAATGACTGTATGGAAGTAAAGGTCATGCTTCAGCCTGATGCTTTCTTATTTCTCCAAGGACAATGTTATTCTGTTTCTGTAGAAACTGAAAGAAATTCCACACAAATTGGGAGGTATTAAATAAGCTCTCTGGGCTGCCTGTTGCAGTACTGTGGATGGGTGGAGTGGACAGAGACTGCATGCTTCATATCCTGGGTGGGCTTCATCCTTACTGGACCTCCCACAAGGAGAGCAGGGCTACCCCATGGGACCAAGTAACTGCCAGCCCCTCTGAGTGTTTTAGTGTAGGGAGTGGAATTGTCAGACACTGAGAAAACAAACAAACAAGCAAAGTTCCTAGAGAAAAACAGGCAGTTGATTTATGACAAACTTTCTGTCTTTTTTTTTTTTTTAAATTATTATTATTATTTAATTGCCTTATTAATACAGTTCTTCATTATGGCTTTAGAAAGGGCAAGACTTATTTGTCGCTTTGTGGTTTTGGGTTGGGTAGAGGATTACAGACACTCTTAAGCAAGATTGTGCTTTTGTTGTGAAGAACTTTCCTGAACTACTTTTCAACACTGTGGTCTGTGTCTGATCTTCGTTGTTGTAGGAAGCAGAAGAGCATGGCTGAATTTCTAGGTATTGAACTATGTTAGCAGTCTTGTAAGAGACATAAAATAGATCTCAGATAAACCAGATTTCCCTCGGTCAGGCTCCCTACAACTGGGCTTGCTCTATATTTGGCCACCTATTACCCTGTTTATGATGCTGTTACTCATGCATGATACATGATTACCGGATACATTAATCTAAGCTGAAACTTATGTACACCTGAAACTTGCATCGACTTTTTGTATAAATGTATCTGTCTGTCTTCAACACCTCCAAAAAAAAAGTATTTTATGAGAGGCACGATCCGGTAACTACAGTCTGGCAACATTAAACTTGCCAGTTTTATCATAACAATGAGAACATATACATTAATTATAATGGCAAATTCAAAATAATCTAGCTATAGTTAAAATGCAGTGAAAGAAATTTAGGTTTAAATTCATAATATAGTATGTGTCACTTAAGAGAAAACAGCCACTTTGGGCCTGTGATCCCTTCTTGTGCTATCTCCCATCAGGACAGACACAGTTCAAGAAATGTCAGATGACTGGGAAAGTAAGTACATATTTATTTATTTATTTTGGATGTCTGTGTCTACCTTAAGCCTGACATAAAATACCTAGCTGAAAAAAAAAAAAAAATTGTTTTCAACATGGCACTTTTGGTTTTCTCTTAACTTGCTGAAGAGAACTCTGTCATCTTTAAATAATGTCAAACTAAGCCAAAACACATTGTTTGACATAGCAGCAGTTGCAACAGCTTAAAAAATTGAGCAAAGCAAGCTAAGCAAGCAGGAAGGGAAGAAGGATTGGAGGGAAGTCTTTGGTCTATATAACTTACTTGGAAGTCAGGCAACAAAAAATAATTGTGGGTGAAAATCTACTGAATAAGTTGCAAGCTTCTGCCCTGCTCCAGCAAAGTAGTTGAGTTCATGTTCAACCCGAGAGCACAAGAATGACTTTTGTTTTAAATTGAACTATTTATGTGGCTTAAAGTTAGGCATGTGCATAAAAATCATGTGCTGAATTGGGTCTATAGTGCTCATCCCTTCACAAAATCAATCCTGGCAAGAGTGGCTTAAGATCAAGTCAATATCATTAGTAGCTCTCTTCCCCAATTAGGAAACTTAGATAGAAAAATGGCAGATTTAAAAAGAATTTATGTTCATATTTCATACGCATGCTTGAAACACATCTAGAGAGCCATGTTCCCCATTACTTGTCATGTTGCTAGGTTTATTATATTAATGACTTCTTCTCTGCCTTGTGCAGTATTCAGCACATCAGAGAGAATATCACTACAGAACCATCTACCCTGTCAGCAGTACAAGTTGCAGAATGAATTACTACTGAATATAAATGTAGGTATCAGGAGAGGATGTGCTGAGCAAGTGAAAGCACAGAACCAAAGTGACATGCCATGGCTTTGTGGATATGTGGATACAAGCAATCACAACTGAACAGATGCAGGTAAACTGGTTAACAGATAGAGGTCCTGCACTTCATGATTTTCCCACAGATCGAGGATCTAAATATACCTGATCTAACACAATGAATAATTTAATTGTCAAGTATACTTGAACATCAGAACAAATTCAAAAAATCCTCCTTGTAGCAAAAAGAAGCCTCAAAAGACAAATAGCATTTTCACATTTAGTTAAGTGCTGAAGAATGAAAGGAATGACTTTTTAGTATTGGAAGATAATTAAAAATATATATATATACTTTCATCCTTCCCATGCATTTTTATTCTAGCTCCAGCAAAATGTATCTATCCATATATACATATATGTATTTTTTCCCTACAGGAATAAGCCTTCCAAATTATGTGACAGAGGCCATTGTGTATCAATGGAAGCATCAGAAGGAGCTACACTGTGTGGAAAAGATACCCACTCCCTTCCCTTCCCTGATTTTGAAGCCTTGTTTCTAGAGAGTCCATTGGAAGGATTCACATGGTGGCAGAGATGTAAAATTCTACCTACATTCAAGGATACGGTGTTTTACTAAGCAGCCACCATTACCTCCCAAGAAGTTAGAATAAGGAGCCTGACAGGCTGAATTCTTATTGTGCCATGTTTTAAACCCTTATAAGGAGAAGAAACCATGACATAGTTAATACATGGGATAGCTGAAGACATTACTGAATTACTAAACTGGAATATTAACTGCAGTTAAAATATTTTTGGTCCCTAGGTTTTTATTATTGTATAGTCACGATCAGCTGTTTTGGATAAACTATTGAGAAAGGAACATAAATCTTCCCAAAGTTTACAATGAGGAATATAATTCAGAATATAGCTTTTCTCTGTCATGGAAGTGAATCAATTAATACTGTATTATGCTATCGCTGGAGTGCATAGTGACATTCAATGTTTGCCAGTAAAGATATTTTGCAGAATAGTGAAGGTTATCTGTGTAATTTCTTTTAAACCTTTGGGTTCCCTGTGGCAGTCCTTTGGGAAGATTGCAAGAAACATTGCACTGTACATTTTCTCTTTGCTGAAAATTCAAACATATTCATCATCGGGAAAAATAGAGAGAGAAAAAAGAGAAATAACAAAATTTTGCTACTAAGAATGGCACCTACACTCAGGCAGATATGCTTTCCTGTAGATAGTGGAAGGAACACATGCATCATCTAACATCTATCACTATTGGCTTAGGTAGTGAAACTATGCTCATGTTCTTTTTGTAAAAGGAGACGAACTAGTGGTCATCCATAACTGGAACCAGTGGGAATATTTGAAAGTGTCTTCAAAAGAGATGGCCGATAACAACAGGCACCTAACAAAAATAAAACAGTCAATAAATAACAACAATAATGTGCAGTGGAAATCACCTTCTTTCCTTGATGACTGGTGGCTTTATGTTACGTCCTTTAAGTTAAAGTTGACTGACTGACTACTCTGCTGTGTTTTTCAGCTGGCAAATGTTTGCATGTTGCACTGAGCTAAACCTTGCATGCAAATGGTCTTACTAAACTGATTATCTGTCCAGTAGGTTTGACATGTTTGACATGCGCCATACTTAATGAGAATGAACATCTTTTTTCCACCACACAAGCCTTGGTAGCACAAGAAAAATGTTGAGCTGTTGGGACCAACTTTTGCCCAGGAAATCACAGATGGAGATTTGGTTGTCCTTCCTGAAACAAATAGAATGTTTCCAGAAACAGAATTCAGAGCAATTCTGAGGCCACATCTTTCAAATTCAGTATTGTAGTACCACTGTTAAGGAACTCCCTTGTTTCAGGCCAGGCTGGATGGTTTGTGTAATCACTGAAGTGAGAACATAGCAACACTGTCCTTCAAGAAACTGAAGCAAGGGTTTTGGTTGGGTCAATATTTTACTAAATGCATGCAGGAAGATGTAATGTATACCTCAAACCTGTATTTAGCATAACAGAACATGTTAGTGTAAATAGCTAAACACCATCTTGGTCTGTTTTATTAACATGGACAGTAATTAAATTTAAGAGATTCCATCATTTTATGTGTTTTATCCAAAACAAGTGAATAGAGATTGCAAGTAATAATTACAGTAATTAGAAAAAAAGGGGACAGGACAGACTATTCTTTATACTATGTATGATAAGAAAACAGAGACAGCATTCAAGGAATGACTTGTTATTGAGTAGGAGACACTTGAAATTTTCAAGAGATGTTTGAAAAAAGGAAAAATGAAGAAAGGCAGATAAAATCATATATTATTAACTACTGTAAGGATATGAATTTCAACGTGGAGCATGCATGCTACAGATAGTCATGGTTTATTGTTACAGAGAATTAATAACATTGTCACAATGGATAAAATCACATACCTGGTTACCCAAGTAATAGAAAAACCATTAGCGTTGTAAAACCGTTAGGGTTTCACAATAGCATAGCAGCTTTAAAAATAAAATAATAATAACCAACCACACAAACAAACAAACTCACAACCATTAAGTTAAATTCTTGAGTGGTGAGCAGTGCAATTTTGGCCTGCTGCAGCAGATGAAAGAACATTCAGTGCATTGCTTATTTGTAGTAGATACATGCTTTGCATACACATCTTTCTCAATTTTAATCTTGCTGATTGAATTTATGATAGATACTAAAAAGATAACTCACCAGTTTTTGTGCACTTAATATTTTCAAGTAAACCGTTTGTAAGCTGTACCAGAAATATAGCAATCTTGGATTCTTTGCCTGTATGGGATAAAAGCAAGATTTTTCCTTTTCTTTTAGAAAAAAAAAATGGAGGGGAAATGAGCATTTTCTGCTTTTTTTTTTTTTTTTTTTTTTTTTTTTGGTGAAATTAAACTTTAATTTAATTAAAAACCGAGAAACCCACTCTAACTTTGAAGACAGCCATGCTTGGAGTAAGAGGGTGGACTAGAGTTCACCGTCACATCAACATCAGAGTTCCCATTCAGATTGATTTTTCTATTATTCACTGGGCAGCTAACACAATACAATATTAAGAAACCATAATAAATTTACTAACTTCAGTATATTAATCTATAATATAAAAATTAAAATTCTAAATTTTAATTTAGAATTTTTAAAATACAATTGCTCTCTTTGCAATATTTAGAAATTATATAAGTAGTCATTTATTTGAATTTGAGAAGTAATATAATTTTACATATTTCTAAAGATGAACTCACTGTTCTCATTGAAAAAATGCTTTATATCAAACCATCTAAAACTCATCCTTCAGTTTGCTGCTTTTTCTTTAGCAGACCTCTGTAGGGTTTTTTGTCTGTTTGTTTGTTTGTTTTACAGTTTCAGTTGCTTTCTTTCCTGAACTTTATGTCTCTAATTCATACCAATTTTTAATCAATGAATTTGAAAAAAAATATATATAATTTGATTTAATATTACACAGGCTACTTTTAAATATACATTATTTTTTACTACTACAAGCAAATAAATTGTGTACCTTTTCTTGTGAAACACATAAATTATACATTTCCTATTGTTTTGTTTCTTTGTGGAAAACTTTGAAAAAAAATGAAAAAAAATTAATCCCTATATGAATATCTTGACTTTACTTCACTAAAAAGCACTATTGGCTTAGCTAATGGAATGTGCAGCACTGAATTAAGTGTATTCCCCATAGAAATCATTTGCTTTCATTGTGCTAAAGAACATACAAAATCATCAAGCCCTTTACAGCCAAGGGTGCTTGCAATCTCCAAGGACACTTTTTTATTAATAATTTTCAAACCATGACAGATTGCAACTTCCCTTTGCTGTTCTTTAATAAATTATACTTTTTTGCTGTTGTTGTTTCAGAATTTATTTATTTATTTTTTCTCCTGTGCACAGCATGTGAGAACCCATGGATATACCCACAAATTAAATATATGTATTATGGCTGACTTCTTACACAAAAATTGATTAAAACATCAATATGTATATCCCTTTTCATCAATTTACTTGTTAATGTATTTTAAGATTATTATTTTTTTTATTTTTTTTTTTTTTTCTGCAAGTTTATCAGTCTGTCTATAGCCCCCGCTGGATACTAAGCAACACTCACGTGTATTTCTCCAATACATGATATAGCCTTCATAATATTGATGATGATGACTACTGCTACTCCTACTGTTATTATTAATACTCTTATTTATTATTATGTCCAGAAAGACTGTATTTATTTTTTTTTCTTGGTAGCAAATGTTTTGTTCTGTAGCCTTTTAATCTGAATATTCACAGAGAACAAATAATAACCATCCCAATGAGGCAAGTAGACCTAACACAAATAAAAACATGTAAACAGCTGAAGTCTTTCTTTTGCCTTTTGGTGAATCTGTAACTGATATCAAGCATGGAGTGCTTCTGTTTAATTGTATGGCTGAGAAGACAACTGAACATTTACATGGTCTTTGAGATATGATGGTGTCCAATGTGAAGGCAAGGCCACAGCAGAAAGAAATCTCCCATTGCAGGAGTAATTTGAAAGTAATAGATGCTGTTTCAGGATACTTATATTATCTATGATGAACTCTATTTATGTTAGGGTTAATTAATTCATTTTGTGGCATGCCTGTAAATATTTTAATGATTACCTGTGTGAAGTGTCCAATTTAGACATTAGTTTCTGTTGATGAAACCTAATCCACATGCTCCAACTAGACAGCAGCCAGCAGAGGAGGCTGGATATTGTGGGAGAGAAAAGCTATTACAATAGCTGATTCCCAACATACGGGAAAAACATGTGTCTATAATTTGATAGGGAGTGGAGGCCTAATGGTTAGCAGCTGTGCTCAGCAATGCCTGTTACATTTTTGAGCCTCAAGATTCTTCTGATTTTAAGGCCCTCTCAAGTGCTGAACCATACATAGAGACCCAAGTTTGGAGTGATTACTCCGTGTTTACAGTACAGAACATTAGGGTATCTCTAGGATATCTGACAGCATCTACGTGGCAAGGAATACTAGCTGGCCTTGGGATATCACCTACTCCTTAAACCTTCAGTGCCCATCCTAACAAGGGCTGTCTAGAAGTCACAGTATTCCTCTAGTGTCTGCAATGTGCTGACATTAGGACCCACAACCTATTGAATTCATATTGCTCACACTCTTCTAAAACAAGATGTCACCAGCAAGGTAGGGAAAGAAAGTTAAAAGAACGGGAGGAATCCTGATGGGCAAAGAGGACTAAGTTATATTCCTGACCATGCTACTTTAATACCAGAAACTGAGCCATAAATCTCATGTAAAGATGCTGTCAACTTCTGTTTCACCATGTTATGGTAGTCATGGTTTTGCATAATGAGCAAGAAGTCAAAGAATGGCAACTAGAGAACAGCTACTTTTAAGATGTGTTATTGTGGCATGCAAGGAAGGAGGGAAGGAAGGAAGGAGGGAAGGAAGGAGGGAAGGAAGGAAGGAAGGAAGGAAGGAAGGAAGGAAGGAAGGAAGGAAGGAAGGAAGGAAGGAAGGAAGGAAGGAAGGAAGGAAGGAAGGAAGGAAGGAAGGAAGGAAGGAAGGAAGGAAGGAAGGAAGGAAGGAAGGAGGGAAGGAAGGAAGGAAGGAAGGAGGGAAGGAAGGAGGGAAGGAAGGAAGGAAGGAAGGAAGGAAGGAAGGAAGGAAGGAAGGAAGGAAGGAAGGAAGGAAGGAAGGAAGGAAGGAAGGAAGGAAGGAAGGAAGGAAGGAATGTCGGTTCCCCAAGACTTGTTAAAGTCTGGCTATCAGATTCAACTGCAGGGAACACATCTTGCATTCTCTTAAAATTCCTAACCGATGGATTTATTTATTTATTTATTTATTTATTTTAAATGACAGCAAAGCGACTGAGTATGTTTGAGACAGGGAAGCAGAAGCTAATGTGGCTCTGTCGTTTTGCTGGTTGACATGAGAACTGAGACCCCAGAGACTTTTCTTGTGTCTGCTTCAGTGAACAATAAGATTCAGAAAAAAAAAAAAAAGGTATCATAGATGGAATCATAAATTAGACTAGGGGAAAAACTAAAAGGGAAAACAGATAAGAAATGGAGATACAGGGAAAGGAGCAGAGATGGCAAATAATAATGCAATATATCAAGTTGTTACAATACAAAACAAAACACAAACTTATCATGTAAAGCACATGCATAAAGGTCCTGAATTAAATTTTCCAGACCTATGTACTTTTTGCTTTTTCTAAATATTGATCACTCAAATTTAAAACCCCAAATGCCCTTTCATTCAAATCTTTGTAGGAAGTTTACTATATATACTCAGTGTTAGCCAGCAAGTCTTAGCCAGATCCTGAATTGAATATTTCTGCAGAACTGAATGGTTGCCTGGTTTGGGTAGACTCTAGTTAAAGATTTTGATCTTTATAACTTATGTTAAGGTAATTATATAAGGAGGTGGAACAGGATAATTATAAAGATAATTATATCTTTATATCTTTTTATCTTTTTTATTTCATTATATTTTTACATGTTTTTACCTTTTTTTTTTTTTTTTTTTTTTTTTTTTTCCAGCCCTGGGAAGCTGAAACACAGACTAAGCCCTCCCTAACTTGGTCTATCTTTTGGCTAAGAAGAATGAAGATTTTCAGTTGAATAGAATGACATATGAATGCAAATTTTTTCCTTTCAGCTTGTCATGGAAAGAAGAAACATATTCCCTTGCACAAATGATAACATATCAGTTCATACAATAGTAATACCAGTAATAGAACCAAACTTTTATCATTAAAAAAAATAGTTTCTTTCTCTGAAAATATCTCTCTTCTCTTTTGCATTTTGCTTTCAGCACCTGTCTATTATCCAGCCACAACGCTCAATTTCATTGACATTATCTCCTAAATTGAATCATAAATGTGGGAGAGATCTGTAACATAATAGACAAATTGAGTATAACTTTGAGTGATTTGAAGTGGAATTTTGGTTCCTGTCTTTGCTGACTGTTTTGTTCATTAAAAAGGAAATGTAGCTCATGTATACATGTAGTTCACTCTTCTGTGAGAGGTAAGGAGCACCAGATGTTTCCATGGCCACCTGAATACTTTCTGTTTAGCATATCTCAGTCCCACACTCTTGTGAACCTGACTGTTGAGCAGGTTTAATCTGTCCCTACTATGAACTCAGATCAGTTTATATCAGATTTACTGTTTTGGTGGTAAAAAATATCTACAGCACAATTTCACAGTATACTGGAGAGTTTATCTTTGGTTTATCCCTTGTTCATACTTCGTCTAATGACTTAGCAAGAGTGCACTCTGGAAATTTTGTAACTCAGACATCACCAAGAAAAATGACAGTTATCTGGTTTTTGATACTTGGATACTTAAATAAAGGAACACTATAACCCATAAACTTGTGAATATATGTTACAGAATGATTTACAGTTCTTCATGGTGTTCCTAAATGTTATGCAAATCTCTGTATGATATCAGAACCATCTCCAAAACAAAGTTTTTCTTTATTACTTGCCATATATAATCCAATAAGCAAAAAGATGTTCTTGGAGTCATACAACATTAATCCTCCATTAGGTTCCTTGATATATTGTCATTTGATTAGAAGATTTTGGTGAGTGAATTGTAGCTATTGAATTTTGGCAACTCTAAGACTCGTCTCATCAGTTTTGAGTACGGCTGGTATTTTTCCCATTGTCACTGTTTCTAGCTAAAGACTACATACCTCAGTCTACAATACTGTTAGTTGATTTGAGTTTCTTCAGAACACATCACAAATTCAAAACTTGCCTTGCTCATTCTGCTTTTTAGCTTTTGCTTATTGAGTGTTAAATGAATGCATAAGAATTAAGTGACAGTAGAGGAAAGTAGGAGGAATTGAGTTCCAATTAAGGCACAAGAGGTGTTCTGCTCAACACAGAAGATGTATATAACCTGTAGCCAAAGGATGTTATGAATGCTAAATATTTAAAAAGAAGGTGAAAATGGACAAGTTCATGCAGCAGAACTCTACTGAGGTTTATCAAATACAAAGAAACTCCAGTTGGCTAAGGACATCTCAACTGAAAAAGTTTGGTAGATGAGAGAGCAATCAAGGTGAACATCACATATGCTGCTCTCTTCTTATATTTTGTATAAAACTGTTCATGGGCACTGTTGGAAAGAGGAAAATGAACTACCTGACCCTTTGGGTTACCCATTGTGGCTATTGATATTACCCTAGGTATCCCTAGATAATGATCAATTGTCACTTTTAATTAAAAAAAAAAAAATCATTAATTAGCATGATAACTAAAGACAAGGTTCTCCCTTACAAACTCTTCATCTGGATCACATTATGCATTAAAAAGATAATTACAAAGCTCTGTCTTATCTATAGCTACGTCCCTTATTGCTAACGTTATTACTCACCTTTTCTTTATTTGCCTCTATACCTGCAAATGGCATGAAATTCCTAGCTGTACTTTTTATCTTCAGGCTGATATATAAAGGAAAATATGTGTGCACAGCTTTTACCTGCTTCTAAGAAACATGGAAGAAGCAAGGAAGTCAAAACTTACTTGAACATAAAGAACAAGTGTATGACAAGATGACCAGAGGGAAACAATACCACAAAAAAATGTTAGCTTTGAGTTAGATTAGGAAACTGTTGTGAAGAAATACTGCCTAATTTGTATGTACAGTTGTTTTGCCAAAGAAGGCTGCTTTGGATAAGGAGTCAGTCCAGCTGGAGAAACAAATCTGCATAAAAATGGCTGTGATATGGCTTGTCCTCATTGCCAGCTTTCTTTTGCAACTGTTGTCCTACTGTTCACACCAGCATACATCAGTGTTGGAGTTGAAGCTTTGACGGCTCCCTAGCTGTAGGCATCTATCCTTTGACAAGCGGGTTTTAGAAAACACATATTTTAAATTTTACGTAAGTGTACATTAACTCTCTGGCTAGTCTGACCTCTCTGTGCTTGATGAAGGCATCATTTCAATTCCTATTTATTTTTTCAGAGAGAAAATGGCATTTCTCTCTGAAATTCATATCCCCTTCTGAATTCATATCCCCTTAATGTAGGAAGTGGAAGAGAAGGGGGAAGAGAGAATACAATGGGATGCCCATGGCCTGTTACATGTTACAATGTACAGGTTTTCATAAAGACAAGTAACAAAATTTAAATATGCTCCAGGGCATCTCTTAACCACCATTTTAAATACAACCTTCCTTCTCCTTTGCCTTGGGAACTACTGAGGGAAATCCAGGAGGTGGAAGGAATGTGAAAATCAAGCACGTATTTTATTCCCCCCTCCCTCCCCCCCCAGCTGTGAAAGAAGACAGAAGCTTCATGCAGTTTTTATTGTTCCTCTGTGCTCAATTACAGCTCCTGTTTTCTCACACCCCAGGGACTGCCTTACAGTCGTCTGTGATAAAGAGCCTTTAGAGGAAGTATCACCCCCTCCAGCCAAGCACTGTAAAGGAATACCCACCTCCAAAGGCTGATAGGCTGATCCTGCTTGCTCTGATGAATGGGTTTGTTGTCATGGTTAAGAAGATGAGATGGGTGAAGGACAAACACTAGAAAAATAGTTTGGCTTTTTGTGTCATACTCAGATGAGAGCCCTCTCTGGGGTCAACGCCATTACATTTCAGCTATTTTTCAAAATACCCCCTTGCCTTTCTTTAAAATGGAGCATATCATGTTTGGAATCAGATTGGCATGTGGGGAAATGCTGTTACAGTTTTTATTGCATATAACAATATATTTGTTTTATATTATCTTCAAGTCCAGTGTAGACCCAGAGCTCTGCTGGCCCTTACCCCTTATATCCACAGGGGAGAAGGAAGAAACTTGTTTTGAGTTGAGGAGGTGGAGCTACAGCTTTATACCACTGTACGACCATTTAGCAAAGAGAACAGTCCAAATGTGCTTCATGAACTCTGAAAAACAGCTGCTGACACTGTAATATCAAAGCACTATCTCACAATTAAAAGGAGCTTTGCTCTTACTTAGCTGGTCTGCGCAAAATCTGGCTTAATGCTGACGTGTTTTGAAACTGAGCAAGGTCTCATATATGGAGATGGAATTCTTCCTGCTCAAAGCTCATAGTAGGCTTGTGGCTTCTGTTGTTACATTTGTAGACATATTGGCTCCAGGCCTGTTCACAAGGGTGGTAAAATACCCAAGGGTTTCAGCAGGATCAGACCAACTGTAAGAGCTAGAGAGCTAAAAGCAAAACAACCCACCCTCTCTCTCCCACAGAAAGAGCTTAAGCTATACCATGCAAAGTGTCAATAAAAAAGACAAAACAATTATTTGTTTTACACATAAACATTTCATCACATCCTTTCTGAACACCAATCATTGTGACAGTCCATGACAATATAAATGATGACATGACTGAGGTGTTCTAATACACCAGTTTGCACTGCTGTAGTTGTCAAATAAATAAATAAACCCCACAAAAACCTTTAACCCCACAAAAAATACCCACAAAATCTTTAACCAAAACAAAACTCTGTTATGCTACCAATGCTTTCTAAAAATGGCCATTCAACAAGCTAGGCTCCGTACCATGACTTCAAATTAAATCATATGTTCATTTATAAAATGAAAAGCTTCTGGGATGAACAAGCACTGAAAATGAGGATCATGACTTCCAAGATGATTTTCCCTAAAGAAAACCTTGGGGTAATCAGTATACCCATCATACAACTCACTGGACATCGATGATACTGTACTGTGAATCCTGACTTCCTCATAAAGGTCCTCTGTTTTGCAAAGAAGGGCTTAGTATGTGGACTGACAGCTTGATTTTTTACATTTTGACATTTGTTAAAAACAAGCTATGACATAATCAGTCACAGAAACGTTGTGGACATTGTGGGGAAAATCTCTAGCATTCTCAGCCTGCAGCTCACACATTTCAGCAGAGTCCAGACTTACCCTGCCTGTGAGATGAGATGGTGGCAAGAGGTGCTTCATGGTAAAGGAAACAAACAAAACTTCTTTCAGCTTAAAGACAAAACTTTAATTATTTTTCGCTCTTTAATAAATAGAAATAATAAAATCCATACAGAATTACAAGGAGGGTAAATCAATACACAGAAATTAAACAGTACATTACTTCAAGATTCACCAAAGTTAGAGGAGGAGTATTTCTCCTTCTGTCACCTTGGTTTTAGTGGGATTCAAGGCAGGGACAGATCCATGAAGACACCAGGGTGCTCTTTCCCTCTTTCACTGGTGAAATTACTAAATAAATATTTGGGCAGTCCTGCTTCAGTGGGGTCACTGGGTATACATGGTGGTAAGCCAAGCTACTGTTCTGGTTGGTGTTGGCATGGAGGCCAGCACGATGTTTGGCCAGTCTCAGGGAAGAGATTCTCTAAGACAAGGTGAACCAACAGCAGGCCCAAAGCCACAAACCAGGGACAGTTTCCTCCTGCTGCATCGCCAGCTTTGTTTAAATTTGCAGTTATGCCTGCCTGGTGTTGTCATTGACTGTGCCTGAACTGTGCCTGAACAGTTCAGAGAAGGTCAAAGTGGACCTTCTGGGTGTTGATGAGGTTTTTTTCAATCATATTTTATCTTCATGAGTTAATCTGATCATGCAGGTAAAAGGCGAGATGTCACTGGAAGACTGTCATGCAATGGTGGAAGTATGCAGTATATGGATGTCCTGAAGAAGTGGATCCCTTTATGTTAACTTTTTCCTAGACCATCCTCTAGCCCTCTACCTAGCCCTCTTGCCCATCATATCTCTATCTTGGACCTGTTTCCTATTCCCCCTATGCTCCCAGCCCCAGCAACTTGCAAAACAGGGCAAGCTCTGAGAATTAAAAATTCAGCTGCCAGAGAACAAGGTAGAAAAACATTGAGGAGATTGAGGAGCATGGAGCAGACCTGGGAGGGACTTCACAGGCTGGATGGAAGCATGGCACTGAAGCAATGGTGTCACAGATAACAAGATAGCACTGCTATTTAAGTTTGCCCTTACTTGATATTGCCTGCAGTTAGATTCATGACACTGCAGTGGTTTGAAGATAATGTACACCCATGATGAAGGATAGACAGAAAGCACTCGACAGCATGAGAGAAAAGAAAAACATGCTCACTTTCTGATCCACCTTGCAGTTTACAAGTGCTATTCTAGGCAGTTTGAGGCCAAATTTAGCAATGATAATAAATTCCCTTTTCATGATAGCCCCTTCCCTCTTCTATCATGCTGTGATGTCCTTACAGAATATTATCCATATTGCCTTCACAAAAATAAATTGCATATATCACTGCTATATGCTACAGAAATGGAAAGGTGGTGCAAACCATCCTAACCTTGATACTTTTCACTTCTAACAAGGTGCTCACTGAGATGGCAAATGCTGTAGGATGTGTTTGTAGCTCACTCTCTGTGTTTCATATGATAATGGCTGGCAGAGTGTTTGACTTTTTCTTGCTTAGCTGATTCTTTCTACCATGCCAGAATTTCCCTAGCCTCAGGGCTGCTCTGGTTTCTGACTGGCTTCTCATGACCTTGAAGGCCCATTTGTGTTGTGTTTTCTTGGAGACAGCACATCCATACCCAGTACTTCAGTCTGAGTGCTTGGGTGGCTGAAGAATTAAGATGAGAGCCTTGTAACATACATAGATTCATCAGCCTTCATTAAAAAAATGGGTAAGCATGCTTCTGTACCATGAGGATAAACTTGTGAGCATTTGTGAAAAGCAGATACTCTTCTGCTATATCCCTCAGACTAGGAAGCTGAGCAGAGAACAGCAGAGGCACAGCAAGCACTTGAATGTAATCCTCCACAAGTTGTTTACTTGCTGATTGGTGCTACAGAGTGGTGGTAGGAAACAGATTTGTTTTTTCAAAACCAGAAGGTGCTGCTGTGGCAAGCCCGCCTGACCCCTCCACGAGGTGAAGTTTCCTCACCCGGCATCACGTGGCTGCACAGGTTCACCGGGGACTGCAGCTGACTCACCGTCTGGGAATTTAGAGTAGGCATGGGCTTTGTAAAAAGCCGTCCTAAAAAACTCGCTGTGCAAGATAAACAGGGAAAACATGCTACTTGGCACACGTAGAGTTCAGATGTTGACCATTGTGTTCCCTGGCAGTTAATCATCACAGGCCAGCCGTGCCTTTGCAGTGGGAGGTGTGCTCCACTGCTCGCTCAATGCTAAGGAAGCAGGTGCAGCAACAGCTCATTGTTATAAGTGTTTTGCAAATTGGGAAACTTGATTTATTTTTATTTTTATTTTACCTCAGGTTAGCAGGGGCCATGCAGGACAACGGGTGCAGGTGGCATTGTCAGAGGTAGGGCGGTGGGGCATGGGTGAGCATACATGACCACCTCACCTAGTCACCTGATGTTTTCCCTTGCACCACCACCCCCCCCCCACAGTACTGCCCTGGAGGCTGACCTTCCCCTTGGAGGGAAAGGCCCTCTTCTGCCTAGCATGGTCACCTGGGTCTGCCAGCTTGGGGCCACCACCATGGTGGTTAGCCCTTCTTCTAATTACAGGCTCAACAGCTGGGAAATGTCCTAAAAATTACCTTTAGGAGGTATTGAGACAGGATGTCTCACAGACAGACTTTTTGTTTCATTTCTCCTTCTCCCCTTCTATTCCTCAGTCCTTTCATGTATTGAAGTTTCTCTAGCCCACTAGCTAATTACAGTCAGTTTATTAGGCCCAAGCTTCTGTTGGTTTTTCCCTTGAAACACTGGTTGAGCGAAGGGGCTTGTCATCAGATTTTTACCCCTTTTGGTCTTGGTTTGCAGAAGCTGAAGGTGACAATAATCTGATAACCGCTCTTTGGCCTACCTGAAACAGACATGTTATTTTTCATTGTAATTTCTAAGGGATAGATGGGTGTGTTATGGGTGTGTTATGTTAGTTCCATTGCTACTTTTGCTAATCGAGCTGGCAGAAGGTTAGGGAAGTAATTGGATATGGAACTTATCACACAGGGATAAAATGGGAGGACTGATATGTTGATTACCTGCTCTGATCCTGTTCTGCGGTTGTAGAAAAGGCTTTCTTTCTCAGAGCTGCTCTTCTTGTGCTTTTATACAATGACAACATTTCAAGAAAGGGAAAAGAAGACAATAGAAGATAGCTTTTCAGCATTTTATGGATTTTGTTTTCTTTTATCAAGATAATTAGCTATTTTGTCCTTGCTTCCTTGCCAAGATAGTAAAGTCTGTGTGTATATATACACACACATACATATTTTTATTAGAGGAATTTCTGAAAAATTTACAATGTGTAACTAGAGCAAAAAGTCTATATTAACTTCAAAAGCTTTGGGGATTGGGATTGTAGTAACTTTATATTCAGAGGGTAATTTCTTCAGCATCTCTCCTCACAGTAGGTCAAGAAAAGTCCTTCATATAAGGCTTTAATGTCTGTGGCTAATGTCACTGCCTTAGTAAATAAAAGAATAAATGTCAGAAAGTGGTAGTAAGATTGATGTAAAACTATGAGCCGAATATCATGGAATATCAGGAATGGTTGGTAATATGATACTACATCATCCAAAAAAAAAAAAAATGTCATGGATGGATGGTCCCGTGGGATTTTTCTGTTGTCTTTCATGGAAGAAGATGTAGAACATTTTCTGCTGAATTACTTGCTGTACTGGCAGTACTCTACCGGCTACCTCTACTACCAGCTCTTTTCTGAGTATCCATCTAACTGCAGTTTCTTCAGAGACTTTTAGGTGGTACTCAGAATGAATAAGGTTGACTTCTACATACCTACTTTTCTTTCAGACCTCCTATTTGTTGAGTTAGTTCAGACAGCCTTATAAAGGAACTGAAAATTAAGGTAAAAGCTTGTCCCATGAAACACTAAACCTTGTTATGAGTAACAGCCTTAGAGGTTGCAAAGTTTGTGTTAAAAACAAAGTTTCAGCACTAAAGAGTAAGCAAGGTGGAGGAATGAAGATTCTTAGTTCCGTTAAAATAAAGTGTTTTTTGTTTGTTTGTTTGTTTGTTTGTTTTAAGAAGTTTCAGGGATATAATTTCTGTAGATACAACAAATGCTAGATGCTATAGAAAAAGCAAATGCTCTCTAGGTTCACCTGTCCATTTCAAACATGGACCCATCTAGAAATCTGGAATTAGGCTAAGATCCTCACTGTAAGAGGGACAGCAGAACCAGTGAGCACAGAAGTGTGGAATATGGCAACACCTTTTATGGGTAAAGGAGAAGCAGTAAATTTTCTGTTAGATCCAAATTCTCAGAGCTGCAAAGTGCCAGCATCTTCAGCCCACTTAGCAACACTGTGGATGCTCAGGATGTGGCCCTTTGCAATCAGTTCCACTTGTATCTTTTTTGTGCAGACTGAAGGTCATTAGCTTTGTTTTCCAGTAGTAGATTTTCCTTTTTCCATCCTATGTAGATTGAGGTGTCTAAGTTTAAACAAACTCAAAAGTCTCAGATGGGGCTTATTCACTGAAATAAGCTACACTAACTTTTTGTTTTCAATGCATGGCCATTTAAGCAATTGGAATTTTACTGCAAAGTGATCCACATTAAATTGAGAAGATGTTAGCTGGTTAAGATCACTAAACGGGCTTTTTAAAGTAAAACTTGTTTAAAAGCAGAGAAGGCTGAAGAGTCTAATCCTTCAGGTTTGTCTGTAGGTGTAAATCAAAGCTTGACACTGGTAAGACAGAAGTTGTGTTTATAAATGCTTATTAAACTTAAACAAGATTTTACCTGCTTCCCTGTTGTTTATTCATTAGGGGTTCTGCAGTTTGGACTGAGGGAATCCTGTTTTTGTAATAGAGTTCTGAAGTTCTTTCATTCTTCTTTGATAAAATTACACAACCTTCTGAAGGATATTTTAATCTAATATTTTGATTAAAAAAAAAAAAATCTGAAGAAGCTGAGCTTGTCACAGAGAAAGAAGTATGGTGTAAATATAGATCTCGTAAAGACATGGCAGATTTGGCAGATGTATATCTGTGAAAACTGGCAGAGAAAACATGTATCCAAGTATGAAAATGAGGAGTTCTTTCTCCCTAAGACTCAGAGAGGTTCAGATGCAAGTTTTTAGTCTCAGTTCTTCTCTATTTAAAATTTAATAACAAAAAGCTTATCTGGTATGTCCTATACTCTGAAAGAAGAAATAAAGTCTTAAAGAAAAAAAGAAAAAATACAGATATTTTCAACTCTGTATATGAAGCATTCTGCTACTTATACTGTGAAAATAAGGAAACACAGCTATAACAAAATAATAATAAAAATAAACGGACCAAGACACAATACAACCTGAAGCTATCCATGAACATTTAGGAGACAGAATGGATCTTTAGATGTCTTTAGTTTTTCTTTATCTGGGTCAGTGCCCTGAGTAGAAATATGTGTCTCCACTTTGATTAGAAAGGTCTATCAGCTGGTCAGGCAATTAAATGGAGAAGTTGTTATTGAGATGATTGATTAATGGGTCACCTTTGGTAGATCCTACAGCAGTAGCTATAGTAGCTATTGCAGCCTGTTCCAGGAGTGTGTCTCACTCTGAGTGTGAGGGGACCCCTGACTGCCTAAGCTCTTTCTACCCTTTTCCCAGGAGAGAAAATCTATTCAAAACTATATATGAGACAGTTATCTTAACCTTGTGCACTTGAGAGATACTCAGTTAAAATATCTAATTTCACAGCAGACCAATCTCATTCTTGGTAAACTTACCAGGATAGTCCTTGATAGACTTTGCTATTCAAAATGTAAAAATCTTCTCAAATAACATCCTTAAAGCTAGCTCTTCTATAACTTGCTCTAGAAAATTTCCATCATTAAAAATATGTACATACATGAAAACACACAAAAAATATCCCATTTTAATGTTATGAATGAATATCCTTTAAATATGGTGGCTGTGACTTGCATATAAAGTTTTTTTAAAAGCAGTCTACCCTTTAGATTATGTTGCTCCTGCTTGTACTGCTCACTATAAAGACTCATTTTCAAACTACCTCCAACTGTCATATTAGTGCTGTTACTTTGTAGATTTTTTTCTATTGTGTGTGGGAGTACATTAACCAAAGACTCAAAAGAGCTATTAGTAGGAATGTTTCACAGCAGCCTTCCAAAACCCAGAGCTGACAACAGGAAAAAAATAATAATATAAAAATAAATAATAATAATAATAAAAAACAATACACACTGACAAACCATCTATGGATTCATTTATAAACCTCAGCAAGGAAAACAAATTTGTAAACTCAAATCAACTCCTGAGACAAAGACAGGATGTAAATTCCTGCTTGGCACATGTTTCTGATGAGCTCAATCAGATTGCTGCTAACGGAATTTCCTTCAGAAAAGATATGGGGAAGTGTGCAATTACCTAGGACACTTCAGCTTAAAGAGGTACTGACCACAAGTGTTACTGTCTACATTATGAAATATTTGCCTAGGTGAAATTCAACGTAAGGCAAAAGCTAAATTCTTAGTCAGTACTTGTTCTTCAGCAGTTTGCTAACAACTAGGTTCTCAAGAAGTGTAGAGTAGTCCTTTAACTTTGAAAGCATATTCAGAGACGTATATTTCTAACATCCTCCCATAAGCACTCCAAGTTATTTGAACTGGACTATTTCCAGGCAATTCACCTCAAATACTCCTTGAAGACTTGAAAATCTGTCCCCCTGTGAACTTTGCTGAGAAATGAAAATGGTTCAGTTCAGAAGCGTCAAAATGTTTTGTCTTCATGCTTCTGACATTTTTTTCTGCTTTTTCAAATTTGGCTACAGCCATTTACCAAATTCAGGCCAAAGTATTCACTATTTTGATAACTCATTGATTTCATATGCCCTTTCCCCCTCCAAAAAGAGCATCTGCCAAAACAAACAAACAAAACTAAATGCCTACTTCTAGTAATGAATAATAAATTTGCAGTGGATCATGTTCTGTCTTATTATTTCTCAAAATGGATGTAAGTCCTGAAGTATACACTGAAGAATAGCAAAGGAGAAAGCACCCATCTGTGCTGCAGAAAGTATAATGTTACATCCATTCTGTCTGTATTACTGTCTCCTAAATATATAAGGTTTGGGCTGAGAACTAATCCAGAGCTCTCTTCTGGTAGTCTTGGTCTTGGTTAGCAAGTGATTCTGTTACTCCCACATTTTTAATTGTCTTGACTACAAAGCCTTTTTACCATTACAGAGATGTTTCTTTGGCTGTATGATAAAACATGATAGAGATATCCTACTAGAGGATTGCTTGTGGAGCTCCAAGTCTCATTTATTTTCATCATGCTTTTTGCTACTCCATCTCCACAGTGCTTTGCATGGAACACTTAGCCTTTCAAAAAGTGTAATACAGCTACAACTGTAGCAAAGGAAAGTGCTAAGAGCAGAGACATAAATTAAATGTTAATCACACAAAAATGATTACAATTTGATAATATACAAAATGAATCCATCTCCCTTGAAATTAAATCAAAATTATTTAAAATCTCAATATGCAATCACAATCAAAACAACTTATAAAATGATATTTTAATTTAAATTGCTTAAATGGAATGCTTTAGTGTATTCAACTGGCAGATATGCATAGTCCCAGTACTTGTATAATAAGCTACTTCAGTTAGATAGCAATTAACTTTTTAAATTTAGTAAGTGTTACAAATTGCCAATTGCTTTCTAAGAAGTGTCTAGAGAGGAGATCAGGTGATCTCCTGATTTTGCTGAGAAAATTTTGGCTGAGAAAAAAAAATGTAATAGTTTTAACTAATACTGAAAGGTTTTCTGTATTCAAAATGTGATAAAGGTAATGGCTATAAATAGTAGTGATGGACAATTGCTCCCTATCATTTTTTATAATAGCATATAAATTAAATGTTGATTTGTGGCTAAATTTAGGTTTTAGGCTGAATCTGTTTTCTGCAAGGTGCTATATGAATAGAAAGTCTAGTCCTTTTAATTCATAGCCCAAAAGGGAAACAAAAGCAAGGATATAAAACTAAAATGAAAAACAAAACAAACAAAAAACCCATAGCAACAACAACAACAACCACTTAGAGAGCAGTTTAGGGAGCAGTTAGCAGCTGAACAGAGAATTTGAGAAGTAGTTTGAGAGCATTAGGATAGTGCAATCAACTTTCAGGTGCATTTATATTCCTAAATCCCTTTGTATCCTTTGCAGATTTTGTCTTTGGTACTCTTTTGACCTAGAATGCATTGCAAATGGGAGAACAGAGAGAGACTTATGGTGGAAGATCTGACAGGCCTGATGTGCAAGGCTTTTAGAAATAACAAAGAGTTTCCTGCAAACTTGAGTGGGCTCTTTCCTGTCAAAAACAAACAAATAAACAAACAAACAAAAAACTCTTCTGTTTCTGTACTCATAGTGCCTGAGAATACATTATATGATGTGGATTTAAAACTATGTTATCCCCACTTTGAAGAATTGTCAACTTGAGTCCTGGCTGATAGCTGATAGCATGTGAAAAGGGATAATCCATCATTAAAAACCAACGCCAAGGTAAGAGTTAGATGCTTATGAGGGAAACAGAGAGTGTGACTGTGTAGGCTTTGTTTCTTTGCAGGTAATTACTTTCTTACATGCTGTGACTTGTGGGCCCCCAGCAGCACTGAGATGTGAAGGCAGTTGTCTCAAGTGGGTAGGCTTCCGTCTTCAGTACCTGCTCGGTTGCTTGAAGTACTGAGTTGTTATCTCCCCACCTTGTCATTAGCATTCCTGCACACACTGAAGCTGGCCTCCTGGAGAAAGTCTTATTTATCTAAATGCTCATTAATCTGATAAGCAATGGAATAGGTATTCTCACTGCATAAGAGGCAGGCATGTTCTCAGGCATAACAGTGCTGAGCTAGCAAGTTGAAAGATTTTTACATATATTACCCTTTCATATATAAGGACTGGGAAAGAGCAGTTAGTTGGGGAGTTGCAATAAGCAGGCCAATATTAGAAAAGAGCTAGTATACAGAGTAAGGGGAGCAGGTAGATGCTGGAGACAGGCAAATGAACAGTGAGAAAAAGTAACCAGAAGGAAAGCGGGCTGGCACACAGCAGTCCTGACAGGCAGAGCACTGTGTAGGTAGGTGGCATACAATAAGGGAAATCCATGTAATGAAGGAGGGCAGATGAAAGGAGAAAAGACTCAGCTTCCAGAATTCACATGGCTTGCCAGTAGTGGTCTGTAAAAGCGTGTGAAACAACCATGGCTAAGAGGTTGTTTCAGTCCCGCAAGGAATCCCAGTAACGTAAAGTAGAATATCAGGCATGTTGCTCCCTTCTTTCTCTGTATATCTTGAATATTTATGCAAGCTCCTGAATAGAGTGCAAACAAAATACTAGATGGTTAGCATATTTTTGGAACAAACATTTATTTTAGAAGCAGGGGACAGAGGTCATGGCTGCCCATAGAAGTCAAATAAAAGCAATGGGAAAACTTTTTTTTTTTTTCATATATCTATAATTATTTATTAATAAATAAAGGATTATAAACAATGGAACAATGGGTCACAAGTCAGGTAAAGACAGGCTAAACTCAGTTTCTTTTTTCAACTTCATCAAACTTTCAAATGGAAAACATTAACATGATGGAATAATGAGGAAGAAGAGATGTAAAAAAGCAAAAAGAAACAATTATTTGTGTGTATGCCATTTCGATTATTTTTTTTTATGTATTTGAAAGAGAAATGTGTTTCTGTTTCACTGGAAGCACAATTGGGTGATTTGTCCTATGAAAACATAATTTAAATACTTGTAGGAAGACAGGAAGTGTGTATGCCTAAAAGATGAAAATGGTTTTAATGTCTAGTGTAAATAACTTTCTGAAAACAGTATCTGTTCTTTCTGATTTTAATACCATTTGAACATACATATAATTTCAATTACATATAAATGCAGTAAAGTAATGATCCATCTGAGTACATCATCCAAAGGGAGGCATAAAGGAAGAAATTATTTCCATTCAAAAAACTGTAAAGGTGGAGTTCTCTGAAGTGTTGTTTCTTGAAAATTAGGAATAGCTAACTTCACAGTGACCTGAGCAAAGCGTGTGTTCAAATATCCTTTTGGTGCCCAATTTTATGGTCCAGTTGGGTTACATCCTTTAGGGAAGACAATGGAAAAACAGATCATGTACATTAATTTTTGTTCATTCCAGAGAAACTACTTTCTGTTTGGATCCTGATGCGACAAGATTTTTAATGAAACAGTTTTACATTATACCTGCTTTCTAGGTGTCACACTGCTTAAGTACAGTGTGTCTGAATTCTTGCTAAGTACTATTCAAAGTGGCTTCAGAAATCAAAATAGAGATGTCTTTTGTGCATTTCAAAGGCTCAGAAATGGATTTCCTTTAGAAAGGATTTGGCTGCTGTCTCTTTTGGAGATGCCCGTTCTAATTCATACCTTCAATTCCCCCACAAAAGATAGCATTTTCAGGATGGTTTTTATTGTGGGCTTCTTTAAGAATTTCTTTATCTTTTTTTTTTTTTCTTTTTTCCCTGTTTCTGTTTGTTTGTTGTTTGTCTTTCTGTTTGTTTGTTTGTTTTGAAGTATTCTTATAAAAACTGATAGAAGAAAAACTATCCAGATAAGACAAATCTTCCTATAATGGCAGATCTACCCTCATTTTCAAATTTTCATTGTGTGCTGCATTATATTGTGCCATCAGTGATCTCACTGACAGTAGCATGACTTCATACCATGATAACTGTAATTCAATTTCTTGGTGAAAGCATTCCTTGACAACACTTGTCTTCATAGTAAGACAAGATGGAAAGCATTTCCCATTTAGCAGATGTTGTGATACTACTCTTTATCTTTACTTAAAGAAAAGCTGCTGCTGGTTCTGAACAGATGGAGATTTCACATTGTTTAGTGATCACTACTCCCCTAAGTGAGTCCTCAGTACCCTTTTAGCTGGTAATGGGAAGACCCCAATAATAAGTGGGGAATTGCAGTAGTTTTATAAACACACTGTATAAACAAGAGGGAGATGATAGGAAATGTATCTCTACTGAGGCCCTGCCTAGTGAAAGGAAGCTCTCTTGTTAACACGCACTCTTACCTTCATTTTTTCAGGGTATGGAGATTCAATCAGATGATCTGTTCAGTTAAAGGTCAGAATGGAATTCTTTCCCACCCTTTCTTGTTTTTCCAAGCCAAAGATTTTATTGGCTATAGTACACTAAAAAGAGAATAAAAAATAATAATCTTGACTAGACTAGGGGTTATCCCTCTTATTTTTAAATAACTTACTTTTAAATAACCTTTCCAGCATTTTAAAATTTACCTGTTTAGTTGGTTGTTTTTAAAAAACAGTCAAATTAATTCAGATATTTTAATTGTAACTGAATTTACACTGTTTATTGGACAAGTGCTGCCAGGACTGGCTTAACTTTGGATAAGTTTGTGCTGACACACTTAGAATTGCATTGAAACCAATATATAGTATAAATACGTATATATATATATATAGTATATATCTGCAGAACAGAGTTGAGTGAATCAGTTTGCTTGCTTTGAACAAATGCACACATTTTTAATCCTTTGAAGGCTTTTATTTCAAGGCCTCACTTAATTTCAATTTACAGCAAATCTATCCTATTTCAGTAAATTTATCATAATTCCACGGCAACCTGCACAAAATGTGTGGGGTCAATAGCACCAGCTGATTTAGTTTGCCTAGGTGCCAGAGGTGAAAGAGCATGCTGGTGCTCCTTCCATTTTTCTGTGAAAGTCTGAGTCTTTCAGAACTGTGTGTGCAGAATGGTAGAGTCAGAACTGCTCTGTAAGTCATAGAATCATAGAATATCCAACTTGGAAAGGACCCACAAGGATCGAGTCCAACTCCTGAGACCCCAAAGGACCATAATAAATAAATAAATAAATAAATAAATTAAAATAAAAAATCAGATCACGTGTCTGTCCAAATGCTTGTTGAACTCTGACAGGCTTGGTGCTGTGACCACTTCCCTGGGGAGCCTGTTCCAGTACACAACCACTCTCTTGGTGAAGAACCTTTTCCTGATATCCAGCCTGAACCTCCCTTGTCACATCTTCAAGCCATTCCCTCAGGTCCTATCACTGGTCACCAGAGAGAAGAGATCAGTGCCTGCCCCTCCGTTCCCCCTCATAAGGAAGTTGTACTGCGCAATGAGGCCTCCCCTCAGCCTCCTCTTCCCCAGGCTGAACAATCCAAGTGACTTTAGCTGCTCTTCATACATCTTCCCCTCTAGATCCTTCACTATTTTTGTTGCCCTCCTTTGGATGCTCTCTAACAGCTTTATATCTTTCTTCTACTGCGGCACCCAAACTGCACACAGTAGTCAAGGTGAGGAAGCACCAGCAACAGAGTGGGACAATCACTTCCCTTGACTGGTTAGCACTGCTGTGCTTGATGCTCCTCAGGATACGGTCAGCTGTCAAAGCATACTGCTGACTTATGTTCAGCTTGTTGTTGATCAAAACCCCCAGATCCCTTTCCATGGGGCTTCTCTCCAGCATCTCTTCCCCTTTTTGTACATATAGCCAGGGTTGCCCGTTCCCAGGTGCAGAATCTGGCAATTGCTCTTGTTAAACTTCATATATATTGTTGGTGATTGCCCAGTTCTCTAATTTTTCCAGATCTCTCTGTAAGGCCTCACCACCCTCAACAGAGTCAATATCTCCACCCAATTTGATATCGTCTGTGAACTTACTCAAAAAGCCTTCAAGTCCTTCATCCACATTCTTTATGAAAACACTGAAGAGGACTAGTCCTAAAATGGAGCCCTGGGGAACCCCACTAGTAACAGGTCACCAGCCCAATGTAACCCCATTTACAAGAACCCTCTGGCCTGACCCATCAGCCAGTTGTTCACCAATCTTATTATGCTTTTATCTAACTGTATTCTGGTCATTTTTTTCCAGAAGGATACTGTGAGAGACAGTATCAAAAGCGTTATTGAAATCCAGAAAGGTTACATCAGGAGCAGCAGCAGATAAGGAGAAATGAATTAATTTAATATCATCATCTTCTTAATCCATTACCTGGTGGCCACTGCATTGAGGTTGATCACAATTTGCAAAAACTCACATATGGTTGCCTGAAGTCTTATTAGTAATATCTGTGCAATATATGAATGAATCCAATCTAAAGTAGTATATAATAATCATAATGGGATTTGCTGGCAGGTATTAGCTCTCTCCCTCTGATAAGCCAAAGAAATATATATTTTTTTTCAGTATTCTTTCCAGCTGTAAACTACTATGAAATACAATGTGTGGTAGAAAAGTAATACTTTTTTCTTGTTCTAACAATTGAAACATAATACATTTGGACAATCCCTTGGTATTTATGGATTACACTTAACTGCAAGCAGTAGAACTAGTGTGGGGAGGTAAGCTGTTTTTGTTGTTGTTGTTTGTATTGTTAACTACAAGAAGTTTTATAGATAGACAAAATTTGTCTATAGGCATCAGTTATTTTACATACACTTCTCAACAAAACTCTTTCAGATGAATCCTAAAGCATTTGCATGGGACTGCACACTTAAGTCATAAGAACAAAGAATACATATTACTCAGCCTGAGGAAGGGTGCAAGATTCGGATCCTTGATTTTGACCAAATCATTACATACAGAATGTTTCCAAAGATGACAGATGATGAGAGCAGACTCGATGGTGGAACCATCATGCTTTGTTGGTACTCCGAGCTGGTGGTCACAGTACATGTTTGACCTTGAAGCCATGCTAAATTTAAAGCATGGCTAATAAGCCTCATCCAGGATGTGCTCATTTTGGCACAGTGATGCTGATATTAATCATCAGACAGGAATGATCAACCTGTGACTTCAGCTGCCTGTGTCTTAAGCCCTTTGCAAGGTAGCTCCCATGACTGCTACATACATTTCAGGCTGGATAACGGGAAGAGGTTCTTCACTGAGAAGGCTGTCACACACTAGAACAGGCTCCGCAGGGATGTAGTCACAACACTAAGCCTGTCAGAGTTTAAAAAGCACTTGGACTATGCTCTTAGTTATATGGTCTGAATTTTTGGGTAGACCTTTGTGGTGGCAGGAATTGGACTCAATGATCCTTACGGGTCCCTTCCAACTCAGAATATTCTATGATTCTATTATTCCATACATCATTTCACCAGCGAAGGGGCTGTGCTAACACAAAGCCTCTTGGCAAATTCCGATATCTAGGCATTAGGCATGCTCAGGACCTCTACAGGGCCTCCTTGTCACACTACCCTGGTATCCAGTTTTGGTAGAGGAGAGCAATACCTGGAGGCCAATGTCACCTTTTGCCTTCCTAGTGGCAGATGTGTAGTTCATTTCTAGGGGTGCCTAGCTCTACAGGCCTCTGCTAGAGCCAGGAAGTATGCCTATTCCTATTGATTGCATGCTTGTTTTTTTGATTCAGAAGTGCCTGGCTCTCTCCGCCCTTTCTACAGGTGTTCCAGGTACAGAGCACAGATTTTAAGATGTCATATGAAGAATCACTTGACAAAAATTCTGGGAACCTGAGTCAGAGCCATCTACTTCATTCTGAAGCATCACTTTCATTATAGAGTTCTGGTTATCCTGATGTGAAACTGCCAGTATATTTATTTCAAAAATTTTGACATGTTATATTGTTTAATTGTATTGAAGATGACAATACTAGCACAAATTTCCTAGAGAGTTGGTGGAGTTTGCCTCCCTGGAGGTACTCAGAAGCTGTCCTGTGCAACCTGCTCTAGGTGACCCTGCCTGGGCAGGGGGGTTGGACGGGATGACCTCCTGAGGTCCTTTCCAATCTGATATTTTGTGTTTCTCTGAATCATGTGTTTCTACAGACCCATAATTACGTATGTCTTACAAAGAAAGGTAGAAAGATAGGTGATAAATAAAATGGGCTGTATAACGAAAACATACCTTTGTATAAATACTTTGAAAACACTCTAACTTCAGTTCATTTCATGAAAATGGGAGCCTTTGGAGTACAAAGTGTGTGCAAATAAGGAGTTTTGTTGTTATTGTTCTTTTGATTAGGCTTAAGGTTTTTTTTTTGTCTTTTCTTCTTTTTTTTTTAATTTTCTTTTTTCTTCCCTCCTCAACCCCACCTCCACCCCCCCGCTCCATACCTGAACAGTCAAAAATGTTGTTCTAATTGAAACTGTGAGTCACAAAGATTTCCTACCACTACAAACACAGTTAAGAACAGGTCAGATTGACCCAGTGCAATTCAGTGTTGTGAGGGGTTTTAAAAGAAAAGTGTACAATTACCAGATGCCTGGAGCTTATTTTGCATTGCTAAGTCATTTTGTCTGTGTCTGTTGCTTACTACCCGCTGTGTGAGAATAACAGTATTGTTTCATGAGTACTTACATGCAAAGTGCCTTTAAAACCCTTTTTTCTCTTCCTCTCAGTGACAAACCTGATATAAACATTTACCTTTTTACAAATTATAGAAGTAAGGAACCAGCCCCCCTGCCTCTATTCCCACCATGTAACAGGGGGTACAGAGCTCCAGCAAAGGTTAGGAAAATAGTCATATAATGACCCAAGGAATCTTGCAACTTCTGTTTTTCTTTGATTACCTACCAGCAGTTGGCATCTGCCTTATGTGGCTGGCAAGGGGGGTTGGTACCCCCAATGGGGGCAGCAAGCAGGGAAATAAAAACTTGTAGTGTGTTGCCAATAACTGCTCAAGACACTGTAGTCCAGCACCAGTAAAACTGTTCCCTGAAAGTGACTTCCACCCAGGTCTGCTTTACTCTCATCCTTTCCTAGGACTGTGTGTTAATTGGCAGAATACAGAAACCAGGAACAAGGGGAAAAAGCAGAATATGTTTTTCCTTCCATCTCATTGCGTGGAAGAATGGCTCAGGTTGCACATAAGGAAAAGCCCAAGGAGGGCAGGGAAAAGTGCATGTTGGACAGCCAAGGAATGTTAAACTGCCAAGGGACAGACTCTTCTGCGAAACATTCCTCTTTCAAACTTCCTAGTTAATAATTAACTGTTCCCTTCTGGCTGCAGCACTCTCTTTTTACCTAAGTTGGTCTGTCTTTCCTCAGGAGCAGTCATATTAATAGATGATGGAAGTAGGAATGTAATATTCAGTAATTTTATGGAATATATAATTTCACCTCCTGGCCATAGGCTGAGGTAGGACAGCTTCCAGAGGCAAATGACATGCAAAATGTCATTGATGGATTTTGTGATGAAGAGAATAAGTGAGAATAAGCAGTCTCAGAGTAGAACCTTGTTGTGGCCCCCTTATGAAATGTGCACCAGACGTGGCTTCCTGGTAGGAAGTATTTTAATCCCCACAATGGACGTTTTAAAACCTGCTATCTTAGTACCTCACTCCAGTTAGAAGGCATGAGCATCTGACTTTCATTTGAAAATATTCCTTGAGACAACTGAGGGGGGAATAAATTAAAACAAATTATTAACTTACAGGGGTGCCTCACTGAAGTTATTTTTTTAATACTATAATATTCACGTCAATCAGTGTATCTTCTTTTCAGATTCACATAGTCTCATTAGGTAATGTGTTGTCAACAAAAAGAATATAATTTCAGCACTAAGGGCTTTTGCTGTGATTATCCAAATCCTATTAATAATGCCTAAGGAACAAGTTCATTATTGGGTTTTACTGTTGTAATATATGTGAAGGCTTGGGGCATACATTTGAAATTCCTTGATCTGTATTACCTTTTATATTACTCAAGGTACAGCTAGATGAAGTAGGTAAGGCTTGATAGCAGTTTAACAATCAAGGGTCTAAATATCTACAACATCTCTCCATTTAATTTGTCAATGTAGTATTGAATAACCGAGCATTAACAGATTATCCTACCAATAATACTCTTAGATACTGTCCAAACAGTCACAAATTAAAATTTCAAGGAGATGAAGTATGGTTATAACCATACAGTCTACAACTATAGTTTAAAAGCATAGCACCAGCCTAAACTTCATAATTAAGGAAGAAATTATCTGCTCAGAGGGTGGTGAGGCTCTGGAACACGGTGCCCAGAGAAACTGTGGATGACAGGTTGGATGTGGCTCTGAGGTATCCCTGCCCACAGCAGAGAGGTTGGAATTAGACATCTTTAAGGTTGCTTCCAACCCAGACAAATCTATGATTCTACGAGTCTATTTCTTCTAACAAAATGAGGCTCAGAAATAACGAATATCTACCTTATCTTTTTGTTTGTTTGTTTGTTTGTGTGTGTGTGTGTTTTGTTTTTTTTTTGTTGTTTTTTTTTTTTTTTTTCCTTCCAGTTCCTCCCATTCCTGTTTATCCCTGACTCTGATATCCTCTGTTGCACTAATGATCTCAGACAGTCACTCTCTAAGGATACCTCTGAGGAGCTGCAACAATCTCCTTCTTGTTAATTACTTTTCTCTTATTTTTTCTCGACTTTTGTTTCATTGCCATTCATAGAAAAGCTGAAGCAGAGAGGGTAAAAGGTCAAGAAAAAGGAAGCACTGCTGGGAGAGAAGATGTTACAATAGCCTGAGTGTATGGAAAAAGAAATAGAGGCAGTAGCTCATAACAGGGTCTCTGTTTCTGTGAAGTGTATATAGAGAGCTGCAGTTCAGTACTGCTATAAGCACCTGGACTAATGCATACAGTGTGTCTGTGTATATGTATGTATGTACATTTTATATATATGTTTTCTAGCATCATTTACATTCTGACTTTTTCATTGTTTGATAGCAAAGCACCTGATGGAGGCTAGAGGAAGAATGAAGAATTTATATTGCTTCGCATTCCAAGTCCTTGACTTGCAGCTGTTCCTGTGGGAGCTCTGTGGGAATAATGGAAGGTATTGTAGATGCAGTTGAGATTATTTTAGTTTGGTTTCCTTAAGCTGCTGTGTATGCACTGCAGAAATACTGCGTACTTAATTTGTCATAGAAAAGCTTTTTTTTTTTTCTTTTTTTTTTTTTTCTTTTTTTTTTTTTTTCCCCTAGAATGAGAAGTATCACCTCTAGCTCAGTGAATAGTATGAAGGTGTACTGTGGGCACTGGTACATATGCTATAATTAACACCCAGCTAATTATTTGAAATTGCTGTTACATAGCTCAGTATTGTCAATGATATAGCTGTTCAGACACAAAGCTGGAGGTCCTCAATGTTGTTCCACATCCTAGCAGCAATCCCAGGTATCAACGATCCCATTTTCAGCATGGTGTGTATAAAAATCAAAGTGCTGTGTGTCCTTTATTGTGTTGTAAAAAAGAATCCATATATAAGCAAGTCATGTGCTTGAGGTAAAAATGACATTTTAAAATTTGACATTCATAAAAATGTTTCCATCAATTAGGCTCAGGAGCCATGCCTGACATTTCTAAAAATTATTGTTAAATTCACATTAAGATCAATGCCTGAGTCTGCACCAACCCCAGTGAAGCCAGGATTTCATTCCTTGACTTAAGCTTCTTTGGCTATCTGCATCTCAAACTTAGTTGACTGAGTTACCCTGTAGTCACAGAACATTCTCAAGTGTTGAATATGAAGGTTGCTCTGCCAATACAACAGTCCAGAGGTAAATATGTATTTCTACCATCTCCAGAAAAATAGTGAAAGCCTCTGAAACATTTGAGTGTCAGTGTGGAAGTGTCCTGTGTTGTCACACTAATGCTTATCCTTGCTTTGAGAATAACAGCAGGTAGGTGAAATAACTAAATACAGGGAAGTGGAAATGAACTTACATATCCCTTGCACAACCTTTGAAAGACTGAAAGCATTTGTTGTGGATGAAGGTTATGTTTCATCTAACCCTTAACCTGTCTGTATCAGCACATCACATTTTTGCACTTTAATTTAACCTAGTTCTTTAGATCTTTTCCCAAATTTTCTAATTAAAAGGACATTGCCAAGGAGCCCACAGTGTCAAGTATAAGCATAATTAGAGTATTTTGATTCCTGTATTCCAGTTACCAGACAGAACCCAGTAGAGTTGGATGCTGTTGACTGGATATGCTAACCAGCTTTGAAACATCCTCACTCCAGTCCTGGATAGAAAATTTGCCTTAGATGTACTGGACAATGTTCAGCTTCAGACTGTCAACTGTAGACCAGAAATCAGTTAGTTCTCATTTGCCCCTCTTGTAATATTTTCAGTGGATATTTTGGGCACATAAGACACGTGTATGCGTCATATATATACATGTATATGACTGTATTATAGGGTACTTTCTCCTTGGAAACAATATTACAATACATTTTTCCCATTGAATGGAATCAATGCCGTGGTTTTAGAGGTTTCCATGTCATTCTGGCTAATTATCAGCTTAAAGGGGGCAGGGAAATATGCAGACGAAATACCAGCGGAGCTTTCAGTCTTAGTATTTTAACAACTTCTGTTTTCCTCCTTTTTCTTTTCCAAATCCTTGGCTTTTCTCTCTGCTTCCTCTACCAGACTCTCCCAGCTATGCCCAAAAATATGACTGGTCATCTTGGCAGTTCAGTACAGTCTCAGGGTAAATTCCTGATATGATTCCACTAAGGTTTGCTTTACAGACACCATTGTTTCTCTTTTTTCTTTCCTTATTTGGCTGAGAAAAGGATTGGTATCATACATGTACCTACTTCTGAATTTTATCTCATCATATGAACTATCACCAACAAATGCCTGACAGCCTTGCAACACAGTGTCAGATTTTCTTGTACTTCAAGGCCATGGAGAACATGTTGCATCCCTCTGAACACAGATGAAGAACTCTCTCTCTTAATTCCAGTCTAAGGTCTTTGGAAACAACACAAACTTGCACTTTTGTACATACATGAAAAGGTATACATTACAAAAGATGTTTTTTTTTTTTGTTTTTGTTTTTTTTTTTCTCCCAAAGAGCAATTATTAAAGACATTCACTTGTAAACAAGGTTTCTGTCTTTGTACCATTCTTGAACATCTGTTCCAACTTCATTAAGTAGCCTGGTGATATACTCAATAGAAATGTCTATAAACATATAATAATAATAAGAAGAAGAAGAAGAACAAGAGTAATAATAGTAATAGTAATAGTAACAGTAATAATAATAATCATAATAATCATCATAATAATTCTGCCTACATTTTTGAGGCAGAAAAAAAAATATTTTAAATGAAGTAGCTTAAGTCAAATGACAGAACCTTATTGAAGAGAAGAAACAGATGTATTTTAAACCACACAAATATAGTCCTGATCTATAGATATGTCCTTGTATAAAATCTTCACTTGAAGTCTAGAGTCTCTAGGGAAATTTTTACTAGAAAGTAAAAAGTAAAAGTAAGAGCAGTTAGTCAATCTTCAGAGAATGAGTATTTTATACTAGAGAAAACAAAATCTTGGTTCTTTCATGTCATTATTATGCTGTATGGTATTTTGTATTGTACATGGTATTTTCATATCAGTAATGGTGTGATTCTGCAAAGCACAACTGCAGCGAGGGCAGAGTAACTCAGCCAATATGTAAAACAGGAATTCTGTCTGAAGAAGCTTGTTTGTGAAGTGTTGATGAAAGAGGTTTTGCAGTGGTACTGAGGTATTTTGACATTTAAGTTTGTGACCAGGAGATTCCTCCTAGTCCTTTATTCTTGTGTCATTCATATTATTTAAGACTGGGACAAAGAGGGGTAAAAACAATGAAGAACTGTATCCATTAATGTATTTCTTCCATTCCATTTCCATAATACACATATCCCTTGCTGCTCAGCACATATTTTCAAGAAAACAGCACAAGATAGGAGTGGGAATTATTTTTTCTCAGTACAGGTTACTATGCTTGTGCTTAAACTGACTTAAGCATATTGATGAATCACGACTCTTCCATGATGGAGCCAATGACATAATGACAAACTCTATTGTTTAAATCAGTAGCAAGAGAGAAGAAAAGGGAGAAAAAACTGTTTTCTGCCCGTTCCATGTAACTAAATTATTTTTCTTTGCTGCCATGTCTTTAATACCTTTTGAAGGTGTTTGCAAAGTGTCTCCAACATACATCACTGAGAAGCAATACAGTCCTCCTTAGTAAAGCAAATACAACCTACATAAGATGGGACTGAAGCTAAAAACACCCCTTCTGATGGAGAGAAGGATAGGTAATGGACACAATAGATATGATAATTACTCTCATAAACAGTGCAATATATTATATAATTTCTATGTGATGTAGCAGTAAGTATTCCCCTAACAATACACAGCACTCCTCTAACAAATGAAAGTAACATTTCTTGCCCATTTTCATGTATTTTTTTTCTTCTGTCTTACGTTTTAGACAGTTTGTACTTCCTTTTCATCCAATAAATATATTTGCAATTATAGTAATCTATATTGTTATATTATTGATATATATGTGTGTTATTATAATATATATGTGTGTTACTATAATATATATGCATGTTATTATATAAATATATATCATTTATATAGTCTTGCTGACTTTCAGACATAACTTAAAGTACAAGTAACAAAGACCCAGGAGCTTAGGATCAATGATGTAAGGGTCTGTGGAGACCAAAAGCCACTTTTCATAAAAAAGCAAGTGCTATTCAACTATAAGTATTTCCCAGAGTTCTTTTGATGTCCTTTTAGACAGTATAAGAAGATTCCATATGAGGCAGTGTACAATTTTGATTCTACATAATGAGGAAAGATGTACTGAAATAGAAGAGGAATAGATGCAGAAAAGAGCTGAAAGAATTGTAGAAACTGATAGAAAGCCTAACCTGTTTGGATGTTTTGGACTAGCATAATAAGAGCTGAGGAAGTGGCAGTGGCACAAAAATAAGTAAATACACAGTGTCTATAAATGAATTCAGAGTTGAAACGGGAAAATATATATATATATATATAAGGGAAAAAATATATAAAAAAATGAACCTACAGACCAAAATATTACCCCAAATACAGACAAAACTTGTAAATTGTATTGCTTTAAATTTGATCAGTTTATGCATGAGATCATATGATACAATTGTCTTGCTTTTCACAGAATGTATCAATCTTATTAATAGTGTGGCACAATGAGAGGATTCATTTCAGAATGTGACCACAGTAAACAGAGGATCCATTTTCCTTAGTGGTCAGCTGCATTAACGCAATGACAAATTGAACTGTTACTTTACCATCTCTAAAAAGTGACTGCATTCCATGGCCATATCTTTTATTTTTTCATGTCCTCTTAACTGAAATGGAGACAGTGGTATCCTCATGTATCTCTATTCTGTAAGGAAAAACAGAGTATTAAAGAATCAGTTTTTCAGTTAAATGGGACTATACAATATCATTTCCCATGTTTGAAATACAATAGTTCTGTAAATTTGTCACAATTCATTAACTTTGCAATAGCGAAAAGAAAGTATAAATTCAATGCTCCCTGTAATGTTCTTTTAATACTCACAATTATAAGTACTAGAGATATCTTATATGACAGATTATGACTCTTGAATATAGGCCTCCAAATTGACAAAACAGAAAACACTTGCAAAGTAAGCACTACTTAGTTCTGCTCTTTCTCTTTTTCAAAGAAGTTCCCTCAGTCCAGCTATCAGCCTTACCAGAACTGGAAGTCAAGTGCATATATATAGATATGCACAAATGTTTGTGTTGAAACAAGCACAGAGAGATATTCACATTATTAACTATTCAAACACTGCATACATATGTATGAATTCAACAAGATCTATTTATTGATTGGGGGGTGGGGGGGGAGGGGTAGAATATAAAGGCTTACACAAATAACAACATAGTGTCAGGAAAGCTGATTTTGCAAATGCTTCTCATGGTCACTACTCATTTATTACTGAGAAAAGTAGTGCACATGCCAGTACTGCAGAACAGTCAAGAACATTGCCACCTGGTTCCCACGCTAATCCCATATTTATCTGAAGTCTTGTTCCATCTGCCTTAACTGATAATGTTATCCTGCTTTGTAAAAGCTATTGTCTCCAAAGAGAGTTTGGCTACCTATCCCTTTGTGGAAGGAGAAAACATGAGTTGTCATTGCAAGTCAGTCAATTTAAGGGCTTGCATACAGTTGTCTTGTTAGCCTCCTAATCTGTTAGATTCTCCAGAGTAGTATGTCTTTTTTTTGCTAAAACATTCCAGTGCAATTGATGTTAGTCTATATTAAAACAAAACTAAATAATTAACCTCTTTTTCAGTAAACATATTTGCACTTTAATCAGATTTTGTATAGGTGCTTGCAGACACAAAACTGTGGTTGCAAACCAAATCGCAGGTGTGGGATGCACATTATTGCCTGTTTTATAAATGGAGAAAAGAAAACCCAGGAGGGCTATATTTGTGCCAGCTGTCAAATACCAACTCATTCATGAGCTCAGTCAACTTTAGGTCTTTTTTACAATCAAGTCTGTGATCTGTTGAACCACATTATTTCTTTTATGCTGCTTCCCTTATAACAACAACAAAATTTCATAACTGTATTTTCAGTTTAAAATAAATGGACCTCCTCCTCCTCCTCCTCCTCCTCCTTTTCCTCCTCCTCCTCCTGCTCCTCCTTCTTCTTTTTAATCTACTTCTTTAACATTGGTTAATTACACTCTTCTGACATAACCTGTGTTTTGAAAGCCCATTACCAGTAACTACTCTGTTTATGCCACACTGAGGAAGAGAACAGAATTTCTTTCAGATTGTAAGATCACATGAGCCAACTCTTAGACACGTTTCAGCTGTGTGAATTATGAAGTTAAAGAAGTGCCCATGTACAACATGGCACCGGCACAGTCCTGACAGATATAGACTGCTATTTTATTTTTGGAAAATCAGCCTGGGGCTATTGTATCTGGCTTGCTGACAGACATCATGTATTGCTATTCACACAGAGAAATGTTTGCTATAAAATCAAGTAACTGAAGGGTTTGGAATTATACTTAAATTTTTAATAAGTTGTCAAAAGCCCACTTTACAGCATCCATTTAAAATTGGACTGAGCTGCTTCACTGTCACTTAATATGCACTTACCCACAGTAAAAAACAGGAAGAGGAAGGGGGCAAGGCTGCAAACCTCCTCTATGAAAAGGATTTCTGCTCTCTATTTCATTCCATACCATTTTGACTGCACCTGTGTATCTGCTCCAAATGGTCAGACTGGGTCACCAAATGAATATTCCCATCCATGTCTTCCCTCCAGCATTCGGTTCCCTTCAGTGTGATCTATCTAGTGGTTTCCATACTGAAACCTCAATACTATGGCTGCATTTTCTTCCTTCTTTTTCATTTCTCCATGGATCTTTCCTGGCCTCCAAATGACACTTGCTTTGAACAGCAATTTCATCCTCCACTTCAGCAGGGCTTGCAGCATAACTCTCAAGCCTGAATACAGTGTTTTATGGCCCTGGAAGGTTTCTTACTCCACAGACAAGGGGATTGTGGCTTACACCTCTTCAGCAAAAGGGAAATCAGTATGGTGTACTTTTTATATATTCGTTCTCTGTAAATAGCTAAAGAACAGGTATGCCAAGATGGACTTGTTATGATTCCATCATTGCTGTAGGACTACTATATTCATTATCCTTGTATGCTTCATATACTTCTATCATGCTTTTATAAAGGGGTCTGTCCTAAGCAGGTAATGTGTAGCACTTGGCCATACAGGGAGGTGCAGAACACATCTCATCAAAGAAGAGTTCTGTCTCCTTAAAACAAAATATGCTTGTTTTTACAGGCTTCAGTCCTGCAAACAGTCTGAAGTACCCATACTTGTGGCCTTTGTCAAGAAAACACATTAGCTCTCTTCCACTTGCTGATGCTGGGGGAAGGGAGGGAAACAACCAGGACCACCTGAAGAAATAAAAGAAGTTTAGTGATTTGGTATGTTTCCATTAAAATTCTTGTGGGAACTGAGCTATTTCCCGAGCCATTCTTATAAAAACAGGTGAAAAGGTAGATGGTAGATGGTAAGCCAGATAATCAATGGCTCTAACCAACGTCTGATGTCAGTTGAAAACTGAAAAGTGGAGGTTATGGATTGCAAGGGATTTCTGGCCATAGCTAGGTCACAGCCACAACAAGCTCCTTGGTTATGCCATTGTGGTTTCCCACAAAGGATACAAAGCCACAGGAGCTGTTTTACTATTAACAGCACCTTGTTAAAAACCCCAGTAAAAATAGTGATAAGTTCTTCAAAGAGGAAGACAATGGAGAGGTATGTAATGAAAAATTGCACATAGCTCTTGATGCTTCTGTCTCCTGTGCAAATACACCTGTGAGAACCACAACATGAAAAGTTTGCCACATTTTGTGTTGGCTTTCCTTCCTTCCTTCCTTCCTTCCTTCCTTCCTTCCTTCCTTCCTTCCTTCCTAATGGCTGCTACCAAAATTGACTTCCCCACATAGACTAACAAGCAGTTCTAGCTCAACATGCTCAATCCAGTGATTACTATTTAATGTGGAACCCAAATAACCACAATGCTGAGTATTGAATTTGGAACTCAGAATTTGGAACTGAAAACTGTACCTGTCCTGCACATATTTCTCTCTAAGGAGCCTTGTTGCAAGATTAGTTATATGGTTATGTACAATTACATATTATGAACAGAAGGATTGATTAGTTTCATTAGTGCCCATATGAAGTCAATTCAACAGTTCTATGATTTTATTATTGTTATGATATATTATTGCCACAGCAGAAATTGTAGAATCAATAGCAAAAGCATCCAAAGCTATCATTAACTCTTTTTTTTTCTAAGTATATAACAATGCCACATGTAATTATTTTCTTCTGTTGTATCTGTAAATTTTTTATTGCCATCACCCATTGTCTTTATTATGAGTCTTTTCTGTGGGAAGATGTTTCCTCTGGGAAAACAGACTGTGCAACTGATGATAGCATTCACCAGTCCTAAACTTCCACTTTAATGCTGCCACATTAAGTTTAAACAGAACAGAACAGAACAGAACAGAACAGAACAGAACAGAATAGAATAGAATAGAATAGAATAGAATAGAATAGAATAGAATAGAATAGAATAGAATAGAATAGAATAGTTCTGTCGGAAGAGACCTACAATGATCATCAGGTCTAGCTGCCTGACCATTTCAGGGCTAAGCAAAAGTTAAAGCATATTATAAAGAGCATTATCCAAATGCCTTTTGAACACTGACAAATAAGGGACACCAATCATCTCTCTAGAAGACCTATTCTAGTGTTTGACAACCCACGTGATAAAGACATTTTTCCTAATATTTAGTCTGAACCGTCCCTGGTACAGTTTTGTGTCATTCCCTCATGTATTATCTCTGATAACCAGAAAGAAGGGATCAGCACATCCTTCTTCATTTCCTTTCCTCAGGAAATTGTAGAAAGCAATTACTTAATTAACTAAAAAGTTTTCTCTAGGTCTAGTATTGAGATGAGGCTACATTTGCCAGATGACCTGGTGCCAAAGTTGGACAGTGCTGCCTTTGCCCTCTCCATCTCTTTGGATGTTTTTAGGGGTGTCCCCAACCCTGCACATTTTAAAGAAAAGATTTCTAATGGTCAGGGTTTACCATATCATAAAACTTAGCCTGAAGCATGAATAGACCAGGCCAGACATAGAAAGCAACCCAGCAGTGTTCTTTGTTTTGAATTAGCAACATGTCCTGCCAGAAGAAGATCTAAATCTTGCTGTTTGTATATTACATATGTGTCCATCTGTCTGTCTAACACCTATCTGTGATATTATCAAAATGAGCTTTTTTTAAAAAAGTGTATGATACAGAATTATTTGTAAATAGGAATATGTCAAACATTAAAGTGCAATGTTACTGTGCAAGAGAAGGGGAAATATTAAAATAAAGTTTTTTAACTCTCTAAGATTTAAGGCCTTTGACTCATAAATTTAACATATATATATATATTTAAATTTAGTCTTCTAATAAGGGAAATAACAGTTTCTCCTCTATATGGCATTTTTCCCCTTTAGATGAGGCACCTCTGAAATAGTGATTGAATTTTCTAACTTGAGTTTATTTGTATTCTGAGAGGCAGGGATAACTATGTATCTCTCTGAAGAGAACAGCAGTGGAAAGAACTTTCAGTTGTGGAGGACTTGGAGGAAAGTGAAACTGTACAAGCCCAATGAGCAAGGAGGCATCTGGAAGCATAAAAAGCAATTACGGGCTGCAAAAGAGGACAATGGCTGGCAGCCTGGGGCAAAAGCATGTATGTATGTGAGTCACACTGTGACTCTTTGAGGGAGATGCAAAAGTACCTTTTCCTCTGAGTTGTTTCCACATCGAATATTTCTTATTCGTTAGGATTCTGTAATTATTAAAATGTAACCTGTATTTTTGTTCTTAATAGGGAAAATACATTTTTCTTAACTACATTTTTTAATTAATTTATTTTTTTTAAACCAGGTAGAGAAAAAAAATTCAGCCACATGCAGAGATCAAGACTAAAAAAAAAAAAAAGCCTCCTGGCCTCCTGAAAGGTGAATGTATCAGAAAGTGATGAGCTGGAGAAGAAAGGTATTTGAGAGGGAACATATGGGTATCAGGAAGGGTTGCTGAAACTTACAGGACAGAAGAGATGAAAGTTTGTGCCTAGGATCCTAAAGGCAATCCAACCCATTTGAAAAGTCATTACCAGATTTTTGTGATAGGTTTTTAAATTTTGACTTGTTAAAACATCAGAAAATATAAAGAGGATCAGATTTAGGAGATTTGTAAACTGCTTGAGTATTTGATAATATGCAGTCAAGCTGTGTCTCATGACAGGCTTTTTTTAAGGCCTTTGACTCATAAATTTAGCATTATTATTATTTTTTTTTTAAATTTAGTCTTCTAATAAGGAAATAACAGTTTCTCCTCTATATGGCATTTTTGTGACTTCTGACTTTTCTTTGAGGCTCTCAGCTATCTTGGTTTATGTCAGATTGCAGTCTCAGACAAAGCAAAAGACAGCGGAAGAGGAAAAGGTGGGTTGAAGAATGTTATGCCAAGTACTAACAGCTGACAGTAAAACATCCTGGTTTTAGCATGTGGTTGTGAAGAAGAAAGAACAAAGGTGCTGAGACAAATTGCTGCCTATCCTTTTGAAATTTGAAATAAGGAACTGAAATGCTCTCAGACAAACAATCAGACTGAGATTCCCACCTGACAGCCATAAAGCTAGTGATGTGCTAACAGGAGATCCTCAGGGCTCCTCATTATACTTGGCCAACAAACATGAGTGAAAACTTGGAGTGAATTCTGTCTCTGATGTTGATCAGTTCTGCCATCAGGTATAATCTCAGAAGCTCATTAAAAACACATTATAGGACCCCACCCCCCTTTTGACATTGTGAATTTCTCAAATCTTTGTTGTGAATGACAGGAGGTACTCTGACTTTCTCTTGCTATACACACCACTTCCCTCATAGAAAGTAAGCATAATAAGCACCATTGACACACGGAGTGAGCTGCAGTTCCTCAGGTATATTAAAAACTACTCACCTTCCCCTAGTTCTCAAGGACAGGAGTACCCTGGAAGAACAGGACTGGAGATATTACCAGGGCAGCCAGGGACTTTTCCTGTTATTGTGCAGAGAAGCAGCTTGTACTCTGGGCAAGAGTGAAGACCTTTGGCTATGCAGGTGAATGTCTCTGAGAGACAAGGCTAAGCATGATGCTTTTGAAAGGGATCTGTGGAACAAAAAAAGGTATTAAGGTGAGTAAACCTCTTTTTGACCCTTTTCAGCCTGATATTTTGCTTGGAACCACTAGATTTTAGTTGAGTAGATCTGACTACTACCTGCATGCTGGACTTTTCAGATTTATTTTACCTTTGGTCAGAAGAAACTGATAGTTGTGTTAGTAAACAATATCTGATGTGTTGTCTCTATCTTGCAGCCTAGGTCTCCCCAAACACAGACTGATTGGCAGCATCATGCTGACTGGGCCTGTTCCATCATTGCAGCATGAACCTATGTCTGAAAGGAAGTACTTGTTCCATTTTCCCTGTATTTGTGGTCCACTGTGGAGTCTTTGCAGACAAAAAAAAAAAAAAAAAAAAAAAAGAGAGAGAGAGAAAAGATGTACAGGCTCCTTACATCTTGCAGAGCTTTCCTACAGTGAGCATCATGGAAAAGCATCAAGCATCAAGCATCAGTCAACTGTACTACATGACCTACATGTACATGCTTACACCAGAGATTTCTGGTAAGTCAGACACACGAGATTCATAATTGTGAAGGCATTCATGCATTGCCTAAGAAAAAATAAATCAAGCCTGCAAACTGATCCCTTCTATCTCACCAAATGGATTAGCTTATTGATCAGAAATCCTCTTGCTTTGGTTATTGAATTGTATTACATCTGTTATGTTGCTTTCCACCATTATTTACTGCAAAATATTAGGACTCAGTGTGATACAATATGCATGTGAGCCAAAATATTAATCAATGGGACTACATCAGACATGCAAAAAAGTCATTGATCATACAAACTAAGTGTCTGAGAGTACAAGTGTGCTTTGAATTATAGCTTAATCCAAGGAATGAATCTGTACCTGACCTAATTAGGAGTAATGTCTTCATAGAGGAGTGGACTGGGGATAACACAAACTACTGAGCCATAATACCCACCGCTAACATCATGTGTGTCTTCTTATCAAATACTGAAACTTATTTCCTACATTATTATCCTGGATTATTGCAGATACAGGGAAAATGGAACAAGCATTTCCTTTCAGACATAGGTTCATGTTGCAGTTGTGGATGCTGTTTTACCTCTAGTTGGCTGGCACTGCATGTAGGTTCTGTTTCAATTTTTAACCACCCCTATGCGTGCACTGCCTCTGAAAGCATGCAATGCAATGAAGAAACTGAAGGCCTATGCGTAGGTGGTGGAAATGTTATGGAACTTGTCCTGGAGATGTGACAATCTACTGTTTGAATCATTCCCACAGATAGCAGATAGTTGCATCACCTGATTAATTTTATTTTGGACCGGTAAGGACCACCTACTCTTAATGCACTCAGATTTACTTGAGACAAAATGGAATTGCAGTAAAGTTGTTAGTTTAAGTTATTCAGCCCAGGAGGTTGTTATTATCATCCATAATTATCAGTACTCTGTTGCACTACATATATTATACTGTAGAGGATTGAGTCAGTAGGGGTTGGGCTTCCACCATGTAAAGACTGGCTAGAAGCTGTGAAGCTCTTATGTGTTGTTAACCACCGGCTGCTTGGACTAGAATTAGAGTAAAGCAGATCTCTTGTAATTTATTAAGGAATCCCCAGTCACTGTATGCTTCACAGATTTATGTGAATGGTAGTTCAGCTAGCAGATTATATATGAGGGTGAAAGTGGAGCCAGAAGAGAAGGATTGGATAACAGAAAAACATGCTAGGATATTAGTGTTAGGTCAGAGTTTGGACTCAATGATCTTGAGGTCTCTTCCAACCTAAACAATTCTGTGATTCTGTGATTTCAGTACAGCATGAAAGAAATAATTCACTGCTCCAGTATAATAAACTCAAAATTCAAAAGGGTGGAGTTATATATTACACAACGTTATTCAAGCCATATCTAAACTTTCTGGTATCCCCTTTTACTTTTGCTCTCATCAATCATCACCTTTAAACTACTTCTCATGTCTCCCCTTTATCCCTCACCACTCCCCACTTCCTCCAGACATCACTCAAAGCTGGAAGAGCAGAGCACAACAAAGGAAGAAACTCAGCAGGCATCTGGATAAACTGGTTTCTTAAAGTGCTCCTTGTTTTTTGACTTTCTTTCTCATTCTGTAACCCTAAAATGTCATTTTCTTGTGGAGTAACAGCAAGAACACACTTATGCTATGCCACAGGAAGATCCTAACCGTTGGAAAGTTCCAGAGAGCAGGCCTGCTTCAACTGTAAATGTCCATCTTGTTCCAGACCCAAAAGCTTATCTCACCCCTTTTAGATTGTTTCTCTCAAATATTTGCTGAAAACTCTCTGTTCTCAAATATCAACTGTGTAGTTAGTTATACCTTACAAATCCATCAGACCTCAGAAAGTTTTCATGCCAGAAACCCACAGGGAGATTGCTAAGCAGACTGCACAAGCTCACTGCTTTCTTGGTGAGGACCTTACTGTAGTTAATCTTTAGGCATACCAGAGCAGCATTCAGGATGCACAGCACGTTCACCTTTGCTATTGTTGATCCATTCAGAATTCACTGTGTAGATCACAAGACTTCATGACAAGAAAATCTTCATTCCATCACGCATGTGTTGGAAGGATAGCAGCAAGGGCCTTACTATATTGTGAGAAATATGTTGGCATTCTTGGGACATGTTAAATGGGAGTAATGCACAATGTAGGTCATCAAGAGTGCACCCTAGAGCTCACCATAAATCTTGTGTGCTCCTGAAATATCCATGTTATTCCAAATTGCCCTAAAGATACCTGAGATGGTATACCAACAATTGGTATGGGGATGGATTTCCTTTCTTTTTGTAACAAAATGGTACTTTGGTTTTGATGGGTTTCAAATGTTTTGACTCTTTTTGCTTCTTGTTTTCAGCATGAAAAAAAATAAAAAAATCTAATACTTTGGTCTTTGAAAGCTTCCATCATTTTGAACTCAGATATATGATTTTCTTTTCTTTTTCTTTTCTTTTTTTTTTTTTTTTTTTTTTTTATGTGCTTTTTTCTGCCCAGGTTTTTCCTTAAATTTTCCCTTGATTTTTTTGTGTATCAAAATTAAATGGATCTGAATGTCATTTTTTCCCCTTTTATTTTTATTTTTTTATTTTATTTTAAGGAAGAAAAAGAAATACATTAGACTTTGAGGAATCAGTTGCAAAGCATTACGTTAGCTTCTCAGATCTATAACCCATCAAATAGCTGAGTGATAGCTGTGTCATGAATGGTTTTAACATTCTGTGAAGGAACTTGATATTAATTTTGGAAGTAAAATACAATACCTCGAAGATTTCTTGCCTAAGGATATTTTAGCATTCAAAGCTAATGAACCATGCTGTGGCTTAGTGGAATAAACCTATCCTGTGTATTTTTTATGGATTTTATCTAGAAGAGTAAGTTGGGCAATATGTGTATAGCAAATACTTTGCTGATTGTAACCTGAGGTCATAATTGAAAATAAATCTTTGAGTAATTAGTATTTATAGAGTGGGTTTACATGGCAAGGTTTTGGTAGCAGAGGGCCATAGGGGTGGTTTCTGTGAGAAGGATCTAGAAGCTGCCCCATGTTTGGTAAGGGCCCCACTGCTGACTAGAGGCGAGCCAATAAGCGATGTTGTTTTGTGCCTCTGTGAGAGCATATTTAAGACAGGGAAAAAAAACGCTGCACCACACAGCAGCTGGGAGAGTGAGAGGAGTGAGGAACAGCCTTGCAGGCGCCAAGGTCAGTGAAGAAGGAAGGGGGAGAGGTTCTCCAGGCGCCGGAGCAGAAGTCCCCTGCGGCCTGTGGTGAGGACCATGGTGAAGCAGGATGTCCCCCTGCAGCCCATGGAGTACCATGGTGGAGCAGGTGACTCCCTCCCATGGGGGAGCCAAGTTGGAGCAGTTTTCTCCTGAGGGATGGACCCCGTGGTACGGACCCATATCTGGAGCAGCTCTGGAAGAGCTGCTGCCTGTGGGACCCCACAGCACAGGGGACAAGAGTCACCGAGAAGGAGCAGCAGAGAAGAAGCACTGTAGACTGACCATAACCCCCATTTCCCCGTTCCCCTGCGCTGCTTGGGGGGAGGAGGTGGAAGAGGGTGGACAGGGGGGGAAAGGTGCTTTTGGTTTCTTTCCTTTGTTTCTCACTTCTCTAGCTTGTTAATAATAAGCAATAAATCTTACTATCTCCCTATGCCGAGTCTGTTTTGCCCATTACAATAATTACTGCGTGATCTTCTCGTCCTCATCTCAACCTTTGAGCCCTTTTCATCATATTTTCTCCCCATTCTTCTTTGAGGAGGGGGAGTGAGAGAGCAGCTGTGGTGGAGCTCGGCTGCCCACTCGAGCGGAACCACGACATAAGCCCAATTAAGAGGCTGTCTATTGGAGGAGTAATTGTGCTTTCACTTTATTCAGGTTGAAGTGTAAAGGGAAGTCTAGTTAATGGAGAAGACTCTCCAACACTGCAGTCGTCACTATAGTTCATTGATCTCTCTGAAGAAGGGCATTTTTATCTATAGGATGGAAAAGCTCATAGGATCTAAGTGGCTATTCTCATCCTAGACCTAGCCAGATTCAATCACTTAAGCAAATACATATATATTTTTTTTTTTGACTCATTTAAGAAAATGTATAGCAATTTCAGGGCTCATAGAACCTTCCGTGTGTCCTTAGTTACTTAGTATTTTACTCAGTCATTGAATCATAGAATCATAGAATATCCTGAGTTGGAAGGGACCCTTAAGGATCATCAAGTCCAACTCTTGACACCGCACAGGTCTACCCAAAAGTTCAGACCATGTGACTAAGTGCACAGTCCAATCTCTTCTTAAATTCAGACAGGCTCGGTGCAGTGACCACTTCCCTGAGGAGCCTGTTCCAGTGTGCAACCACCCTCTCTGTGAAGAACCCCCTCCTTATGTCAAGCCTAAATTTCCCCTGCCTCAGCTTAACCCCGTTCCTGCGGGTCCTGTCACTGGTGTTAATGGAGAAAAGGTCTCCTGCCTCTCGACACCCCCTTACGAGGAAGTTGTAGACCGCGATGAGGTCTCCCCTCAGCCTCCTCTTCTCCAGGCTGAACAGGCCCAGTGCCCTCAGCCGTTCCTCGTACGTCTTCCCCTCCAGGCCTTTCACCATCTTCGTAGCCCTCCTCTGGACACTCTCCAACAGTTTCATGTCCTTTTTATACTGTGGTGCCCAGAACTGCACACAGTACTCGAGGTGGGGCCGCACCAGCGCAGAGTAGAGCGGGACAATCACCTCCCTCAACCGACTAGCGATGCTGTGCTTGATGCACCCCAGGACACGGTTGGCCCTCCTGGCTGCCAGGGCACACTGCCGGCTCATATTCAACTTGCTGTCTACCACGACCCCCAGATCCCTCTCTTCTAGGCTGAATGAATTGCCTGATGATTAAATCAATCCTGCTTTATCTAGACATTCTTTTAAACAAAATTAATCCAATCCAATGAAAATGAAGTTGATTCCCACTACTAAGTGTCATTCCTCTTCCCTGTCTTTCCTGTGTCGAGCTTTTCATCCACCAGAACCCTCAAGTCCTCAATACACCCCAAGAGCAGACCCAAGCAGGGCTGCTCTCAATGATTTCTTTTCCCACTCTGTACTCATGTCTGGGATTGCCCCGATCCAGGTGCAGCACACCGTGCACTTGAACTTGTTGTGTAAATTAAAGAAATAAGGAAGAAAGGTTGTTGTCCTTGTAACACAGAAGAAAAATGAATAAACATTTTAAGCTCTTGCTACATTTCTTAGCATGTGCAAGTTTTGTACGTAATTTTCTCAAGCCATAGGCTGAGAGCTTAGCTAGAGTTTGCAGTCCATGTGGCATCTCTTACCACACTGCAGAATGGTCAGGATGCTTTTGACATTGCTCTTTCCAAAAGAAGTAGCTGCATGTGGTCCTGCATTTTGTTGACAGCATCTGGGCAGGGCATTGCTTCCCTTCAGCAGGTTCCTTGCTTTCAGTGAAAGCATCCCCATTTGTGCTGCCTTTTGAACACCCTTTCCAGATTAAGAGCACAGTGAAGACTTCTGCCACCAAATAGCTCTAATTTTGTCAGGTTAGCTGAGTCTGTCTGCAGATCACAGCTCTTTCAAAAGGCAAAAAGACAAGGTCCTTCCATGGAAGGCTGTACAGTTCACTCTCTCTGGGAAAATGCACACCGGACCTACAAATAGTGCCCCCAAAAGTCATAGAAGAAACTCCAGTTATAATGAACATATTCTTACTGATTCCTCTCATGGCAATTACTTCAGAATCAGGACTTTTTACTGACAAGTATTAGTGAAAAAAAAAAAAAAGAAAAAAAAAAAGGCATAAACGAACGGCCGGCATGCCCCAATACTGTTTCACTAAAAAGCTAAGCTGCTGTTATATTTTCTCAGGATTACCTTTACTTCTAAATTATCCATGTCCAGATTAAATGTGGGTCCTTATTTCTTAGAGGTAGTATAAAATGTCTCTGTCTGGAAACTGTGCTTCTATTCTTTCAGGCTAGTCTCATGGTATGAAGTCAATAAACCAAAGAGCAATATCCACCCAAGTGCAGATGTTCAAACAGTCAGAAACATAATCAGCTGACATTTGGAATTATACATTAGAAGCAAAGTTTTTACTTTATTAGGTGTTAGAGAGCCAGATATGCAAATGTGAGGTAACACAGAAGCAGTGTCAAGAAAACTATTTTGCCCCCAGGATCTGGCACCCAAACACACCAAAAACTACTTTTTTTTTTTTTTTTTTTTTTTAAACAACTAAAAGACAATTTAAAACAAGCTAGTGGATCGGTGGTTCAACACACAGCGCAGGTGTAGACTTAAACATTCACCAGACAAGTTAATTGATTAAGGGAAGTCATTACTTATATCTCTTGAGTTTACTAATGGGAGACCTGAGGAGTTTAAAAGCATATCAGGTTTCTAAAAGACTGACTCTGGACTGCATTTCAAAGTACATCAAATGCTGCTGTACCTTGACTGGATATTTGATACATACCATGCAGCAAATAGCTAGAGCTGCATTACAGCAGCAATGGGAGGTGGAGGAAGTGCCTTCTGGACATTGCTACATAGGGGGTCTGGCTGGGCTTTTCCTCTACACTACTTAAGATAATCACGCAAAGCACCCAGACAAGAGCCATCTGTGTTTAGGGTCACATAATTCCTCTTCCTTTGCTTAACCACAGCCTCTCCAGTCCCTAAGCCCCATCCTGGGTGGGCTGGATCTGTCCCCAAAGGGGGAGGCACAGCCTGCACCTGCTGAACTCAAACTGCAACTACTGCCCCAGCATGAATTTGAAAGGGTGATGGTACTTCTGCAATCCTCCAGCAGACTTAGGGTGGGTGTTTTGTTTGTTTCTTTCTTTTGACAAGGAGTGGTGCTGGTGGGAGAGTGTGTAGAAGAGAAAGCTTTGAATTTAATCTAGACGTGGCAATATTTGAGATGTAAATGCATTAGAAAAACACATAGGTTGGTCTTTCAGGAAATGTAAAAGATGATGCCATGTTTATTTGATATCTCTAATCTTTATTATAAGCATCAACACTAGATTAAAGACAATTGCTGTGTCCTGGTCAGCACACATTGGCCAGGCATGTTTTAGTCAATACCAAAATTTTAAAGTTCTGAGTGTAAATACTATCGATATTTTATGAACATACTGTATTTTCTGGTAATCTCTAACTATCTTAGCTGTATTCTTATGCAATCACTCTGCAATCCATACATTTTTTCTTTTAGAAATAGTTACTGTCCATCTTCATCTTATATGAAGTATAGAAAAGTATATGAAATACAATTGTTATGCAGCTTACAAGTTGTACTTGTGGCTTATTATATTGAGAATTAAATGTATAAAGTTTCACACATCAAGGTGAGATTATATCTCACACTACATTTAAGGACAAACTAAATATCTGCTCTGATGTTATGTGCAAAAATATAATATTTATGTTCAGCAGGGATTGTGATTTGGGTATGTTTTCAATGGGAATTCATCTCTTTTGTTTAGCTGTTCGTATGAAGGAATGGGGGATCAAGAAAACCCAGTCTCTGCACTGTTTGCTGGAGTGGTGTGCTCATCTGAAGCTGCCCTGCTGTGACTCTGCTGTGTACCTTGTAGGTAGGGTTCCTGTAGAAATAGGTTCCACTGCATATTCCAGGAATTTCAGGTTTCTAACCCTGAAGGTCCTCGGGAATTTTTTGTTGTGAGAGTTGTATTGTGAGTTGCTCATCTATATCATTCAATACTACATTTATATTTCAACTTGTATATTATAGTCATCACTTTCTTACGGTCAAGAGAAGTTTCTTTGCAAACTTACCCTGTATGATCTCTGCCACCCTTTGTGCTTTTCGGAAACCTTTCTAGTTTTGCTTTGTTTCGTTTTGAATTGAAGTGACAAGCACTGCACCATTATTTTGCACAAGGCTGCATCACTGACTTACATTATGGCATAATTCCTTTTTCAGAAGAGAATACTGGAAATTTACAATAATGTTACCCACCAGCTTGACAGAGAGCTATAAATGGGACTGACACATCTCCCAGTGTGTATATTTAATTAATTAATTAACAAGGAAACTATAAAGAGAATTAAAGAATATGATGAACCAGACCTTGGTTTTCCGTAGGAGAAATGGAATTTAACGCTGCCTTGTATATAATTCCTTACTCAACTCTTATCCATAAGTGCCAGAGAATTATTAACCCCTTGTCCCACCCGCAAAATACAAATGCTGGAACAATGTGATCCACAAAAGTATATATGATTTTTTTTTAAGTGTCCAGCATTGGAATATAAGACATGGGATTGCTTTGATGGCACCGTATATCAGTAGAAAATAGATGATTTCCAAAACACTATGCTAAACCTGTGGCAGAGTGGGTAGTTAGTTAACTAAAGCATTAAAATGAGATTAAAAGAAGTTAACAAAAATCCATCTTGTGATTGGAGTAAACATGAAATTATATATGATAGTTGGGTTTTTCGAAATGTCACTCAGCTGTGTGTGAATGTAGCAAACCAATTAGATAAAATTAAATTTCAAGCCTGATTGACTTTTAAATATTCAATTTGAGCTCTGCATTTTGTGTTTATTGCATTGCTCAGGAAACATCTAGAAATGTCTGTTGAATCAAGGAATTAAATGAAAGTTACACTGTCAATAGTCTAGCTGGGGTTTCTTAGAGAGCATTATGGCAGTTCAGTTTTATTCAGCACCATTAAGTGCTGAATATCCACAGAAAACAGAACTATAAGTCTGGAAAAGGACAGACTGGCTGCTGCAGTGCTTTGGCATTTATATCTGGATAGCACTGGCAGATAACGAGAAGTTTGATACTATGGAAATCATAACTATGAAATATATAACAATAGTAACCCATGAAGACGGAATATATATCATGAAATATTGGAGGATAATTCAAATCTGCAAGGCAATCTGCTTTTCATTTCAAGTGTTGAGCCTATGTAAGCCATAACTTATCCAGGTATTACTCGCGTGGGAAATAACTACAGATTTAGTACAGCCCTTGGAAAAAAAAAAAAAAAAGAAGAATCCACAAAGGAAGAACACCAAGGATGTAATGCTCTTTTTCTTTCCACCTCCACTGTCTGTGAAGAAGAAAAGGACTTCTTGTAGAAAAACGTGCTCACTACTTGTAGAGTGAGTGAAAATCCTATTGCAGCTGTCAAGGGAAATGTCTGCTGGAGAGAAAAATCCTGACAGCAAGGAGAAAGCTACCTCTTTTTACCACTTTCAGAAAGAACAATTGGCATGTGATTGGCCCCAGATCCCCCCTCCCCAAACAATCTTAATGCTCTTTGACCACCCTAATATAAAACAGAGAATGGTGTTCCACGAAGTGCTTCATTATGGCCAGCATCAACTTGGTCTTCTTTCCCCTGAATCAGAGGAGTCATTACTGCCTTTTATGATATATTTAATGCTCTGGGAAATAGGCTTTGGACCAGAGAGAGAAGAGAGAATCTGTCTCAGAGCTGGAAGGTTGAGTCAATATGTCATATGAATATTATTTTTTCATGCTTTTATGACAACCCTGCTCTCTGTCAAAAGGTCAGAGTTTCCCATTATCTTGTTCTTGTGTTATCAAAGCCATGGTAAGAAAATGTCTCACTGAAAAGCTACTGGTACCTTCTTTTTTTTTTTCTTTTTTTTTTTTTTCTTTTCTTCCTACTAATAAAACAGAGCAGCTACAGGCAACAAAAAGTGAAAAAACAGTAGAGCCATTTCATTCTTTTAATTTCCATTTTTCTGCTGTAGTAACCTTTATACCAGCATCTTTTCTATTCTCCCAAGGCAATCTTTTCTTATTAAAAGCAAAATATACAAATGGTGAATGAAACTATTGCAATGTTACTTCCACAAAATATTTTTTTATCTCTTCCTTTGGTCACCAAGTCCACAAATATTAGCAACTAGAAGATGCTGTAGAAAGGGAGCTGTGCCTACTCAGAAGGAGCAGCAATCTGTAATTCAACAGATAGTTTTATTTTCTTTGATCCTACTGGTAAAATCTAAGCAGTTTCATTAACAGAACCGAGTACAAAAGAAGTCCCTGTGTTTCAATATTACATCATAGAGAACCAGCCCCCTCAAAAACACCACCCAGGGTAGTTCCTGCTAGAAAATAAGATGAAAAAGATCACTTTGACACAGTAGCCAAACCCAGCCAAGCCTTTGGAACATTCCCAGAGCTCAGAATTAAATGTGTCTTTGAAACAACCCATTCTAGAAAATGATATACAAATGAGTATAGCGTGCATCCAGCTTTGCTTTGGCAAGTGTCCTGGGCCATGATTTCCTGTGTTGAGGATCCCACCCTCAGACAGGAATAGCCAGATATTCAAATACAGGGTGAGGAGCAGCTGACTGTGTAGTTGTTCTGAACAAGGCATCTGGGTTTGTCATGTCTCTAACCAGATTGTGCTGAGATGTTGTGAAAAAAAGAAAAAATAATCTTAAGGCAAGCAGTGAAGTCTTGCGTACAGAACACATGAAACAGTCCTTCTTACTCTCAGCTCTGCAACACCCTCGGCTGAGAGCTGTGCTTCTTTAGGAAAGGTGTGGGTCAACTGAGCAGAACGCAAATTAAGTGGTAGTCTAGAAAACATGATGTGTGAAAAAAAAGTTGAGTGAGTTGGAATTATGCAGTGTGAAAATTGTAGGAATAGCATGAAATCAGCCTCTAAACAGGTAAAAGGCTGCTACAGAGTGGGAAAGGCAGGAGTACAAGAAGCAAGATTAAATTACAGCAAGAAAACTCAGGAAAGAAGTTAAAATATTACCTAGCTGTAGAGCCACTGGGCTATTTTGCCCTCAGGGGCAATTGCAAAGTTGCCAGCACTGGAGAACTTTAAGGACATATCAGACAAACACTGATCAAGAATAAAACAGATTTTTCAGCCCTTCCTTAGGACTGTGATGTACTAGATGGCCTAGGATGCTACAAAATTCTCTAGCAAGTATTACTGATGTAGTCGCTGGTCACTTGCAACCCATACACATAGTGCACCATCCAAATTACTTCTGTTGAAAACATGCATGGCTTGTATGAAAGAGGTTTGTGCCAGGTGACCATGCTACTGGCAAGGAATGCCTGAAGCAATGATGCCTTCACCTCTGGTACCTGCTACTGGCATTTGGAAGTTGTTTCAGGGGCTACTTCCATGCAGAGACAGTTGAGTGGATCCTCCACTGTTTCAGTAAGAGTCAGTGTTGTAGAAGATGACCTCCCCCTGTCTCTGTACTATCTTCTGTAAGGATTTGAAGCTCTACTGTGCCTTCTACATGGATGGCAAGGCAGTTGTGCTGGTGTTCAGCAACCTCTCAGTTAACCAGTGTGCAAGGGAGTACAATAGGGAATTGTAATGGGGGAAAACAGGTTTTTTTGTGATGGATACATCCCAAGGTGTGCCAGGTCATCCAGGTCATATGCCATCCAGCATCAGGGCTTCTTCTTCCCCTGAGATACCTATACAGCAGGCAATACATGAAGTCAGAAAAATTTCATGCCACTGTCAGCTAATACACAGGAGGATGTAATGCTGCAGAGTAGCAGAAGGAAGGTGGTGCATGCTTGACTGACACAGGCAGCCTGACATTTGACAACTGAATTTTACACAGGATTTTGCTCTTAAAGATAGGAAGTGCTTTACAAACATTCATTAAACTTCATGATACTTCTAACATCACCTCCTTTTTACAATTGCAGAAGATAAAACTCTTCCGTTCAGCTTCAGTCCTGGCACTAACAAAGGGTGACATGGTATTGGCTGCACAGTGAGAGTAACTGGTTGGTATTTTTCACTACTCTGCCTTCAGAATGATGTACTAAGCAGGTCTGGATGGCTCCACTGTGATACAAGTCCTGCTGTTCAAGAGCTGTCACCATTCCCACCTGGCTGGCTGGCATGCAGATGCTTGAGGTACGGCAAGCAGTGCTTTTGCTACTTTATCTGCTGCAGAGCCTTCCCCTGTGCTGCACTTGCTCAGAGTTATAGAATTAGGCAGGATGGAAACCCTGGCAGAAAGAGACAACTTCCAGAGCCCCATCTCCAAACAGCCACAATCTGCGTTTATGTACTCCCCCTGCCATCCATTACTCTTGCATGTTCTCACAAGCCTACAGAACTGAAATAAAAAAAATACTTTGTGTCTACCAAATTAACCAAAGTCTCTTCCTTAGGTATAATTAAACACAGATGTCTCATAAGCTAGGACAAGCCTCAGACCTGTATAAGTAACTGTTGTACAATGGCAGCAAAGAGAAGCAAGTCCAGAATTAGCAACTTTTCTGTGGTCCCAATTTGGCTGTTTGCCACTGAGACATTATTTTTTTCTCTTCTTGTTGTTGGCTTTTGTTTGTTTGTTTGTCTTCCTGAAGACCAGCTGAAATGATTACAGGAATATTTTCCTTTCATTTGTGAGGTGCCATTGGATTCCCAAGGCAGCCAGGAAATTTGTTTTATTTTTAAGTCTTTCAAGGCTCATGTCTCCTCTTGGTGAACGCTGCACCTTGGATAATCTCCCCTTTAAACTCTGAAATGTGCCAGCTGGAGTAGCTGAGTCCAATGTGAGCATAGGTCTGACTGTGGCTGCAGTTGTCCCTGTCCCCCGGCTGAGATGGTTGCATCAGCAAACTTCTGCCCAATGGCTAAAGAAAGCAAAACCCTGGGCTCCTTTCCTTGCAGAAAGCCTCCAGTAGTGACACTTTCGTAGTATGATATACTTGCCAGGCAGTAAGTGCTTTATCAGAGGTCAAGCTGCAGGAGCAGTCTTTGAGAAATGATTCTGCTTCCTTTGAGTCGCTGGCGGCTGGAAGACCAGTGTTGTGGGGGCCCTGCCAAACACCCTCCCCAGCTGTAAGTGTCTGTAAATGCAGGGCTTTTATTGGCAGGGAGCAACAGAGCAGCATACAGGAGCCAGCAGTTCAGAAGAAGTTCTCATTTCCCTTTCCTCCTTCTGCCTGAGTGATGTGGTGGAGTGCACCCCTACCCCCACCCCCCAATTTTTAAACTGGATGTACAATGTGTGCTGCACCTAGGATGAAATCCAATGTGGAAAGAAACTGGGCTCATGGAAGCTGATGAGTCGCAGTTGTATGCCTGCAGCAGAAGTCTGTTTTCCCCATGAGGCAGTGGGATGAGTGTCAGCAATGAAGAACTGGTGAAAATCAGCAGTGCTTCACATGAGTGATGCTTTGGGATCAGGGAAAAAACAGCTGTGAATGATTAAAAGCCGTGAAAACTTTCAACAGTTAAAAATCCTGCATTTTTAGGGAAAAGCTTTCCACTACAGAAGGAGAGCCTAAGTTTTTTTAAGGTATTTGTGTGCTGTCAGCTCAGCCAGTGGCCTGTAGTTGGTTTCAACAGGCCCTCTCAAACATTGTGCCCTACCTTGCTTGTTTGTAAGTACCAATGGATATGGAGGACTTAACACAGACTCAGGAAAGAGTTTGAGTGTCTTAGTGATTTCCACAAAAACTGGGAAATTCATCAGAGAAGATGTTATGAGAGAAAGCATACATCTTTCTAGTTATCTGTAGACAGGTAACTAAAAATCCCATCCTCATTATACGTAGTAACATATTGGCCTCATTTTGCAGGGGAAAACTGCCCATTGCCTGTGGACAGAAAGAGAGGATTTGCCTCATCTTTGTGTACATTACTTACTTGAAAATTCAAGTTACACAACAACTTTACATGCCACCAGTTAGAGTTACTTACATGAAACTGCAGTGTGAGCAAGTCCTGAGAGGTAAAAAACACTGAGTTTTCAGGAAAATACAACTTAACATTATCACAAGTTATATGTTGGGGTAATCCCTAAGCCTATTGCTCAGAACTGTCATGCATAAATTTAACAAAAAAATTCAATCCAATAGCCAACATTTATTTTTAGAAGTGATTGTTTAAATTTAATTGTGGTTCAATTTTTCAAACTTGAGTCTTACACTATTGTAAACAGGTTTTATTGAGTCAGACTTAGCCTGCAAGTTGATTTTTTGAGGATGTTTCTGCAGAATCTAAAAACAATCAAAATATTTCTCTGCAGTTTATTTTTTCCATTAGAAGTGTGCATTTATTTTTAAATACAAACAGTTCCATATAGGGTTATCCTCCCAACCTACTGGCAAAAGAGAACTGGAAAAATAACAAGACGTAGAGAACCAGTATAAAGACTGAAAGTGTTCTTCCCAAGCTATGAGAAATGTAGATAATAAGTAAACAGTGTAAGTGCTTGAAAATAAATCACTATTTAAATGTTATAAATATATAAATAAATAAATAAACAAACAAATAAAGGACTTCTTTCCCATTTCAGAATGAAGGCTCTTTTAAGAAGCACTTTGATCTGAAGAGGAGTGCACTTGCATGGATCAGATATTAGCTGATTTGGGCATAGGAGATAGCAGCCCCAAAACAAGCTTCACTGATGCCATCAGCACAATTTTGTCTGTTTCAAGAACCCAAGACTTCATCTCCGGATTCTCATCTCAGCATGGCTGGTAACTGGGTATGATCTTATGCCTTTGGGCATAGTCTTCCACTTCTTTTGGGCTCTGTCTCCTTTCTTCCATCCTTCCACCTAGGCCAAAGATTGCCAAGTACAATGAGTTTGCTCATAGCCTACTATGATGAAAGAAATTTGGGGTGACATTGAGAACAGCTATCATGCTCCTGCCATTATAAAATGCCAGATAAATAATGCAATATTTCATTTTAATCACAGTTCATCTCATATCTAAAGAAATTCTAGAAGGGAAGGAACTTTTAGAATGAAGAATGTGCTGTGAGGAAGTCTGATTTAATTTTGTAATATGAATACTAACCAGAACAACTCTAAATCACCAATGTCTATACGGTTATTATGGAAGAAAAAAAAAAAAAAAAAAAAGAAGAATAAAAAAAAAGAGGAATCATTTAAGAGAGTAATTTTGTAAGGCACAAAAGCAGCATGAGAGCAGAATTTGCACAGCAGCTTGTAGCACCCAGTGTAGGATTTCTGCATTTCTTGCAGTATTCCTCAGTCCTTTAATGTAAGGTATGAATTGTTGTAACCTTACAGTATAAACCTGCCTCTCTGTTTTTTGTTCTGCGTGCTAATGGTGTGATATTAATGTCATTGGTATTTCACCTTGACAGTTGTTTCACAATAGCAGTAAACCCACAAGATAGTGACTCTTGCTACATAGATATTTCCAGGAAATATATTTTACACCCTAGAGATATGCTTTTACTCCTGAATGATTGTGAATCCTTTTTAAAAACAAACAAACAAACTATGGAGAAACTATAGCCTTTGACACTTTTTTTTTGTTTGTTTTTTGTTTTTTGTTTTTGTTTTTGTTAATGGAAGTAAAACCTCAGCAGTTTGAACTTCTGTCTTGAGCTCTATTTCAATAAAGGAATAAATGCTCAGTAACTTTTCATAGACCCAGTGTGTCTAAAACATTAAATACATATGACAGCCTCTTTTCTTTTCAAACTACACAAAGCCTTGCTCTCTCTTTAGACATCTCAAAGCAGATGTTTGCTTATGAGCTCCATTTGGTGTTGCCTGTAGGACTGGCTTCCCTCCTGCTTCTTGTTTTCCTTGTTTTCCTCCCTCTCTCCCTCCCCTTCCTGACTTCCAGCCTCTGTGCTTATTAGCAAGCAATATGTAATCAGTCCAACACTGATTTTCTTTCCAGTTTCACTCTCTCTCCTCTTTCTCTTTCCCTTTCACTTTTTCTCTGTGAAGTGTTTGCAATATTTACTTTGTTGTCAATTGGAGCATCTGCAGAAGCCTTGGAATAACAGTGACACATAGTCTGGCTCAGCAGGGAATATAGAGGGTTACACAGCTGATGGAAGAATTAAAAATTGCTTTGGATACAAGCCAATGACACACTGAAAGGAAACGTAGGTGTCCAGAAATCTAACCCAGAAACAGGTGGGTTACAGGAGATGGGCCTCCTTTCTGGTTTTAAGCCTAATAACCGTAGGGGTGCTGCTATTGCCTGTGTGTCTGGGAAGCTGCTAGTATTATTTTGTGTTGCACTAAATAAAGTTCAGCATCTCCCTGCTCAGACTTTATGAGGCAAGGTTGCTCCCAAGACAGCAGGCTCAGTGAAGCGTGATGGTAGGACAAGAGGACCCACTGTGGCAAAAGACTCTCAGACTGGGAAGTATTCTGTTAGAGAAAAGGGAGAGGTTGGGAGAGGGCAGAGAGGGGAGAGTGGGGCAGAGAAGCGGAAAGGGACAAAGCTGGCTGGTGGGTATTCACAGTATCCTATACCCATCAATGGGATATTGTCCCTGGGCAGAGGTTATGCTGACGGTGGGGGCCAGGGGCTGCTTCTCTTAGAGGTGGCCAGCTGGTAGGTAGCCTGGGGGGCCTACAGTGGCCCCAGAGGCTAGAGAAACGTGTCTTCCCCAAAATCAACGTGGTGCTGGCTGTGTTTATTCAGAAACCAGCGACCAGCTGTCAGGAGCCTGTGAATGAGGAAAGATTTTTTAATGATGGTGCTTTCAACCATAATGATCAGTTTGTGTTGTTTTCCATTTTCAAAGCTGTTTTTTGTAAGGAAAAAGGCTGAAACCTTTCTTTAATGAAACATGAAGCTCAAGACTCTTCTTTGCATGTGGGCCTCTCTCCACCCCAAACTGGAGAAGCCATTATCATAGTACATAAAGGCTCTGCTCATACTCCACGGAACCTTTCACGTGTTCATTTATGCCTCTATGAACTTATTTTTTTTTTCAGCCTAGCGTCAGCAAATGATCTGGGGGGAGGATTTCTGGTTTGGAGTTTAGGAGAGAGTGAAGGAGAAAGGGAGATTGTTTCTGATCAAGGGAAGTGATAAAGCTTTTATGTAGCTCTAAGCACATGAATAAGCCTGAAGTCACTGGTGATACAATATAAATGCCATGGCCTTCTTCTCTCTTCCCAGCTCAGTCATTCCAAGGTGCAAGTACCACACTTCCCCCCTCCCCCCCCACCCTTAAAATAGGGTGAGCAGGAATTGCCTCCTTTTCACAGCATTATACACCTTAAAATAAACTAACAATAATAATAATAATAATAATAATAATAATAATAATAATAATAATAATAATAATAATAATAATAATAATAATAATAATAAAATAAGTAAGCTGGGTAACATTACTATCCATAGCTCATCAGTAAGTTCAAGGACTTCAGAGGTGGGTCAGAAAGGGAAAAAAGTAAACTGAATGTAAACAAACCATTAAAAACATATTTGAAGTAAATAAAGAGAATTTTGAACCAGGTTTCCTGACTGCAAGCATCAATTCCAGAATTTATAGTAGGTTTGATAACATGGGACTTCAGCAGAACACCATTGAAACTGAGGAAAGGACACCCATTGACTTCAACTATTAGACAACACCAGTAGAGCCTGTTCCACCAAGATAACCAGTCACTGGTATATAATAGATAAATGCCTGATATGAGATGCACAAAATCAGAAGCATTTCCAAACCAGGGGCAGGCTGAGGCAAATAAGTCCGTGCCCTTATTGGTAGTAGATCCTCAAGTTAGATCTAAGAGCTTAACAGTTGGTCCTCCAGCACCTCAGTACCTTGCTCCTGGTAGGTGTTAAGCACTTCAGCAGTACATTTAGTAAAAGGAACTGGGATGACTCAAAATAAGACCTGAAAGAGCTGAGCAAAAAGAAACCTAAAAAAGATATCAAAAAGAGCAGGAAGAACACTGAACAGGATGAGAGTGTGACTTCCAGTTGGAGAGACTGGTTAGAAGGGTCAGCTCCTGTTGTGTGAAACAGGAGAGGTCAGGCAGACAGCACAGAGCCATGGTCACTGTGCATCCGATAGCTGGTTTCATCTGATGGCCCCCAGTCAGAAAGAAAAACAAAACAAAAACAAATTCACCTGAGTAGTGGACATCCTTTCTCATTTACAAGAACTGCTATCACTTTTCATCATGGACAGATTATGTTGATCTGCTGGTCTCACTCCTGTAAATGAAGACTAATTAAACACTTATTGAGGCAGAATGGTTTTGATAGGGATGTTCACATGGTTAAAATTTGCTATCTGTTATTAGGTTGCTGAATCACAGTTGCATACAAAATGAACTGAGACAAAAGTTGCATCTGGCTGTCATCCCACTTCCCTGTCTATGGCCCTAGTACAAATTCAGCACAGCTTAAGATTGCTTGATTTTATGACTACATTAAGATTGACTGAATTTAACAAAGCCTTATATAGACACATAGTATCAACAGTATTTTTTGTTCCAGTTGCACTTTCTTTTCTTCTACATTAAGTCTCTAATCACATTTCCCTTACCATACTGGTACATCATAGAAATCTGTCATGTTATACGAGAGAATTGAGGTTACTGGTTTTACACTACAAAAACTTTTCCACGGTTACAGCTTTATTGGCTTAAGTGACTGTTTTTCTTATTTCCTTTTTTGGTTTTGCTGTTTTTTGGTTTTGTTTGGTTTTGTTTGAGAAAAAATAAAAAGGAATGTAGAAATGTGAAAGATGAGATGAACTTTTCTCTGAATGATCAAAGAATAAGAAATGTCACACCAAGAGACAGCAAAAAGAAAATCAGCTGTTGGGCTCAGACAAAAAGAAGGAGCATCTGATCAATTAGATGGGAAGGTAGAACCCAAGGCTCATGGCCACTTATTATTTTTTTCATATAAAATGTTTGCATACAGGATAATTCTTTAAGAACATGGAGCAGAAGTGGCTCTTGGAAAGACATTTTTTTCCTGACAACAGTGCCCCTAGATGAGAGACTGAAACACGTGGAAATAAATTAATCTGGGCCACACTGCTGCTGCTCAGCAAGCTATGATGATGTGACAGGGAAAGTGAGGGAGAGGATGAGGGGGTGCACGGGAAAATGGAGCAACTAGGGCCTGGCTGGGGAGCTCAGCCCTCTTCCCACCTCAGCATCAACAGCTGGAAACTAAATATCCCAAATACAGACTGACTGACTGAGCCTACTTTTCTCTTGTGTAGAAAACACATAGGGCATGGTCTGTCCTACAGAAATTAGAGATTCAGAAGACCATTTAAGTCATTCAGTTTGACTCCCTGAGGCCAGTTCCAGGACTGCTCTCTCTTCTAGATACTCTGTTGTGGTCTTTTATTTTATTCAGTGTAATTTTAAAAGTCCCAAGTGACAGTGCTTTCATTATTTCCCAAGGGAGACTACTCCACAGTCAAATATATTTCACTGTCAAGTTTTTTTCTTGTAATTCCTCTTAAAATTTTATTCCTAACTGCATTTCATTTACCCAGACTTATATGTATTATGATATGCTAAATGACTATTAGTTACACTAAAAATTAATCTCTATTTCCCATATGTTAGTAGAATGTTACAATATCCTGTCTTTGTCATTATTTAGACAGAGTTTTATGGTAACTTTTTTTAAGCTCATGGCCCTTCCTGAATTACATTGATCCCCTGTGGGCACCTTTCCTGTACACAGTATATCTGCTGCAGTGATGCAATATTCCAGATGATAGTTCTTACACAACCTTGATGCATACAGTATTTCCCTTGCCTCTGCAACAGACTGTTGGGGGTGATTTTGTTTATCACATGTCAGCTTGAATGTGAAATGGACTAGTAATTTCAGCGTTCATGCTCACCAGCGAGTCTCTGCCATTAGCACCATGCCCCAGCCCTTCTACTGCTGTTTGGAATTATATTTCCTACTGTTCATCAGATAACATATTTCATAATTCAGTCTAATATTATAATTTCAGGTTTCTAAAGGATCATAATGTATACTATTTTTTCTGTCTTTAATTCTCCTTCAGATTTGTAAATTGCAATAGTACCAAATATTTTTCATGGATAGTGGCTTTCTCTACATCCAGCAGTGTTGTGCAGGATATTAACAATTCACTGCTTAATTATTTGTCATTGTTTTTTACCTATTGTCTTTTGTAATTTCTGATATAGATTGCATTTTCTGCTTAAGAATATCTCAGTTATGTTTTAGAAAAATATTTCAGGAGATGCATTATAGAGCATTAAAACAAATTCATATCTATTCAAAGAAAGAAATAAAGCTTCTCTAGTAAAACTGATTTTTCTGTTTTCCTCCCCTCCCCTCCACTCTGCTTCCCTTCCCTTCCCCTTTTATTTATTTATTCATTCATTTATTTATTTATTTATTTTAACAGATGAAAAGTATTTGGAAATATCTTTGATTTTTTAAATGTAAATGTTATGTTTAGCTTTCCATTAAAGATTTTTTTACCTTCTCTCATCCTATACTCTTCCAAAAGTAGTTGTCCTTTATGTAGTAGCATTATTACGTAATTTTCTTAATTTGCTGAGGTATATTGTCATCAGAATTTGAAGACTTGTTGAGAATTGTGTTTTCATAGACTTTTCCTATCTTACTTCATAGAAAATGTTTGTTGTTGCTGTTTTTTGTTGTTGTTGTTGTTGTTGTTTTTTCTTGTACTAGTCTAACAAAGTCCACCCCTGCATTCATGCACAGGGACAGTGCTGATATTGTAAGCATTACAAGAAAAAGCATGTGATTAATACCAGATTATCCTGATTTTTTGAAAAAAAAAAAAGTCACAAAAGTAAATGAATTCTAACAAAACTCTGCTTTGGCAAACGTCTTTCTAGATGGTGGGTTCATCATCTCATATCCTCATATCTGGCAATAGACTGTGTAAATATGAATGGCTTTGCCTTTTATAAATGCCACCCAAATTATCAACATTGATTTGAATGTGACATAATCTTGCAAATCCTGTTAAGTTTTTATGCTCTTGATGACCAGCCGTGCTTTGATTATTAGACATAGTAACTCCTCTTTTAAGCAAGGAACCAGCCTTTACTCCTATGTCCAGGTTGCAAAACTAGATATAAAATAGATAATTTAACTTTAGTCTGTGCTAATAATCTGATGTCTCTTCCCAAAGTTAGCTATTTAAGCACAACACTTTAGTTACAGCTATATAATCATCAATATCTTTAATGACACATTGGGGGTGGTGCTATCAAACAGGATAAGTATGTTCCTGATCATTCAGAACATAGAGGTGTATGGGATTTCTTAATGTATACACAATGTATACATACAAAATTCAGATGTCTCTTGTTGTAAGCAGCAGCTGAGAGAACAAGCTGAGGATCCGTATTTTAATTCAGTCACTTAAATTTCACTTTAGGTAGCTAAGTTCTTTTATGGCTGTGGCTCTGGTTGACTAATTACACAAGACAGAGGAAGGAAGTATTACCCTCATTTTACAAATGAGGAATTCAAGTACAGAGAGATTAAATGTTTTGCCTAAGGAAATGTACGAAACTTGAGGCAGAGTCAGGAAGGCCCACTGGAGCTGTGCTTCAGATCAAGATCTCCTTAGTCTCTGATCCCCGTGTCTTAACAAAAAAGCCCTTCTTCTTCACTTCTCTTAGCTATGTCAGCTCACAAATGCTGCTGAACTGGATGTTTTTGAGACTGTAACTGTTTACTTCCTACTTTCTTTATGCACTTTCCGGTGAAGTGATTAATCCTTCTCTTTTACATAGGTTTTTGTACCATGACAATCCTCCCCCATTTGCCAGTGCCATCCAGAAAAGCCCCTAGCAACACAGCTCACATTTGTCACTGGCCATTTGTATCTTCACTTTCCCTCCAGACAAGGACTGTTGTTTTTGTATGATCTTTGCAAATGCACGTTTTGCCAGGTATTTGCATTAGAGGAGACAGGCAAAGGTGAAAGCACATCCTGCACTGCCTGCTGTGGCCATGAGGTTAGCGAAGGCCTGCGGTTTCCCAGAGGGTTTGTTCCAGGCAGGGCTGACTCAAGCCTTCACAGAGTACACGTAACATCTAATTTTGCTCTGCTGGGGAAGTGGTGTCAGAGCCAGGCTACTCCTGCTACGGGAAGGGAAGGCAAGAGAAGCAGAGATGGGAAGCTGACCAAGGCAGGCCACAGAGGGCTGGCATGGCTTGCCCTGCCGCTGCCAGGCGAGGGCAAGGAAAGAACTACTACTGCTGGTTTTGGCCTCACCCCTCTGGCAGTAACTCCAGTTTCCCATGGGTCTGGCACAGGGGGGAATAAGCAGTGTGGCCACAGTCTCTTTGCTGCCAATAGAAACCTGCCGTCCTAGGCAAAGGCCAGGTTTGCTCTCCTCCCAGCCACACTGGCTCCAGCCTCTGCCTGGCCTCATGGTATCCCTGTATCACAGTATCACAGTGGCAAGCTTCCTTGCCACTGGAGACAGCTCCTTGGAGAAAGAAGAGAAGTCATCGCCCACTGCCTTCAGCACCGAGATGCCAGCAGACTACTGAGGGCCTGTGCTAGGGACCATCCGGCCAGGTCCCTGGGTAGGATTTAAAATCCCCAAAGCAGCCAGGGCAAAGAGCTGAGGTGAAGGCCTGATATGCTTGAGGTCACCTGTGCTGCTAAGGAGACACGCTGTAGCTTTTGCTGCTGGTTGTTGTTTCCAAGGTGAATCACATTGCTGCTGCCCAGCCAAGAAACAAGGAAGACATAAACGACTGAGGGTAGGTCACCACCTGCCAGATGGCAGGCTCTCCCAGTCAAGCTGAGATGAAAGAAAATATTACTGACAGGAATGGGTGTCTGCAGAGCAGTGGAAAAGCTGACAAGTACACTGGTCACTTCCCGTGTGTCAGGAGCAGAGGTACTGCCATCACTGAGGCAGGACATGGGGTGTCTGGCACTGCACTGGGCACAGGGTGGGCCTGATGGGGAGGTGTGCCCTAGGGCTCCTGACAAACACTCCTTGGAAGACTTGATGGCAGAATGTCTGCAGGTGCATGAACCTCAGCAGCAGCCATAGCCTTGTAGGATTTACAGGCTCACCAGGAAATCCAGGATCCACTGGCCCCAGGTGGCTCCTTTGTTTTTAGGTGACAAAAGTCCAGAAAACATATTTAGGTAGGGCTGAGAATCCAGACTCTTCAGCAACCCACCAGGTGTAGTTTCTTACAAGCCCACTGACCATTCAAGCAAAGTTTGGTCAAACTTGTTTCTTTTCATGGAACATCTCATGTTCAGTTAAAGAGTGCTTTCTAATTAAATATAACTTTATTTTTAAATTGTCTTGACAGGACCCCTTCTATGAAGCCAGCTTAAGCAGCCCTGAAGCTGGCTTTTCCTATCTTCTTTGTAAACTCAGAGCTACAAGACTGGGTGCCAGCTGGACAGAAATGAGGTCTACAAGGTAGATTTCCTCATCACTGAACTAACAGATGGCCAGAGAGAGGAGGGCCCTCTGTTCACATATCACATTGGCAGCTGCAGTCAGGAGTGGCACCAGCTGTTGAGCATTTTCTTTCACAGGCTGAGGAAGGGCAGAGGCCACTTCTCAGGGTTCAGGTTGCAGCGCTTTGAGGGTGTCTGTTACTTCCACATCTCCTGATGAGACGAACTAAAGTACTGGATTCAGGGAATATAGGTGGGCTGTTTATTGGTAGCTCCCCTTGTCAGTGAGAAGGAGAAGGTTTACAACATTTGGAAAGACCCCTGAATATGCATGATCTCCTTTGGCAAAGTAGAACTGTCCTTTTGGTTTGTCTAGCATTAAGCTTGATTACAAGCCAGGGTCATCCAAGTCTGATAAGCTATTTTCTCAGGGTGTACTGCAAACTGGGAAAGTATTCAAAATTTCATTAGAGGCTGACGAGGAGTCTCTCTAGGATGTCTAGGCTTATTCTGTCACATCCAAGATAATACTTTCCTTCCTGCCCTCCTGGTTCTCTTTGTGAAATGTGAATTCTGACAGCCCTTCAAGGTAAGCATGGCAGATGTGCCCAATGCCAAGATACACAGGAGACAAAGGTGACCCTAAATTTTCCTTACTGTTTTATTTCTATACAGGAGCTGATGTTTTCCAAATGCCTGTAAGCAAGTCAAAAATGGTAACATGCATAGGTCTAATTTATTCCACAATTCAAATAGGTCAAATAAATCTAGGCAGACTGCTTTTGTCTGAACTGAAGCAGAGGTCTGCAGTATTAATGCTGTGATATCAAACTTTCTTTCTGCTTGCTAGGAAAATGGAATGCCAGCACTTCTGCCACAGATAAATCTGTGCAGGTGTTCTTCCTAATATGAATTCCATCAAAGCCTTGTACGGAAAATGTGCTGTCTCAATGGCATGATTTTGAAAAAAGAAATGTTTTCAGAGGCAGTGCTTTTTTAATTAAAAGAAGCCCACACGACAAACTTGTCCATTGTTTGTCCCCAAGTCGAACACAAGCTGGTGCTTGAAGGATTCAGTAGGTGATAATGAGCCTGAACTTGATCCCACTCTAACCAGCACTGAGCCTGATGCTGACATAAGCTGTATGTCAGAAATGCTTCTGCAGACGGTCATTGTGAAGTAATGGGCTCCTTAGAAGGACTCTATGACTCTGGGGAGACACTATGGCAAGGGCACTTTTATATGGAAAATCCATTATTCTTAGAGAAAGAAAATAGATTTTTTTTTTTTTTTTTTCAAATAAGCCCAAATACATAGTTATTTTTTCATTTCTTCTTTCATTATCATAATTTGAAAAATATAACTAAATTCTAACCTGGAGAGTCCTGGAAGATCCTAATGATTCAGAAACAGGAAGATCTGTTAGCGTTGCAGAAATCTATACTATAGGCACTAGCTTCTCCTCTCCTCTTTATTCCTGTCACCTCTGCCATTGGAATCAGATACTCTCCAAATTGAAAACAGGTATCTGATCCAGAAGAGTGCATTTCCCATTAAATGCAATGAATCCTGATGCAGCCTGATTGGATACAAATGAACTGCAGAAAAAGAAAGAAAATGGCCAGTTTGCAATGTAGGTGCAGTCTCAATTTGTCTAACTGAAGATCCAGGGAAAAAAAGGCCAATCAACTGCTATTACTGCAAACACTCAACAAACTTAAATACCTTCCTGTCTCTGCATCATTAGATGTTATGAATCTTACTCAATCAGTTATTTATTGGAACTACTATTAGTTTAATAAGGACTGATAACTGTTTAGAACTGATTTTTTTTTTTTTCCTTTTGAAGAACATTTCTGCCCTGTATTGTGGGCTTGACCCACTTACCACCAACAGTGGTAAAAGTCATCTTCAGCTGTGCTGAAAGCAGGAGATATGCTTGCGCCCAAGAGAGGTATAAGTGAGTTGAATCAGTCCCCATGAGTGGGAAAGCAGGCCACGGAAAATCTATTGCTTTAATTGCCTTCTAAAAGATTGACATGGTCTAATTTGCTTATGGTTAAACACCATCATTTATGAAGAACAGGATGATTACCTTGCACATTCAGCACCAATTACAAATACACACACACACACATGCCCCCAGTATTCTTTTTCTTAATTCCATTTGAAACAACAGCAACAATCTCCATCTCTCAGAATATCCCTGTGCTTTAATATATGTATTATTGCTACATATACATATATATATATATAAATACATATATATATATATAGCTAAACCAATTCTTGGGCAAATATCTATTTCTTCCCACATATATATTCCATATTTCAATATGGAGCTATTCCATATTTCAAAATGCAGCACTAAACCTCTGACCATCACAGCAATTTACTGTTTCTTAGTAGTTGGAATATTTCACCTCCCTGTTAAATATCCCCTTGCCCTTTGTTAAGTTTGCTGCCTATTAAATTGCATGTCTAGCTTTGGAGCTTATGTTGCTGCACCCCTGCTGCTTTAGCTCCTTATCTCCATAGGATTTGCTGTAGCACACAGACAGTGGATGAATTTGCACATATTTGCAGTGTGGAGCCTTGACTTTTACTGCTTGCATGTAAATGAAAAAAAAAAAAAAAAAGAAAAAAAAGTCATTTCCTTTCTATGATCACATGATCAGCAATTCATCATCACTAAAGCACTGAGAGGAAAATAGTTATCAACTTCCCATTTTAGGTTATAACTTCAAAGCAAACCTTTGATTTGAATGCCAAACTGAATGCTGGGAAAAAGGGAGGGAATGGGAAGGGGCATTAGGGGAAGGAAGCAGAAGGGACTGGACCATCACCTTGTGGTGGTGACAGCACCCACTATCACAAAGAGAAAAACAGCTTGTTATGGTACCAGAGCAGCCACTGGTTTGTCGCTTGCCTTGTTTATGCTTATTCAGGAATTAAGCATGCCATCGCAGAAGCCCATATGCAAGGCCATTCTCAGAGTCAAAACTTACTCCAATTCTTGTGGAAACAATCTGTCTCTAGGATATGGAATACCCACCTAATAATTAAATGAAAATGCCTACATTTTCATAGACTATTGGAAGACTGAATGTTGTTCTCTCTTGCTTGCTTTTTTCACTTGCAGCACTTAAATTCAGCATCCATTCATGGAGGTACATGTTTCTGACAAATTTCAATTAAAACCATAGATAGTCTGTGTCATAAACAGCCCATTTTATTGCTACATGTTTTTACAGCAAGGTAGAGAATTTAATTCCCTGCAGAGCTTGTTCAAAGGCTTTAAGTGCCTGCCTGAGCCCAGATCCATCTTTTAGGAACCTGTTTTTCTGCTCATAATAGAGCAGTCCCTCTTGAGCTCCTTCTTCCCTTCCCCCTAGCCCCTTCTTTTTTTCCTTTCTCACTCTTTCTTTTAAAATTTTATTATGCCATAGCTAGCACAGTCAAAGGATATTTGCAGAACTGATACCTTAGTACCTTAGCACTGCATTGATTATGGTTGGAAATAATAGCAGGAAGCAACTCATAATTCCTACCCCTTGTCCCTTATGCAGTGTAAGCACTTTTTTTTTTTTTTTTTTTGGCTGAATGAAAAGAGGATGTTCTGTATACAAGCTATTTCCAGGCCTTGAAAATGTTCTATATAGGCACCTTTGAGGACTTTCTTTGGCCTATTTTTGTGTCACTCTCCTACAACTATCATATATCAAAAACCATGTTATTCCTTCATTCAGCTCCATTGTACTACAGAAAATGCTGCTTAATCCATTTCCTCTGAAGGGGGGAAGTGGGCTGTTGATTTTTCAGATGTGCATACTATTCTCACGCATTAGGGTATTCAGTGAAAATTCCTGTTGAAATACCATTAATATACATGCACTGGAAACACCTCCGCAGAATTCTCCTAGGCTTTTAAGGAGAGCAGGGAGAGCTTGAGTCCAACGAGCATTTTGTCATGAGTTTCCGTCAGAGCGCGGCTCAGCGCCAGGTTACATCTTGCCTCATTGTTTATTTCACAGTAAACAGATATGCCTAGCGAGACACTGGTGAGATTTAAACCTTAAAACGCAGGCCGCCCCAAACCTCAGGCTGCCTGTTAGGCCCCTTGCTCATTCCCACATGGTGCCATCTCTGGCCGAACAGCGCTTCGTGCTTTCCTCTCTCCGCAGAATGTTGGTTTTGGCAGCGGGGCGGTCGGGGTAATCCAGGGGCCAGGCTGCGGTTCCTGCCCGGCTGTATGGCCGGCAGCGCCGTGTTTGCAGCCCACTGCTGCTGCGCTCCGCCGAGGGAGAGCTGGCTCCATAGGCCCCTGGCTCCCTTCCACCTGCCGCCGCTGCTGGAATGCAGAGAAAAGCAAGAGCTCCCCCTGCACGCTGCCATGCCGCCCGTCCCCACCTCTGCGGCACCTCCCGACACTCGTTTTTTAATTTTTGAACGGGGAGTACTGCATATGTAAGGGCGATGACAAGCCTGAACTGGCGTCAATAGGGCTGAGAAGTATGTATCTGCCATCCGCAAACAGGAGGAAAAGAAGGAAGAATTACTGTTTTGCTAGGGCCATTTAGAATTAGTGGGGTCATTAAAAGCTTTTATTCAAATAAATAAATTCATAAAATTGCCTTGAACTCAATAGTGCAGGATGTCTAATCAATAGTAATTCATTTTCAGAATTGCCGTCTGTTACACAAGCCAGGAATTGCAAGAGGTAAATCATGACAAACACTGCATGCACAGACAGGATCCATTATATCACAGCAGGGGTCAAGCTGGAATCACTTCATCTGTTTTTAAGGTTTGAAAGCCCAGGATGCAGCGGATTTTCAAACAGGCCCATCTGTGTGACATTTCTGGCCGCAGATCTCTAGTTTCCCCACCAACGGTGGTAACTAAATCTCTGTGATGTACTCCATGCCATGGGATGGATTATTTGTATTAGCAGTAATCTTCTGGTGACTCTGCAGGTGTCTGTAGCTGGCAGAACGAATTGCAAGGCTGTGCTTAAGCAACATTGCTACTGAACATGATTGAAATTTGAAAATGATTTTGAATTGATAGCTGAACTTTGGGGACTGTAGCCTCTTCCCTGTGCTATAATCACTGCCTAATTTCATATACAAAAGGGGTAAGGCTGGAGTGGGGCCACTGTTTCTACAGTTTCTCACTGCGCTTTCTAACAAAAACAGAAGTGAAAAATGAAAACCCAAAGGCTCTCCATTGCAGGTTTGCTATTGCCTGCTACTCACCTAAATGGAATTTTCTGACAGTAAATTCCAAGTCATTTAAAGTTCTGGTTTTAATTCTGTCCACAGATGATTGTGAGAAATTCACTTTTATAGTCTGGAGACATTCCACCTGGAAAAAATTAGCTGTGGAAAATGATATTTCCATCTGTTAAAAAAGAGGAGGGAGTGGAGGGGGCAGGGCAGGGCAGGGTGGGGAATAAATGATGGTCTATGTAGATTAGGGCAAATGTCTCGAAAAACAGGAACTGAAGTTAGCCTTGTGTATTCATACTCAGACACAAATAAATATACGGTACTTTGGGAAATTGTGCTAAGCCTCTGCTGGCTCTGTCTTCCTTTTTTTTTTTTTTTTTTTTTTTTTTAAAGTTGTGTATTTATTTTTAACCTGACCTCATCTTTTAAGGCCATAGTCAGCTGCCCAAATGTAGATGAGACAGAAGCTTATGCTCATCCTTCCGTGTGACAATTTCAACCTATGTACCTATGTCCCAGGTACCAGGGTCTATCTTTCTCCTTGTCTGTGAAGAAGTGAAGGGCCAGACCAGGCTAAGGTCTGTGGATCTATTCACAGAGAAAGGTTAAATAGTCTGGTTAGCCATGATGTTGAACTAGTGTCTGGTTACATTTCCTTTAACAGCAGCTTCCACAGGAAAATTACAAAACCACAAATTTCTGCTTAGCATTTTAATTGTCTACATGAAAACACATTGTTGGGATCTACAGTGAGTTTTGTAATCAGCATATGTAGCTTTGCACTGAAAGACCAAAGTAACAGCAAGTCTAGCTCAAGCATAACCATTTAACAAATTATGTTCTGCTGATTCCAGTCAAGGGACATGGCTCTGCTTTCAAGCCTTTGTGAACAGAACACAAATAATTTTTAAAAGTTATTTGGCTGCAGTGTCCCCTCTTTTTTATTTATTTTATTTTATTTTATTTTATTTTATTTTATTTTATTTTATTTTATTTTATTTTATTGTTAAATAAGACACAAGGTACAGTCAATACTGCATATTACCTCCCTCTAAGTGTGGGATTACCCGCAGCTGACAGTCTTTTGCCTTCCTTTCATCCCCATGCACAGTAGCAGATTACACAAGTGCTTGTGTCTCCTCATAATATATTTCTGTCCCCTTAAGTCAGGACTGTATTTACTGTGGCCTCTTTCTCCTTTTTGGACCAATGTTTCAATTATTCTTTATCCTTCCTGTATCACAGAATCACAGAATGGAAGTTGGAAGGGACCTCTGAAGATCGTCTAGTCCAACCCCCCTGATGAGCAGGGTCACCTAGAGCACACTGTGCAGGACGGCATCCAGGTGTGTTTTGAATATCTCCAGAGAAGGAGACTCCACAACATCTCTGGGCAACCTGTTCCAGTGTCCTGTCACTCTCACAGTAAAGAAGTGCCCCCTCATATTCAGATAGAACCTCCCGTGCTTCAGTTTGTGCCCACTGCCTCTTGTCCTGTCACTGGGCACAACTGAAAAGAGACTGGCTCCATCCTTTCGACACCCTCCCCTCAGCTATTCATACACATTGATGAGGTCTTCCCTCAGACTTCTCTTTTCCAGTCTAAACAGGCCCAGTTATTTCAGCCTGTTTTCATACAACAGGTGCTCCAGTCCTCTCATCAACTTCGTAGCCCTCCTCTGGACTCCCTCCAGTAGCTCCATATCTCTCTTGTACTGGGGAGCCCAGACCTGGACACAGTACTCCAGGTGTGGCCTCACCAGGGCTGAGTAGAGGGGGAGGATCACCTCCCTTAACCTGCTGGCAACACTTTTCTGAATACACCCCAGGATACTGTTGGCCTTCTTGGCCATGAGGGCACATTGCTGACTCATGGTCAGCCTGTTGTACACCAGAACTCCCAGGTCTCTCTCTGCAGAGCTGCTCTGCAGCAGGTCAGCCCCCAGATGGTACTGGTGCTTGGGGTTATCCCTCCGTATGTGCAGGACCCAGCACTTGCCCGTGTTGAACTTCAACAGGTTCCTCTTGGCCCAACTCTCCAGTCTGCTGAGGTCCCTCTGAATGGCAGCACAGCCCTCTGGGGTATCAGCTACTCCCAGCTTTGTGTCGTCAGCAGACTTGCTGAGGGTGCGCGCTGTTCCATAGAAGAACTTTGCACAAGTTCTTTTGCACAAGTTTTCTTGTGTTTTGTGTCATTCTATTTACTGGCTCATGTTTTTCAGCTCTAAAGTGCCAATTAATGAAGCTAGACAAAAATATTTGGATCTACCTAAGCTTATCTCTAAGTTTACCCATTTAAAAATATTCATGGAGGACGGTGAGGCAGCACAGATGAAATATGCCCTTACTGAAGCGTGCACAGAGCATGATATCGCCTGTAGTGTAACTTTGGCGGACATGGACTTATACTGTAGTATTTTCTCCAGAAAAACTACTAAATTTACTAACTTTCCTGAGAGGATTAAACTTCATGCCTCTAAAAGCATACCACGAACAATTTTGCTTTGCACTTATGTGAAGGAAGTGTAACTGCACTCCATAAACACTCATCAAATCAGACTCACAACAAGTAGGTATACAGACATTAATTTCCCTGCCTGTGCCTGCCTATTCAGGAAAGCTTCTCTCATTCAGGAAGGATGCTGAAAACTCCTCTCAGATTTAAACACATCTTTGACCCTTACAGATATGGAAAGTAATGCACAAGAGGAAATCCTGACCCACAGAAGCTCTTTTAATACAGCACTTCTAGTTAAAAAGACAATTAATGCAGCTTAATTTATGAGCCTGGGTTTGTAATAACCTTGTGCTATTGAGATGAGAATTTGTCCTATCCAGCCATCTTCTGGACTTGCATGAAGCACACATTCAGGAATTCAGTGGTTTTGTTGCTATTTGCTCTTAGCTGTACCCATTTCGTATGATCTAACAGTTCAACATTTTTGCCTAATATCAAATTTCAGAAAGAATTTGCAACTCTTCCCAACCAACTGAGAAATTAAACTCCAGTGTAGGATTTTCCAACTGCTGGATAGGACTTTCCCATGGGACATACTTTAGCAAGGCCTGTGCTGAAGCATGTATCAGTCTGCAAAATGGGAGTTCCTCCTCTCAAGTGTTAGGGCTGCTCTAGTGTCTTGCCAAATCAGGGTGTTATTCCTCACTTTGGAGTTGTAAGGGGACAGAAAAGAAATGAGCTTAACAAGACTAGGATCACAGATATATACAGCAATCAGGGGAATATGTGTGCCATCAAGGAGGAAGGAAGGAATAAAGAAGCAGAAAAGGGGAAGAAAAGGGAGAAAGGGAACCAGAGAGACAGGCATGGATACTGCAAATACTGAAGCTCAGCTGGTTTGCAATTGGGACATAAGGACATAACAAGAACAGTATCTCTTTGGCCCAAGTTACTGAAGAAAGACAATAGAATCACAGAATCATAGAATCATACTGATTTCAAAGGGACCCACAAGGACCACTGAGTCCAAATCCTGGCTCCACACAGGACCACACAAAAATCACACCATACTTCTGAGATTGTTGTCCAAATGCCTCTTGAATTTTGGCAGGCTTGGTGCCACGAGTGCTGCCCTGGGCAGCCTGTTCCAGTGCCCATCCACACTCTCAGTGAAGAAGCTTTTCCTAATATCCAACCTTAACCTCCCCTGTTCAGCTCCATGCTGCCCCCTCAGGTCCTGTCACTGTCACTGGAGAGAAGAGTTACACACCTGCCACTCCACGCCAACTTGGGAGGAATCTGGAGGCCGTCATGAGATCTCTCCTCAGTCTCCTTTTCTCTAGACTGAACAAAGGGACTTCAGCTGCTCCTCCAGACCTTTCACATCTACATACATCTTTCTCTCTAGACCCTTCACCATCTTTGTAGCTCTCCTTTGGACACCCTCCAACAGTTTAGTTTTATGCCCTTCCTATACTGTTGCACCCACAACTGTATGCAGTACTCAAGGTGAGGCTACCTCAGCACAAATTAGAGAGAGACAATCCCTTCCCTTGACCAGCTAGCAATGTTGCACCCAATGCACTCCAGGACATGGTTGTGACTCTTAAGTTTTTGCATCATCAGAGCATCATTAGGTGTTCCCCAGTGATTTAGGTAGAAGTATTTTGTCTCTCACTTCTCCTACAGTACCGTTGTCCTGAGCCTTGTAGCAAACACCAAACCAGCTATAACACAGATAAAATGCATGAAATAGTAGTTTCACTTGTCTAACCCTGCACTGTAACCAAAGATTCACTTAATACTGCACTGATGAGATCACTGTATCAGACAGGATAAATACATGTAAACCAAACAAATCTAAATCATTGTCATTATTTCTACTATAGCCAGACTAATGCTCTGGGCATAAATACCTCTACACATTAACAAAATATGAATAGCCATGTGAACTTAATGGTCCAAAACTACTTGGACTTACAAAGATTTCATTTGCTAAAGTGCCATAAATACAAAACTAGCTATGTTTTGAGTAGAAATGAGCAATAGCCCATGAACACCATGGTGTCTCAAGATATTTGGTGACTTACAAAGCTGATTGCTGGCAGAAGATAAAATATTTCTTTTGTATGTAAAGATAGGAAATGAATCAATTTGGAAGCTAGCAGGTCTCAGAATATCCAGTTCAGTAATCTGAGGTGGAAGGAGATCTATACATGCTAAGTAAACTTCAACCTGGAAAGCTTTCAGAGAACCAGTCTGTTACTTTGGAAACAGCAGGGCATTTTAGATGATAATAATAGCTGGGCATTCATTGTAATAGAACTATTGCCACATAGCTATAACATCCAGCAGTAATATAGCCACATGTTTTACTGGATCCTGAAATTATTGTCAAATTTTTCAGCACACTTGTAATTGGGTCATGATGATGAAAACACTTCTTTATATGAGGGTTCATTATGGCTGGCATAAAATCAAATATTTAGTTATCTGTCTTCCATTATATACTGAAACATATGATATTTATGATGTAATGAAATATTCAGGCTCAATGCTGAGATACTTATATCTCAGCCTCAGAATTCAGTCAGCTCCTGAAAATGTACTTTGCATACACAAAATGTATATTTCATATAAAAAGATGTGCACTGAAATATTAATAACATTTCCCTGAACTTTCTACATTGTATTCTGCAGGATATGACATATTTAAATACAATCTTTACATCTTGAGCTTTACCAGCTCTCACCAAAATGCGTTGTTTCATTCAGCTTACTCATGCCGTCCATTGTCTGTCATTCTGATTTCAGCCCATCCCAGGTATTCTGCACCTTCTCCAGTTGCCCAAACATATGTGTTGATCTCTAACAAAAAGCTCTGAAATACAGTTCATCCTGATTCTGTCTCTGAAAACTACTTTTCCCAACATACATGCACATATCTTGCCAGAAGTACTTTTACTTCTAACAATAATGTTTGCTGTCTTCTGACAGGCAATGAAGATTTTTCTTTTCTTTTCCATCCAGTTAACAAAACACACACAAAACAAACAAACAAACAAACAAACCAAAAACATATTGTATTAGTCAACAATGAAAGCATATCAAACCAAGATAAAATGTTCAAATAGCTCTTCGCCCTCTTAGCCACCCCATTATGTTTAAATAACAATAATCCTATTTCTAATTTATGCAAAAAAGTCATTATTGAATAAAAAGAGAAGTAGCTCTTTTGTATGTGAAAACACCATTATATAAAGTCTTTGTTTATTGAGAAAAGAGATAAATCTTACATATCTAAAAATCATTATACAAGTAGGTGATTTAATATGGGAGAAATAAATAAAAATGAGGCAGGAACCATACAGTTCTATTATATGGTATCTGAACATACATATTTCATTTGATTTTTTTTTTTCTTTGTTATGAACTAGGTCTCTATGAGTTTATTCCATGATAGGTTTTCAATGAGTGCTTATTTTTCAAGGAAGTTCTTTTTTTTTTTTTTTTTTTTGTTATTAAATAATTGTTTTACTCTTTCCAAAACAATTCAGGATCCTGTTTCAACATCAGTAAAATGTATTCCATTCAGTTACTTCTCATTATGTTAGTTGAGTCATGGACAATTACAGTTTTGTCCTGGCGTTTTCTATTTGCCCACAAAATGTTTGATCAAGATGTCCAGAAGTGGTTATTGACCCTAGCTACTCATCAGGAGGCAATTTAGTAGGACCTAATTTGGATACAGTCTAACCAACAGTCCTTTTTGTAACTTAGTTTAGTCGTCTAATTATCTCAGTTATTTTTAAAACTGCTGACTTTCCAGTATTTTTATTTCTTTAGTTTCATCTGCTTGGCTCTGTTTATAGAATGAACGAAAAGGCCTTGTCTTTTCTTGGGCACCCTGAAATCATTTAAATTAATTTCAGTTGTGAAGGAAATGTCTTGGTAAGTTTTTTGTGCAACAGTAACAAATAATTACCTCCAATTTGTTCTTATTTATGGCAATTTTTAGTTCTTAAAGTATTACCAATACTCTGAGATGAAAAACAGCAAGACTCTGAAAGGTTGTCAGCCTGCAATATCTTTCACTGGAAGAGAAAAAGAAGGTAGAGGTAGAATGACAATTGACCATTAAATGCTACCACTCCACTACATACAAGCTTTGTTAAACAATAAAGCAAGCCAGCTATGTTGCATTTTTATTTGCCTCTGTGTTACTTGTATATTGAATGATTTGACAGACATTTCATAATCGGGTACACGGTAGCTTGAAGAATACAATACACCAAATATGTGGCACCTATATAAGTAATCCAGTATGTTCTGCTACTTTTAATGTGAAGTGTATGTTTTCATTAGGTAATGTACTTTTTTTTTTTTTTCAATGTACAGTGTATCAGTTTTGCCTTATGATTTTTCCACTCTTAGCAGTTTCCAGATTTTATTATATCATACATATGCTTCAGTACACAGTGTAAAGAGCTTACTAAATATTGAGATCCTTATGGAAACCAGATGTATTTTATGATGACCTCATATGGTTGTGTGTAGGATCTTGAACTATGGGCCTTCAATGGTTGCTAAGACATGGTGTCACAGTCAGGCATGATACTAATTATATGCCCTGAAGTTATGCCTTACTAAAATGGAATGAGTCTTGGTCAGCTGAATGCTTTTTATCAATTCCTCAAGACTCCTAACATTTTTATGCATCTACTGCCTTTGAAAAGATCAAGTGTGCTGATGACATCCATCAAACTCAGACTAGGTTATCTGCTAAAGAAATCTCTCTCAAATGGAGCCTGGCCAAGGCTGTAAAACCCAAGCTGCTACACTTTTTATCTTATTCTATCTAATAGACTGACATACAATTAACAGACTCTATCCATTGGGAATTTTAGGACTCACTGTCTATCTTCTTAGCTGTGCCATTTACAGGGCCTGCAACATGTCAGCATATTTGCACCTCACCATTTTATGCAGGACTAGCCTAATACCATGGCACCCATACAGGCAGATCTAATGATGTGCCCATGGCATTGCTGGACTGGAGCAGGGGCTAATCTCTGAAGTTTTTACAACTCACCATTGCAATATTTTCCTTCCTAAAACATGTTATTCACTGCATTGAAGAAAAGGAATGTGTCTACTGGAAGGAAAATTACTTTTCATTGATTCTTCCCCCAGCAAGCAACTAGCATGGGGGATGTATCATCTTTTAAAAGCATGTTTGTATCATCTTTTAAAAGCAAATGATACCAATCCCTGTTCTCCTAAATTCTGCTGTTACATTAATTAACTATGATAAATAAAACATTAAAGTGCAGATGTGTAACTCCCTGAGCAAATGTGCAAAAAAGAGAGTTAGGTAACTGTCAGTCTGTGATAACAGAAGTGCTCTAAGGTGCTCAGAGACTAATGACTCTATTTATGAGACCAAGTGCAATATTTCTGACTCCATCCACAATCCTCAAGCAAAGAAATTCTGAAAGCTAGTGCAGTATGCATTAAACCACTACTCTTTGTTACTTTATTCTTTTCATTACTTTATTAAAAATGCACTTCTGGTTGAATTTAACAACATATATATGTCACAAGGGTCTCAGTTACCAAAGATGAGCAGTCACTAGAAGAGCTGAAAGACATAGTTTCATTCTCTCGTTCAAATACAAAAGCATATTTGCCCATTTCATGTGGCTTTAGGTCAGTGTATATGCATTCACTTCAAGCTCCCATTGTGCCAACAAGATAAGAGCTCTGACCGTGGAGTGTTTAGGAAGAGAGGAACATGAAAGACTAAAACAGGTTGCACTACCTTATCTCCTGGCTCACTTTGGAATATTTTCTCTGTTTTGCCCCATTAGAGAGATTCATTTCTTTCTCTTCTCAGTCTAAAGTTAATGTCTTTCCTGCTGGCATGAAAAAGTTGGCATCCCTGCAGCTGTGGCATTTTATCAACTTTACATTACTTGCCCATATCTTTTGTGGGGAAAGTTCTCTGCCTTTATTGAAGGACAGGTTCTCCACTTGTATGTGGTTAGTGCTAAGGGTTAAAATCTAGTCAGTTATGCTCAAGCCTATGATGGGTTATCTATTCTTAGTTCAGTGGCATAGAGATACTACCAAAGTTAAAGGCCCAATTCAAATTTTCTACAATAATTCACAGAATTAACATTGATTCTATTTTTTAATTATTTTTATTTTTTTAAGAAGGTGCAAGGAATGGGGCTTGCCTCCCAATGGACTGAATTAGAGAAAACAGTCTTGTCTGGATAATTTGTGATTTATGTGTATGTCCCTACAAAACAGATATCACTATTGCTGTTACCCTTACGTTGCACATTTTTACTGTATTCTACTGTATTGTAAATGGCCTAAGAATTGAAAGGACACTTTTTCTTCCTTCCTTCCTTCCTTCCTTTCCTTCCTTCCTTCCTTTCCTTCCTTCCTTCCTTCCTTCCTTCCTTCCTTCCTTCCTTCCTTCCTTCCTTCCTTCCTTCCTTCCTTCCTTCCTTCCTTCCTTCCTTCCTTCCTTCCTTCCTTCCTTCCTTTCTCTCTTTCTCTCTTTCTCTCTTTCTCTCTTTCTCTCTTTCTCTCTTTCTCTCTTTCTCTCTTTCTCTCTTTCTCTCTCTCTCTCTCTCTCTCTCTCTCTCTCTCTCTCTCTCTCTCTTTCTCTCTCTTTCTCTCTTTCTCTCTTTCTCTCTTTCTCTCTTTCTCTCTTTCTCTCTTTCTCTCTTTTTTTTTTTTCTCAAGATGAGTTATGTTTTAATATTAATATCTTTAGTAGAGGACAAAGTGGTAAGCTGCAGACCTAAGTTACCCTCTGGGGAATTGACTACTTGCCTTTTTGCTTTGGTAAAAATCTGTGCACTTTTCTAACTGAAGGTTACATTAACATTACACAGAGAAAGTCAATTAATTTAACAAATTATCAATTTGTGGACTTTCTTGAACATGCAGTAACATGCACACAAAGCAGCTCTTTGTGATCCCACAGCTGTCCTGTCCTCAGTGCACAGCTTCATTAATCATGTGCTCTGCATGTTATTGTCTAAATTGCAGTGCCATTTGAGACAGGGAAAACATTGGAAAAGAAATGTTGCTTACCCTTTGCACACCAGTATAGATTACAAATAAGCACAGGGTTTAAAAAGACTATCAAGTCAGTGCTGTGAAGGTTTCATTTTGTTCTTAAAACAGCTGTGGTTTACCCAAAGAAAAATTCTTTTATATTGGTTTATGTATTTCTAGATTAAAATTGAGTATACCTCATACTACATATCCAGTTCATGAAAGAAAAACTGAAATCTGATGTTGTTACATTCCAAGAACACAAAGGCAAAGGACTAGTCCTGTGGTTGGGTCATGCTTCCAGAAATCTAAAAAATGCTACTAAAATCTGATTCTGTAGCAATGATGCCACACAACATGATCTACACTCCTCGTGCCATATTGACATGGGTATTGGACCCATCCGTAAATGGGGAATGAAATTTAGCCAGTTCAGATGTACTAGTTCACATGCATCTTTACCATATCTGTATTCGAATGGCCACTGTTGGCTTCTAGCTGGGGTCTCTATTTTCTCATGTTACGTAAACATAAAAACAGCTATCTGTATAAAAAAAGTACTTTATGAACTATACTTTGAGAGAGTTTTAGTAATTTGATATGAAGTATGAGGAACCTGTTGGGATAATCCAAGGATATCAGTTGCTTGAAGCAAGGACCTTCATTGCAGCACCAAGCAAGATGTCAGCACTTAAATAAAGGAGAAATGATGGCTTAAAATGCTTTCCTTCCAGCTACATCCCTAGTACTCATCAGTCACTTGACCTGAATACTTTGAAATGGACTGCTCTCTAATATATCCTGTCATAAATTCTTCATAGGGTCTATTTTAATTCACATATTCCGTGATTCACGTATTCCGTGCTTTTTTTGCCTAGTTACCTGTAACCATGAGGCTGGGCACAAATAAGATAAACATAGGAAGGACCATGCTATGACCCATAAGAGGGTGAAAAGCAGGTTACAGTTTGAATAACAAGTAAAATACAGAGACCTGAAGGGCAAAGTTCAGTAAAACGCGTATTTCTTCAACTTGGTGATGTTTATATAAACACAACAAGCCAGTGCAGCCACAGCCGCGGCGCCCGACCACAAGTTACACGGGGACCTCGGGCCCTGGCCTCGCCATGTGCGGCCCGACCAGGCCACACCCGCTGGCTCTTGCGGCTGCGCCCCTGCCCTCTGCCTAGAAACAGCCCCCGGGAGGGCAGGGAGGGTCAGCTACGGGCGCCAACCAGTGTGCAGCTGGTGTGAGAGGGCATGGGGCTGTGCTCCAAGGGCTGGCAGTCTACGAGGTCACCCGCATACCGTGGGGTCCACTAGCAGAGAGCTCACTCCAAAATGACTGTGGCGACCCAGATGCAGGGTCTGCCCAGAGGTGCCACTGCCGGGGGAGGGCGGTGGGGAGACCGCCTGTTCTCAGGGTGGTGGTCTGCTCGCCGTGGTGGCTGAGCTCAAGGAGGTGGAGAGACTGAGAAGCATCATGGCTTGTGAGCAGAAGATTGCCTGGTGGAATAAATCCCTGTTGTGCCAGGGTACCAGGATGATGCACCCTAGAGGGTGGTGGAGTCCCAGGCCTATCGCTGTCGGGCAGAGGGAGGCGACCAAAAAGATGAGGAGGGTTGGAAGTGAGTCCCACTTCGGCATCAAAGGCAACCCCCTCCCTCCCTACCTTGCTTCCCCAGGTGTCCCCCCATAATAGGTTTAAGGCCCTGGATCTTGAAGGAGAGGAAGGTGAGGGTGTAGTGGAAGGCCGGCCTATGTAGGAAGAAGCAGTCAACACCATGCCTTAAGACTGCTTCTAAAAAGAAAAAAAAAAAGGAGGAAAGGAAAGGAAAGGAAAGGAAAGGAAAGGAAAGGAAAGGAAAGGAAAGGAAAGGAAAGGAAAGGAAAGGAAAGGAAAGGAAAGGAAAGGAAAGGAAAGGAAAGGAAAGGAAAGGAAAGGAAAGGAAAGGAAAGGAAAGGAAAGGAAAGGAAAGGAAAGGAAAGGAAAGGAAAGGAAAGGAAAGGAAAGGAAAGGAAAGGAAAGGAAAGGAAAGGAAAAGAAAAGAAAAGAAAAGAAAAGAAAAGAAAAGAAAAGAAAAGAAAAGAAAAGAAAAGAAAAGAAAAGAAAAGAAAAGAAAAGAAAAGAAAAGAAAAGAAAAGAAAAGAAAAGAAAAGAAAAGAAAAGAAAAAAAATAACGAAAAGAAAAAAGAGGAAGGAAAGAAAAATAAAAGAGGAAGAGAAAAGAAAATAGAAAAGAAAAAGACAATGAAGAGAAGAAAAGAGAAACAGATAGGAAAAAAGATCTACAACAGAGATTAAAAAAAAAAAAACTGATGAAATTGTGATATTAGCAAACAAAAGTGCTAAAACTAAGAAAAGAGCCTATAAGAATGGGTTAAAGAGAGAAGTTACCATATGGATGGAAAGAACTCTTCATGCAATGCAACCATAATAATGGTCTTACAGATATTCTCAGGGAAAGAATGTTACAACTAGGATCCTTGATCTGGGAAGGTCTACTTGTTATTTCAATCAAGATGCACAATGAGGTCAAAAAGCAAAAAAGAGGTTGCTTGAGAGAGAGGGATTTAATGGGTAGACCATTCAGTGGATCAGGAATTGGCTGGAAGGCTGCACCCAGATAGCTGTGGTCAACAGCAATATGTCCAGATGGAGGCCAGTGATAAGTGATGTCCCTCGGGGGTCTGTGTTGGGACCAGTACTATTCAGTATTACTCTAAATGCCGTAGACAGTGGGATCAAGTGCGCCCTCAGCAAGTTTGCAGATGACACTAACCTGAGCAGTACAGCTGATACAACAGAAAGAAGGGATGTCATCCAAAGGGACCTGGACAAGTGGGCCCACATGAACCACATGAGGTTCAGTAAGCCCAAGTGCAAGTTTCTGCACCTGGGTTAGGGCAATTCCAGACACGAGAACAAACTGGGAGAAGAACTCACTGGGAGCAACCCTGCAGAGAAGGACTTGGGGGTTCTGGTGGATGAAAAGCTCAACACGAGCCAGCAGTGCATGCTTGCAGCCCAGAAGGCAAACTGCATCCTAGGCTACATGAACAGAGAAGTGGCCAACAGGGTGAGGGAGGTGGTTGTCCCTCTCTGCTCTGCCCTTGTGAGGCCCCACTTGTAGTACTGCATTCAGGTGTGGTTCCCCCAGCACAAGAAAAAAGTGGAGCTGTTAGAGTGGATCCAGAAGATGGCCACAAAGATGCTCAGAGGGCTGGAGCAACTCTCTGTTGAAGAAAGGCTGAGAGAGCTGGGGATGTTCAGCCTGAAGAAGTCTCTGTGGAGACCTCATTGCAGATTTTTTATTTTTATTTTTTCACAGAATTATAGATGTACAGAAACAGTTGTTCATACAAAACTTTTTATATGGTTTTGTATGGATTTTCAGAAGTCTCCATAAAGGAGGCAAAACTGATATTTAACTATAAGAGAAAGTAAGTTTGCTTACAGTTATTTTTTCTTAATATATTGCTTCTTTTTTCTCTTTTTTCTTTCAGCACAATGATAGTTTCATGTCACTTACTTGAGAAATGCTACAAAATAAATAGTGAATATGAAATGTGTATTTTTTTTTTTTTTCAGAATGTAGTGTCTCCACAGATTACTTGCCAAAACACCTAAATAAAAAATGCACTTGTAAGGGAATGCCATGTTTTTCCCTTTTATTTTAAAACAGTAGAAAGTAAGAATGGCTTTTCACACACAGAACTTCACAAAAATGTTTTAATTCCTTAGCTCACAAACCAAATGAAATTCTCTCAAAAATTGTATTAAAGTTTCTTTACCTTTTTAAAATTATTTTGACAACTTCTATTTGTATCCCTAAGTTACTTTTCAGCTGTCATGTTAGCCACTTGGAAGACATTTCCACATATTTCAGGCCTCATATATATGCAGACAAGACACAACAAACCAACCAGGAACATTAAACACCTTTTCAACACAGCACCATGGCCACCTTGAATGTATGCATCTTTTCATATGGATGGAAAGGAGTATAGGCTAAACTGTTAAAAAGGTACAACTTAAGGGAAATAAAAAAAAAAAAAAAGCAAAAAAAAAAAAACCTACATCAAAACCTTTAGTGCTTTAAGTAAATGGGTACCCATTAAGTATAATGTTTCTGAACTAAATCCTACAGGGAAGAAAATGTTAGGCAATGCTTTGCAATTTGCCAGATGTTTCCAGATTGTTTTTCTTTTCCATCACAGTCAAGTTAATCATTTTCAATAGGCCACCCTGCAACGAAAAGTAAAAGTAACTTCCTTAGACAGCTGCTTTGAGTAAAGTGTTTGCTTTCAAGGAATATTGTACAGAAAGGAGATACTAGAGAGTAATAATGGAAGAAATCAGGGAGAGAGAATGTGTTTACTCCCCCTCACCTCCCCCTTAGTGTTTTCGCATTCCCCCCCCTACCCCTTCTCCAAAAACAAAAGATAAAATCCTTTGTTAAAATGGGGGTGGGAGGGTGGAGGTGGGGAGTGGAAAGGGGGCTGAACCAAAATGTATCAATGAAATCAATGATATCAGAAAGCCAATTTAAGCTACTGTGAAATAGTGTCACCTTATTTCCCTTTACAGCAGTTAATAATTCTCTGAGTAGGGATACTGTCTAAAACAGTCTTTAACATGGAAATAATGACTCAAAATGATAGAAGGTGTTCAGAAACAGGATACAAAAAGAATGGAGAAGAAAGCATAGTGAGAGCGGCTTAGCTCAGATTACAAGAACAGATCCAGGTCAGCTTGCTAACTGACTTCTTTTAAATTTTTAAGTAATTATATTCATTATCCTCCAACTGCTTGAAAAAATATTCCATGGCCACAGATTACACATGGAGAGATTTGAGAGATGTCAGCTGGCAAACACATTTCTTTTTGGGAAAACCCCCACATACATCAAAATAAAAAATGCAGACATAATTCTAGTGTTGAAAGCCTCCTCAGTTTTTATTGCATAATTATTGTTTTTAAAGAATAAGATTTTAAAAGACCCCTTGCCAAAAATATGATTTTATGGTAAAATAATCGGTTTTAAATTAGGCTTATGGAGTGCTCAGTATAACTAAGAATTTTGATGTTCACTATCATCTATATTTCTAATGTCTCAGACATCTGCTATATCTTTGGAAAGCTGTCACTATTAAAAGGTTTTTATTACTTTATCTACTGCATACACTTTTAAGATCATAGATGTTATGTTGTATTCTGACTTGCAAATGTTGGAGAATTTTTGGTACATATATAGTGATTGCCATACATACACAAACATATGCATACATATATCTGGAGAGACATACAAGACATACATAAATATACATAAACATATATACTCATTGGGGGGTAGCTGTTAACTGTTGGATGTATTTGATTCAATTACATCTCTGAATTTAATTATAGTCTTTTCTATAGACAGATTTGAATATGACTCCATGACCCCAAGTAAAAAGAAGAAATATTTTTGTTAATGCAGAGAATGTACTATAGTACAAAATGCATCGAGATATACCATGCAACTATGAAGTACTGAATAAGTAAGAAATGAAGCACAGAGCATCTAGAGGTTTCAGTGTCTACTGCTGGATGATAATTTTGTTTATTTTTATATTAAACACATATGTTTTTATGTATCTATGAGACATAGATATGCACATTGTTCTTGAAATCAAGATACATACATAGTTCCAAATAGCTTTTGAATTATAGGAAGGCTGGATATGTGAGCTTCATGGCTTAAGCACAGCTCTAAGTATGAGTGATTAGTATCCTTGTTTTCCTACAGTCTACTTGGCTGGGCTTTTTTGCTTTTGCTTACAGCTCTTGTGCTTGCCTGTTTAAGCTCTTGCTCCCCCCATACCTGTTGTGTTAATGAAGACATTGCAAAACTGAGGAACAAGCTCAGGCCTCCAAACCCTTGTGTACCTTTCAGTGTAATGCCATGCTCATTTTGGCAAAAGCAAGCAGCAACAAAACCCATTTTACTCACAGCCAGGCAAAGCATTGCAAGATGACCATGGGCTCAGCAATGCACATCCCTTATGTTAATGCACACCAAAACATGATCTACAACAACATGTGGGCCTATATTGAGGCAATCAAATCGAGCAAATTGAATCAGCCTTGGGGCAGGGGCTGGCCAACTTTTGCCACAGCTAGCAGGGTGGCTTACCTCCAAATAAGCCTGGAGGCAGCAATAAAAAGATGCAGAACAGTACTTTAGGAGAACATCAGGGACAAGTCTTAGAAGATGTAGTCAGGTTTCAGCCCTTGACACTTGCTTTGGGTTTGCTGGTTTGCTCCATTTGAATTGCCCAGGTTTTTAGTTTTTAATTCAAATAAAATGTGACCTCTTTGTGAGTATGTGTAGGAACCTTTTGGGGAACTGATGACAGATGGTCTGAGTACATCCCCCTGTGTCTGCCACAGCTGAATGGGTTTTCAATCTTTCTACACTTGAAAACACTGGAAGATGTTTCCAATAGGAATGACTACATCCCTATTCATTACTTTTTGCAGACCTCTTAGAAGGGGTGCATGAACAAGCATTTGAAAACAACTGTGCTTTATACTTTTTCTCACACAGACACCATGATTTACTTATGACCTGTCAGAGACTCTGAGCTGCTTGCCTCAGTAAATCAGCGGCAGTCACCTTAGCCTTCTCCCAGAGGGTTCAGGTTGAGGTGCATGCAGGTTGGGATGATTCATGGAAATTTTGACAGCCCCCTTAAGGATCTCTTTATGACTTGACAAATGCACAGATGTGCTAGTTTAGTTTTTTTTTGTTTTTTTTTTTTTTAGATGAATGCTACTTGGATTCTTGCTGCTGAGAGATTATGCTTTGATATAAATGTCCAGTCTGTAAAAAATGTGCATTTTTCAGGATATATTAACAAATGTAGCTCTTGCTCAAGACCACTGTTGTATTTTTTTCCCCTCTTTAATCTTAAAAGTAACATATGGACTAAAGCCTAACGTTCCTTAAGCGATGTGGGAACAGACCAGACATTTATAAATCTAGTACATAAGCACATTTTCTTATGTTTGGTTTAATCTGATTGCAATTATATTGTTTTGGGAGAAGAATAGTAGGAATGATTCCTTACCACCTGGGAGGAAGGGCTAAGATCTGAGAGGCTCTGAAAATGCAAAGTAGAAGCCTTCTCATTTGGCAAAGCTCTGCTGGTGCATTTTACTCCAAACAAGCACCCCTGATTAGCACTTGCTCCCTCATCCCCACCCACTTTTTTCATGTCCTTGCATGCACACAGCATGTTCCTAGTGTATCCCTCAGGCCAGGAGCTGCTGAAAAGGAACATGCGAGAATCAGGACACATCTAAGGGTTGTGTAGGGGTAGACTGTGGCACAGGCATCGGTAAAAACCCTAATACATTGTTTTCAGTCACATTGTCTAATTTTAACCCAAACTCCTCTGGAGAGTAGCAGGATGGGCCACTCTGTCCTGCACCTTATCTCTCCCTTTGCATTCTAGTTTCCCTGGAAGGATGTGCAGGTTAAGGTCTGTCCCAGACAACATCTTGGTTTGGCACATCTTGGAGAGGCTGGAGAGTAGCCCCATAGAAAGGGATCTGTGTGTTCTGGTCAACAGCAAGCTGAATATTAGCCTGCAGTGTGCCCTGGCAGCCAAAATGGCCGACCATATCCTGGGCTGCACCAGGCATAGTATTTCTAGCTGGTAGAGGGAAGGGATTGTCCCGCTCTACACAGCAGGGATGTGGCCTCACCTCAAATACTGCTTATAGGCTTGGGTGCCACAGTACAGGAAGGACATGAAACTCTTGGAGGGTGTCCAAAGGAGAGCTACAAAGATGGTGAATGGTCTAAAGGGCAAGACATATGAGGAACAGCTGAGGGTCACTTGATTTGTTCAGGCTGGAGAGGAGGCTGAGGGGAGGCCTCATGGCAGCTTGCAGCTTCCTCACAAGGGGGAGAAGAGGGGCAGGTGCTGAGATCTGCTCTCTGGGGACATGATAGGACCTGATGGAACTGCATGGATCTGGGACAGGGGAGGGTCAGGCTAGGAGTTAGGAAAAGGTTCTTCACTGAGAGGGTGGTCAGGCACTGGGACAGGCTGCCCAGGTCAGTGGTCACAGCACCGAGCCTGATGGAGTTCAAGAAACATTTGGATGATACCCTCAAGACGCATGGTCTGATTTTTTGGGGCGGTCCTTTGTGGAGCCTGGATTTGGACTTGATGATCCTTGTGGGTCCCTTAAAATTTAGAATATTCTTAGAATATGATTCTGTGATGCTAATCCACACCCATAGGTCAATATAGACGCAGACTCTGTTTCTTTTCAGGAAGAGCAAATCAAGTGAGTGAAGAAAAAGAAGGAAAAAGAAGAGCTAAGGATATCGATTTGCTAAAGATTGGAATTACTTAGAGCCTGTGCCAGGATAATAGAACTGCAGGACACGTCCATACCTAAGGAGCAGCTATTCACAGGCCTCCTTGAGAGGTATAGATTTAATGGCAGCTGTATCTCATTCTAAAACTGGCTTATGCTACGAGATACAGTATGTACAGTAAAAATAGCACTCTCCACACAGCAGGTTTCTATTATAGGATTAACCAATTTTGCCCAAATTGTAAAAACCTGCTAACTAGCAAAGGCAAATCTCCTCAAAGCAACAAGGCAATGAAAGAAAGTCACAAATGAAAGACTAATGACTTAAAAGGAAAATCCAAACCTGAATATACATCAGAAGATACTGCTTAAAAAGCTATGGCAGAAAACTGTGTAAATTATTCACCTAAACCTGATTAACAAAACTCGTATAGCTTGTTCCCATATGTCCTATTCTTCTGCATCTCTTAATGCTTATAAGATTATAAAATAGCAGGGGGAAAGGCTGCATGTAAAGTGTGTTTATTTATGAATTCCCTTTTTAATGATTCTCCAGCTAAAGCAGAAGAGGCATGGATGATTCTGACTGAAGTGGAAAGGTTATATTAACAACATTATACAGTTCCCTGCCAGTCCCTGCAGTGACTGGAGTTTTATGCAGCCCATTTAGAGTAGATAACCCTGAAATAAATTAGTTTTGTTCACTTCCAGAGTGGACCAGGTCATTCACTTAATTAAACTTCAGTAAGTATAAAAAACCTGAGCGTTGCTTTCAGTTCAAATGTCAAATGTCTTATTTTAGCATATGGTACCAGGCAGATCGCCAGCTTTATATGGAAGGAGAAATTCAGCAATATGTTACAGTGAAACACTCTCCTGTCTCCAAAGTCAAAACTTACTTTCCCCTAAGTATTCTTTCTTGCCCTTTCTTATTTCTAGGATCTTGACATAAAGTCATCAGCATTCACACTGTAAGATTAGATTTAATGTGTTTCTAAAGCCTCCCATTAACCTTTCAGAAAATCTGACATTTCCTGGTTCACAAGACAACTAAGTCTTATTCTATCAGTGTAGACGGTCTCTTCTCAAATCACTTGCATGTGTCAATAATGACTCTTTTCTTCCCCCATGAGCCAGAGGAGAGTGGGGCCTTGCTTCCTTGACCAAGGGGGTTGCCTTCTTGACTTCTTGTGCACAGCAGAAAAGCAGAAATGGAGTGATGATGTTAGGCAGCTTCACAGTCAAAAAACTTTTGAAGATAGCTTCTAATTCAGCCATAGGTGGAGTGAGTAGTAGATAATTCTTTATTAAGGTAGTGGCAGAAAGTTAGTCTTCCACGATGTGTATGAACCTAAGAAAAAGCTGCTACTATTCTTGAGTTTCCATTCCTGCTGAGCCAGCACCTGTTTGCACTTTTCCTTCATTCTGGGCAAGCAAAAAATCTCACTTAGCATGTAATAAAATGTTGCTTTGTTTCCCCTGTAAGACAAACACATTGGCATCATTGGGTGTGTGCCTGGTTCATGGCCTAAGGATTCTAAGGATTAAGCCTTTTGTATGTACACAATAATCTAAATGACTCTTTTCCTTATTCTCCCTCTTTTTTTTTCTTTTTTTTTTTTTTCTTCTTTTTTTTTTTTTCTTTTTTTTCCCAGACTCAGGTCAAAACAGCAAGTCCCTTAAGTCTACTTTCAAGTTCATATTTGGGACAGTGTCACGTGCTTATATGCTTACAGATCTATTTGATTTCCATAAGATATTGGGGCCATTTTGTAAAATTAGAAATCACTCACTTTTAAATATTTGAACAACCTGTTCTGTCCTGAAACTATGAAAATAAACCACTTGCAACAAACAAGATATTATAAAAGATCTTGTCTAAGTCCATGTGCATTCATATAGAGCAATACATGACTTGGCAATGGAGTCTCCCTTGTATTGAGGACTCTTGAAGACAGGAAAAAAAAAAAAAAAAAGAAAGCTTGGTCTTTTTTGTGATTGATTTTATCTTTCCTTCCCACAACCAAGATGGCTTTCAGAAACATAAATGTTTATGATTTTTCCCACACTCATAAAGGACAAGACATACCATCATGAATTCAAATACCACAAAGGCTGATGCAAAGTAATATCTTTTATACTTGCTTGGAGGTCACACACTGCTTTTTATGCAACTCATATGTTGGTAATTGGAAAGAAGAATTGCTTCATTCTGTCCCCTGTGTCAACTCTAACTAAAAGAGTTGAAAGGAAGTACTATATGTGCTGGCTTATATATATCTATATATCAATATAGATATCCATATCAACATTGATATGCACTGATATGTAACTATATCAGTATTTATATCTAGAGTGAGATCAAAGTAACATTTAAAGATACTTAGACATATGTTCATATCAATATAGATGTGTAGATATGTTGATATCTGTATAGTCTTATCTTGAAATTGGTATCAGTATCAGTCAGTATTGATAGACATCAGTATTTATTGATACAGATATTTATTGAAAAGATGCAGATTTATTTATATAGATATTGATAAGCATTGATCTTATTGATCTGCATATCAATATCAACTGGCATCAACACCTACTGACTTGATATCTAGTATTACCTATGAATATTGGTACCTATTGATAGGTATTGATGTTACTGACAAGAGCTGGTGTCAACATCTGTTAAAAACTTTTGACAATGAGGAAGGCATGTCATCCAAAGGGACCTGGATAAGCTTGAGAAGTGGGCCCACATGAATCATGATGTTCAACAAGTCAAAGTGCAAGATGCTGCACTTGGGTTGGGGCAATTCCAGACACGAGAACAGACTGAGAGAAGAACTCAGTGAGAGTAGGAGAGAAGGACTTGGGGGTTCTGGTGGATGAAAAGCTCAACATGAGCCAGCAGTGCACACTTGCAGCCCAGAAGGCCAACTTCATCCTGGGCTGCATGGGCAGAGGAGAAGGCAGGAGGCTGAGGGAGGTGATTGTCCCTCTCTGCTCTGCCCTTGTGAGGCTCCACTTGGAGTACTATATCCAGATCTGGAGCTCCCAGCACAAGGAAAAAGTGGAGTTGTTAGAGTGGGTCCAGATGAGGGCCCCAGAGATGGTCAGAGGGCTAGAGCACTTTTCCTATAAAGAAAGGCTGAGAGAACTGGGGCTGTTCAGCCTGCAGAAGAGAAGGCTCCAGAGAGACCTCATTGCAGATTTTCAATACTTACAGAGGACTCATAAAAAAAGATGGAGAAAAACTTTTTGCTTTGGCAGATAATGATAGGAGAAGCGGGAATGGTTTTAAACGAAAAGAGGGAAGGTTTAGATTAGGTTAGGAGGAAATTCTTCACTCAGAGAGTGGTGAGGCACTGGCACAGGTTGCCCAGAGAGGTTGTGGATGCCCCATCCCTGGGCGTGTTCAAGACCAGGTTGGATGATGCCCTGAGCAACCTGATCTAGTAGGTGGCATCCTTGCACATGGCAGGGGTATTGGAACTGGATGATCTTTAAGGTCCATTCCAGCCCAAAATGTTCTATGATTCTGTGATGTTTAACAGACCTCTTGACAGGTATGTATATTGATTGATATGAATAGGCCTTACAATACTTACTGGTTTCAATACTTTTTGATAATGAAGGCATCAATACTTGTTAATCCTGATACCAATTAATATCAATAGGAATTTATACTAGCTTATAATCAATACTGCCATGACCATAATCAATATCATTTGATTTGGATAGGCATCCATTTCAAAAATTATCAATTAACCAATTCATTTCAAAAATTATCGTTATGCATCAAAGCTTTTCAATATCAATTAATATCAATATCAATATGCAGGGATACCTTGTCATTACCAATAGGCATCAACGGGCTTTTTATCTATCATTATTGACAGACATTGCTATCAATCAGTATGTATACTTATTGACAACTATTGATAGGGATATTGACATCTATTTATATCAAGACCTATTGTTATCAGTGTGCAAACAAACATATTGATATCAGTATGAATTCTGATACCAATACTTTGAATATCAATATGCATTAATAGGCATATACATCTTTCACTGACACCTATTTTCATCAATACCTATCAGCATACACTGATATTTATCAATATCAAAAGGGAGCAATACTTATTGATATTGATAGCTATCTATATCTATAAGCATCAGTAGGTGTCTAATACCTATCAGTTTTGATATCATTTTTGATAAAAATAAGGATCAATGTCTGATATTGATACTTTTTTATGTTGATAGCCATCAATAGTTAACACTTCCTATAGATTTTCACTTCAGTTGGTAATGGTATCAATAGGTATTGTTACCTATCCATATCAATAGGCATTTTTAGGTATCTATACGTATGGGTTTCAATACTGAGTTCTGTATCTATTGGCATCACCTGTCAATATCAATACCGTATCAATTTTTATATCTATCAATACCACAAGACATGCATATCTGCTAAAAGACGTTCTTTAATGGCAGTGGACTTGTTCATAGCATTGTAAAACATCCCATTTTCAGTGTTAAAGCAGATGTAGTGACAGTGGTTCCTAACACCTCAAGGCTTAGTAATAGACATCATCATGTAGGTCATGCAATGCAACTCCTTGGAAAACTGCAGAGAATTTAAGTCCTGATGCTTAGAAATTGAATAAAGAATTTTTGCCTGGGGACCATGAGAGAAGTGGAAATAGCATTTTTTAGATGCTGCCACATAACATGGGAAAGTATCAAGAGATCTCTGAGAATCAGACCTAGTAACATTGCAAACATGGGTGCATTTCTATTCAGTTGACCATTTTGAGCCATTAACTTAAACCACAAGGGCATGGTAATGCTAATGGTTCACACAACTTTTGAAGAACACATGGGTTATGGCATGTTGAATGCTCCCCACCCTCACACCCCTTCACTATTTCAGATGAAAAAAACTAAAAACACAGAAATAAATTACAACAAGATGCTGAGATGTTATCTCTTATTGTAACAGAATCACACACACACATGCAAAAGGTAATTTTTTTTAGCTGGTATTCTTAATATAAAGAAAAAAGTAGTGAATGTCGTGAAACATCACGTTAAGTGTTCCTTCTGAGTACTTCTGTCTGAAATTAAAGGTTGTTTTGCTCTAGGATCAAACAACACCTCTCATCAATGCCACAATGATAAGTAATGATACAACAAGGAGGCCAGGGAACAGTCTCACTTGTCAACAAAGACAACTTTTGTGGAATATGTTGATAATGTGATAGTGTGTTGAAATAAAATGACTTGATGGTCTGGTTCATATAGGGAAGAATAAATTATTGATACAGACTACATTTCGAAGACATCTTAATGTAAAGATTTATGTAGCAAATGCCTCTATGGAAGTAACTCATGCATGAGTAGCATATATTTTCATTATTGATTCACTAAAAGGATAATATTGCTACTGCAAATGCAGGAAAAATGTCTCAGTGGGTTAAATTCCATTTTATGTTGCTCCAAAGAAAGCAGAAAAAATACACTGGGGATTTTCTTAGCCCACTAATCCAGCCCATCAGATGTACTCTAGTCAAGCTGGTGGTTTAACTTTTCCGTAAATATAGGAGGCTAATATGTTGTGAGCTGCTCTCAAGAAGAGAATAATAAGCATAAAAGAACATAGTCCAAACAACTTAAACCTTAACAACTATTGCTGTTAAAATTGTCTAGATGTGAATATACCCTGCTATTAACTGTTACATATTATATCAGAGTTCCCCTTCACAAAAGTACCAGACAGAATGTAATATATGTTTTTTGAGAACACCTCCACATTTTTCAACCCATACAGAATCTGAACAATGTTTATATAATTTCAGAAGAAGACTTCCCCTACACATTGGATGGACTTTAAGGTAAATTGAGGTTGAGATTTCTGAAAAAATCTCAAAGAAATTAGAGTGCTCCGGCAGGAACAGAGCAAGGCCAACACTTAAGCATATACAAAAACCCCACCCTGGAGTACACATATCATAGCGAAAAAGGAATCTCAACTGCATAGTTGATTGCATTTCAGAGCATGAAAATTTCCAGCCTTTGAGATCTTTGGGATCTGAAATTTTAATGTTGGCCCACTCTGATTTAAATAGAGTACAATAATCCAAGCTGGAATAAGCATACAGAGCATTCAGCTTGCAAAGTGAACAGACATGAAGGAAACAAGTGCTATCACATTTAAACTATATTTAGGTTGCTAATTGCCAAGTCATCTCTAAATAAGTGATTTAGAAATCTCTGCTATATAATCACATTTGAAATTATGTTCAGTATGAAGTAATTATTAACTACTCATTAACAAATAAAACAAATAGTTATTTTGAACAAGTGCTTAGCTATCTAATTTAATCTATCTGTATTTCTAGTCTGTTCTCATCATTCTAATAATATATTAGAACACATTGAAAGGGTTAAGAGTTAAGTAAACGTTCAAAGAATTTATCTTTCAATGTACATACGCAAATAGATTTTCTTTGGAGTGTCTACCTCACAGGGTTCTGACAGTAGCCAAGAAAATTGGATCTATATTCAGAAGTTTTGTATTTGCTATACAGAAGTACAACATATCTAAGATGTCTTAAAACCGTAATCCAGGTGCCAAGAGAGTTCTGACTGTTAAACTATTGTGATGTTCTCCAAGAATTTCCATACAGAAGGACTAGAAACTACAGGGAAACTACAGAGAAACTTGCTGTTTCTCTGCAAATTTCAGGATAAATGGGCTGCTTAGTTTACAAGCCCGTTCTTATTGCTGTTTAAGTGTGCAGTTTTGCTATAATAACTAATATTATCATAATTCACCTTCTCTCTGATTACATCTAGTAGACTCAGTAGCTTCTGTGTTTAGACATTCAGTGCAACCATAGCCTGTTCTGATATCAAAATGAATCCAGGGTTTGCATCAGCACCCCATGACTAGGCTACTGCAGGAGGTAATCTGTGAGGAGGGTTCATGGGTTCCCTACCAGATCCCCTGTGTTGACAACCAAGGGGCAGGACCTCAAGCATTCACAGTACACTAACCTCTCAGCCTAGATTAAACCTTCCTCTTTGGAAGTGGAAGGCAATGGGATATAATTTTTCCGTCATATTCTCCTGAAGCAAGGGCCACAGGGGATGCAATCTTTCTAGAGCTAAGATTCCTTAATAGCAATATCTGCTAAGAAACTCTGTCAATATCACTAAAAGTGCAGAGGCAGAATTGTTTAGATGATCCATATTTTAAGTGAACACAGATTAGTAAATAAATTTACTTTTTCTAAATAAGTGATTTCAGACCACAGCATGAAGTTCGGCAGACGAACGCTTTCAGGAATTTAAGCTACTTAAAATAAATAAATAAATAAGTAAAAATGTTTCTCCAATCTTTGATTTTCACAGGATTTTTGGTAATTTTGTTATTAGAGAAATAAATATATGTATATATATATATAATAAAAAATAATGCTTTTTATTACCTTGGGTAACTGGCAAGTGCTTTACCCTTTACAAAGAAGAAACGAATGAAGGTGAGAGGATGCTATAGGGCAAAAAGATGTTATTGAAGGAAGTAGACAGTATGCTGGCCTATCAAGGGGGATCTCAGCAGACCCTCTAGTCATTCTGCTATGCTGTGGCAGGCTCAGGGGGACATTTGCCCTTTCTATTTCTATTCTATTTCTGCACAGAAATCTCCTTTGGTTATATTATATATAAACAGATTAAACAGAAATGCACATTTCATACATTCCCTTCTCTAAAAAAAAAATTAAAAAAAAAAAATATTTCCTTGCCAACAACCAATACACGGTGGAATAGCAAATTAAACTATAAAGACTCTTAGGTCTAGACTAATTCTTTCTAATTTTAGGCATATAAATGAGGCGTGCAGCCTAGGCACAATTTCACCCTAGGTAGCCTGTGTTGTCAAGACAGAGACACAGGACACTTTCAGAGGGCACTGAAGTATGAAGTGGTTTGAATTCATCCTCAGAAAGTGCCTATATGGGTCAAATAGGGCAGTAGAAGGCAAGTAGACTGACTATATTCTGAACTTGGTACCTTAACTAAGTGCCTGGAGTTAGGTGTGTTTTGTCTTAGCAGGGAGATTAAAAAGGGACTAGTGAATGCAAAGTAAAAGAAAACAAATCAATTTTTACTTTCTAGACACTAAAGGTCAGTTCAAAGCCACAGAGAGCAATAAATAAAATTCAAAATTTAAAAGGCTGAAAAAATCGTCAATAGCATTCATTTAAGCTAAAACATTTAAAATAAGGGTGTCTGAGGAATTCAGTTCTTGTTTCCTTGCTTCCCTGCTTTGTGTGACATCCTTCAGAGGACACATGGTTATTAAAAAAATATTTTTTTTTTCTGTATTGGTTGGATAATTGAAGCTACTAGTAATAGAATCAGAATTTTATCTTAAAAATAAATAAATAAATAAATAAATAAGCAAATGTTTGTGTTTTATGAGAATCACCTTTTTCATGATGGAAAGCTCACTGAAAGTGATGGCAATTGTTCAAGTTAAGCCCTAATATTCTATGTATTTCCATAGCTTTTTATTTAATTATGTTCCTTTTTAATGTCTGTTATTAAAGCAAATAAGTAGTACTTTTCAAACACAACTAGAATAGTGGCAAGGGACAGGGGTTCTCTGTAGCATTCATTTTTAATAAGTCTTTTCTCTCTTAAGCTTTGACCTTACATTTATAAGATAAAAATACATTTGAGACAAGGAGTCTCCCTGAGTTATTAATAACTTACTTAATTATTCTTCTTTCCTTAGTGCTAATATTTTAGAAGGCATTTAGAGGAATTATGTGAGCATACTGTGCAGTACTCAGAGCATGCATACCTCTGTTGTATCTGTCTATTTCCCTTGATTCACCGACTCATTCTAAATGCAATTTCCAAATGCTAACAATGTCATTCATTTTGCACTATAGAAGATGTAAAGATTGTGCATTATCCTCTGGAGCTGGCAGTGACAGAACTTAGTCAGGGTCACGTTTCCAAAGCAAAACTTCAACGTGGCAGATCTCCATTACCTCTCCATCTCCCCTGGTCCAATGGTGCACACTTCTATTTGGGAAGTTTTTTGAGGCACAGCACATGCAATGTGCACATTACTGGAGCAGCAGCATGTCTGCCCAAAGCAGCTGCCAAACAGGAGCCCTTTGCCTGTGAGTGCAGCCCTGACCTCAAATGTTAGCTCTTTCTTCAGAGGACTTCTGGTCCGGGGTTGAAGAAGGAAGCAAAGGTGCCAGTTCTGGACTCCAAAGCAGACAGCAGTTCTGGGATCCAGGGGGAGGTTGTCTCAGTGGAGCCTGCATTTAATGGCATATTCATGTGCTGCCTAGGATTTTAAAAGTTGAATGGGGCCAAAATCCTTCCACCAGACATAGGTGCAAGTCAGATTCCTACTGAGGGTGGCAGTGAAATAAAAGCTCTTCTGGCTACTACTCTGGCAAGCAGATAAAGTTGCTGTTTGATATTTGCAATTAGCACGAGAAATTAATGGGGAGTTCAGAAAAACAAAACCAGTGTTTGATGATTAGTCTTTTATTTGAAAAGACACATGCATAGAAACTCATGCTGGAATTGGTTGCAATAATGCCAGCAGCAATACCTGTCCCTTTAAAAGGTTCCCTAATACTTATTCCAACTATTAAACTCCTTTAGCTACAGCCCAGTATAGTTCCATTACACTCAGGCTCCTAAATCCATTGAAGTATGTCAGAGAAATACAGATGTGATTCAAAATATCATGAACGTAACCTGTGGGGTACTCGGGAAAAGCATGTTAGATATTGAAATCTGTTTCTGAGAATGCACAAAGTCTTTCGTTGTATCTAGAGAAACAGATATATAGTTATTGCAGAAGATCACTCAGATCAGCAAGGAAGGATATCACTAAGATAAAGATGAGCATAACACTCTTGAAATCAATTAATTCAATCCAATAGAAAGAGTAACTAAATTGTTTCAGGTTAAAGTTGGCCTGAAAATTCTACTTTTTTTTACAAACCTCAGGTTTTCCTGACTGTTGTTCAGGATAGATATCACTGAGTCACTTAATGAAGCTTAGATGAAAATTATTGAAAGAATATACAGCAATTAGCAAAAATTTGAAATTCTGATTCATTCTGTGTTTGATAAAAAGTCACAATTTAAGAAAAACAACCAAAAAACAAAAACAAAAACACAAAACCAAAATATTTCCACTAAATTACTTGGAGACATTAAGCACCGCATGGCAGAGATTATTCACATGACACACATTATTCACTGACACCAGAGAGTGCCAGTCTCCCTACTAAGAAATAGCCTCAGTATGGATACATCTAAGCAAAGGGGAACCTGAGGCACACCAAGATGACATGACATAACATAGGAAAACAAACAAAAAACAAACCACCACCACCACCAAAAACAAAAGGTTGGGAAACAGAAGCTTTCCAAATTCCAGTCTGGTGCCCTAAATCACAAGATCACCTGTTCTCAATGCTGTGGCTATACTCAGGGGCTGAATCCTGACACTTCTATTTGGACAGAGATCCCCCAGTAGAATCAGCATTTGATGTAGTCTCCCAGCCCATGGGGTGGGGAGGCAAGACTCACAGACAAAAACAGCATCAAATATACAGCTGATGAAGAGAGTCTACGCTTCTGTGACTCACAAGTTGAATTGTCCATTCTCTTCTTTGAGCTGACATTTCTGCCTATGACAGCACAGGACATGTTAGATATATGTTAGGAATACCCATATATTACTGGACTATAACACTGGTTCTCTGCTAGCCACAGAGGAGGAAGGCTTTGAATTAAGGACAACCCCTTCCCTCTTAAAGAGTATCAGCTGAAATACTCGCTGAGCTGTATGTGTCCGGCTTCATTCAAACTCTTCTTCCCCCTCTACCTTCTGGACAAGTACACAATGGAAAACAGATAATTATGTTCTGAATTGCTTATCAGTATCCCACTCAGGGAGTATGAAGGCAGTAGAAACTACTTACATTGTTTTGTCACTATAGTATGTTTCTTCCTAACTATGCTTTCTTGTTCAGATATCTGCCTTCCATTGTAGGGAGAGGACTGTACTTTCAGTTATCAGTAATTTAGTTTCTGTTCCAGACAAGTTCAGCCTTTGTTTGTTGGTCTTTCTCTCTTAATGAAGTCTTTATCCTACTAGGGACAGATATTAAACTATCAAATCTTCCTTCAGGACCTTGGGCTGAGCATGAGTGATGGTTCTGCAAGAAAAGAATAGCAGTGACATCTTATGCATCCTCTTCAGATAAAAAAAAAAAATAATAATAATAATTAAAAAAAAATGGTTTTCCTGGAATAAACAGCTTGCTGGAAAAGAATGTAATGAAAACACGTGGTATTTACAAATTTTGTATGTTAAAAACATCACCTGTAAAAAAAAATTAAAAAATATAGGCAATATTCCCCCCCCCCCCCCCCCAATTGTTAGGTTTGTCACTTTTGTTGGACTAAATTTAAATGACCCTCTACTTTTCCTGGTGTTTCAGCCCTATGTAAATAATGTGTTTTCTGAATGACCCTAAAAGCCATTACCATTTTTCTTGATTCTCTCTGCTTGATGGAGAGCAGCAATTTCAACTCTTCTTCTGCTAGTTTTCTGTCTACTGTACTAAAATTGAAGTGTGCATGCAGTTGGTAGCCTCTCTCCTCTGAGGCTGCTTTGCCTTTCAGTTGTTAACTTGCCTGTTGTTTTTTAAAATTGTATATTTAAACATTTACATTGCAGTGGTTTTCTGGAGACCTTGGTCCTGAGAACCAGAAAAGCCAGACTGGCAAGGCTGCCCAAAGGAAGGTAACATGGTCTCTTCTTCCAAGGACCTGAGTAACATCTAGTTTCACTAAAAGGAACCTTGTATATTCCCAAGCTGCTCAACCTCTGGCAGGATCAAGCTCATATACAATATGTTGTCTCTGCTGTACAAGTTCAAGGCTGGCAGTCTCTTACTTCATTGAAACTTGAGCCCAAGAGATGCAAGAAGCTAACAGTGGAGAGGCTTCTAATTTATATCCCACTCCCAACACACCACAGAAAAATCAGGCCAACAGTGCAGAGGAGTTTGACACTTGAAAATGAAACCTGGGCACAGAGATTTATTTTTCTATGGTCGTTTTATGAGACCAAAAGAGTCTGCAATAGGTGTAGGCCAAGAAGTGAGGCTGTGTCTGCTCAAGTTTTGATTGCAGAGAGTATGGTCTTGGATAAAAACCACAGAAGGACTTCAGGATCTGGCTCTATGTGGGGTGTTTAGGGGAGACTGGTTGTCAGCAATTGGGTCAAGCCAACAACTTCTGTCTACTAAAAATAAAGGCATTATTCTCAAACCCACAGCAGTGCCTGCTCCTGATGACTGCTGCAGTCACTGATTGAAAACAGAATTAGGCAAAGCCTTTTTTGGTCCCTGCTTCTAATTTAACTTCCCAGCCTTGTTATTTCTGGCTGTAAACATTTTTGTTTTTTTTTTGTTCTGAGAGACAGATCAAAGTTTTCAGCTGATTGTGCCCAAGTAAGTTTCTAGCCAGGAGCCTGTACTGCCTCTTGAACTTGCAAATAATTGGTCCAGCCAGGGATTTTTTCATAATTGAGGAATACTGGAGGAAGTGCTCTGTAGGCATTTCAGGGGTAATCATGGGCTAACCTGTCCCAGGATATTTAATCTGATAAATTGTATTTATTATTTATATCATGATAGTATTGAGGGGCCCCAGCAAGAACGCCAGTGAGACAGAAACTGTAGAAATGAAGATGTTTACATGGCCTATTTCCCAAAAGCAAACAATCTATAAACAGCCTATAAATACACATTTAAATAAAAAAACACTGAACTTGGTAAAACGATTGCTGTAATCAATAATCTGCTTTGATTGTATTAAGCTTACTTTATTCCTTTGTCTCACCAGCAGTACACAGTTTGTGTCCAAACAGCTAGCACAGAAATGGATGTTTCTGTGCAAAACTCACAGGAAATCTTGCAAGATCACTTTTTGCTATACTTTTGGATAGCTGCAGTTACTCACTGTTAAAATGATTAGTACTTTAAATGAATGAGATCACCTACTGAATAAAAGCATAGCCAAGCCACACTTATAACATGATCTCATGCAGGCTTGGCTTCAAGAATGCCCCCCTGAGAGTTTTCTACAATTGTTCATCCAATTGTTGTGTGTAACCTCTGTTCAGAAAGGAAATGTGGCTGACAAAATCAACTGAAAAAGAGCCCACTGGTGCCAAGAAAAATATTAAAATGTGTTTGTGCCTGGGTATTTTAATATACATTCTTTTCTCATCACCAAAAATGAATTTGCTCATTTAAAACAAATATACATAACACTAATTTTCATATACAAGGGCCATTCATTTATTTCAGAGGGGGCTCATGAGAATGGGCTTTAAATAAGCTGCTCATGAGTGTCTCCATGCCCTACGTCCAAATATAGCACATTTTCTCTCCTTATGGCACCCATATAGTGCAGCGCTGTCTGTACAGCTCCACCACCAACAGAGTCTTTGTCTCATCTACAAGGCAAGAAACCACTATCAATCCTATTTTACCATTAGACATGGAGGCAGTGGGAGAAGAAAACATCCAACTCTTGAAGAGTATTTTGGTTCTATAGAAGGCAGATAATTCCTTGTCAGGTTTTCAGAATTCTTAAAACCCATGTGAAAAGTCCCACATCTGCATAGATGTCTAAAAATCCAGCAAGCTTTAAGGGACTTGCTGACTCTCACAGAGGTAGTTTGCAGCAGAGATTTGAAACCAGTCACCAGATCCACAGACTAGTCACGAGCTCATCTTTCTTGCCATTTCTCTGCTGTGGAGGTCATGAGGAACTCAGACATTACACAACATTGACTTTCTGTCTCTTTGAAGAAGAACTTTGATCCTTGCAGTTGGACATTTTCTACCCCAGACAGCTCGTTGCATTAGGCCGTCCCACTGCCAGCTCTGTGCAGAGGCTAAAGAGAAACTTCTCTGCACAAGACAGTAAAACATGAAGATGTGGTTAGAGTGGGAAAGCAAAAGCAGTAAGAAAAAATATAAAGGAAGAAAATAAGAAAAGAAAAATAAATAGAAAGGGAAAGAAAAGGGGAAGAAAAGAAAAGGGGAAGGGGAAGGGGAAGGGGAAGGGGAAGGGTAAAAGGGAAAAAGAAGGGAAAGGGGTGAGTGGGAGCTGAAAAGAAAGAAACAACCACTAGTTCTGTGACCTGGGTTTTCAAAACTTTTCTGTAAGAATTAAATAGATGGCATGTATTTTATATATTATATTACTGGGAGTTAGCCCTGCAAAGTTACATTACAGTTTGTGAGTACCTTTATCCAGGACTGAAAGCAGACATAATGTGACTTCTAGTATGTTAAATACTTCATTTAGCAATGGATTTTTATCAAGCCCATTAAATTATCTTTTATTGTATGAGACATAGATCACATTGACAAACTAGTATGAACAGTCAGTGGTGGTATGAGCTACCAGCTTGTTCACACAGAATACCATCCAATGATACCATACCTCTCAAGCATACAAATGAGGTTTTCATTCTGCTCAACAGTTTTCTAGACAAAGATAGTCTCTCCATGCTTTCTCAAATGCAGATTTTCAGGATATAAGACTCTCTCCCAAATGGCTTCTTGTTTTTTTTTTTTTTTTTTTGTTTGTTTGTTTTGTTTTGTTTGTGTTTTTTTTTTTTTTTTGTTTTGTTTTGTTTTGTTGTTTTTTTTTTTTTTTTTTTTTTTGACAGCCTTACTGGCTTTTTGAAGATCTTTGTCCTTATGTGGTAAGGTTGTTATTGGCAGATAATGTAAACCAAGTGTTCCCAGGCTTTTTCAGCATTTCTGCCATTCAGAAGTTACCTGATAACCACCTGCAGCATCTGACACGCAAAAACAAAGAACAATATGAAGACACTGGTACAAAACAGTGACAGAAGATGACTACCACAGACGTTTTGTTTGCCAGGCACAGTCATCACATAGGTGGCAGAAGGGCGAACATGCATGTTGTACTTACCTGAGGAGGGAAATCTCACAGCAGAGTCAATGAATGGGTTTGGGCGTTTTTTATTCCCTACCAGATGGCATGAAAGGAACTTCTTGTATGCAATTTCAGGGGGTGAGAGAGAAAGTGAGAAAGAGAGAGAAAGAGAGAGAGAGAGAGAGACTGAATTTAACTTAATTTGAATAGGACTGCCATTTTCAGTTCTCTTTTCCTCTCTGGAAAGACTGTGCCTGATTCTCAACCGATGTAACTTGGCACAGTCCCACCAAAAGCAATGAAGTGCATGGGCACAGGGGAAAGAAGACAGTTTGGCCAAGGACCCTTGAGAAATTTTGTCTTTTAAGTGTTACCACAGGCTGAAATCCATGCAAAGAAAACAGGATGTCCAATTTTAAATCACTAAACAAGCCACATCCTGTAAACTGCGTTCTACTCAGCTGACCCAGGAGGTAAAACATGCTGGGACAGCACCTCATCCTTGATAGTGCTGGTGTGCTTAAAGTCACAGTTGAAAATCCCCCCTGAATGGAATTTTATTCTATCTCACCTGTTCCCCACCACCCAGATGGGTAGGAAGGGGACAAAGTAGGGAGGGCAGGTGGGGTCTGTCAGTCTAGCACAGGCTAGAGCAGCTCAGAGGTTTGTGGTTAGAGTGGCTTCTACCTTTCAATGAACCCAGACTCCAGGGTTGTCCTTCTAGGGAAAAAATAAAAAATAAAAAAAAAAATAAAAAATGGATTTAAGAAGATTGTCAAGACTTGCTAGCTCCAAGCTGCTTAAAGAGGCAGTTCGTTGGTCTTTCACTATTTCTTTGCCCTTCCTTTATGGACCATATGCTGTCAAGAGGCTTTTAAAATCCATCCAGGTTGTCTGAGTCAACCCCGGCTAATCAATACACAGAAACTATTTGGAGCAAGATGCACTGAGCAAGCCAGACCATTCCCTTTATCAAAATTTTATTGCAACACTGCAAGCACAGGCATAATTCTTTACTTGCTTGCAAGAATAGCAGCATATGTCAAAGGCTAACCTTGTACACTAGCTCAGGTTGAAAGCTGTCCATCTGGTAATGAGGAGGCTGGCAGAAATACTTAGTTGATGACTGACCATCACTGTCCCCATCAATGAAGGGACTGCTCTGCTGGAAATGATGGCAGAACAACCCAGAACAGACTCATGACATCCTCCCTGAACGTCCTCCCTGACGCACAAAGGCAAAATAGAATAGGGAGCATGCAGGAACAGGTTGAATTATGCTGAGGAAAGGCTCATATTTGGCTACAGGCAACCCAGGTGCTCAGACCAGACATCAGTCACCAAAATCAAATGAAGAGCATTACCTGTAAGTAGACTTTCACTGAGGATTTATCTGGGCCATGTAAAGAAGGCCTAGTACAAAGTCCTACTGCTGGATTAGTCTTATAATAGAATGGGTTTCAGCAGGTTGACTGCTGGTTCATCATGCTGCATTACTCTATGGACTGCTCTATCAATTAATTTGTGGCAGACTGTGGGAGAATTTGCTTGCTCTTCCTAAGCCCTTGTGTGCACGTGCTCTCAGCTTGCCAGCATAGTAAATTAAACTTCTGGTAGAAAGACAGAAAGACATAGATCCTACTCTGGAAGATGAACTCTTCCAGCTGTTAATGCAAGTCAGATTTTGGGATAGGGAGCACAAGGAAAAAAAAAAAAAAAAGAGGCAGATATAGGGTATGAGACTTGGTGGAAGGAATTTTGGCAGAGGGTTTTGCCCTGACAAGCAGCAGGGTGCCTTGCTAAGGAGGTCACGCAGGCTACATGCAGGCCTGAAATCATGGAGACAGCTGATGAGAGCTTAGGTTTTGCCAGACAACATCATTTAGTACACACACTGATGAAAACTCATTAGAGGTGACTGGAAAAATAACCTTCTGGAGAATTCCCCTCTGGAGTAGTGCCTTACCCATCCTACTCCCATGTGCAGACTCATGAGCAGAGATTTCTCTTGCTGTGAATGATGCCACCAGGTACCTGCTGCTGTAACATATTCTATAGTGTCCACCACAGAGTACCTCATGAACACCTTAGCTCCCTAGTTGCTCTGGCATTCCCCAAAACCACATTCTGCAGAGCTTTTCCTGATAAAAACAAACAGTCCTGCCTATAAGGTTCTTATACACATATTCCCCTGGAACAGAAACTTAATCTTTTCTGATTCTAAGGCCCAAAGTAGCAACAATTCTCATGGGAACTGCACTAGATAACAGAAGTGCCCTGTGTAGAAGCAATTTAGCATAGTCCAGAGATGTGCCCCAAATGCTATCAGATAGCATTAATATAAGGAGTTTACATATTACTCCCTTCAGCTTTTAGATGCACACCATCAAAAGCATCCTAGCCTGCATTAGGTATCGCATCACCAGCAGGTTGAGGGAGGTCATCCTTTACCTCTGCTCAGCCCTGGTGAGACACACCTGAAGTACTAGGTCTTGTTCTGGGCTCAAGTACAAGAGACATGAGCCCATGTCTCTCAGTACAAGAGAGACATGGACATACTGGAGTAGATCCAACAACAACAACAAACTGAAGATAATGAAGGAACTGGAGCATCAGACATCTGACATAGATGATAGGCTGAGGGAGCCGAAACTGTTCAGCCTGTAGAAGAGAAGGTTCAAAAGGGAATTTTATTAAAATGTATAAATACCTAAGGGAAAAGGTAGACTAAAGAAGATGGTGTTTCCAGTGACAGGACAAGAGGCAATATTCCACTAACCACAATTGCATTAAATGTTAAAATTAAATATATGAAAAAGGCTTTTTTTTTTTTTTATTGTGAAGATGGTCGAACACTGGAAGAGGTCTCTCAGACATGTGGAGTCTCAGTCCTTGGAGATTCAAAGCTCAGCTGGACACAGTCCTGAGCAACCTGTGTGCATCAGGGTCAGACCAAGTGATCTCCAGAGCTCTCTTCCTTTCTCAGCCATTCTGTAATGTGTCAAGGACAGCTATGCTAAGCTGACTTGTCTGTGCACTAGACACTTAGACTACAGATAAAACTTCATAAGTGCACTTTTTTTTTTCTTTTTTTTCTTTTATAACCTTTCCATATAAGCACTTGAAGTGGTAGTCAAAGAAAGTGTCTTGTACTTGGATGTTACAGAGATACATAATACCTAGGCTATCATTACAAACTGTCCTTCAATGCATATTTTACATCCATTGATGTTACTGAACCTGTACTAAGTAAAAAGACACAGTTTCAGACTTTTCCAGTTGCAGGCCAGAGGCAGGATGTCCAAGACTAAACCTGTCTGAAGAGTAATTTCCTTCTGATGTAAAAGACATTCTCTTTCTAATTCTCCCTCCTGCAAATACCATTCCTTTCTTATTCACAAAATGAGTCCAAATGAACGAGTGTCTAATGTGTCCCAAGGTACATATCCACTTCTACCCATTATGGAAAGCTTTATGCAAGCGTGTAGAAAATAAGTGGCTCCTGAACTGGTGTTCTCTAGAAACAAAATAAATGCTAGGTCTCAGAAATGCCTCAATACTTTCTTTGGAGGGAATAAAATAAAATAAAATAAAATAAAATAAAATAAAATAAAATAAAATAAAATAAAATAAAATAAAAATCCATGTCTATATCATCTCAGCTGAAACTCTGCATAAGACCCTGATAAAACAAAGGATGTTCTCTCTCTTTGTTCCTTTCCTATGCCTTCAGTTCTGCTCTCAGCACAGTGCCGCAGGTTATTTCTCCAGAGAAATTGCTGCTACATTTTATTTTATTTTATTTTATTTTATTTTATTTTATTTTATTTTATTTTATTTTATTTTATTTTATTTTATTTTATTTTATTATTTTATTTTATTTTATTTTATTATTTTATTTTATTTTATTTTATTTTATTTTATTTATTTTTTTATTTTTTTTTATTTTATTTTATATTTTATTTTATTTTAATTTTATTTTATTTTATTTTATTTATGTTTTGTGATTTGGCAAAGAAGATGGGTGAACTGGGACAGAGAAATGAATATTCTCAGTAAAATCCCTGTTCCTCAAAAGTGGTGTCTTATTAATATTTTAGTTATGGGTGCCTGGACACTTAGATAAAGGAATCAGGGAAACACATCTCTTTATTCCTTCTCTGGTCCCACAGATGGATGATCTGGCCCAAAGCATCCTACTGGGGGTCTGTCAGCCAGACTGCATCAACAGGGGAGCCTGTACCTGGCCCCATAATGCTTTCAGGTTGGCTTCAGCTTATTCCAGCATTTTCTAGAGCAATGCCTCTCCTTCAGCCGTGTTGCTCTGCAAGCTACTGGCATCAGGCTCAAGTAAGGCCAAGGGGTGGCACCATGGTCTAGAAAACCACACAAAGCTGAAGAATGCTGTCCTAATCAACAACCGTCCACTCTTGATAAGCTCAGGGTGCCCTCCTTGCTTTAGAAACCATTACTTACATTGGAGTCTGACAGAAGAAATGTTCCCACTGTGCAATGAAATCTGCACTGCCAAAACCCTTCAACCCTCCCTTAGGGCTGCAAGTTGCAGTATTCAAAGCATCTGCACTTGCCTTTGTGCAGGCAGCAAAGAAGGAAGATACAAATGCAAATGAGGATATCTTCTTTGACAAAGAAGACTAACTGCACCCAATGTCTGATTTTTACAAGTGGTTATTAGCATCTTTTGTGCACTTCCAAATGCAGAATAGTCGTTATTCACACGAATGACAATAAGGTTTACCGTTTATTATTATATCACTCATTTCTGATACAAAGTATGGAATACAGGATACAGGGAAATATTATGGGAAACATGGCAAGATTACCAGAAAAGAAGATGAGCATTTCTCAGATAGGAATATAGAATGCCAACCATAATGAATTCAAAAAGCCCCAGGTAGTGAACAAACAACAATAAAATGCTCAGAAAGTAATAAATCCACAATGTTATTAGTACAAGAACAATGGTGTAAATGGATTCAAAACCAATTTGGCTTGGAGCATTTCCTTCTATGTCAGTGGTTTGAATAAGAGGTAGGCAAATACTGCAGAAGATTTTGTGCAAATGTTTGTTTAATGTTTCTAATGAATTCACTTAGCTTGTGTTTATTTTCCACCAATATTGTAGTACAGTGACTCCCAGTCTGCTTCATATTTTCATATTATAGAAAGTCTGATGCCATAAAGGGGAAGGATGGATCGGTCCCAGTCCATACACCCCTGTTGAAGTGAATGTGCTTTGTGGCAAGAAACTCCATGAAGATTATTCTTTTTAAACAAATATTGGCAACTGGTCAAAGAAATCCAGTTCTGTATTTGTTCACATGAGAATTTGTACCATATGCTTTGAATCTAGGAATGGCATTTATTCTGTCCAGGAACTAGCTTGTACATCAAGTCATCACTAAGCTAGGGAATTAGAATTTTAAGCTCAGATATTCAGAAAAAGAATATGATTCAATTCACAGATATCTGTTTCAATTGTAAATAATTTCAGATAAATGTAAGAACACTGATATTTTCACAAACTATTAGTAATAAGAAAAAGATGCAAAACACAGCTGAGGCACTACTTCTATCCACACATTATATTATATTTTAAGTTATTTCTTTTAATATGCTTTATTCAAAGATCATTCCTAATTATTTCCTTCCCCTCTACTCTGCCCTGGGTCAGGCCTCACCTGGAGTACTGTGTCCAGTTCTGGGCTCCCAGGTACAAAAAGACAGGGATCTCCTGGAAAGAGTTCAGTGGAGGGCCACAAAGATGATACGGGGCCTGGAGCATCTTCCATATGGGGAAAAGCTGAGAGACCTGTGTCTGTTCAGCCTTGAGAAAAGAAGACTAAGAGGGATAATATTTAATATTTATAAATACCTGAAGTGTGGGAGACAGAGGGATTTGGCCAACCTCTTTTCAGTGGTTTGTGGGACAGGACGAGGGCCAATGAAATGGATCACAGGAAGTTCTGCACCAACATGCAAAATAACTTCCTCATGGTGTGGGTGATGAAGCACTGGAACAGGTTGCCCAGGAAGGTTGTGGAGTCTCCTTCTCTGGAGACATTTAAGGTCTATCTGGACACCCACCTGCTCTAGGAAACCTGCTTTGGCAGGGATGTCACACCCAAAGATTTCTAGAGGTCCCTTCTAACCACTACAATTCTGTGATTCTAATATGTAGTGCCTAATGGCTATTTATTAGTGTATGTGGAAAGAGTTCAGCTCAGCTCCTACAGACATAGTCTAAAAACAAACAAACAAACAAACAAAACAAACAAACAAAAAAAAACACCACTGCAAACACAATCTGAAATTCCTGGAAATATAGCCAGAAGCCACATAGAGGCAACAAATCTTACTTAAACATTTACTCCCCCATTTCAGTCAACTGTAAAATAACACCCTGCTGAAAAATCATGAGTGTTTAGTATGGCTTGGGAAGGAAAGGAACATTGGTAACAGTGTTCTCACATACTGGCAATACACCTCCTTCAAATACGCATGTTGTTCATAGAGGCTACTGCCAGGTTGTGATGTCATAAATACATCCCTCTTCCTGAGGCGGGATCATCCAATTCAGTTTTAGGTTTAGCAATGTCCAAATTCATTACCCAGCTTCATCCCACCACCTGTCTCATGGATTCTTGCCCAACTAATTTCCTTTTGGAATCTCAGCTTTTCACTGCTCAGTGTGGATAAGTTGTCACTAGGAGAGGGATATTTCCATGGCTGGAAAGAAAATGGTAGCAAAGCCCCTGTTAAAATAAATCTTGCTGAAGCCAATGGTACTGGAAAATGAACGACTAATGTCTGATCTACTATGTTGGCCAAGATCCTGGTAAAAGAACTATGGGAATATCCAGAAAGCAATAACCTAGATGATAATTCCAATCAGGATTTTGGATGTGCAAACAGTAATAAAACTAACCCTTCCCACAATCACTTTCAATCTGTTTACCACAATGGCTAAAGAAAGCTTTTTTTTTTTTTTTTTTTTTAAGAACTATCTGTAGCATAAGCATATATTTTAAAAGACCACCAGTTTCTGCTAAAATATTGATTTCTCAAAAGTGTATAAATATAGAAATCCATCTCCAAGTTTACAAAATAATAACTACATTAACTTCCCAAGCTGCAAGAATATTTTCACAGTCTAATAACAGATCTGATGATTGCCAAGTCAAGATAGCTCAATGTATTTGGAGACTAGTGATTAACAAATGACAATATAAGCAACTAAATTCTCTGTCTGTATCATAATTAATACACTTACTACTCCTTACAGAAAAATCCCATGTCCTGTAAATTATCTCCAACAGAAAATTTTCTGGATCTTACTTTGTTCTAAATTAAATCTATGTGCAAATAAGATATAGATACAAAGCAGTATGTTTTTGCTGATGCACAACACTATGGAACTGATATGTGCTCTGACATGTATATGTGTTAATAACTGAGAGCATGCACACACACATATATACATGTATAAAAGCAATATTTAAAAAATATCAGGTTGCAAAATTTGGTAAATGACAGGTTCAAGTGAATTTTGAAAATGCCAGATGTAAGCTTTCCTGCCAGGTGGGCAAGTGAAGCACCAGATGATGATAACACTTCAGAAATTCTGTTCTCTGGGAGGCAAATATATGTGTATATATACGTATTATTTTTATTAAAAAAAAAAAAAAGTTACATCTTGAATGAAAAATGCTGCATTTGCTTCTCCCAAGGGCTGTGGAGGGAAGCATGTTACAGAATAGAATCACTGACCCTTCCAACCAGCCCTTCCCTCTTCTGGCTCCCACCCATTCCCACACAGCTGGTAGAGTCTGTCCCTCCCACACACTCTCTCTCCTTCTCTGTCTTTGTCTTAGTAATGGTTTTCCCAATCCCTGCCTTCTCATCCCTGCTCTAGTCCTCTGACACTTGGCCAGGACCCCCGTCTGCATCTCAGTCCCATGGTCCTTGCTCATCAGGTTGATTTTCCTTCCTTTCCCCTCTCATTTCCAGCACTATTTCCCAACGCCTTTCAGACTATATAATTTTCATTCCTAGCTCTACTCTTCTCCCTCCAAAACTTTATGGTGTTTTCTACACTCTCCTTTGTCTCTTTGTGTACTTTTCCTACTTCATAGTCCAAGACTCTCTCAGATCTTCTGCATCTTCTGTCAGTTACTTGTTCCTTAGCCAATGGCTTCAGTTCCCATCTCTTGTCCCAGAAGACGTACATCCCACAGATCCAAATCCTAGATGTTCTTCCTTGCTGGACCTTTCCTTCACCCACTTCTGCTTCCCAGCTTCTGTCTACTCCAGTATCCAGCATTACAGTCACAAGAATAATCCCAGCCACCCTCAACTGCCCTTGGACTATAATTAGTGTGGTTGGAAAATTCTGAAGATTTATTTTGCAGTAAGTATTCAGAAAAGGTTGTTTTGATTTTATACACTGACAAAATTTATCCAATTTCCAATTTATATAATTTCTAAAGACATTGGGAGATGTAGGATGGCTTTACATGGAGGCATGAAAAGGCAGATGAGCTCAAAACCCTGCTCCATACTATAATAATTGTTAAGGGAACAGTTGCTAATAGTCTCATGGGCAAAACAGGCAACACAATAGATTTTACCCTAGCCTGTTCTGGGAAATGCGTGAACTTATTGTTTTTAGAACAATAATAATAACAAGAAGTGATAATAATAACCTTTTGGAGACACTGAACATAGACAATTTCAGCCCACAAAGTGTAAATTTGACAAAGTTAGTTACAAAAAAAATGACTGTTTTGCCATGTAGAGTGTTTGGTTTACCAGCTTTGACAATGATTATTGTGTGTTTGTGAGTATGGTGAGTTTTTTTTTTTGCAGTCCTTTTTCACACTTTGCTCGACTTGTTTTACCTCATGCTCCTTATTGTTACATATCACAGTACTATTGGCATGACAGTAGTGTGATTAAAAGGTCTTCAGAATTCAATCTTGTTGCAAAGCTCACTGTAATTCAGCCTATGGGACGCTGTCCTGGCCCCTGCAGAATCACTAAGAATATGCCACTGCTTCCTTATGGGGCCACAATTTTTGTTCAGGGGCTCAAATACAGCAGGAAACAGACAGTTTCACTGACATTCAGGAACATGCTCTGAGGTACTGAGACTGAGGTCTCTCTCTCTCTCTTTTTTTTTTTTGTTTGTTTGTTTTTTCTGTGATAATTAGGTTTGTCCTGGTATTCTTCATGAGTCCCTCTTGGTATCTAGAGCTTTCCTTGGAGAATACGTGCACTCATAGCCTGTAAAGCTACAGATTATATTTCCTTTGCTCTGCCAAGAAACGCTAGTTACCCACTTCTCCACAAAGATAATAAAGCTGTAATTATAATGACTGATACAGAGAACTGTTCAGATCTGAAGTGAATCCTGCAGATTTTTGATGGGAAGAGTCAATGAGAATTTTGTCTAGACATGCTGTTTGATTAAGGAACCCAATATGAGATCAATGATCAGTTACAACTGAGGCTCAGGTCTGCCATCTCGGTTATAACCACTAGCAGTCAGACCTGGCAGCAACCACACATTCCTTTGCAACAATATAACTGTGCATAAAGTAATGATATTTTGGATTGCACAAGAAGCAGGACTACAATTCAAAGCCGGAACTGAATAAAGTAATATGCGTTTAATTTAGAGGAAATTTGGCATTTCAAAGTACACAAACACCTTAACTTTAGAGAAGTAGCAGACATCTTGTTCTAGCACCAATTCTTTTTCTCCTAAAGGAAGCATTTCCAGGGTGTTGAAGAGTCCGTCATAACAACTTTATCAAATGTTCCTAAGAGACTTTGCAGCCCAAGTCTTGGTGAAAAAGCAGTGGGGCTGATACTTATTCACCACACGTGAGAACTTCCTGCAGGCAATTCCTTATATTTTTCACATATCTATTTCTTCATAAACCAAGGCCAAAGAATGTCGTGAAGCTGTCCTTATAGGCAGAATTGATTTGCTCTATGCTTGGCAGCTATGGCTGCATGGATTGGTTTGCCTTTGTATTTTATTTTATATTTTTTGATACATGGAAATTTTAGGCATTAGAAATATTTTTTGGCTAGGCTCAACTGAAAAATTAATTATGCTAAGGAATTCATTAGTTCACTTTTAAAGTTATTTTTATTTTTCTTCTGGGATGCTACAGGATAATGAAATAACAAAGCATGGTTGAATACTGCTAATTTTAGAAGGTCATCGTCAAGAAGCCAAATTGTTTAAATGATAAAGCCAGCTCCTCCTGGGAGATGTCTGCCTACATTAGTCATATGTAACAAGCACAGCAACAGGATCATTGTGGAAAAAGCAAAACCCAAATCCATTTACTGCTGCTTGGATTAAACGTTTCTGGTGCAAAGCCAATGGAGCCAGCTACTCCTCCAACCACCTCAGTACAGTGTCTTTGATAGGTGAGGAATAGAGCTGTACCATGGGTACATCTGCTTTGATGAGACCAAAACAGCTGTGGCTTCAGAGCTGGGGGAATCACCAGGGAGCAGATCTGTCCCATAATTGTGTAAGTCCTGGGAAGGATGGCAAAAGTGGCAAGAGTAAAATATCCTATAGATAAGAGAGAGAGCAACACACTTTATAACATTGGCTAGGCATTGGCAAGAAGCTATGCTGTCATACCACATCGGGACTCTCATAGACGAGGTGGGATAACAATTCTGTGTCTATAGCCCTTTCTTCCTGGCAGCACACGTGTCTGTTATATGTGGAGGAATTTTTAAAGCAGCAGTTGTAAATAGGATTAAATAGGTGTTCAACTCTGATGTACATAGAAAGGACTTTGCAAGGTATAATAGTATAAAGTTAGCAGGGCAGCAGTGCTAAGGGATGGAAAGAAATAAGGAAAATACCATGCAGCTCTGTAGGTCTTCTTTGCCCCTAAGTTTAAAAGAAATTATTTTAGGAGTCAGTGTCTGACAATGAAAATGAAATAAGAAATAAAAATTGCTTATTCTGTGTGATATTCATGGATATGCAACTAGAGACTCAGCATTTCCACTTTCTTTTAGATCTTCAGACATTTCAACAGTGATGTTGATATACCATGTGTTTTCATCTGTGTTTTTCTATTGTATTTCGACTTCATTAGAAACTGAGTTATGCTCAAGTGGTATTTAAAGCAATGGAAATATGTCTAGACAGGGCTTGACTAAATGGATTTACTCAATGGGACTTTCAGATAGTGAAGCAGCACTTTCCGAGCTCCCACAAAGAAGCAGAAAGGGTATTTTTGTTGAACTTCACCATTTTTCATTTCAATAAGCACACAATAGTCAGAATATCTTTGCAAGTGAATACTAAGGTTGGTCAGAAAACATGTTTTGTTTTTTTTTTGTTTTGTTTTTTCCTCCCTCCTTGTGAAGGAAATTTTGATATGGAATTTAAATTTTTACTTATGTCTACATATTTATATTCTTTGCCAGAAACAAACAAAAAAAAAAATAATAATAAAAAAAAACTATTTTCAGACAATTGGATGAACTTTTGAAAACAGCTCTGAATTGTTTGATTGACTGCTTGGATACTGTATAGCTTTTCAAAGTATCCAAGCTAAGCTTGTAATATGTGAGAATCTTGTTCTAGGTCACAGAAAACTTCCTATCTTGTTCTTCACCAATGTGAAAGGTTTAATATCTTTCTCAGGAGGGCTTTTCAAGCTCTCTTTAACAATGATAACGATAGATGTATTTATATGAAATATGCACAGTGTGATTGGAAGAGTTGCATACATCTAAAAGTTTTGATAAAATTATGAAGAAAAATTAGATTTGTGTACATGAAAAAATCTGAGAAACTTTATATAAAGCACAGAGAGAGGGAGAAAATTATACAAATTGAAGAATAGATTTGGAGGAGAATGGATAGTCTCGGGAAGACTAACAACTTATTTGAAAAAGCAGAACTTGTCTTTATTTTACCTTACTTCTCTAAAGCAAAGTTCACAGGATAAGGTTTCCACTGGGTTTATCTATAACTTTAACTTTGAAAGGATGTCAAGCATGGTGTACAACACACTATACTTGAATATGGTAGAGTAAGGTTCTGTCATGCATGTTCTATCCACATGCTGTGGATAGGGAAAAGCAGAGCCAGAGAAGATACTGTTGAAATACCCCTGGAAGTGGAAATGCTTTGGAGCTTTCTGCTGGAATTCTGAGAGGTATTTCTGTTCATATCTGCTCTACAAATGAGGGTTCAGAATTCTGAGTGATTCTTCTGTCACTTTTTTGACCTCAGCAAGCAACACAGGTCTGCAGGCCTTAGCATACTTCATGCAGGCAGCTGTGTGATTGTTTCCATTATTAAAATACTGCTTCAAACCAAGTCTCCACACCTCTGATGAGTAATTCCATGGATTCATTTAGCATCTGCCCTTGACTTTCTTTCCCCCCGCTACTCCAAGTTGTGCAAGTTGTGCTAAATCTTGTTAAATCCTTTCTCTCTTTGTTATCCTTAATTATATAGTTGTCAATCTCAAAGCACACAAAAGAGGGAAATTTGAAAACATTCTAGGATTTTTATTATACTGTTGAATGAACTGTTATTTTTCCTATTGCACAGGAGAGACAGCTTTAAATGAACTTTTCGCAGACAAAAAAAGTGTGTAAGTCTTTAACAAGAAAGAAAAGAATTGGCAGGTGTATAATTATGTAGTATTTCAAGTCATTAAATAGAACTCAGATGTATGTACATGACTAGCACCTATTTAATTCTGAGCAGATCTTTGATTACTGCTTCTACTTTTGTTACCTTCCTTCCTTACTGTCAGCCTTCATCCCCTCCCCAACCTGGTTAAAAATAACAACAATAAAATAATTCAAGACCCTTATTTTGCTAACTTTATGGGAATAATTGGAACATCACGGCTTTACTTTAGCAGCTAATGCAGCACATAGGTTGGGCTGAAAAAAAAAATGGAACTGCTGCTTCAAGGTGTCCATCAGAGACTCTGAGGCCTCTGCCAGAACTATAGCATCACCAAACACAGGCAAAGAGAGCCTTTCTTTGAGCAGTTACTCACTGCTAACCGCATATCTCTGGACACTCACGCTGGAATTTAGCACTCTGCCACATGACTGAGTTATAACTCAGTTATAACAGCTTAACAAGCTTTGGCCTGTCAACAGACCTGACAAAATTGTCCAGCCCATGCTGTTCATCTGCCATGTTGCAAGGTAAAATACATTAGCTCAAGTCATTGTAAAGTATGTATAGAGCCTATTACAAGAGCTCAGCTGACAAATGGTAACTGTTTATTCCATAGTAACTTGAGACTTTTGCTCCAATTAATAAAGGGGAGAGAAACTGTCAGGTATGCAACAACAAAACACAGAGAAGAATTGCCTACTGTTGCTGTTGATGAAGAAGGAGACAGCAGAAGAAGAAGAAAAAAATCTCATTTAGCCTGTTCTGCTGAAATCAGAGCTGCGCAATATCAGCTGACTTGGTGGGTTGGATACTACCATGAAGAATACCGTCTGGCACAGAAAGACCACATGGATAGGAATGAACACAGCAGAACCACAAAGCTAGTCATGCCATCAGATCAGCATCACTGCTCAGTATGCAAAGGCACAACAAGTGGTACATGTCTTTGAAAAGTACAGGAAAGTACTGTGAAGGTACAGGAAGACATAGGGGCACTAAGGGAGCCCTAAGGCATCACTTCTGGAGAAACCAGTAAAATGAAACACTATTTCTAATATTTTTGTTAGTATTTCTAGCTCCTAAAATCTAGCCCATTCAGATACAAAACACTAATAAGAACTTATTTCCTAAGTCCAGATAGGAAAACCTCAATATTAACAGCTTTCATACTTGTAGACGCAGGTTTTCATTCTATGAATGTTGTTGATATGAAGCACCTTAACATCTAATCCATTTATGTGTACTGTGCTTTAGACACCCTGGTGTTACAGCACTTCACGTTATGTTAACAAAATGAAGAAGGAACATGCAAATGAAAACCTTAACACATAGTATTAAAGTTGCACTCTTTCTTTCTCAGCTGGAGGACATAATGAAAGATGTTGGCCGGTGTGCCTGCAGCCCTTTCCCTCAGACTAGTCTACATGTGTGAAAGGAACTGAAGGTGTTCTCAAAGTTGATAAAAAGAAAAAGATCTCAAAGAAAAAGAAAAGCTTGCAAAGTCCTTAAAAGTCCAGGCTCTTGTTTAGTAAGATATTTCATGTGATGATTTGGGTCTTTCCTCAGCAAATCTCTTCTGAATATCTGCAACAGAATTTTAAACTGCATCATATCTTTCAGAAGGATAAACTGCTTTCTGACAGCTGCTAATTTTGTCCACAAAGAACCCCTTGAATGTCCATTCTTGAGATTTTGATTTGCTGCTATTAAAAAGTACTGAGCAACACAACTGCTGTGGGATAGGTGGTCTGTTTAAAAACATTTCCAGTCTGTTTGTAAATAAAGCATAATTTTTGTGAGGGAGCTGTCATCCAGAAATCTTGCACTGAGTCTTTCCAGATTATAAAAATATACTTCTGAGAAATTAAGGACAAAGACAACTTAGAAGAAATATATACAGCCCTGCAAGTGACTCAGATGAGACAGAACCAGAGCCCAGAAGCAGCAGTGGCAGATTGTACTTTGCATCTCTGTCTCAAAAAGACCACAACTTCCCAATATTTATCCCACTTTTCCAGCTTTTCTGACTTCTTTCAAGCAGGAAATAACTGACATATCACGCTTCTTGACCAAAGTGCCTAACCTGAATATTGGCCCCAGTTGTTTTTCCAGTTATAATTTGGTAATAGCAATTTACCCACTGCTTTCTGTTTTCAAGACTATCTTCAGTCACTGTTTTCAGGATCTATGGATTCTCAATTTACCTCTGTAAGGTTCTTTCAAGCTTGGCACAAAGCCTATCCTCCAGGAGTCCCCAGGCATCCCCCAAACACTGCTACTTAAACAACACTAAATCTCCTTTTTCTCCCTTTTCAGGAGGCTCTAGTCTCTATACTACCAGTTGCATTCATCCCCACCATGTCCCTTCTCAAATAACATCCAGACAAACTTGGAACATGATCCTGAACCATTCTGCATGTGCCTTTGCTAAGGCAGAATTAAGAGCCTCACTGTCTCTTACCAGCTAACCAAGTGTCTCACCAGGTACTTTTGTACAGCTGCTTAGAGTTTCACAGGATCATTCACAAAGTATATATAGAAAAGAGTTTAGATGAGGTCTGCTTGATCCCACCTGGGTATTTTTGTGACGCACTGTGCTTTGCATTTATTTTTCATTTCAGCTGGCAGCTTCCAAGCCAGAAACTGCTCTAGGGTCCTTGCTCTGCTCAGCTGCCTGAATTAATATAGACATATGTATATGTATATAGATAGATAGCATAGAGTACTAGAGTGTATATATAGAGAGTGTATATTCATACTATGTGCATATATCGTGTTTCCTTACAATTTACTTGTAACAGACACTTGGCTCTTTGGCTCTTTTTCTTGGCTCTTTTTTTTTTTTTTTTTTTGGTGGTAAGAAAGGGAAATATCTGTGTATTTAACCACAAGTATGCTGCCCACTTCACCCAGTTATTGCTAATAATCTCTCAGTACATAATGGAAAAAAATAAAAAACAAAAACAAAACAAACAAAAAAAAAACACATAGCAAACAGAATTGGGAAAAGAACAGTGAGTAGCCCACTCATCTATGTGGGAAATAAAAGCTACGCCTACAAAATCATAATGAGTGTATGGATGCATTGTCAAAAGACAGGAAAAAAAATCAGATTTATGCAGTTCTATATTATCCTTGTGGAAAATACTGAAATAATTGAGCATGAGCTTCTAAAAATAAAATTGAGCAAATCCCACCAGTATTATTACAGACAGACTCCAACTTCTGTAAAGAAACTGCTGGCTTCTTAGTCCTCCATATTTCATCATCTTTCTCCCAGCTTGCACTGATGCCTCCTATACCATAGCACAGCTGCCAGTTGTCTCAATGTATTCAAACGAAACAATGTACTCAAGCTTACAGTGCTCTTCACAGGGGGCTGCTGTTTGGCTGAGAATGGCCATGTCCCTTGAGTTCTATTGGCACAGTGGGCAAACAGCTTTGCAAATTTGCCAACAGCCATATCTAGTAATTTTCACTCAGATAACACCCCAAGCTACCAAAAACATACTTGTACCTGAAACCTGCCTGATGTCTTATTTCACATTTGCAATGCAGATGGGGCTACAATGTGGGAAACTCATCTTGTTTAAATTAACTTTATAATTTAGCAGTACTTTGCTATGGAAATCAAGAGGCTTATTCTTATATTACCTACAGAGGTAGAACTAAGGCACAAATATTTGACATGACCAGGCAAGGACCAACATGTAGACATGACATGACATGACGAAGTTGAATGTACAATGAAGGTACTTGTACTTTATATACTAAGCCATGTAATCTAAGAAAGTTAAACTTTCTACTTTCCCTCTAAACCTTTTCCCACTGCTTGTTGATTCCATAGAGGAATATGGCATGTGTTGACTGTACTTCACTTATCCTCACTAATTACTATCATAGCTCTCCCAAAATAGTTTAATTTGTGTGAAAACCAGGCAAAGTAGCAGAGAAACTTTTGGGAAAACTTAAATAGTCTTACTGCCCACATTAGAAAGTCATCTTAAGTTTACAGATTTACTCATGCCCTTTTGAAAAATGGATTTGTTTGCTTACAGAACACATTAGGCTGAATATTAATAGACTTACAAGATTAGGCATGCAAAAAATATCTTCAAAATTAGATTTTCCAATAAATACTTGGAGAGTATTTATTGGAAAGAAGAGGGTTTAGGTGATAAGCTGTCCTGGTGGACATCAGTCACATTTCTATCCGCAGATGAAGGGCAATGAAAGTCTCTGTCAAACACATTGCTTTGAATGGGCTTTTTTAAAGTTACCACCTATAATGATATTCAAAAAGAGCTTTTAAACAATCTCTTCTGAAGTTCTGTGGCACAGCTTGAGAAGGAACAGCTCTACAACCCTTTTGCCCCTCTCGAGATCTCTTCTCATGTGATAGGCCAAACCTAGGAACGCTGGAAGCCAAAACCAATTCATTTCACCTTAATACACCATGAAAGATAAAAGACAAAGCAGCAGTTTAGTGTTTGCTTTCAAGTGCTGCTTTCCACATTCTCCAAACTGTTTTGATACTGCCTTCGGAATGACAAGTTTTGACTTCAGGGCGAAACTTATATACCTATATATATATTATATACCTATATATATATATTATACCTAAACTAAATATACCTATCTGGTATATTACTGTGCTCATTAAGTAGACCGTGTGCTGCCACTTTTGCACAGGTCCTCTAACAACCACTATATATTTAAATCCAAGACCATTCATCCTCTTATAAATCTGTAGGCATTACATGCATACATTAAAAGAGAAACAAACAGAAATCATGCACGTTTGAGAAGCACTCCTAGGGGAGTGCTAGAAAATACCTAGGGGTATTTTCTATTCTGTACCTCCTGATACAGAACTATATTTTCTCTGTATTTTTTCAGACATATACTAAATTTCTCCCAAGTATTTGTCCTTGCTGCAACATTATTCATACACTGAGCATGAATTTGATTAGCACATGGATGGCTGTGTTCACACTAAGGTGCTGCCTTTGCTTTTGCCTCCTCCAGGTTATAAAAAACAAGATTTAACTTACTATGCAAGTCTTAGGAGCTCCATTTTTTGACATGAACCTATAATGTTTAAATTTTTTTTTTTTTGAACTGAAGCTAAATAAATCATATTATAATGCAAGTAGCATGCAACAGTCTTCCTATTTTATGTCAACAGAGTATGTGGGAGCTAAAACACCTATGCTCAAAGATAAGGATGAATTCTTATTGCTCTTCCTTTAGTGACTGAGAAATGGTTGTCTGTGTATTCTGTCAGGAAGGCCTACCCAAGTCACACCTCATTTAAAATGAGCTGGACCATGAAAATCAAATAACCTGCCCAAGAGAAGTGGTAAAGTTAGGAAAATAAGTGAAGTTCTCAGCGATCCCAAGGAAAGTTCAAAGTATTTGGAAAATTAAAATAAAAATAAAGACTCACTCTAGACACCTGAGTGGGCATTATCTGAAGCATTTTATCCTACAGGAATTTTCCTTGGCTTTATAGATACCTGGCAAAAATTGTGCAAACCCATCAGAAAGCAGAGAAGACCATGCTAACCATGGACATAACTTCTGCTTGAAACCAGAGTTGTCACATTCAATGCAAATTGCAGCTTGTCTTCCTGCTCCATGAACTAGTACGTGTTGATAGCTAGAGCAATTGCTGCCCACAACCAACTGAAGTGAGAATTGATCCCAACACAGGCCAGGTCCCAAATATCTACATTTGGAGAGAAATGTCAGTCATATATTGAGGTAACTACTTTTCATGTTGGACAAAATCCTGAAGGTGTTAATGCAGTGTTTCTTCGGGAAAATGTTTATCCTGAGATCACTAGATATCTTAACCTCAGGGTGATTAGCCTTGCCTCACACAGATGGCATAAAATCCACCATCTTTCCAAAGCCTGATGAAATATATTTGCTTCCATTGAGTTCCATTTTTGTTTCCATCTAATTCACAGACCTTAATGATACTTTTCATATGCTATGTTTTAGTGGACTGACAGAGCTTGCCATTAGTAAGAGGTAGTTGAATCTAAAGCAATATAAACTGCTGCAGAGCTGAGCTAAAAGAAGTGGCAATTAAAATGCATCTGCTATGATAGAATGAACTTTAATAAAGATCTTAATGATGATATTAGAAGTCATGCATGAAGTTTTATTCCTTATGCATGGAGTAACAGCAAAAGTAATAAAAAAACCTTGACAAAAATATGAAATGTGGCATTTGTAAGCCTGACAGAACTATGGCATTGCAGACATTTTATTACAATAACAAGAAGAAAGAAAGAAAGAAATCCCTTCTTGATTGTCTGTGTGTCATTGGAATCAATTTAGCTTAAATTTGCCTTTTTTTTTTTCTGTTAAAGGTCATTCTTTTTGAAGTGATTTCTATAATTGTTGTCATTCTAGATCACTTATGTCAAACTTAGGCTACATTAATTTTGAGAGAATCATTCTAACAGATGATTAGCTAATAGATTCATGTAACAAATTCAGGCAGTCAGTCAGAGGGCTGTCTACAGGAGAATGTACAAATTAATCAGAACTTTCTGTCTTCAGTTGTGCCAATATCTGTATTGATTCTTACTCAAAGGTCTTTCATTCAAGCAATTGATGTCACCCTACCAAATCATTCTATCCACAAATTATCCTCCACATATTTTCACTTCTGTTTTGTGTGCCAGAAACAAGGCATTCTTTGAATTGTTCTGGGAAGTAGGCAAGGACAAATGCTTCCACAAGGTTGAAGTGGTCAGCTGGCTCTCTGAGATGATTTCCTGTTTAACCCACAATGCATCATATAGGAACTCCAGGAAGATACATTGAGAAGCCAAACAAAATTAAATCAGCTATATTCCTGCCTAGTGTGTACTTGGCTGTCTACTAAACACAGTAACTCAATGTTCAGCATGAAATTTAAAATTGTGGTCTGACAGTATTCTTGCTGTATCCAAGAACAAAAGGTGTCGTGATCCTATATTCTCACTTCTTTTGTCAGCTTGCCAGAACTCCCAAATAGACATTTAATCTTTCTGGGGATCAGCTTACTGAATGCCATTTTTGACTGTGTGACTGTCTGTCTGTGCCCAGAGTTAGCTATGCTAAACCCTCAAAATCTCAGTTGCTGTGAGGTTTCATATCTCTTCTAGATCAACTCTGTCCATGGTTGCTTACCATCTAGTAATCTTCCTACTTCTTCAATTGCACTGCAGTCAAGCTTCTAAGGTGAATACAGTGGGAAGTCTCAAAAAATTAGCATTACTTTTCCATACACAAATGTGGAAATTAGATCTACTCCATTTTGAAAGCACACAGAGACATATACCAATTTTTAAATGATGTCAGAGACAAATCTATTGGAATGGAAAGATTGGGAAAAAAAAAATAAAATCTTTTTTTTGGGTACATTATGGTGTTAATTACTGTCAGGATGTGGAATCCCTGTGGTGGCTGTTAGTATTGCATTCTTTAATGCTGCCCATATCTACCTTAAAAGGTGAATCAAGTGGTAGTTGAAACAGCATTGGTTTTCTTTTAATAATAATAATAAAAAAATACTGTTCAAGAACACAGTTGTCCTGATTTTGGGAATCTTACTATCAAACTGCAATAGGCATTGGATTATTTCTTAAACAAATTAGGAGCTCAGTCTGGCAAACAACTCAAGCTGTAAATCAGCAAGTAACCTCACCGAAGTGAACAACACTGTTTTGTGCTCATGGTTATGCACTAAGCCAGGTACTTAATTACACCCCTGTCAGACTACAGCGTGACTTGCCTTGGTTCTCAGTGTCTCAGTATTGCATTCAGGCTTCCTATCAGCAATATACCATTTTATCAATCAGGCCACTCCAATATATGACTTCAGTTTAACCTTATGAGATTTTGCTGTTGTTGTTGTTTTTTTGTTTGTTTGTTTTTACAAATAAATTCTGTTATTCTCCCCACTCTGCCTTTAGGTTTTTGAACATTGTGAGAGCATATTGGTCCTGTTTTTTGATTTTTCCCAGTAAAAACAAGGATTTAAAACTTACTATTTTTTGGTGGTGGTAGAGGCGAAGTGGGGTTCTTAGGCAGTTTCTCAGTTTCAAAAGCTGGGGATTTTAAGAAAAAGCAATAAATGCCAAAAAGCTTGTGATGAGATCATGAGAGCTGGCAATAAAAGGTGTGATGGGCCTGGAAGCAAGAGAGTTATCCCTGTGAAATTGGTATGAAATCAAATCCCAATCATTCACTAGGGATTGAATATTTTCTTCCTCGCTATTTATAATGAAGCTGCCATAAAACTCCTGTCTAGCTGGGGGAGGGCTGTTTCTGATCCTTTGGACTGAAAAATTTTCAAATTTATTTTTTTACTTTCCTTCCCTCTAGTACCTACTCCTCCTGTTTCCCACATTCTCTTTTTCAAAACAGAAGAATTATCAAAACTTCACCTTTCTACCTCTCCATAACCACATATATTCATCAAACCTATAAATTCAAGGCTGCAATGAATTCCAGCCTGAAGCTTTCTGGACATGCAGATTCAGTTCATTTCCTTTTAGGCAGACTGAAAGATGTTTAAATGGTGCCACCTTCTGTTAGACACTTGTGCTGCTAATGGACTGCAGAAGCACATTCCCCCATTTCCTTCAGACTTGTAAGTTGATTTATACTGATCCTCAACTGCATTGCTGCAATATATAACATGACAAGTTAAACGCAGTGCCTGCCAAAAAATCTTGATAGGCTCAGCTTTCGTGCAGTGGCACTTGAAAAGACCATTACTACTGCCATCCGACTAAAGTATGCTCAATATTTTTGACAGTGAATTATCTGAACAGCAGTTTATCTCAATGTTCACTTGGTGTTGTAGCAATTTAAGGATTCAAAAGGTAGGGGAAAAAAAAAAAAAAAAAAAAAAAAAAAAAAAAAAAAAAGCTCCTATTGTTCAAACTGCAGAAAGTTCAAACTGCAGAATGAGTTTTATTGTGAATTTTAAAATGGTTCTGTATTTACTCCCAAAGGCATTTCAGAGTACACTGACAGGCAGATAATTAACATAGGTGTAGATTGCATTCTGTTTTCATCAATTATTGTTGAGATCTTAGGGCTTCAGAAATACAGTTATGGGCTGCATTATTGTCAGAAATGTTTTGTATACCCTCTTCGAGGCAGGCACTTCAGAACCATGCCACTGAGTAAAAGCTGTACTGAAAATCCCATGCTCGTCTCTGGAAGACCTGTGTCCTGCTCACTGAGTCACTTCAGAAGATATACGAAATCAATAGCTTTGTGACTGCTGCAGTAATAGGGCTCATGCGGCTACCTCTCAAAAAAGGATCATTCTCGTTGTTGCAGTCTAATGCTCAGTGGTGCACAATACAATTTTCACCACTCTACTCCTGTAGGCCAAAAGTCATCTCTGGGTGCAACACCAAGACCCTCCTGAGATCATTCTCCAGTATGAGTCTTAAGCCTTGCTGACAGGAAGATCCTTCTTCTTAGTTGTGTAATCAAGTGTTTGCAGTTAAGTAAACTTTTCTGGCTGAAATGTATTCATTAAAGAGATAAGGACTTGAGTCAACTAAGACATTTTGCAAACTCCTGTAAATTTCAGCAAATCATTTTGGCTGCACAAAAAGGAATTAAAACAACCAGTAAATCATCAGTGTATTTTTGACATATTCTAAACCTAGTGTTTTGATTTGCAGCTCCACAATTATTTGCTGCAACCTTGGTTATAAAATATTGTTAGAACCTCAGAAAAAAAATGTTGCCTTTTATGTTAAACTGAACTCAGCATTAAACCCCGATGCTATTTCTATTTTCTGAAACTCCAGCTGAACCAAAAACACTCTGTTGTTCCCTACTGAGCACTGAAAAGTACCTTAATCAGGGGATACTAGTGATTAGTAGCTTAGAGGGGAAAAAAAAAAAAAAAAAAGAACACTTGAGCAAGTAATATGATACTAGCAATACTGAGCTGTGTTCTCTCTGGTTGGTATGCCACAGCCAAGAATAACGTTAAGAGGTGCCACAAACAGCACGCTGCCTGAAAGCCATGTGCTGGGGACAATGGTCTAAACCAAAAACTGGTCTGTGGACGTGTAGTGTTCTATAAACCACTTCTGAGGGGTTTGTAAAATCCAAATAAGAAAGCAAACCTCATGTCAGTTGGCTTAAATTACTCAGACAGGATCTACACCTCTATATTTATGAGTCATTAAATCAAAAGAAGTTGGAGATTGCTGGCCTGAGCTATCTGTTTTGTTTAGGTAGATGCCAGTCACTTTGATATTTAAGCCAAAAGTCCAGCCTCATTTCATGTTGAAAAGTGCTTCTTGTGGAAGAAAAATATTTTGTGTGAGTGAAACAAAGCCCATTGCTCTGAACTCTACCAGAGTTTCTTTACACATTCATACATGCACATTTAATTCCTCCAGCAACTGAATACTTTCTTTTCTCTACCATAAACATTATTCTGTGACGTTGTAATTATTTTCACTTTTGCACCGCTTATGCTTTTGCAAAGCTTATACTTTGTTCAGTTCACTTTGGTTTTATTTTCCTATATAGCAAGGTATTAACAACATCAAAAGTGAGATATAAAAAGATTTCATGTTGTTTTGGTATTGGTGTATTGGTGGTACTGCTGTGAGCCACACTGGAAGCATACTGCAGCGACTGAAACACAAGGTTTTATGGCACTACATCACAGAATGATATTCCTGTATATGAGGCATCTGAATTAGACTCCATATTCAGGCCTAGAAGAAAACATTCAGTATGAACCAGGCAGGAGACATGACAGCAGCTCCAGAGAACTCAAAAAAGAAGTGAGGCATATTTACTTAACCTTCAAAAAGGTCCTGGTATGAGGAGTGGGAAAGGTAGGGGCTTCTGTTACTCTGATCCAATGATACACTGACTTGGGGGCCAGTGAAGAAGAGGACACCCTTTCTTTTGTCAATACCTATAAGCACAGGCTAGAAATCTGACTCAGTCATTTTTGCGTTACACTTTAATTACACATATAGTGCGTTTTAGAGGGACCAATAGATACTCAACCTCCAACCAGATGAAATTTTAAACATGTTGTTTGACGCAAATCTTTCTGTTAAGAGCACGTTCCTTCTTCTGCTAATGAGCGGAAGAAATTCAGACCAATGTCACTAAGAATGAGGTTTGCCAGTCAGAGTTATTGTATCAGCTCCACTTTCTAAACTTTTTCTGTCTTGGTACTTCTAGCAATGGGGTATGTTATTGAGCCATACTGCACTGCTCCAAAAAAAAAAAACAGTGCAAAAATCATGTAAGAAGATCCCCTGGCTTTTAGAGAAACATTTTAATTAGCTGCAGTCAAAAGAATCACAACCTTTCTCTTTCCTAATCTAATCATGGTATAAATCACTCTTTGCCTTACCGGTGATCAGGTTAAGTTGTAGCAAGAGGTGTCACCAAGGCTTTTCATTCACTCTGAGTGCAGATCCCAGCCCCTGGCTGCTGTGGAGATGCCTCCCCCCTGCCACACCAAAAGCGTGTGCAGAGGGGCTCACATTTGGATGGCAGCATCAAAACCTTTGGTGGGCAGCTCCTCCCTCACAGCGTGGAGATGCAAACACCTTCCCTGTTTCCCAGGTAGTTCGGATCGATATCTTGTCACTTCATTCTGCTGCTGCTGCTTTATCCTGCAGTGAATTGTGTTTTCTCTGTTATTTGTTGTGCTGCTTCTCTCTCTCTGTCTCTCTTTTTTTTTTTTTTTTTCTTAAAGTAGGATTTGTAGCTCATTCCGTCACCTTTCTTGCATGAGGTTTTTCTTGCTGACACAGCAGCCATTAGCTACAGTTTAGCTCTCCTAACTCTGTATATCACTTCATTACAAGAGACTTCTTAGATATCAACCTTAGTGCTCTGAATAAAAACACAACCTGGCCTTTGATTTCTGGAAGGTGTTGGACTATGGGATGTCAAAGAATCACAGCAATGAGCTGCTACATGATCTGCAGCTGGTTTTGCAGGGTATCTTGAGCAATATTAGCTCTGTTTTATGATTTCCCACTTGGATCCACTTTTAGTAGTGCATTTCTCAGATGCTGGAACATGTTGCTGGAGAGTAAATGTTGTAATATCAAAATCAGCTGCTCCTCCATCTGTAACTAGCATTTAAACATCCCATTCTTGATACACAGGAAGAAGAAACATTAACAGATTTGAGGGGCATCATTAGCAATACTCTGCTAATAAGAACCTCTTGCCCATTCCAGCTAGAGGCAGGAGAGTGCTCCCTCATTGAAAGTTCCCTTCTTACACTGATGGCTTTTGTAGGTGTCAGCCCACAAAGTTATAATTTCAAGTCTGGTCTTTTTTAATTAGCACACACTGTGATGAGAATTGCTTCTCAGGGAAAATGTAAATCTAAGTCACTGTGGCTTCACAACAAGTAGTTGCAATGGCTTAACATTGAGCTGAGCTATGAGTACGCATGTGTGAACCTTTCCTGGAGGTCCCTTTGCACATTGCACGTGCAGAGGGACAGAGATTTTGTGGGCAGAGCATCAGATTGTGACCCAGGCAACTCCTAGCCCTAACAAGTTGTTTTCAGACATCAGCATAGTTATTAACCCCTTGTCTTTCAGTGCCTTTTCTACAGACGGTGTATCAGTCCCTTGCTTCCCTTACATTAAGAAGAAAGATATAGTTATTCAAATTGTTATACAGTTGAAAACCATGGATGTAGGTAGAGAGATAATAGATAGACATGAATTTTCTATGAGGAAACAAGACAATGAACAGCAAATGCTACTCAGCACAAAATGCTGTCCATTTGGACAGAAAAGAAGTTAAGGAAAATGAAATTATACAGAATATTTTAAACTTCATTTTTTGTTTTATATGTCTATGGTAGGAATAAAGAGTTTTTTTGTTTGTTTGTTTTTGTTTTTTTTTTTTCTTTCTCTGATTGCAAAATTTAATCATATTAAAACATTATGAGAAGCTCTTTCAGTATTTCCCAAATAAAATCTTTTAATAATTTAATTTGTGCAAATTTTACAAAATAAGATAATATCCTACAGGATGTGGTCTATGGTATAAAGCTCACTATTTTTATTATTAATTTTATTATATTTTATAATGTATTTTTATTATATGTCTCAATTTTAATATACTTTTATTATACTTCTCAATTTAATAAAATGGAGGAGATTCTTCCAAAATTGGTACTCAACTGAATAAAACTTTTGCTTGAAAACTCAAAACAAACAAATAAACTACATCTACTCAAGCATTCATCTATGCCTTGCAATGCTTCACTCCATCCGTTCTAAATGACAAGAGGATGCAAATACAGAAACTCATGCATGTTGCTGCAAGCTGTAACTTGAAGGCCCATGCCTACTGGGTTGAGCAGCAAGTACCTGAGTACTTGTTTGAACAGCAGCAAGGTAAATACAAAAGCAATAAGATAAAATACTGTTAGCTTTCCCCTGCTTTCCCTCAATCTCTTATTGAACTGTACTTTTCATTTTCTATCAATGTCAACTGGGTAGGTTTTTTGAAACTCCTGCATGTTGAAATGTAAAGAAAATCAAGCAAGCAGGAGGGAGACAAGAAGAAATGACTGGTCCTAATGAGTGTAAGTTTCTGACCTTCACTGCAGAGCTGACAGGCCCTTCCCATAGGCTGGGTCAGATGCCAAGGGGGTGTTTGCACCTCCACAGACATCAGCTGGGGACTCAGCCCCAGGTATTTATTCAGCGTGGCTCCCCAGCATGGCAACAAGCGTCAGCACTCAGCTTTCGTCGCCTCTTTTGCAGCTGCCAAGCAGCAACCTGCACCTTCATAGAGGGGGCTGCAAGCTCAGCTATACACAGATGCTGTCCCTCCTCCATCCCCCAGGGACTCCAGTTATGTCTGCGTGTGGCTGACCCTTCCTTCATCCATCGAGCAGGGGGAGCAAGGGGTGGTGGCCACCCAAACCCATGCGCTTCTCTTTCTTTCAAGCAGCTGACAGTGGGCTGCTGCCAGCCTTCCTATTAGAAGTTACAGAAAAGGTGAGCTCATCTCATTTGATTAGGACTGTCACCATCAGACAGTGTTTGCAATTAGTCCACGCTGGGCCTTATTCAGGCTTTGGATGCCTTTCAGCAGTGAAAAAGGGAACACTTGAGCTCCATTGAATTGGAGCGTGGCATCTGCTGCACGCTGGGGGGAAAGGTTGGGGGTCAGTGCTTGATTTTGATAAAGCGTGCCAGATTAATTGTCTTCAGTAATCCTGTTTGTCATGGTAGATGTGCAGAGGAGTCTTTGTGGCACAGCCTGACATATGGGCTGGCCGGCTGCTCGCCTATTCAGTCCCTCCCAGCACATGCTCTTCACAGTTGGCCTAGTTCCCGGAGCCTTGTTCTCCTGGGGAGCGGGCCTCCTGTGCCTATTCAGCTGGCCCCCCGCACCACAAACAGGCTCCCTAATCTGCAGGCCTGTCTGGGCCATTCAAAGCGATTGCATTATTCAGAGAGATCAAGAAAGAGGCTGAGGGGGGCGGAGGGAGAAGGGAGGGGGGAGAGCGGTGCAATTTGGAAAAGAAATAAGCAGCCCTGTACTTCAGGCGGAGCTCTTCAGGAGGCTGATTATAGTCCCCCTCCAAATCTGAATCTATCATGAAATTACACCCTGCCTCTTTTGTAAAATAGATGCTAATAAGAGGTAATTTGGACCCTGCTGACTATTAACTTCAATGGAGACTCTTTTTTTTCTCTTGTGTTTTTGTTATGAAGTCTTGGATAATGCCCTCCCCACCTCCCCCCGGGTAGAATTTACATTCAACAGCAGAAGATGAAACAAGAGCATGAAGGAGTCTCCGCATGTGCCACAGGAGCAGGACCAATGTGGCACTGCAGAAGATCAGTAAATGCCTAGCTGGGTGGACAACAAGGTCTGGAGCTACCAGGGGGCCAGGAGCAAGTAACCTCAGTGGCCTGAGGGCTAACCAGCACGCTGTGCTGCTGCAGCTGAAATGCAGAGAACATTGCACAGCCACCTTACAGCTTGCTTCCCCAGGGAGGGTGAAAGTGGGAGGGAGATGAATCTAAGTTGATGGGAATAGGAAGCAGAAAGAAGCAGTGAGAATAATTCTTTCCTAGGTTTCTTAAGAGCCATTTGATTATGCATTTAACTATGTGTCCATAAACATTACTTTACAAGAGCTCTAAGGATGCAAAGTCTTCATGCGTGAAATGGGAACAGCTTTGAAGAAATGTTGACAATTCAGTATGTCAGCCAAGACCTCTATTTCTACAGTCCATAACCTCAGCTACTTCAAAGCCTGCATTGACTTGACTAGAACCATGTCTTCAGCTACAGAGGAATTCTCTAGGCGTACATTTACCAAATCAATAGAGAAAAAATAATAAAATAAAATAAAATAAAATAAAATAAAATAAAATAAAATAAAATAAAATAAAATAAAATAAAATAAAATAAAATAAAATAAAATAAAGAGAGCACAGTTTCCCATACCAAGTTTTATGTTATGCACATGCATTGTGCACTTGGTTACTGTTCACAGAAGTAGAAACAGGCAAACAAATGCTGCTGCAAGAAGAGTCCTGCAATAGCGTGCAGCTAAAATACCGTGCCCTGCTCATAAATTCCCCTGAGCCAGACTACTCATAGAACTGTTACACTCTGTACCAAAAATGCAGTGGCATGAAGCCTGGTTCACATGTGTTTTAAGGTCTTTTGACACATCTCTATGGTCTTCTGATTGTATTCTACTTTTTAACCTGTCTTTGAAGGACTATCCAAACCTTCTCCTACTGCAGGGAGAAACTCAAAAAAATTAAAAATTGGAATACTGCCCTGTAAGGAAACCATGGCACATAGGAGCCTAACAGTATGTCAGAGAAGAGGCATATCTCACAAAGTTACATCACGCTAACAGTCTTAACAGTAAAGAATGACCAAGAGAATCTCAGAGAGGTTCAAAGATCTTCATTTGATAGGTTACCCTAGCTAGATCTTTAATGGCGGGAAGATAATCTTTTTAAATTTTAATAGTTACTCTTCACATCAAATATTTTATATTTCCCTAAGATGCTGAAATAATTTTTAGCTATTCTTGAAAAATGGGCAGGTGTAACACAAGTATAAAGGGGAAGGGGGAACATGAAAAAGGTTTTTCAGAATATCTGAGAAGTGAGTAGAGCCTCAAAATATAGTTTGAAACCTTCATACTATCAAGGTCATTCAGGAGGTAATTTTTACATGACTGTCATATCACTTCTTCATACAGTTTGAGGACAATTTTAAAAAGTAATTACCCGCAAATAATCCAAATGAAATTGCTATCATTCAGTGAATTTATTTATGGAACTTTAGGTATTCCAATCATTCCAGTTGTTTTTTAAACAGAAACAAATACTTTAAAGAATATCTTAAGAAAGGTGAAGTCTCTTTCCTCCAGTGTCTCTATAAGTTAGTCACTGCCACATGCCAGCAATGAATAGGAGCTTCCAGTATCAGCTATTTACATCTCCCCTTTCCCCTTGTTCTAACTCATCAGTGACTAAGATTTCTGAGTAAGTGAACACCTCCTTGTTTTAGGGATAGTTTGAAGGATTTCATTATCTGTTAAGAATTTAATGGCCAGGAAGATACACTTCAATGGTTAAGTAAAATCGGTGGGGCATTTCAGATGAATTTAGTAAAATTCTTTCTTGCACCTTGAATAATGCTTCCCCTGTATTTTAATGGAAACCAAAGGTAACCAATAGTAAGCGTGTAGCCTAGTACAGCCCATATTAATGCCTTTCACTGGCATTAAGAATCTATTGGAAGAAGACTGGGGGTATGGATAAGATCACCTCTCAAAAACAAAGTTGTTCTAAATTAAGTAAGTTTTAAGTGGTGTATTCATTTTTCCAAAATGTTAATAATGTGCTCCTTTTGTTATGTTACATCTTGCAAAGTTAACTTCTTGTTTCTGCAGGGAATGAACTAAATTCCTGATCCCTCCTGGGTTGTCAATCAAGTTTCCAAAACCATCAGAAAAATGTAGTTCAACAGAACTGGGTAGCACATGTATGTATCTGTAGTTTATGGCACAGTTACACCTGTAGTAAATTAAAAACTGTAATTTAAAAGCAGAGACAGGTCACTGACAAGACCAGAGCATATTGTTACTGGAGATACAGCTAGAAGAAAAACTAAAATAATATTTCAGCCTTAAAATAACTACAGCAGTTGCATCTAATTGGTGAAAGAAAGAACTAGTCATTTGCATCTGAAAGTCACCAGTGAAGACACATGTAACCCTCTATATTAAAAATGGATTATACTTTTTATACTTTCATGAAAGAGTAATAAGGGTGTACATTAATTATATATACCATACATGTTTTCACAAGAAATAAGTGTGGACTAGTCCAATTCTTCATTAGTATCAGTCTGTATCCTTGTAAGTAGCTGAAAGATTTGCTACTATCTTGATTTAGGAGCACTCTCCACCACACTCATACTTCATAGTCTGAATTCATTTCTGTAACATATTGCCTCACACTCTTAAGGTCTTGTATTGAGATGGAGACTGAAACAAAGAAAGCTGAAGGAGGAAAACCCAGAGAGCAAGAGAACTTTTTGCTAAGCAGAGAATACCCTTTCATTTTTATCCCTTCCACGATTATTGAGTTTCAGAGAAGCAAATTAATCACATTACATTTTATATTCTTGCTAATGCCTCCATTTTAAGGTCAAAAAGTCTCAGCTTTCTCACTGAATTTATCCGGAGTGAGACCAAGATGACAACTGTTAGAACACATACCTTTGGCAAGTAACGGAGTTGCTCTGGCTAAGCCTCCTACCTTCTGCTCTACTCATTGAGTCTGGCAGTGGCCCCTTTGAAATAACTTCTGAGAAAGCCTCAGCATTATAGCACTGTGTGAAAAGTACATCAAGTTTTACATGATACAGAGAATAAGGTTAAATGATATTACACAGTAAATGTCAGTCCAATATTCTGACACACCTTTCTTTTAATATCACTGGGGCAAAAGCAGTGGTTTGGGGTTGGGATTCACCTTAGCTTCAATAATCAAAGTCAAACACCTATCTTGATCTCATTTTTAGAGAACTCAGCACACCTGAAAGAAACAATCATCTTCTCCAGAGGGCAATTTGCCCTCTTTTTACTTTATAGAAAGAACATTATTCTACCCAATAAGACCTTGGGGATGATACAATTTTTATCCTTGATACATTTTTATTTTTTTTTCCTCAGAAGAAATACATTTCATGGAATCATAGAATGGCTTGGGTTGAAAAGGACTTTAAAGATGATCTAGCTCCAAACCCCCTGCCATGGGCAAGGACACCTACCACTAGACCGGGTTGCTCAAAGCCCCATCCAGCCTGGCCTTAAACACTCACAGGGATGAGGCATCAATAACTGGGAAACAGTTAGTCTCCAAAGAAATGTTTTGAATTTTTTGGTAAGCTCTGGTTCGTTAAGATAGCTTGCACCATTCAACGTAGTATTTCAGATAGACTGAGCAGCTGTTGTAAATACTGTCTGAGGGAACAAAGTGAGAACGGAGGGGCTGCCACAAGTCAGAAAGTAACCCTAAGTCCTCTGTATGAGGAGACATCTGAATATGTATCACCATAAAGCCCAAAGTGCAATTGATGTGACTGAATAAGGAGATGTATGTGGCTACATGATAGATATATATATATTTTCCCTAATACTCATCTTAGTACTAGAGTAGGCAATACAGTCTTGACTGAATGAGAAGAGACAGTTCTTCATTTGTTGCCAAATTATACTAATACAAGAAACACTCTATTGCACGTAGATTCTATCTGAGCTAAAAGAGGATCACATGCAGAAAAAATCCTCCAGTGGTACAGAAATCTGAAAAGATGTATTTTCAGATATTTATGCAAATAAAGGATCCCTCTTTCCTAATTCTATCCTTTACAGTTTCTCTATTTCCTTTCTCCCCATCGCTCCAAAGCTTCCAACCACTGTTATCATTTTCCATGTTTACAAATGGAAAAGACAAGAGTCCTGCTTCTCAGAAATCCCCCTAAAATCAACTGGCTCCCTCCATCTCCCCATGCTCCAATCCCTCAGCCAACCCTCCCTCCCCCCCTTCCATACACAATGTCTTGGTGACAGGTGGTTGCTGGTTTCTGTAGTTCTGAGTACAGCTCCAGTCAGACCCAGTGGCCTGTAAAACAAACAAACAAACAAACAAACAAAACCAAACCAAAACAAACAAACAAACAAAAAACAAACAAACAAAAAAACACACTTGAGCTTCTTGAGCTTACAAAAAGAAAAAGCTCTGGCTCAGAAAGTGCTGAGACAGGCTTGTACAGGGTCTCAGTATAAAAAGCATTCATCATAAAAAGCCAAACCCAAATGAAAAGAGCTGCTGCCAAGATCATCACGAGGTCCTCTGCTGCACAGATGTCTACCGAATGAAGCTGAAACTGATGAGTCTTTTACTGAGACCTCCCCTCCCCTGTAGATACCTATGGCAAGACTTAGCTGCCTTTTTCCCTTCCCTTCCCTTCCCTTCCCTTCCCTTCCCTTCCCTTCCCTTCCCTTCCCTTCCCTTCCCTTCCCTTCCCTTCCCTTCCCTTCCCTTCCCTTCCCTTCCCTTCCCTTCCCTTCCCTTCCCTTCCCTTCCCTTCCCTTCCCTTCCCTTCCCTTCCCTTCCCTTCCCTTCCCTTCCCTTCCCTTCCCTTCCCTTCCCTTCCCTTCCCTTCCCTTCCCATAACAAAAAGCTGATTAGCAAGTTTACATGAATAGAAATATTTTGTGTGTTCTATGGTAGCAGTAGGAGCAGCATCTTAACAAGCTAATTGCTTTTCATATACTCAAGCAGGAGTCGGCTAAAAGAGGCAGTCCCTGTGACTCTGTACTTACATGGATACTCCATACTTTACTGCCTCACTTGCATCATTTTGCCATTCAAGTTAAATAGACATGGGTGACTGTTAACTATGTGTTAACATGCTCAGTCTGTGATCTATGCACAACATTTTACCCGCTTACATTGTCCTATGCCTGTGAGTTTATTACATAGTAATATATTCTTCCCATATATTATAAAATTGGTTTATAAATTATAAATCTATTGAGAGATTGCAACACACTGTATCTCAAAAAGAGTTCGGCACCAAAAAGCCCTTTGCCCTCCAAAGCTCAGCTGACATTTATATTTCAGTAAGGCTAAAGCACACACTTGTTTTCATTATCCTGATTTTACACACAGGACATATATTCTGTTATGTCAGTGTGCCTGACAAACACCTGTTAATTTATTTGAGAGCAGAGAGCCTAGAAACCAAGTGAAGGCGATGGCAACAGGGCATTCAGCACCTTAAGAACCTTGGCTATAGAAGAGGAAAGTGAGCAAGAGAGCTGCCTCTGGTTACTGCAGGTGCTGCACTTTGCTGAAGAAAACTTTTAAGAAATTTTTAACAGGCAAAACATAAAGATCCCATTGTTGATATATTAGCATGGAAAGCCTGCAAGGTTTTTACTTTAACCATCTGCCTTCCAAATTTGATATAAAAATTATACTCCCTAATAAATGTTTAGCACATTAGGACACATACCTCAATGGAAAAAAAAAAAAAAAAAAAAAAAAAAGAAACTCCTTATACTTCACAAGGATAAATTATCAAGTGAAAAGCAAGCCTTCCAAACCTCTTTTTGTATGACTACAATTGCTTAATTTAGAATTCAGAAGTTGAAAGTCTAGCCACTAATCTACTGACTCTATCATTGAAAGGTGAACTTAATTTAGGAATTGCCAGCTCTGGTATTGCATTCACTTATAGCAACTTGAAGAAATTTATGTGATAGACTTTTTTATCAGTATATCTATTCTTCTTTTTGAGCCAAACAGCACATCAACCAAATAAAAGATGTGTTTTACTAGCTAATAGGTCAGCTGGCTATCTTTTTGGCTGAACTATTCCCTGCTTTATCTTCAGTGGATGATGAGACATATAAATCACTGGCTACACGTAGAGGTGGCATGCTGTTTACACAGCAGGCTTATATTATCACAGTAATTATATATGGGTAATAAAACTGTAGTGAGTAACTAAAGATTTGCTCCATTCAAGGAAGCTCTTTTTTTTTTTTTTTCCTGAAATTACTACCTAAGAGCCAGCTAGAATATGCAGTACCTTTGTAAACTGTACTAAAGCACACAGTCTTGACAAAGTTAAACTTTCAAATGTAAATCATTTCTCTGTGTACCTGAACTGGCCAGGCTGAGAAGTTTAAAGCTTGGTACAGTCCTTGAGCTTCTAAATTGCCTCTAATATATCTGCACGGCCTCGCAAACTCATACTGCCTTTGCAAACAGGAACAAGGAAAGCCTTCATGACACATGGTCCACTCAACAAAAGCCACAGGGCTTTACTGAAAAGGCAGTGGGAAAACATGGAAGCAGCTGGACAAACAGATGAAGGCAACTGGGACTTCTCTAAAGTGAAGGGTAGGGGCAGTTTTTCACCACTGGCTTGCTCCAAAAATTGCCTTCATATCAGTGTGGTTGGTGATATTGGTTCAATATGGTCCAAGCTCATGCTTGATATATAACACAAGTGTAACCACTGAGACCTGTCAGCCACTTTTTGAAACTCTCTGATTAGTCTTTTTAGGCAGTATATTATTCAAATAGTTAATGCAGAGAGGTGTTACGTTAAAGGGTAAAGAAATTTGGCAGGACCTAAACTCCCTTGTGTTCCAGTTTGTCCTCAGATATCAGAGGGGCTGGGGGCATCCTGCCTTAGGTTCTGAGTGCTGCCCAGTTCAGCACTATAAGTCTGGTCACATTCAATATATTGAATTACCACAATCATGGATGTACAAATAGCACAATACACCTTCAGTCTAGTAGATTAATGACTGGTGTAGTTTATTGGAGCAACAGAAGTACTGGTTCTTTTGGATTGCTGGTGATAAATACACTGTCTGCAAAGCACGTGCAGATACCAGGATTATGACAAACACAACCAACTACACATGTGCTAACTTATTAAACAACTCTATAGAGAATGTTAGGTTTCTTTCCCGGGAAAGCAGTCGGTATAACCGAGTGTGAATCTCATCCAGTAGGTGTCTGTATGGGGGGGAAGAGAGGTTCAGCCTTTCAACTGATCCCAGAAGTCAGCCTGACTTGTCCTCAGTGGTGTCTTCCATTACATGCTTCCTCTCTTGAGCCATTTTTATACTATTTTCTTATTTTTAGGTGGAGTTTGAGTAACTCTAATCAAATGTTCCTTTGTTATCGTTAGTATAAAATTTTCTCACTTTTGCTTTAAAGGTATAGGCTTAAAGAAATTCAGAGTGCATGCTCAGCAAGGCATGGTCACACCTTGGAGGCAGGTAGCCTTTGGGACAGAGGTGTGTTTTGGCATTATAATGAGATTATAATGAGCAGAGTGACATGATTTTGTTACCAGCTTGTCTCAGGGCTGGCCATGTATTCTATCAGCTCCATAGTACCATCAAGTTCCCCATCCCTGCAGAGATAGATCGCACAGAGCCTGACCACAGTGTCTTCACTCTGCTCCACTGTCCATGCTATTTCTCTTAGAGTCATCACACCAAGCTCCCCTGGTGTTGCCAATATCTAAGGTTGCAAGTTATGTTGCCAAGAGGACTATCATGGAACAGATTCCTCTCATATCTGCCACATCTCACCCAGGAAGTTTCCCGAATGCTGAACCTTCTCTTAAGATGTGGACATAACTTTAGTCTCAATAAGTCTACTCCATCAATTATTCCACGAGAGGAAAGTAGAAATCTGGACTAAGGGCATGGCAATTTCTGCCTTCTGCATCCAACTCTGTCACTGGTTTTATTGAGTAAAACTTACAGGATTTCCCCCAAAACAACAAAATTGACCTTTATCACAGGCTTTTATGAGCTATGTATTAAAAAAGGAAAGAGAGAAAGAAAGAGAGGAAAGAGAGAGCGAGAGCAAGAAAAGAGCAAGAAAGAAAGAGAGCAACAGAGCAAGAGAGCAAGCAAGAGAGCATGAGAGGAAGGAAGGAAGGAAGGAAGGAAGGAAGGAAGGAAGGAAGGAAGGAAGGAAGGAAGGAAGGAAGGAAGGAAGGAAGGAAGGAAGGAAGGAAGGAAGGAAGGAAGGAGGGAAGGAAAGAAGGAGAGAAGGAAGGAAGGAAGGAAATGAAGGAAGGAAGGAAGGAAGGAAGGAAGGAAGGAAGGAAGGAAGGAAGGAAGGAAGGAAGGAAGGAAGGAAGGAAGGAAGGAAGGGAGAAGGAGAGAGAGAAAGAAGGAGAGAGAGAGGGAGAGAAGGAGAGAAAGAGAAAGAGAGAAAGAGAGAGAGAAAGAGAGAGAAAGAGAAAAAGAAAGAAAGAAAAGAAAGGAAGAAAGGAAGAAAGGAAGAAAGGAAGAAAGGAAGAAAGGAAGAAAGGAAGAAAGAAAAGAAAGAAAGAAAGAAAGAAAGAAAGAAAGAAAGAAAGAAAGAAAGAAAGAAAGAAAGAAAGAAAGAAAGAAAGAAAGAAAGAAAGAAGAAAGGAATGAAGAAAGAAAGAAAGAAGATAAATATGTTTGAATGTAACAGTTCAGTAAACAAAAGAATGTGTTAAGTCCATACTTTCACTCTCAAATACAAAAATCATGATAATCTGGCCCATCTCCTCTATTATTTTTGTCCATTAGAACAGAAGGAACTCCAGCGCACACAGTGGTTTTTGATTCAGTGCAGGGGCTTTGTTGTTTTTTTCCAAATTCTCCTGTGCAAACAATGCTTGAAGACATTGGGCCAAATTTATCCCTGGATTAACTCCACTGACGTCAATGTAATTACACTAGGAATTAATTTGCCTCACTGATATCATTTGCTGGATCCTATATCTACTTTCAAAATGCAATTAGAATCCAATTTCCTCAATCTTTTATTTTGGAGATAGGCAGCTTGAGTTTCTTCTTAAAGATACTGGGCTAACAAAAAAGTAACTATTTCCTGTCATTGGCACACTAGCCAAAGGGAGAGCAGACTCAGGCTCAGGGGTTTTGCGTTGTTTAAATGACAACCACCTGCTTGTTAGCATTGCAGTGTAAACTCAGACCAGGAGATCTGTAATATTAGTTTACCATCTTTGATTTTCTTTATGTAGTTTTTGGTACATTCCACCAGACAAAATGCAACAAACTAAATGATTTTGCTGTAAATTTACCGCATGTATCTACATTATGAATCTGTTGTATATTTATGTAATTTCTCAGAGAATATTGACTTTCTGTATGCCATTACAAAGGATTATTAAATCAGAAAAAATTGAGCAAACATTTATTATATTAGGTTTTAACAGTGACTCTACTAATCAATGAATTGGCAGTCTCGACACTCACACCAGACCTGGGTACAGGTTAGCTAAATATAAGCTCTTTTAAGGTGCATCATATTTCTATCTAAAAAAGTATAATAATAATAATAAAATCTTATTAAATTACTTGCAAAAAGGAGGACAAAAAGGGTTCTGACAGTAATTATTGAGTAGGTCCATAAAGACAAATAATTTTCCACCTGTTGTAGCAGTCATCAGCTCTGACTGCTTTCTTGGTGGAACCTATGCTGAATCATAGCAAAATACTTCTTCTTAATGTATTATGAATTTAATGCATTAATGCTAGAAGGAGATGGAACTGGGATTTTGCTCATTACCTCATGTCAGTTCTTGTATTTGTTTGCCAGAAGTGAAAATATGAAACATAATAAAACTATTTTCTTCAAAAAAGTGTTCCTTATCTCATTGCCTCTGGGTTTCATGCATAAGACTGTAGCAATCAAAAGTGCAAATATTGCTAAATTATAATAATAATAATAATTATTATTATTAATGGTACATGATTTACAGATTAGGAGGAAAAGACTTCATGAAGGAATGGGAAAAAAATAGAAGAAAAAGGAAATATCAACAATTACTACAGAGAGAATAATCCATCAAATATAGCTTGCACCAGATGTGTCTCTCTCTGGGAAAACAGAGGGAAAGATTATTGCCACTTCTCTTCTGCGTGTCTGCTGGTATTATATCCAAGTCACTAACATGCTACCTATAGCAGAAAATTTCCTGTGAGAGGGAGATGGCTGTGCATGAAGCGTTCTGTGTCTGCAGAAGAGTAGACCCCACCAAGAGAGGGACTATGTTGGCATAGCCACAAGGGCTCCCTCTTCACATACCAAAAAACAGCAGCTCTGAAAGGCACAGATGTACTGGCTGATTGAAATTCCCCCATGATATAGATTAAGGAAATGCTCATGGGTATGTTAAGGAGAAATGTTTATCCCTGCTTAAAAAACTCTTGGCAAACCTAGGTGTTGTCTGTTTTAGCTGTCCTGTGAAGTTTCCTTTCAGTTTTATTCACAATTCTTTTATACACAAGGCAAGGCAGGGAGGTCTCCTGCCTTAAGAAACCAAAGAGAAGACATATTCCCCAAATCTTTCTCAGATGGGTCTGTGTTGAGACTCAATGAGTCTGTAGATAAGACGAAAAAGAAAGTAAAAAACATGGGAGAAATCTCAGTAGATATACTTTTCTTTATACATAATATACCTGTTTTCCAGGCATCAAAACAGATTGTAGGTATACCCTCCTCATTCCTCATCCTCCAGGTCTTTATTCGAGCTATAAACATGCTTCACATGGGGAAGCATGGCTGGCACCAGATCATGAAACAATTTATATAAAGTTTGGACTTCAGTAGTCTCATGGAGGAAACTCTACTTAATCATCACAGAAACAAGAACTGAAACAAATTTTCCTGGCCTGTGGTTTCTGAAGGTTACTCCTGGTCTCTGGCTAAAATTTAGTCAATAATTTGTATAATGCATGGTCAGCGTACCAGGGAGAGCTCTTCAGATAACAATGAGTTTCGGCATGGAGAATATTTATGTGCCTTCTCTTGTAGCATAAAGCTAGAAATGACACTATAAAAGTAATACAGGATCACATCCACTTTCTCTGTCAAATACGCTCTCAACCCATGAACAGCTCTCTGGGAGTCAAGACCCCACCATGGGGAGAAAAACAACATCTGTAAGCATAAAGTTATGGCATTCTCTATGCCTCCTCCTCCCCTCCCCAGTTCCTTTTTGAGCAGCTTATAAAATAAAAAGGGAGACTTTAGAGTCATCCAGCTCCTGCAGAGTTTCCATGGACACTGGATGCCTACCTTTTTGTGTCTTAAGGGAAAGAAAATCTCTTGGTCTAATTTGGGGGGCTCATTCCTTTGAATGAAAGCCTTGTAGAGCCCTGCAGAAAAGACTGCCGAAGCATGCTGGGAAGGTAATGAATTTGGGAACTACTTTACTTACCCAAGGCAGCAGGAGTAAATTGCTTGACTGGAAGACAGAAACCTCCAGGAAGTGACAAGACCAATCTCAAAAGCATTAGTGGATGAATTGATTTTTTACACTGTAAATGTGCTATACAAAGCAGATATGTACTTTTTAACAACACCTGATCTTAAAGCAGGTTTTGAACCATTTTGCTATTATTATACATTATATGAACAGTAATAGATTGTAGGGTTGGTAACCAAGTTAAGAGCTGTTTAGACAGTACTTCGACAGACTTCCTGGACTGAGATATCTCACAGTCAATGCTTCTATGCATTGTATTACTAAAACTGGTCACTAATGTCTCACAACCTAAAATATGGCAACCATTGTTCAGTGCTAATCATTTGTAAAACTCATTATTATATTGCTCAAATATGTGTAAATCAAGATAACTTTTGAACAAGCACATTTAAAAATTGGCATTTTTTCCCAGTAATTACCCTGTCTCCAAATGAAATGCATGTATGAGTTCCACTTTAACTATATTTGACATTTGTTTAGTGCTTTGGAAATACTGGTGATGGTGGAGAGAAGCATGAGGTTAAGGTCATTGCATGTTATTTCTTTGATCACATACTTATGCTTTGAAAGAAAAAAAAGGAGTCTATTCTCCATTTGATATGCATATCTAAGTGGCACTGATACTAGAAGACTCAGATAACTAGTCACAGGTTTGCACCATAGTCCTTTTTGTATTTCATATTAATTAGCTTGAGAATTGCAAAAGGTTACTTTGATATGAACACTTCAAATATGCAGTCTGTATTCCAAACCAGCTCCTGTCTCCTTCCATGGAAGCCCAGCCTTCTGTCAGCATTTTACCTGAGGATGGACTGAAGGATTTTCCCATGCCCCTTACAGGCTCTTGGCAATGTGAGATGTAAAGCCAGGTGAGGGAGATTAAGAGTTCATATTAGCACTTTGACTTGATAATCTACAAAAATATAATATTACAGATTTTCAGTACTTAAAGGGGGCTTATAAAAAAAGATGGAGAGCAATTTTTTGCTCAGACAGATAATGACAGAAAAAAGGGGAATGTTTTTAAACTACAAGAGGGAAGATGCAGATTAGAGGTTAGGAGGAAATTCTTCATGCAGAGAGTGGTGAGGCACTGGCACAAGTTACCCAGAGAGGCTGTGGATGCCCCGTCCCTGGAGGTGTTCAAGGCCAGGTTGGATGGGGCCCTGGGCAATCTGATTTAGTAGGTGGGTTGGAACTAGATGATCTTTAAGGTCCCTTCCAACCTGAGCCATTCTATGATTCTATAGTGAATGCTCTGAGAAAGGTTTCTGCTGTGCTACACCAAGAGAAAATATCAATGAGGCTGTAAACAGCAAAACTGCACACAGACCTCAGAATTTGTGTTATAGACTGTATTTTATCTGTTAACTTAACCAGAAATTATGTTGATGCAAACAGAAAAGCAAGAGTTCTTCCCAAAATGGTGGGGAAGGGAATTCATAGAGTCATTGGCTGTAGGACTTCCAGATTGATGCACATTTTTACCTTCTGCCATACTCAGGTAACATTGTTCCTGATGACTTGTCTATTTTGTATGTATGCTGTTTACATTTGAAAGCTTTTAAGATTGGTGATAAATGCTCTCATATTATAAATACAAATAGAACATATACATTAACATAAGAGTGAAATTCACCTGTGGGGCATCTAGGTTCATTTCAGCCCTTTTCACTCTCTCCTGTCCTCTTGGAGCCATTTCCTCACCCAGCTCAATTAAAGGACAAATTCATCCCATGCATGTCCTAGGGGCTCTAATGAAGTCAGCTGTCAAAGTCCCATCATGCAGCTGCCTGGCTGCGGCATCTGATGGCCACTTGTCAGCTGCTTCACCCAGTCAAACCCGGACAAAGGCCCCTTTGATGGTCTGCCTTTCTCCAATCAATCTACACCTTCTTTTCTTGGACTTCAACATCTGTTTCAGTATAATTTGATTTTATATTCATTGCAGCCTGACCCTATTGATAAATTAAATCTATCTGAACCTTATATCCTCATGCCACCATGGAATAAATGACTTGCTGTTTACTTTTGGCTTTTGCCAGACATGGCATAGTATCAATATTGGCTATACTGACTACTGTTGTTGTTGTTGTTTGGATCATTGATTGAATAATTCAAGATCCAGATCATAATTAGACTGGAGAGAGAAAGAGAGAGACAGAGAGAGATGGGGAGAAGAGAGACACTTTTCAGAAGTGTGTATAGAAAATAAATCAGAACAATTCCTGCTAGTATTACTATGTTACACAATATTCCTGTTTTATTGATATTCCTTCTAGGTGTAGTTGCTACACAAGAAAAAAACAACCTTAAAAACAAACAAGCAACAACAAAACACCACATGCTAATTTATAAAATCTCCTGTAATTAACATGATTTTTTACTCACTCAAGACTGCTTTCAGTGTAGAAAATGGACAATTCTTCTCAGGCACAAAATTTCTTCTTGTAAACAAATAAAAAGAACACACATACACACACATACACCAAAACAGAAAAATCCTGGAACTGTATGCACTCTATTTGATGAAAACTTTGTGAAACTTCAGAATATAAAACAACTACAGTACTATTACCCCACAACATTGTATTTTACAGGTAAGAAAACTTAGGATTGATTCATTTGACCTTTCTAGGCACTCCAGCAAACTATTTTTTTCCTCAAACTATTGACATTGTAAAGAATTATCTACTTTTTAAAAAAATACATTATTTTTTTTCTTTCTTTCAAAGCAGCCTGCAGACACTGTGAATTTTCCTGTCTCCTTCGCCGAAGACTCACTAAGCTCACCCTTTCCTCTTAATCTGTTTCCTACTTCTCTTTTCACAGTCCAGGAAGGCCACCTTTAATCATGACCCTCTTCAGGACCAGGGGAAACAGCTCTGGGAGCTCTTTGCCCCTTTTAAAGACTGGTCTGGGGAAGAAGGAGAGAGAAAGTAGAAGAAGAGAGAGAGAAAGGGAAGAAGAAAAAAGCGATGTCAGAGACATTCTCAGTGTAGGCAGTGTAATGCAATGTAGGAATTGCATGCACTCATCCAAAGCGTTCAGCTAGGTTAGCCAAAATCAATCCAGGCAGGAACAGCAAATAGATTCTGCTGACTCGTTAGCCTGAGTCATCATCTCACTTGGCCTGAGGAAATTGGGAGTGGGAGATAGAGTGTGTAAATAAATATATTCACAGAGTACACTCTGATATTCATTTGCTGAAGAAGAAGAAAATTCTTTTCTTCTCTTATAGCTGTTTTCAACCAGATGTGTTGTTCAGAAAAGGACCTTAGTATATCTAGGAACTTTTCACTAGTTTATGTCCTGAAGAATCTAGAAATGTGCAGAGCACAGGGGGGTGATGCTGTTGAGAGGAAAACTTCCAGAGCTGCAAGTGCTGGGTTATACTGGTGATTTGGGAGCAATTTGGTCCACAGCATGACCATTGCCCAGCACAGTGAGCAGTTTTCCCAGGCTGCAGATCCTGAGTGTGTCTTTCAGTTGCACAACTGCGTGTCGTCCTCATGCTGCTGTTTGAAGACACCTGGCATACACTCAGCTTTCCTAGGATGTGAGCTGTGGGAGGAATTAACTGAAATTCTCATCAATCTGTCTGGCAAAGACAATAGGACAGGAAGTGAAAAAAAGCCTTCATGTTACACATAGATTGAGAACATCTGAGAGTAGGCACCAATTTGGTCAAAACAAAAAACTGGGATCCCTGATCATTAATAATATTTCTCCACATCTCCCATTATAAAACCCTTTATTCCAGCATCTAATAAATATTGTAAAACCTTATTCAAGTAGAATAAAAATTTCCACGTGATGTTATCTGGTCTGTGGTTTCTCTTCCTCTTTTAAAACCATTTAAGTTAAAGAGCAAAGCGTCCCCCCATATACATCTCAAGCTCCTCACCGAAGCTGCTTCCCTGCTTTACTATCTTCTCCTGCTTACACCCCAAACAACAAAGGTTTTCTGATTCCACCATCACATCTGGTTCCATCATCACCTTGCTGAGCCACTTACCGTGTTGAAACCCTTAATTTTCCTGAAATCATAGCATCTATTTCTGAAGTTGAATTTTGAATGTGAAGACATAAGAAGCCAGGGGTGGTTTGCAAGAGATTTCTCACTCCTCTGCTCTCTGCATTGGCCTGCTACATGCTTGCAGACTGAGTCCCCAGGGCAGCTCTAGCCACTGTCAACTTTCTGGTCTGCCACTTGACTCAGGCATCAGAGCATCTGCAGAGTCCTTTCTGAAGTGAAAGCATGGCTGTGGTTTTAAACTTTAGACTAATCCTAACAGTTTAGTTTGGACTGATTTTTATTTTTCACTTGGATAGCTGAAATGTAAACTTTTATCCACTTTAACTGAGGAGAAAATGTCAAAGTAGTGGTGTATCCATGAAGAAAAACATCCTGCTTTGTTTGTGTTTGAGATCTAGTTACTCAAAGACTTTTGTCAGCTGTTGGGTGCTAGCTTTACAGTTCCTTGACAGTGGTTTGAAATTGTAGTCACTCTTCAAGAAGGAAAAGGCTCTAGACAGCAATCTAGCTATCCCAATTGCTGATATTGCTTGGGAGAATAAGTCCTTTACATAAACAGAAAGCAATGATTGAACACTATCTGGATTACTCTATTTCAAAGAAATGCCAGTAGAAGAGGAACCAAAGTGCCCTAACATGCACTAATTATTTGAGTTACATTTCGTCTTTATTTATAATGGTGTAAAGTGGAATGAAGTGCACAGATGCATCAGTTTAAAAGAAAGTAATGATCCATTTTCCACAGTGCTGATTTTTGTCTACATTCTTGACATCCTATGAAACCCCAAGAGTTTCTGGTAAAAAAAGCGCAGAGGTCAGTGACAGGTCTCTATTTGCCTAGCAGTGTGATCAGATCACCCGCCCTGTAAGGTGTCAGCCATGTTCACTGAGAGAACATGACTATGTCCCCTGTCCATGAATGCACATCTGCATACACACTCTGAATTTCCTTATACTGAATCAACTACTCAGCTTTGACTGGATCCAAAAATAATGGCCTTAGGAGCTGATATTAAACACTTGTGGTTGTATGCTGATCTCAGCTGTGCCTCCTGACCAATACTCTTGAAACACCATAGTTTTGGTCCAACATCCAAGTAATTTCCTAGAGTTGAGCTCATGGAAGTGGTGACTTACAGTAGAAGCCTCCATGCAGCCAGTCTGGGGGCTGGATCCTTAGTACAATAGAAGTTTCCTGTGTTACTGTAAGAACTGTTTAGAGAAGAGGGTTAAATCATTATGCTTTGGTTTGCTTCTGAATGGGAAGAAAACTCATAAAGCCAGAATTAGTTATCCTGAGTTTTGAAACAATTGGCTGCGTACTTCCATTCAAACCCCTTTGCTGTGATCCAATGCAACATCTTAGCAATTCTGGAGAGTAAGGAGCTGCTCCTCAGCCTTGTCTAGAAGGAGGACAAAAGTAAACAGACAGCAACATTTAGCAAATCTGCCCACTTGGAGTGAGGCAAAGGTCGAAAGAGCAGCAGTGTCACTTATAGCTGGTGCTTAAGTTACAGAGAAGCTGTTAGAAACATGAAACCATCCTACCCTTCCCAAACCTCTCTTATGCTTCCTAATTGGTTTGAGCTTCTGAGAAAGAAAGCAGCTCTTCTATGCTACATGCAGTTTAAACATCTCTACATTTACATAGATATATTACATATCAAGAGTTTTACTTTGGGTGAAAACACTGAAACAAATTAAATGTTTGCTTCATTTTGGATGCAAATATGATTTCTGTAAAGCTGCTGCTATTAGATAAGTTTTGACAGCTGTCAGAACAGACAGTCAATGGCTCTTCCATTCTTGTCTATATAAATCTATAGGAGCTTTTAAAAACTGGAGTATCCTCTTCCAGCTGTTGTAGTTAGCAGAATGAAGTTACAGATTGTATGATTCTTCAGCCCTTTGGTCATATAATTAGTGTATGTGGGGAGGAGGGGGAGCATTGCAATGTGACAAAAATAAACCAAATGAGGTATAAATTTTTGTTGACAAGTAGTTATCTGCAAGTCCACAAATTTCACATAAGGTAATTTGATAATTTCAAGTTGACCTCAGATCAATAATTTAAAGGAAAACAAAATGAACAAACAAGCAAACAACAACAACAAAACACCAAACAAACAAACAAAAAACAACACGCATATAAAAAAAAAGAAAAACAACAACAACAACAAAGAAACAAACACAAAAAAACAACAACAAAAAAAACCACAACCTTTTTAAAGCTTTTATTCTTAGACAGAATCCCATTATTAAAGTGTACACAGCACATATATGTCAAGGTTAAGAGTTATCCCTGGACAGAACAAAGCCACTTTGTTCAATATTGAACTGTAAGATGACTTTGCTTTCTGAAGTATGGCATCTAGAAGGTACTGCAAAGAAGCATACATGTGATTGTGGGAAACGTTTTACTACTTTGCTAAGAGGGGAAAAAATCCATATTCAAAAAACAGACAACCAGAATTCTTTTTGTAATTCAGTATTTGAGGGTACACTCCTTAAAAGGAAATTAATGATAATCTCACCTGAAAATCTGTCCTTACTCAGCAAGGCATACTTAAATTGGATCAATCTCACCGAAACCTTATGTATATGGTCATATCAGTGGAATTAAACAAATAGTTCAAGACAAAGATACACTTATGAGTCTTTTCAATCAAGATGTTTATCTGCCCTTACTGCAAAGAGCAGCTTATTTTATATGTACTGATAATTGCCTATTCACTAAAATGCTATCCTGAACACAAGCCTAGACTAGACTAAAAGTTGGCTGCTTGTCATATTACTAGTTTTACATTAAAAGAGAAAAGAAAGAAAGAAAGAAAGAAAGAAAGAAAGAAAGAAAGAAAGAAAGAAAGAAAGAAAGAAAGAAAGAAAGAAAGAAAGAAAGAAAGAAAGAAAGAAAGAAAGAAAGAAAGAAAGAAAGAAAGAAAGAAAGAAAGAAAGAAAGAAAGAAAGAAAGAAAGAAAGAAAGAAAGAAAGAAAGAAAGAAAGAAAGAAAGAAAGAAAGAAAGAAAGAAAGAAAGAAAGAAAGAAAGAAAGAAAGAAAGAAAGAAAGAAAGAAAGAAAGAAAGAAAGAAAGAAAGAAAGAAAGAAAGAAAGAAAGAAAGAAAGAAAGAAAGAAAGAAAGAAAGAAAGAAAGAAAGAAAGAAAGAAAGAAGGAAGGAAGGAAGGAAGGAAGGAAGGAAGGAAGGAAGGAAGGAAGGAAGGAAGGAAGGAAGGAAGGAAGGAAGGAAGGAAGGAAGGAAGGAAGGAAGGAAGGAAGGAAGGAAGGAAGGAAGGAAAGAAACTGCCATTTTTCCAGACATTGCAGAGGAAAACCAGCCTCTGCATTGTACTTCCACAGTGGGACAAATCTCTTCCCTTTTTGCTTCAGTGGTTGTTCAGTTTTTTTGTATCATACCTCTTTCTGCTTCTCTGTATTAAGACCAGTATGTCCAAGCATTTCATTTCACAGCATGAATGTGAGTGTGGGAGTGTGGGAATGTGAGTGTGGGAGTGGGCAAGAAGTGTTCTCCAAAGCTGAGCTATTTCTCTATTTTGACATGAGACACTTATTTGATGACTACATTATCTTTGTCATAATGGCTCTTATCATTCCACAGAAACATCTCTAACTTATGTCTCCTCTTTCTCTAATAAGATATAATTTAGACAATCAGTCTTTATTTAAGTTAGAGATGAACAATGCTGAGATCAAAACTGAGAACTAGAAAACCTAGATATCCAATAATCTAGAATTATGTTATGACAGTATTACAGAACAATTACTTATTTTCTCTTTTCATTACTTTCAGGTTTGTTACTGTTTTTCCTTGCACGCATTCTTAATTTGTTTTTATTTATTTAACCCAAAAGGTACCTCTTGTGTATAACATCAAGTGGGATAATGTAAGTGGCTACCAGGATTTTTCATAAGTAATAAAGGCTACTAAAACAGAGTGATCTAGAATTCTTAATGAAACTTATCTTTAACCAGAGTGTCATCCAGCCAGCACTCATGTAACACTGTGGTGTGCCCACTTGATAGCAGTGTATATCATTCAAAGAGAGTGCAAAGCTAATCTTGCTTTGGATGAGGCATTAAACCTCTGAGAGCACCAAACCTCTGGTCCTCTTCCTAGTAGTTCTAAATGATGTTTTTGAGTGGATGACAGCTAAAAAGTACAAAGCAATGATAAAGGCTTGCCTTTTTCATGAATTCTCTTCAGGTAATTATAAAGTCAGCACAACTTAGGACTCCATAAGAGTTAAAACAAAAGAAAACATTTGCTGGATGGAAAGTATTAATTTAAGGAACCCAACACACATTTTGTTGAATGGTTAGTTTGCTGACACAGTCAAGCTACTTTGTAACATACTATCTGATGGAGAAAATCAAGAGGGATGGGAATTTTTCCTTCTCTACAGCTAGTTTAGTTTTTCTGCCTAACACGACTGGTTTCCTAGGAATGTGCCCCTCACTTCTAATAGCAAGGGATAGTTTAAGTGCAATGAATAGACAAGACAACTTACTTGTTGTTTTCTTTGACAATAGATAAATTGTCTTTTAAAGTCTTACAGTATATTCCCAGCAGATCAGGTTATTTTGCACCTCCTTTATTACATTTCCTCTGTATTCTGAAGTTTTGTTCTAAAACTACTTAAGGTCTGTCACAACTTAAGTGATAGTTTATAGTGTAAGAGCCACAAATACAAAATAAAACCACAAGCTAAAGAAAGGGGAGAAAGTCTACCTCCGAAAATAAAGGGGAATAAAAGCAGTCAGGGCAACTATCACGTAGAATATTTCCTACGTATGTTTATTTGCAATCCATTTATGAATAATTTAGTTGTTATTCAAAGTCATTCATCTACACTTTCCTTTTAAATTGTTGCTGAGATTTAGACTCTTCTGACAGGTCATAAAGGTCATAAGGTATGACTGACCCACCATAGTTAAGGATTCTTGCCATGTAGCTCTCAACCTACAAGTATTCTGAAATACTATTTCACAGCTAGTGGTTTTATCAAACATTTCTGCTAGATTTTTTTTTTTTTTCATAAAGTGCAGGGGAAAAAAGTTATAAAAGCTTACAGACACTGCTAAATCCATTTTCCATCCCTACATGGGGCACAAACTTCCCCAGCCTACAAATGACAACATTTACATGTTTTTCTGTTTCTAGAATCTGGAACTCTGAGAGAGAGAGAAAGAGAGATCCCAAGGATTTATGGCCTATTGTAGCTAGACCTACAGCAGTCATAGCATGGTATAATCAAACTGGTTTTTGGTAATGCTTCTCTGACATGAATGTCACACAAGAATAATTTAGTGGTCTGTTATGCAAATCAATGGAATGTGGCATATAAGAATGTGACTGGTGTTGGCAAAGGGAACCACCATTAGAAGTAACAAAAATCAATGACTGATATGAGTATCTCATGCTCCTCTGAAATACTCATTTCATACTCCTCTATTCCCTTTGATAGGGTAATTGAAAGTGTTAAGAGCTGAGTACAGTTATTGACTTCATTTTTTTTTTCTTTTAATTTGGCATTAATTTTCTTTTAATTTCTTACTCATAAACTTGCATGTTAAAGCATTCCAAAAAACACAGTTAAACAGGACAGCGATGCTCAGCTGCTATGTTATATGCAAGGTGAGAAAAAGAGAGCAGAAGATATTGTGAAAGCACGTTGCCAAGGAGATGGCTTACCTCAAAACAGCCTGGAAAGCAGCACATGTCAGAGCTGCTTCACCCAGCAGCTGGGTGAAGTCTGTCTTCATAGCCCCAGGCTTTATTTATTGGTATTTACAAAAGATTTAACAGTTGTTGGTGTACAGGTTCATGGAAAGTACAGTATACCAAGTTCATACTTGACTCTAAAGCCTAAGTTTGCTCTGTTCTCTGAATTTCAGTACCATTTTAAACAAATCTCAGACTTGCTGCTGAAAAAAAAAAAAAAAAAGAAAAAGAAAGAAAGGGAGTCATTTAGAAGCATATTGCATTTGACTGGCCCCAGTAAATCTATCACAAGATATAAGACACTGGGAGTACTTGCTATAGCATCTTGTTATGGTTTATATTTAAAACAGGTGATGTTTCCACAAGTAAACATCAACTTTTGGATTAAAGAAGTTCAAGGTTTCCTCTGCCTTCAGCTTATTCCCTCTTCATTTTTGCTGTGGAAAATTAACCAGTGGAATTGACTCTGAACTCTGAACATGATTTTTTTTTTTTCCTTTGGTCCATTTATCTCTTTTCCTCTTATTCATCTTGAAACCTATGACAGCAAGGTTTTAGGATGGAAAATATCAGAACAAAACATGGACTTCATTAAGTTTGTTAATGATAAATACTTTTCCTAAAGGAATTTTCAGCACAGTTTCCAAAAGTAGGAAAATATTAGCAGTATAACATAAGATCAACAATAACAGAAGAACACCAACATATATACAAAAGTATGATGCAAACTCAATACATGCAAATAGAGAAACCCAAAGACATGGCAGTTATCTCTGTGTTTTGTTTGTTTGTTTGTTTGTTTGTTTGTTTGTTTTTTAATGCGTTTTTTAACAGTCTGGAGTGCTAAGCAGTTTCAACTCTCCTGTGAATGTGGCTTTGAGAGGAGGTGGGTTGAATAGAAAATTTGTTAAATGGAGTTTTGATGAAGACAGCAAATCTTACTTAAAAATGTGTAAATTCTGGGATAAAAAGAGAAAAGTAAGATCTATTAAGCTGTTACATTTATCTTTGACATTTTAAGCAAAATATTTTATGCCAACAACATGACATATTTGTAGAAACCTTGATTTTTCATTTTAAAATGATAATTCATTTTAAGAAATATGATTAAGCAAAAGGCTACTAAAACATGAAGGAAACATTTTGTTTCAACCCAAGAAGCATTTAAATTGACCTAAAGTTATATTTTTCATTTCACTCAAAGCCATTCAAAAATTCCTTTTTTGTTTGATGTAAACCATTTTTTTTTTCTGCAACTATTACTTATCCACCTGTGTAAGTAAGGATTTAGATTTATGTATTTTAACTGCATACTATATGCCTATTCGACTGATGGACTTTTCACCTATATCGTCTGGTCTAATAAATAAAAAACTTTTATCATTTATCTAATATTTTATTTTATATCTTTTAATAATCCCAACTGCAATAAGATCACTACCACAAATTGTCATACATGATAAGGCTTCAGAAAACTAGATGACTTGGGGTTTGAGAACTAGAGTTCTGAGGTATCTTTTTTCTAACAATTTGCATTTATATTTGTTTTGCCCTCTATATACTTATCCCCCTTTGCACTGATACCCTGGGAAGCTGCATTAATAGATCAAAAATCTATTAAATCTCTCCTCCCCCCCCCTTTTTTTTTTCTTTATGTCTGGAGACTTTAGGATCCCAGGGATTTATCATTTCTGCCCATAGCTCTTGTGGGTTGGGGTTATTATTCTTGTGGTTATTCTCATAATATTTTTTTACTTGTTAAAGAAGCAATATTAATTCCATTTTACAGATGGGAAACTGAGGTCCAAAGATATCTCATGATCTGGGGTAAGGGACACATCTGTGGCAGTGTAAGAAACCAAACAGAGCTGAGAGAACTTTCTGCTTTCATCACACAGTCTTAAGTTCCCCCCAAACTATTTGTAGGCTGAAGCTGATTTAGTTGTTCCAATTCCTTTGCATTTGTATATAACATTTGTAGGTGTTAAATATTTTAATACATTTTGCAGAAACTTTGTGAAAATCTGCAATATTGCCATCTTCAAAAGGATGGTTTATCACTCTTAAAAAAATACTACTAAGAATTATAAAATAATAATATTTTATTACAAGGTGCACTGTTTGTATCTACCTGACCTTTAATTAGTTCCACTGACATTGTCAAGTGCTCAAGATTTGGAGGATGGGTATTAATATCTCAGCCACCAAACCTTCTAGGCTTGCTATGATGGAGCTATTGTTTCAAGACTGGAGGGTGGAGCCTTTGGGGAGAAATCTTACTTTACTTCCATGTTAGAAAAAAAAAAATAAAAGAAAGGAGGAAAAAAAAAAAAGGAGGCAGGTCATGTTTGCAAGAGTTTCTCCATTGGCAGAAGGCGGTGAGAATGGGTGGTGGCATCTGAAGCCTCTGGAGAGAAAAGAAAGAAAAGGAAAGATTAAAACTATTACATCTGTATTACTGAGGAAGAAGTTCTGGGCCTCATGCAAAAGGTTATTTTAAAATAATAATAATAAAAAAAAAAAGTCACATTACATAAACTCCAAGAGTATGTTTGTTACCTTGTATGCCAGTAACACATTCTTGAGGAGAACCATTTTATCATTTAATAACAACTGTTTTCAAAAAATATTTCATATCCTCTTGCACTGTCATCACATGTCTATTCTACTAGGACTAACATCCTATTTCCAAAGGTAGTCAGCATAGTCAGCAGCAGTTAGGAAACTTAAAAACAAACAAACAAACAAACAAACAAAAACTACCATGGAACTACCATGAAACTAATTGCAAGTGTACAAGTAGTAGTAATCACTACTGGAGACACAAACATACCATGTTCTGCATGTCTGAGGAGAATGGGTGCTTCAAATTAAAACACAGATCAGACCTTTGGATGCCAGCTAGTTCTTCATAGACAGAAGACATCACTAGTACAATTATTCTGCACTAATGACAGTCCATGGGGCTACTACCCTGCCAGGCAGGAAGGCAAAGCCTGCTCTCACATCTTTATTCTTTTCTGAGCAAAGGCTCCCTCTGAGCTCCTTCCCTCAGGACCTTTGCTTCATCTTGTGTGCTCAACTCCCATGGCACGTAAATATGAGGGAGAAATGTTTCATTTGATCATTCACACAAAGTGCTTGTACTTTTACTGGTGGCTTCTATTAAGAGGAGAAATGCTATAAACACCATATTGATTTTGGAGGTGATAAGTAAGAAGATGGGTATAATATCCTTTAGTGCATTTCTTGCTGTTGTGTTTTTAAATCGTGTGGCATAGGGCCCATTTTTGTAAAGAAAATGTACCAAATTCTACCTTCTTCTGATTGAAACATGAATCAGTTTAAAAACGTTATTCAAGATTCTTTTAAATGTAGCTTATGTTCTCTTACTTTCTCTCCACAGTGAGCAAAAATTTTTTTTGCTGTCCTCTCTGCCACCATCTGTTTCCAGTCACATCTGCGTTCTTACACAGGTAATTCCAAAACCAAGAAAAAACTCTTTGTTTGCATTAAACCTTTTATGAAACTCTGTTATGAACGTTACTCAGCATCCAACTGAGCTTGTGTTTTAGATGGTGTGTCTTATTGTTTCAGATATCTTACTCCAAAAAGGGACTTAATTGCTTCTTCCATGTATTTGAATAAGTAGCATCCCATCTGCATACCAGATGCAACAGGATTGAACACAACTTCTCAACAACATTTTAAACAATCTGCTCATTTGCTGGTAGCTGACAATCTGTAGTAGCTAATTCAAACTTTGGGAAGATAAATGAAATAACTCAATTGCCCCCCAATACACCCTGCAAAATCACACATGAAAGGGAGAATTACCTGGATCCATCTTTAAACTGAATACATCTAATTAAGTGCAGAAGTTTCCTGGTGCGATATTTCCTTCATGTTCGTATCTTGATTCCATGCAAAACAAGATTTTTAAAGAGTCATTGCAACCCAACAAATCAATTCCAAATAATTATTCTTATGAAAGCTGCCTTTTGTTCTTTCTATATTTGAGTAGATTTCATCATTTTTCAGATTGGCCAGTAAATATTGTCTTTTGAGAGAAAATGTCTCCCTCCTGCAACTTGATCATAAAAAATATGCCTTTTCTGTTTAAATGTATAATCAAAGTTTTTCAATATTTCTATCACATACACCAGAGATATGGCTAGTCACCCTGGTGATCAAGGCTTTTCCCTGTGAAGAATTCAAGTCTGACAGACATAGCCTGAAAATAATACATCTCTTTTAGTCTTAGCTACCTGAGCTGAAAGCTCAGGACACTATTGTAGTAAGTTACTCTGATATAGAAACTAAAAAAAAATATAGCCTTAAAAATTTTAACCAAAACCAGTGGATTGCAATGATTTTTTCAACAGTGGACAGCCATTTTCTAAGGAAAATGTCATTATAACCACCTATTCCATTTGCAGTTTTGTGTCTCCTATTACTTAAACAAAAAAGTAAGTTATCTCCTATGAAACTAAGTTTACAGTATATTATTAGATATATATATATTTTTCCAATGCAAGTAAATCATACTGGTGTCTATAAATAACAGCATTAGGAGAGATGACATGTTCTTCCTAAGCAAGAAATCAAAAACACAAGCAAGCAAAACAAAACAAAGCATGCATGAGTCCCATTTAGAATTCTATTTCAGGACATAATTACAACAAATAACATTAGTAAAAGCTCTTTTAAGCAATTTCTGTTTTAATAATCTAACCAGACCAGTGTCTTCTAAGAGGCATGGAAAAGTGTTTTGGTGTTGTTTGTTTGTTTTTAGTAGTTCAGGGTAGTAAATGGAATCATACTGAGAAATCCTTTATGCTTTGTCAAGTCCAGTTGGAGGCCAGTCACTAGTGGCGTTCCCTAGGGCTCGGTGCTGGGGCCAGTCCTCTTTAATATCTTCATCAATGATCTGGATGAGGGGATCAAGTGCACCCTCAGTAAGTTTGCAGATGACACCAAGCTAGGTGCGTGTGTCGATATGCTCAAGGGTAGGAAGGCTCTGCAGGAGGATCTGGATAGGCTGCACCGATGGGCTGAGGTCAACTGCATGAAGTTCAACAAGGCCAAGTGCCGGGTCCTGCACCTGGGGCGCAATAAGCCCAAGCAGAGCTACAGGCTGGGAGATGAGTGGTTGGAGAGCTGCCAGGCAGAGAAGGACCTGGGAGTGATGGTGGACAGTCGGCTGAATATGAGCCAGCAGTGTGCTCAGGTGGCCAAGAAGGCCAACGGCATCCTGGCTTTCATAAGAAAACAGTGTGACCAGCAGGGCTAGGAAGGTGATCGTCCCCCTGTACTCAGCTCTGGTGAGGCCGCACCTCGAGTACTGTGTTCAGTTTTGGGCCCCTCGCTACAAGAAGGACATGCAGGTGCTTGAGCGGGTCCAGAGAAGGGTGACGAAGTTGGTGAGGGGCCTGGAGAACAAGTCTTATGAGGAGCAGTTGAGGGAGCTGGGCTTGTTCAGCCTGGAGAAGAGGAGGCTCAGGGGTGACCTTATTGCTTTCTACAGGTACCTTAAAGGAGGCTGTAGCAAGGTGGGGGTTGGCCAGTTCTCCCACGTGCCTGGTGACAGGAAAAGGGGGAATGGGCTTAAGTTGTGCCAGGGGTGTTTTAGGTTGGATGTTAGGAAGAACTTCTTTACCGAAAGGGTTGTTAGACATTGGAACGGGCTGGCCAGGGAAGTGGTGGAGTCACCACCCCTAGAGGTCTTTAAAAGACGTTTAGATGTAGAGCTTAGGGATATGGTTTAGTGGGGACTGTTAGTGTTAGGTCAGAGGTTGGACTCGATGATCTTGAGGTCTCTTCCAACCTAGAAATTCTGTGATTCTGTGATTCTGTAACAACAAAAAAAAAGAATTTGAAAGAAAGGGAAATACAAATAATGCATCTTAAGCAGCCATGACAAATACAGTAAGACAAAATCATCTTAGTCCTGCCGTGTGGTTAAGTACGCTGGTCCTCTGTTAGGACTAACTAGACTTTGCAGAGTTTGTATCTGCTTTCTAAACACAACTCATGGTACTGAGGTGAAATGTGTGCCATTAACCAAATATAACTCTCTAATTAGAAAGTGGGGAGGGAACAAACCTTTGCAGAAGAGTTCTGTTCCAATTAGGAACAATTTACAGACATATCTACTTTCTGAACGATGCTACCTTATTCATGTTTCTAACATTTGTTTACAGTCCCCTTGCCAGTATGACTTACTGAAACCAAGAAAGTCTGGAGTACTTTAGACAGAAGCTGTACAGACAATAGAGCCTATTTTAATCCATGACTTCTGATTCAAATCTATTTCCTAAATATGGTGTTTAACTCCTTTAATGCTGGGTCAGTTAGCCTTAGGGATTAACACAGTATGTTTCCTCAGTTTGGCATCAAAAGCTGCTGCTGGAGATGGTTGCAAATTAAGACAGATTTCCTTTACTGGGAAATATCTGTTCATTAAAAAGGAACATAGATTGGGGGATGAAAAGAAAGAAAAGAAGGTGCCATTTACATTAAACTTTCTGTTTTCTTACAGAAAGAACAAGACAGATAAAAGCATAAATAAAAATGAGTACAACTGAATTTAGGGACATAAATTGTTCCCAAGATCCTAGCTCCTTTCCCCTATATAATCACATGAAAGTCACAGTCCTAAATTGTTTATTCCAGAAACCACTTTTCCCAAGACACAGTCACTTAAACTCATATTATATACCTGCAGTTCAAGGCTGCAAATATCCACAGCATAGTGTCTGGAGTCACAGCCAAAACAATAGATCCTGCTCTCCATGCTAAACAGTAAACACCATAACCATTTGGTATATTAATAGGAGAGGAAAAAAAAAAAAAAAAGAGAGAGAGAGAGAGAGAGAGAGTGATGTACAGAAGTTTTTCATCCTCATGAGAAGTCAATTTCCTGACTAGAATTTACTTACACCTTTGTACAACTCATTAAGCTTTCCAGCTTCTAGGTAGATGCTTTTCAGTAAGACATGCAATGCAGACACAAGATATTTCTGTTGCTTGACATATTAAGGACTCTGAAACTGGTTTCAGGGTCAGTATCTTTGTCATCTGTGTGTGGCAAGTATGTTATCTAATGGTAAGAGTATGGATTACTCTTATTGCCGCAGCACATGTAAGAGTTTTGTTTTTAACTGAAAAAAAAAATAAAAATCCTTCCATTACTGTCCTGGATAATAAATAATAATAAAAGCAGAAGGAAAGTAGGATATCCAGGCTAGCAGTGACTTTCCCTCACCAAAGCCAGACATATGCTCACTTTAGGAAGTGCTCATAATGATGGGAAAAGGCCTTGAGAGAAAGAGCTAATCACTAATTCCAGGTGCAATGCTCTTCCTCCTCTTTCCACTCAAATGGAGACCAAGTTTAGATTTTCATTCCTCCCTTTATTTTAAAAAGTGAACATTTCCATATCACCAAAGGTGAGAAGCACTTAGAAGAGGATGCAAATCAGCATTAGAATTTTTACCTTGCAACACAAAGCAACTGGGTGATTTATTTATTTATTTATTTATTTTGCTGTCTAATAACACTAGATCCATCCATACAGGCACAGAACCTCTCCCATTGTCATGATCAGATTGCACTGCAGTTGGACCTGAGCTAGAAAGAGAGTTGGTAATTATATTAAAGAGAACACACAGAGTCAGAGTATGTGATGTGCTCATTCATCACCTGATGCATGGAAAAATGTGTTCCAAGCTGTTATAAAACATGTTGCAGAAAGGTGACTAATTCCCATGTCAGAACTTTGATGCCTGATGATGGGCTAGCAGCAATCACCTGCTGGAACTTCACATCCTTTTGTGAATCTTCCTCAGAAGACCTACTAAAAATAATTTCTCAAATACAACATATTTCTTATTTATTTTACAAACTGTAAATCCAGGAACAGCAGTATAGATATGTGCTTTGCTAGCTTGCAGTGTCCAGTGGGGCTCTGCAAGCTTCATTAATTTTTTTGTATTGTTATACTTTGATGTATGATTGCATATTCTGAATACATAATGGATGCAAAATAATTTTTCACTGTAATGCTAGATTTGTCAAGATTTCAATCATCAGCCAGATTGGATGTGTTCTGCACATGAAGCAGAGAATGTGGATTTGCAATTTTATTCAAGAATTGTTAACATAGATACTATAATAATAATAATAATATATTAATAAAGAGCAAGGACAACCCCTAAACTAGAAGTAATTAGTCAGCAAGCAAATACCAGGGTCATTGAAGACATTACATTCCCATATGACTTTATCACTTTGTAAATCTCATTTTGTAGTGCCAGGACAGAGGAAGCTTGTGGCTCGCTTCTGTATGACAGCTCCAATGCTTCCTTGTTAAGGCTCCATCATTTTGAATACAATTATAGTAGAAGAGAAACAGATCCAGCAGCACCACTAATTCTTCTCCCCCTTCTGGGTGCTCAGAAGTAATTTGCCTTTTCTGCCTTGATGCTGGCATTGAAGACAAACCCCTGAAAACCCTTTGCACAATTCCCTCTGTGCCACATCAAGCAAGATCAGGGACAGAGCAGGGAGCAGAAATGCTCCATCCCTATTTCTCACCAACAGTCCACCAGACAGAGGTCTGAATCATTTATCAGTTTGCCTCTCTCCACCTCTGTCCTTTTGCTCTTCTTAATGTCTTTTGCAGAGAGCTCACACCACACATCAAGTGAATTTTTGCTGAAAAGAGACACCCAAACATTGCATCCTAATTAGAATACAATTACACCGTGGTAAATGACAGCTAGATGTGGCCTATTATTATTAACAATAAACAAGAGCAAGCTTTTCTGACAATAGAAGACAAATGGATGTGAAGTCAGTAAGAGTAGATGAAAATTCACCCCCAGTGCTGTTCAGTAGTTGGAACACTTTTTCAAAATCTTATGGGATTTATCTAAATAATTCCAGAATATGTTGTGTTTACAGAATCACAATAGAAAGGCAACACCGAAATATGAATTTTAAAGTACAAAATGCTGTATTTTAATAAAATATTAGTATTTTAATTGTAAGTAACTGAGGGACACAATCAAAAACAAACAAACAAAAAGGTTTATGGCTTAACGAGCAAGTCAATTCTGAGAATAGCTCCAATCCACAGTTGCATATTTGATTTACTAACAGGACTTCCCTAAACACATATACATGCCAAAGATTAAATAAACTTCTGCATGTAGATTTTTTAAATTTCAGCTTATGTCTTTATGTTTCATTTTTGCAGCCCAGAATAATTATACCAATCTGTAGAAGAACTTTAAAATCCAAATGAATAAACATATGTGTAGTGCACTGTTAGAGCATACTCCATCACATAATAACATAATGCAGTTTTTGAAATGAATCTGTAGAAAGGATTCATTAAGATAAAGTCCCAGCATCCCACCTGAGGCCAATAAAAATTCTGTTCAAACCTCTTCAAATTAAATTTTCTTCTTGAGCATATCCTGTCTAATTATGTTTAGTATTATCCTCCTTAAGGAATTCTGATTCATCAGTGCTATTAAGACAGGGAAAAGGAAAACCAGATGCTGTGGACCGGATACCCAGCTGGTAAGAAATCAGTATAGCTCCACAGAAGCCAAAAGAGCTACAGTGATTTATATCAGCTAAGGGTTTGGTATATATATAGGAACACACATGTGGACAGATGTACAGAGAATTATATAAATATCTGAAGTTATACCAGCAAAAATATAAGTCCATGTAGCTACACCACCCAAGAGTTTGACCCAAAAGCTCTAATAAACTGAGGTTTATAGAAGAGCCACCACAGCTGTGCTGAGATTTCATGTCTTTCACTCTCTAGAACTTAAAATAAATGTAAGAAACAGAAGTGCTCTAATTAGACATTTGGCTTTAAAAATCAGGAAGATAGCCAGCTAATGTCTAAGCGCTTTTTTGTTCTCGGGAGTTAGACTAACAAAGATATCATAATTACATTCATACTGTATGCAGATGAAGTGCACAACATATACTAATAAAACAAGTTGAGGGATTGAATTCAGTTCCAGCTAAGTTGTTTCAATTTCAGTCTTTAATGAATACCTTTTTTTTCTTTATTGTAATCCATACAGAAAGTACAAATTTAGATTGCGATTTCCAAATGCATCCAACCAAGCTTCATGTTGAACATGAAATATCTGGACAGGGCTCACATACTTCTGTTCCTCTGAAATTGATACGTTACCACCCATTCACATCCTCTCAGCTGCTTACAACACAGATCGAAAAGGTATCACTTGGGACACTGTGGCTCTGTGTAGTTGCCCACTGTCCAATTGCGCACTAGCTATGCCAGTTATCCTACACCTTCAGCTCTCCTCACACTGCTAGGAACAACTCCTTTGCACTCCACCTTGCCTCTTCAGGGATTCCCTTAGTGTGTCTCTTTCCACTTGGGTACCATTGCCTGAGTCCTGCTCTCTTAGATGGAGTGTACCTTAAAACCAAAGTGGAGTAAGATTGCTTTCCTCTTTCAGGGGAAAACCCAGGTATCATTTCCTGTCCACAGAGGGAAAGCAACCACACTTCCCACTGCTGGCAGCCACATGTGGCTTCTGTGCTGATGAAGATGCCCCACAGAGCAGTTCAAGGTTCATTAGTGTGGAGAGACACAGTGCCAGAGAAAGCACAACTGCCTTGCTTGGAGGGAGATACGTACACTTCAATTCCTTTGCCCAGAAGCTAGTTTCCTTACAGGAATCAATCTTTGAGTGAAAGAGTTCATTAAGCCTTGGATCTTTCAGTGATCTGAGTAGGAACACAGAAAGCCTCAAAGCTTTTGTGCACAGGAGAACACAGTGGCAAGGGCAAAAAGTCCCTCCATTTCAGTGAACTGTTGGTTCCAATAACTATGTGCAAGACAGATTTGAACCCCTGTTCTGTCAGTACCAACTCCTCAGATTCCACATCCTGGACACATGCACTGATCTACCAGATAGAGAGGGCAGCAATACCAATTTCTTCAGATCAGTGTTTGAAAACAAGACCAACAGCATCTTGGCTGAGAGCCTGCTGCAATAACAAACATATGGAAAACGCTTGTGATTTTCCACTGAGCTCCTCACACCCAACAGCCCATTTTGTGGATTCCTGCAGGCCTCAGCCCTGAGTAATGTTTATGCCCATCAAGAGCAACCAACTTTAAAGGTTACTTAGAAGATGAATGTAATGTTCCTCAAACCTTTGTTGACACAAACTGCCACCTGATTTAGATAATTAGGGATTCTTCTGGCAGCTGAGAAACTTTGAGGCTTCACCTTCAGGTGCTTAACCCCTGATGGACTCCAACTACTTTCTGATTTTTGCTTACATCCTGTTATTTTGTAGATGTATCTTATATATGCAATAGAAATTTCAAACAAAAAAATAACTGTATATTCAGATCCAAATTCTCAAGACCTTTCAAGTGCTCCTAACTGCTCTGAAGAAAGATTTTAATCTCTAATGTTCTTATAATTACTATTATTATTAAAGTACAACTAACTTGAAAAGAAAGGCCCAGAGTAAATGGTACTAGTTTTGCAAGAGGCTTAACTTTACTTGGAGGTAGGAATTAGAATGATAAAAAAGTAATTCATTAATTTCCAGTAAAGATAAAAGATAATTAATTTCCTTGGCTCTGGGGATAATCCTGTAGGTACTACTAAAGCTTTATTTACAGGTCACATCCTTATATGTCTTACAGAAGTTATTCTTGAAAGATAATTTAGGTTCCCTCTCTTGCTGTGAAAACATTTTGTGTCGTTGTCAGATACGTTATAAAGTGTTTGAGTTCTCTATGCAAATATTCAAGAAATATGCATGTCCAAATACAGATTTAATAATATTCCAGTGATGCCTACAGGGGAGGTACACTGCGAAGAGCCTGGCTCCATCCTCCTGACACTCACCCTTTACATTTTTATAAACATTAATAAGGTCACCCCTCAGTCTCCCCTTCTCCAAGTGAAAGAGACCCAGCTCCTTCAGCCTTTTCTTGTAAGGGAGATGCTCCACTTCCTTAATCATCCTCGTGGCTCTGCACTGAACTCTCTCAAGAAGTTCCCTGTCCTTGGTGAAGCCATGTTGACTGCCCCTAATGAGCCTTTTATCCTTGATATACCTAGCGACAATGCCAAGGATAAGATGTTCCATCAGACTATCAGGGATGGAGGTGAGGCTGACTGGTCTATAGTTGCTCGAGTCCTCCTTCTTGACCTTTTTGAAGACTGGAGTGACATTTGTTGAGGCATTTACTGATGTGAACAAAAGCAACAAAAAAATTAGATCTCTTTCACTTGCTCAGTCATCCTTAGAAAATACACCTAGCCATAACCATGCTCTGAGTTCATGCTGATAACACAGCATATCTTCAAAAGACAATAGTAGCTGTCTTAATGGACTTAGTGGAGTTTTTTCTAGGGCAGTTTTGAAGATGATATTGCTAGGCATATTGTGGCAACTTTGCAGAATCAGATGCAAATATTTGACAAAAATAAAATAAAATAAAATAAAATAAAATAAAATAAAATAAAATAAAATAAAATAAAATAAAATAAAATAAAATAAAATAAAATAAAATAATAAAATAAAATTTCTACTTAGTTTTCCTTCAGCCTTAAATATTTTCTCACTAGACTAGTAAACTGTCTCCAAGTGGAGCAGCTCTCTTTTCCTACAGCACCCTTCAGGGACTGACTTTGAGCTATTAAAGGCTTTTAGACCAGGTGTTTCCCCCCTGCTCCCTCATCCACTACCCCCATAGCCATGGGGCTCCTGAAACAGGACACCCACAGCAGCAGCCTGGCAATAGTTGCCTCTCATCCCCCTGGCAGAGAAGATTTCTTTTCAGATTTTTCTCCAGAACAGCTTGTACAACAAATAGCTTTTAGCATATACAATTTGCAAAGTTGCCAGTTTATCATGAATAGAGCTATTTGTAGTCTAGTCATATCATAAAATCTTGTTAAAAAACAACACAAAGAGACTGCTCAGTTTTCAGTTATGGTGCTTTTGAATTAATTTGAATCCAGATTGCCTCATGAGTATTGTTTGTTCCAATATGAAACAGTTTATGGTGATAAATTGCAGCAGCATCACTTGAGAGCTGCCTGGTACAGTATACTGAATCAGAAGTTGAGTCAGCTTTCACACAGAGTATATACCGTAGCTAAAGCGCACCCAGATTCTGTGGTTTGAAAGGCAGTTACATAGAAAGTCAAAGAAACCAGAGTATTTTATGGTATGTGTAGGTGTTGTGTAATGCCAGTGTGGAACTAACCAAAGCAAGTAATGTGAAAATCTCATAATCTTCATACTGAATAAGTTCTCCTGTTATCCTCAGCCAGGTATTTACTTCTCTACAGAGACTGACATAGGGTCTCTCTATCCACACTTTCAGTCCTGAACAATTTAAGGTATATAAATTCTTTGTCTCACTCTAAATTTACTGTTACAGCAGATGTTAGAGTCAAATCTCATTAGTACAATTTCATTAATCTACAGAATAATGACAAAATATTTTGGCACCCTCTCAGTCATAACTGTAATTAATGTTAAGCAGAGTATGTTGCATGACATATTACCCCATGCACATACACTCTTCTGTGAATAGTAAAGGGCCTGATTCAGAGAGGGAGAGCAAGCATTTGTCATTCCCACTGAAATCATCAGGAGTTTAAGTCCTGATTCCTTTGTTGGACTGGGTCCTTACCACGGTATGGTTCAGCAGTTTTCAAGAGTTTCTTTAGTCACTGAGTGGGAATGGTAGTGATTTAACTCAGCCAACATACTGGTATGTACAACCTTATGATATGTATTTAAGGACTTTGAGCTTCTAGACCTTGCTTTAGGGCAAAAGGGTCACAGCTGGAACCTCACACTTAAAGTTCTTTTGCATTTAATGAAATTAATGAATCTGATGAGGCCAGATTAATCTGTAGTGCCCTTCCATCTAATGTAACTGAGTTAAGCAAGGACTGAGGCCCATGCAATTAACTCTTAATTAACTCTGAAGGGTTGGTATGAACCCTGTTGCTCAGGGTTAAAGATGAGTATGTTTGTCATGGGAACTCCCATACCATTGACACCAAAGTTAATGCTGACCAAAATGTCTGTGCCAAAACACATGTGAGCAAGTGAAGCAGATTGCTCTTGCCCCTCTTTGACCCCAGATTTTTGCAGGGTTCTGTGGGTTGCTTTTATTAGGAGAAATCAGCAGTGCAATCAAGAGTGCCTTTGCTGCGGTCTTGTCTGTTAACATAAAGCCCTGAATACTTGCAGAACAGGAAAGCAGACAGCAGGAAATAGCCCATTTGCTTCCACTTCCAAGCATCTTTCCAGCCACTACCCCACCCAAAATCTTGCTGAGTGCTTTTCTAAAAGTTGTGGTATTATTTGTGGCAAGGTTGTGTTTTATTTCTGTACTTGGTTTCCCAGATGCACTCACTGTTTTTCCAAGTACGTATATATTGTAGTCCAGGGTATTGAGCAGAGATGCTTGAATTAGCAAGGATAACAGCTGCACTTCAGCTTCAACAACAGCATTCAGCAGACCCTTGCCTACATTTCTACCTGCCAGCAGCAATTACTATTTGCTAAGATCAAAACTGCTGTAACTGCTGCCATGCAAATTAGGCATTGACAGACATACTCTCTCCCCTCCCTTCACCTTCCCGTTATTGCTCCTCTCACACATGCTGACTGCTCCTTTCTCCTCCCACATACACAAGGATAATGAAATCATTCTTTCTTCCACTTGGTTTGTATTCAGGGCCTCAAGAAACAGCCTTCAGCCTTACAAGGCTGATCTTCGGGTAACGTTTGTCTTTCTCTCAGGCCACTGATAATGAAACCGGAAGGCGTTCAATTGCCCATCTTTTCATCTGAATGAAAGTAGCTGTCATAGCAAAGGTTTCTATAAAGTAGCACTGTTGGCCAGTCTTCAGCGTAATTCCTTTCACAGATTGCCACAGGAAGGTGCATTTATCATTCTTATGTGCTAGATATTAAATATGATTACAGAAATGGATTACAAGCAACATTTAATGAAACAAAAGTTTAAAACAAGACTGTGTGCACTAGATAAGCACGCATTATAGCCATTCTGCATATTGATACTGTGAAGCTCTGAAAACAAACAAACAAAATATATATTGTCTATGTGAAGAAGAAATAATAATAATAAATAATAATAAAAAAGCATAGCTCTCATTCTGCCCTTCTGTGGAGACCTCGTTATTCAATTCACATCTCCAAACTGAAAAGTGGCCTCTGGGACTCAAGTGCATCTTTTTATAGATCCAAAACTGAAATGTCAAAAACAAAAGAGTGTTCCTGCAAGAGTTTATCCAGACACCGGCTCTCTAACCAAACACTACTCTGTTTCAAACTAGCAACAAAGACTAAAACAATCTGATTTATTTGTGTGAGAACACATAATGTGACTACTGGTGTTTCTTTACGGTAGAGTCAGAGGTACATCTCTCCCAACAGAGAACTGCTGCTTTACTTGTTTTTAAATTATGAAAACTTTAAATCAGGAAAACTGAGTTTGTGCTAAACCACATGAAAACAGGCCAAGAAAAATCTTGGTAAGGATTCGACTCAATAGACAAGGGTAAGTAAACAGGAGACAAACCAATTCTTTAAGCCTGCCATCATCCTACTCTAGCTTTTAAAGTTACAGTAATATCAACGAAACATACATCCATCTTTTCCCAGGAGGAAGACAAGTACTTACAGCCTGCCTGACTCTTAATAAATTGCAACTCTCAACACTCTGAAGCACAGATTAGTTCAAAGGTTTGCTACAGCACTCTGCAACAGTTGGTGAAATTGCTCAATTTAGAGTTCTTACTGACCCAGATTCAGCTCTAGTTTAAGAGTAACAATTTGAACTGTAATTACCAGATATATTAACACCTATAGGAAATGAACATAACTTGACAAAACCCTTTAGAGCAGCTGAACTGTTATCAGTATGTAAAGGATACCAAGAATATATTATCATGTTGACTCTGGGTCATGCCAGAATTATTTCAGACTTCAGTGGAAATGGTTTACATTATATAAAGACACCACCATAATATGATTAAAATGCATTACACAACTCACCATCTTAGATGTGTATGCATACATGAAGCCTGGAATATGCTAAAGAGGTTTTTCCTCAACATTTCCAATCATCCATGGTAATTACTGTTATGTGATAACTCCAAACCATACTGACAAGTGTTTTAAAAAAGTCTTCAGTTATGAATGCACATTACAAAGAAAAATTAATAGTACATCTTGCATTTACTTGCAGAAGCATCATATAAGCCATATCCATATGTACAGTAAACAAATATATATTTTTGGCACCATGAATTTAATACCTTCCACCCACAAGTCAGTGGCAGAGTTGAGCTGACAAAACCAATGACACTGATGCACCCATCAACAGGAAGCAGAAAAATTGCATTGATTTACATTGTCTTATTAATATAATGCCCTATTATTTGTAGTGCATTATATTGCAGAAGTGTGGTTACCAAAGCTGTTGTATTTTCTATTTTGGAATTTAGAAAGTGAAAAAAAAGATCTCTCCCCTTTCAATATGGTGCAAGGGTGGGAATGAGGGAGGCAATATACACACATAAGCTTCTCATCCTTGATTCACTGGATCCCTCATTGCAGAAAGCTATAGTAGTTAATTTTCTGAAATTACACAGAATCACAGAATCACAGAATCTCTAGGTTGGAAGAGACCTCAAGATCATCGAGTCCAACCTCTGACCTAACACTAACAGTCCCCACTAAACCATATCCCTAAGTTCTACATCTAAACGTCTTTTGAAGACTTCCAGGGATGGTGACTCAACCACCTCCCTGGGCAGCCTGTTCCAATGTCTAACAACCCTTTCAGTAAAGAAATTCTTCCTAACATCTAACCTAAAACTCCCCTGGCGCAACTTTAGCCCATTCCCCCTCGTCCTGTCACCAGGCACATGGGAGAACAGGCCAACCCCCATCTCGCTAGAGCCTCCTTTAATATACTTATACAGAGTGATAAGGTCACCCCTGAGCCTCCTTTTCTCTAGGCTGAACAAGCCCAGCTCCTTCAGCCGCTCCTCATAGGACTTGCTCTCCAGGCCCCTCACCAGCTTCGTCGCCCTTCTCTGGACCCGCTCAAGCACCTCGATGTCCTTCTTGTAGCGAGGGGCCCAGAACTGAACACAGTACTCGAGGTGCGGCCTCACCAGAGCCGAGTACAGGGGGACGATCACCTCCCTAGCCCTGCTGGTCACAGTGTTTCTGATACAAGCCAGGATGCCGTTGGCCTTCTTGGCCACCTGAGCACACTGCTGGCTCATATTCAGCCGACTGTCCACCATCACTCCCAGGTCCTTCTCTGCCTGGCAGCTCTCCAGCCATTCCTCTCCCAGCCTGTAGCTCTTCTTGGGGTTATTGCGCCCCAGGTGCAGGACCCGGCACTTGGCCTTGTTAAACTTCATACAGTTGACCTCAGCCCATCGGTGCAGCCTATCCAGATCCTCCTGCAGAGCCTTCCTACCCTCAAGCAGATCGACACACGCACCTAGCTTGGTGTCATCTGCAAACTTACTGAGGGTGCACTCAATGCCCTCATCCAGATCATTGATGAAGATGTTAAAGAGGACTGGCCCCAGCACCGAGCCCTGGGGGACGCCACTAGTGACTGGCCTCCAACTGGACTTGGCTCCATTTACCACAACTCTCTGGGCCCGGCTATCCAGCCAGTTTCTAACCCAACGAAGCGTGCGCCAGTCCAAGCCAAGAGCAGCCAGTTTCTTGAGGAGAATGCTGTGGGAAACGGTGTCAAAAGCCTTGCTGAAGTCAAGGTAGACCACATCCACAGCCTTTCCCTCGTCCACCCAGCGCGTCACTTTGTCGTAGAAGGAGATCAGGTTCGTCAAGCAGGATCTGCCTTCCATAAACCCATGCTGGCTGGGCCTGATCGCCTGCTTGCCCTTCAAGTGCCGCATGATGACTCCCAAGAGGATCTGCTCCATGAGCTTCCCTGGTACTGAGGTCAAACTGACCGGCCTGTAGTTCCCCGGGTCTGCCCTCCGGCCCTTCTTGTAGATGGGCGTCACATTTGCTAGCCGCCAGTCAGCTGGGACCTCCCCCGATAGCCAGGACTGCTGATAAATGATGGATAGGGGCTTGGCCAGCTCCTCTGCCAGTTCTCTCAGTACTCTTGGGTGGATCCCATCCGGCCCCATCGACTTGTGCACATCCAAGTGCCGTAGCAGGTCACCAACCAGTTCTTCGTGGATGGTGAGGGCCACATCCTGCTCCCCGTCCCCTTCCACCAGTTCTGGGTACTGGGTATCCAGAGAGCAACCGGTTTTACCACTAAAGACTGAGGCAAAGAAGGCATTGAGCACCTCCGCCTTTTCCTCATCTCTTGTAACTAAGTTTCCCCCCGCATCCAGTAAAGGATGGAGATTCTCCTTAGTCCTCCTTTTTGTGTTGATGTATTTATAAAAGCGTTTTTTGTTATCTTTAACGGCAGTAGCCAGCTTGAGCTCCAGATGAGCTTTGGCCTTCCTAATTTTGTCCCTGCACAGCCTCGCTACATCCTTATAGTCCTCCCTAGTGGCCTGCCCAATTTTCCAAAGATTATAAACCCTCTTTTTCCTCCTAAGCTCAAGCCACAATTCTCTGTTGAGCCAGGCTGGTCGTCTTCCCCGGTGGCTCATCTTTGGGCACATGGGGATAGACCGCTCCTGTGCCATTAGGATTTGCCTCTTGAATAGCACCCAGCCTTCCTGAACCCCTCTGCCCTTCAGAACCGCCTCCCATGGGACTCCACCAACCAGTGTCCTGAGCAGCCTAAAGTCAGCCCTCCGAAAGTCCAATACAGTGGTTTTACTGGTTCCCTTCCTGGCCCCGCCAAGAATAGAGAACTCCACCATTTCGTGGTCACTCTGCCCAAGACTGTTCCCGACAATCACATCCTCCACCAGTCCTTCTCTGTTTGTGAAGAGAAGGTCTAGCAGGGCACCACCCCTGGTAGGTTCACTAATCAGCTGCGTCAGGAAGCTATCTTCCACTTTCTCCAGAAACCTCCTAGACTGCTTCCTCTGGGCTGTGTTGTGCTTCCAGGATATGTCTGGGAAGTTGAAGTCCCCCACGAGTACAAGCGCTGACGATTTCGCAACTTCTGTCAGCTGCCTGTAGAACTCCTCATCCGTCTCCTCATCCTGGTTCGGCGGTCTATAGCAGACCCCGACCAGGACACTAGCCTTGTTGTCCCTGCCGATCCTAACCCAAAGGGACTCGATCTTGTCATTCCTAGCCTCGAGTTCTACAACATCGAAAGACTCTCTAATATAGAGAGCCACACCGCCACCCCTTCCATGCTGCCTGTCCCTTCTGAAGAGCCTATAGCCAGGCATCGCAGCACTCCAGTCATGAGACTGGTCCCACCACGTTTCCGTGATGGCAACCAAGTCGTAGCCTGCCCGCTGCACGATGGCTTCCAGCTCCTCCTGTTTGTTACCCATGCTGCGTGCATTGGTGTAGATGCACTTCAGCTGGGCCTTTACCTTATCCTCCGGCCTTGCCACTGCTCCCCCTGGTACAGCCCCAACAGTCCTCGCTCCAGCCCCATCCCCCTTCTTACCTAGTTTAAAGCCCTATCAATGAGCCCCGCCAGCTCCTGGCCCAGGATCCTTTTTCCCCTAAAGGATAGGGACCCGTCTACGGCCACCAGACCAGGTGCTGAGTAAACTGCCCCATGGTCGAAAAACCCAAGATTTCTGCGTAGGCACCAGCCCCGGAGACACGTGTTTAACAGGTGGGCTTTCGTTGTCCTCTCCGTACCCCTTCCTGTCAACGTAGGGACGGACGAAAAAACTACTTGCACTCCTGCTCCGTCCACTAACCGTCCCAGAAACTGGCTGCTCTTGGCTTGGACTGGCGCACGCTTCGTTGGGTTAGAAACTGGCTGGATAGCCGGGCCCAGAGAGTTGTGGTAAATGGAGCCAAGTCCAGTTGGAGGCCTTCCTAATTTTAGGAAGAAAACAACTGGTTCACCTCACTGGAGGAGTGGATGTAGGTAAAGGCCAACAGTTTTTGTGCTCTTGAAATACTTTATTAGGTTTGTACATGCACCTTTAGATGTTTAAATATTATTTAAAGCAAAACAAAACAAAACAAAACAAAATGTAAGTTAGCTCATCCTGGCACAGCATGAATTGTACGGACCACATGTTAAACACCTTTGCACTGTTCCTAGCCCTCCTTTGCTTATAAAGTCTCAACCCATCCTAAAGCCACTGAATAGGTCTATAGGTCTCTGCCAGTGCATTCACCCCTTCCTGGAAAAGAAGTTAAAGAATCAGAACAACTGATTTTAGTAACTAAAATAAATAAATAAATAAATAAATATGACTATATAGAGTTTCTTACAGTCACATCAACACTTTTTTTTCCCTATGAATACTATTTTTAGGACAGTTCCAGAAAGGAGCTGGAGAGGTAATTGAGCTTTAGACCTAGAATTTGATGGCTGCTTCCATTGTTGGGTGGACTCACTGGGAATCCTTCAGCCAGGGAAGCAGAGAAAGCTTTGCAATAATGCAAACAATTTACTTCCTATAAATTCTAATTTATGCCGGCAGGCAAGGAAAGATTGATCAGGGACAACTAAATACTGTTCACAATACTAGAATTGCAATAAGGGAGACAAACAAAACCCTCTAAGCAATCAAATATCAGAGCTATTGAGATGGATCAGTCCATTAGTCTATCTAGTATGGTAACCTGCCTTTCACAGGTTATATTATTAGAGAAGTGCATTCTGTCAAAGAAAACAAACAAACAAACAAAAAATAAACCCACCCAGAAGTATATGTTTTTTCCAAATCGGTACATCTAGATATATCATATATATCAGATATTTAGTGGGAAACATCCACTAAAAGCCAAAATTGAACTGACTAGAAGTCACAAAAACACTTATTTTCCTAAAATGGTTGCTTGCCTTTGTATATTGTAAACATCTATATAATAATAATCCGTGAAGTAAATTTCTTCTACATGCATACATCAGTTTATAACTTGTCCTTTGGCCAGTTCAGAGCATAGGTAAGAATTAAAGTTATCCCATCTCTTAGGACAGTAGCATGCTATAACATTGTTTTTGGCATCCTTGGGAAAAGCACCACAAAGAAAAAGGGGAAAATTAAATAGCAATGCCTAGAACACAAATTCCAACAATTAATTTAATGTTGATCAATGAACCACTCTGCATAAGCAGATATTATGGTCATTGCAAAAATCAAACCATAGACAACAAGACCAATAATTCCCCATTGCACTTCACCGATCTGGAGACTATGAGAAATGTACAGACCATGCTATTACACTACCTGGCACAAGCATTAGGGGGAGACAGTCTCATGAGGAAAGTTGACTCATTTTGTTTTACAGGGCTCATGCATTTGCAATTAGCTTTTATTTGTATTTATTTATTTTATTTTTTTAAGTCATCTTTGCTCAAACCTTTCCTTGGCCCACCGTGTCCATGTAATTGCCAGCAGCTGAATTACCGTCATGCTATGTCAGGGACACTCAGTGAGGGATGCATGAAATACTAATGGTTAAAAAAAAAATTGAGGAAGAAGTTCAGATTGAAAAGCAGGGAAGGTTAACAACACTGAGGCAAGAAACAAATTGAATCATGTAAACCCCATATTCATTTATTAAGCTTCTCATATGAGTCCTGTGGCAAAAACGTACAGCCAGCATCACTCAAACTAAGATGTACTAATTATATAGACCTGAAATAATAACAATAATAAAGCAAGAGTTATAAAATGCCATAAACAGAAACTTTGGTTTACAGTTCATTTTAACTGTTACAAAGCACATCCTGTTTGCAAAATGATTTGGGTAGTTCTCATACCCAGAAGTTCAGTAAATACATTGACCATAAGACAGTATAGTAGTTTTAAAACACCCTGCCTTAAAGTTTCAACATTTTATTTATTATTTTTTTTCTAATAGAACTTCAATTATTTGGCATGGTCCCTGCAACAAATTTGTCCAGCTTGAGAGGCAAATGTCTTGAGGAGTCAGGAGAGCACCCAGTCAAGCATTACTGTCCTGAAATCTTTGCATCAGCTCCGCTACTAAAGAAAAAAACAAGGGTCAGTCTGTACTGCTATTGACCACAGTTTGAAAGCAAGTGGTGGCCCCAAGTATATTTGCAAGAAGGTTGGTTCTGTCACTGCATGGGCAGTGACATATTTTACAAGATATGGGGAGACAGACACACACAAAGATATTGTCAGAGAAGCCTTCATAAAGCAAATTAAAATAAAGTCTAGAGTACCTACGCAACATAGCAGCAGCTGACTAGGTACTATCAGAATTGTTGTTTTGGGTGGTCATCTCAATAATGCCTACAAGTGTGTTTTTAGAGGCTTTACATCAGTTTTGATATTGATTAGCATCACACAGGAAAGTGCATTAAGCTACTGAGAATTCCTGCACTGTGCACATACACTTCTACACTTAGGGTGGCAGCATGTTTACCTGCACCAGGCTAAGCAAACCTATTACAGCCGGGGGATGGAAAGGAAGCCTGGCTCCTGCTCTTCCAATAAATGAATTACTGAAAAATTTCCTGTGTCTTTTGTTGGCTGCTGAATGTTGGTGCCGTCTTCCCAACTCCAGACATGTGCTGTGGAATCACGTAAAGCATGGCAGAACCTGATTCTCAAATAAAGGTGGACCATGCTAATTGAAGTAAATATTGGCCCTTTGATCCTCTAGCTTCTATAATGGTTGAAAATTAGGGTGTGCTGTCTGGATTTGAGTTAAACATATTAAAGGATTTGTTAAATCTTTCCATTACTGTCTAAGAATATCCTTACAAGCCTACTGGGTCTATTAAGTAAAAGTGGAAAAGACTGGCTGTACATGCATTTAATGTCTGTCTTGAGCTGCTGTGTGCTGGTGGTAACTGTGTGGTTATTCACAGAAGAGAAAGCATGGAGACAGAATGAGGAACAGCTATTTAGGACTAGAGAAACACAGGGTGAGGACAAGTGCACAAGTCAGAGAGCAGGGAAAGAGAAGGGAAGTTCAGCAGATGTAGCTTTGGAAGAGACAAAACACTGAGTCAAAAGCTGACAGTGATGGGGATATTAACAACAGGCAATGAAGAGAGGCAGCCAAAAATAGGAATTGTTAAAAGAGAATTAGATACTCTTATGAAAGAGAAACTATGCAAGAGAAATAGCATCCCACGGAATGAAGAAAATCTTAAAATATGTTGGAAATATATTTTCATGTGTTTAAAACACATGAAATGCTATATGTTCTGGCACTTCATGGAAGCAAAATCCAAACCCAACAAACCCATCCTTTGGAAAGGAAACTGAGAGCAAGGCAAACATTGCATTTCTTTGCCAAGCTGTTAGCAGGGAACAGAGCTAAAGCCAACAAAGATAGGGACTGGCTGAGATGCTACAATGTTGAAGTGGGAAGGGAGGAGTTTGGATCACTCATATTTCTTTCCTTTATAATGGGAAAAAAAAAAAAAAACAAAAACAACAGATGAGTGAAAAAGGGCAGAGGAATAAAGTAGCTCCTATTTTATCCTTACTGTTCAGTTTTACTGTATTGCAGCCAGATAACAATAGCCTGAAAACATCAGCAACACTTCTTCATGCCCAGCCCAATTGCAACTGTGCCTCCAATAGCCAAGGGAGGAAAACAACCAGTTTATCTCTGAAGTTCTTGAATAGACAAGCCATTTACTGTACATGCAGTTGATCAACATCAGATCACCTTTTTAATGTCTCTCACAGTGAAACAGCACAGAACTACTCCTTATTTCAGCAGCAGAGCCTCCCTCCCTCCCTTCTTCCATTCTGGAAGGCAGATTCTGTTCGGTCATTTAATTCCAGAGTTATCTATTCCCAATTACACATGGATTAAATTCAATGTAGCAGTTTTATTGTATGTACAAATCCACTGCTGTTTAATCTTGCCAGTGCTGTATTTGGTTTTGATATATTCTGACTGGCTTGTCTCTCAGCAGCAGGCTGAAGAATATTAAACACTTTGTCACAGTTACTCACACACACTTTCATGTGTATTATTTATTTGCATTCTGTGACTGTTAAAAGCGGGCATTTCCAAATCATATAGTTAAACAGTGCAGGCAAAACCACAGCAAGAAAATGCTGCAGTAAAGGACAGCTTGAATTCCTCAGCGAACATGCTTGAGAAGTACAAGACAATTCAGGCTTGTAGTGTTGCGAGACAGCAGTCCAAGGAGATGATAGATCAATGAAAACAAAACCAACAAAAACACACTCTGTCACCTTTGAAGCTGCTCACTCAAGTGCTATTGTAACTCAGCAACTCTACCTGTTAGTATCCAAGCACTGATGAAGTATATACAATAGAATGGATTGATGATAGAAGAGTTGCAGAGCTTCTTTGTAGTATTGTGTTGCGTGAAGAGGTTGGCAAACCTGCACAGAAAGCTGCTGAGTGACCAACACCTTGCTAACCATCCTTTGACAGTGAGTGAACAGCTGATAAGCTAACTGTTATTCATATCTTAAATGCCTGGTAGGAATAAGGGCTAAAATTTGTGCTCAAGTACTAGACAGGATTTACCTACATTCAACCTCCTTAGGATTTTGACAATAAATATCAAATTAAACCATTCATTGCTCTTCCCTTCTGCCAGAGGACACCCTAATGTACTCCAGGAATTTCTACTAAGTTCAATAAGATCTTTTTCCCTTCAACCTGTCTCTCCTCTGCTACAAACAAAAGGTCAACATAATTTCCTCATTTCATTAGGCTAGGTTTCAAAAGAAATTATGAAATCTGCTGGAAATTTTGACCTCTCACCTTTTTCCTCTTCATTTCCCTGCAATACAGAGTCCTCTTGCCAATGTTAGTCCCTGACCCTCCAAACTGATGCCACATCTGTATCCAATGATATTTTCAGAGCACTGCTGGCATTAGTAGGTTTATCTACAGGCTCTGAAAATGTGTTAGCATAAATGCAGGTAATAGTGGACCATGGTGGGCAAAAGTAATTGGGAAAATATTAGCAACATAAAACAGACATGCTTACTGTGTAACTTATTTTCTTTTAGGTAGCGAGAACATACTTGGAGTTTTGTTTCCTGTACTTTTTTTTTTTTTTTTGGTTTATTTACTTTTAAACAGTTGAAGGTAGACACCAGCTAAAAGAGCTGATCTCACTTTTTGAGGCCAATACATATTCCCACTTTGCAGTAAAGTCTATAAAAGACTTTTGGCCGCTTCTGACAGCTACCTATGATGATGAGTGCTCTTGGTTCTTCAGATTCAGCAGATAGAGATGGAAAATAAATCATATTAATTATTATCTGTGTTTACACTGTGCGTGTTTAGGGCAAGTAATCAAGTACCTAGCAGTAGAGGAATATGGGACACATTTTTTTTGTTTGTTTGTTTTTGCCTCTTGTCATTAGGTAAATATAAATAACAAGGTAAATGAGAGGACAACAGTGGAAAACTTGCTGAGACAATATATGTCGTTCAAAATGGAAGCCACAGGAACTGCTTTCACTGTAAAATTGGCAAGTGTCCTGAAACTGCAGAATCACAGAATCATCAAAACTGAAAGGGACCATTGAAGCTCTTCTGGTCCAACCCCCATGCTCAAACAAGGACAGCTAAGACAGGTTGCCCAGGACCACGTACAGATGGCTTTTGAAGATCTCCAAGGAGGGAGAGTTCATAACTTCTCTGGGCAACCTGCACCTGTGCGCTGTAACTGGCACAGTGAAGACATGCTTCCTGATGTTCAGACAGAGCCTTCTATGCTCCAGTTATGCCTCTTGTCCTGGAACTGCTGGCATTGGGAACCACTGAAAATAGAATGGCTCTGTCCTCATTGCACGCTCTCTTCAGGTATTTATAAACATTGATAAGATCACCCCTGAGAATCCTCTTCTCTAGGCTGAACAGTTCCAAGTCTCTCAGCCTCTCCTAAGTGGACAGGTGCTCCAGTCCCTTCATAATCTTGGTGGCCCTACTTTGGACTCTTTGCCATATGTCCATGTCTCTCTTTTACTGTGGGCCCCAGAACAGGGCAAAGCACTTCAGGTGCAGCCTTACCAATGCTGCGTAGAGGGGAAGGATCACCTGCCTCAACCTGCTGGTAATACATTGCCTAATGCAGCCAAGAATGTCATTAGCCTTTGTTCCCCTTGCTGTTATTGCTGACTCATGTTCAACTTGGTGTCTACCAGGACTCCTAGGTCCTGTTCTGCAGAACTGCTTTTCAGCTGGGTGGCCTCCAACATGTACTGTTGCCTTAAGTTGTTCCTCCACAGGTGCACAACTTCTTGTTGAACTGTTCATGAGATTTTTGTCAGCCCACCTCTCCAGCCTGTCAAGGTCCCTTCTGACAGCTGCACGGCCCTGTGGTGAGTCAGCCATTTCCCCCAGACTCATGTCATCCATCTATGAATTTACTGAATGTGCATCTACCCCATCATTCAGGTTGTTCAGGAAGATACTGAACAGGACTGGACCCAGTATTGACCCCAGGTGTAGTCCACTTGTTACTGGCTTCCAGCTAGACTTTGTACCACTCACCACTTCCACCTGGGCCCAGCCATTCAGCCAGTTCTTGATCTACTGCACAGCCTGCTCACTCAGACCATACTTCAACAACTTCTCTAAGAGGATCTTCTGGGTGGCAGTGTCAAAGGCCTTACTGAAGTCTAGAAAGATAATATCTATTGCTCCCCCCTCATCCACTAGGCTGGTCATTTCATCAAAGAAGCTTATCAGGTTGGTCAGGCGTGACTTCCCCTTGGTGAACCCATACTGACTACTACTGACAATTTTATTCTCCTTCATGTTCCTTGAAATGGTTCTCAAGATTAATTGTTCCATCACCTTCCCAGGCGGGGTGAGTCTGACTGGCCTGTAGTTCCTTAGATCCTCCTTCTTGCCCTTTTTGAAAATAGGGGCAACATTTCATTTGTTCCTGTCTTTGGACACCTCTCCCAGTTGTCATGATTGAACAAAGATTCTAGAGGGTGGCCTTGCAATCTCATCTGTGCATCCATCAGGGCCCATGGACTGAATGTCTAGTTTGCTCACGTATTCCATGGCCTGAACTTCTTCCACAAAAAGTGGACAGCTGTAGCATCTTCCTTGCCTTTAGGCATTCACCCTTGCCGTTAGGACCTTGGGATCCTGAAGGCCAGCCTTGCTGGTAAAGACCGAGGCAAAGGCATTCAGTATCTCAGCCTTCTCATTGTCCCAGGTAACCAGATCTGTTTCTTTCAGGAAAAGACCTACATCTGGGCCCTAAGGTTTGCTAAGGTTTCCTTAAAACTGTCATGTATAACTTCCCCATATGCTAGCTAAGTATCATCTTTAGATCTACCTATCCTTTCCAAGGATTCCCATGTCTATTAATAGTTTATTGGGATTTTTACCTTTGTTGTTGTTGTTATTGTTTGTTTTTTTTTTTTTTTTTTTTTTTTTTTTTCAGTATCACAAAAGATATATTGCATACATATACATATTTTTTGTATAACCCTTCCAAATCCCAGATGGGATATAGGACTGGAAAAAACCACTCAGTCAAAACACTCAACCGTTTACAACCACATAACAGACATTTATCTCATGAAAACCAACAAAGCATCCACTTCATACCTGACCTCACATAATACAAACAAACTAGAAAACAAACAACAACAAAAACAACAACAACAAAATACAACTGTGCCACCCAGGAGCTATTGTTACATTAAAAGCCTAAAGACCACCACAAACAAAATATCTCTCAGGATCAACCTAGTCCCCTGCAGTAGTATGGGACATACTGGAACTAGTTCAAATGCTCTGACACCCCCTCAGCTGCAGGGCTCTTAACCTAGGGCCATATAGCACACAGCTTGTTAAGCAAGAGCACACAGAGCCCCGTCTACCAGCAGCAACTTTTCCCTGCCACACACTCCACCACCACTCCATATTAACTGCCTACATTTCCATTTGTTCATTAGATCTCTAGATCTCACTTAGAGAGATGAGGCCTGGCCTTCAGCCTTTTCTTTCATACAAATTCTCATCCTTGTTCAGGAAAATCAGACAGTGAGTCCCTCAGCTATACTCCTTAGTCTCAACCAGGAGGCAAAACACTTCTAGCACTCCCTAAGGCCTTCCACGGGACCACCCACTGACTTCTACTGGTTCCACTTCCTTCATTGCTTCCAGATGCTTCTCTACCCTCTTAATTTGGTTCAACTGGGAAGAGCTGAACTTTCCTCACTTGGGACACCAGGGGCCACTTACACAATTCCACATGCCAAAACCCCAAATATTTTCTGCCAGGCTTGTGTTTTTACTATTCCATAGTTTCATGGTCAGCATCAGGTTGGCAAGTGAGGACTTACATTCAGATACCTGCATAACAGAGCATGTTATACCAATGCTATTACATGCCTATTCTGAAAAAGCTCATAAGGATCAAAGGGCAATGGTGGAGATTGTCCTTACAACAGTACAAAATTACTTTTGTTTACCAACTATTTCATGCCTTTTTTTTTTTAATGCTTAAATAATTATTTATGCACCAGTACTATTCTTTCTTCTATTGACTGCTTTTTTTATTTTTTTTTTAATTTTTTTTTTATTTTCCATGTAAGACTTTCAAACCATTTGTAAGGGGATTGTAAGTCAGTGGGCCAAGTTCATAGCTGACATTATAGCTCCTTTCTGGAACTGTAACAGCATACATCAGCTGACAAATGAGTTATTCATCTCCTGAGGCTTTTTTTTTTTTTTTTTTTTTTTTAATAAATAATATAAACAGGTATCTTCTCTGACCTACTCAGAAACATAGCTCTTATTGTAGTAAAACTTAAACTCCCTCTTCTGAGATTTGAATTTATTAGTAATGGGGAGGGGGGAGAGGGAGGGGGCAGGGAACAGGCAGAAAAGCAATAAAGATCAGCTCAAATCTCTTCAGATTTTACTGCTTATAAAATTTCCTTCTTCAAGTTTACTTGATCCATACCCTTGCCCTGGGAGAGTTGCTTCTACACACATATAATCATATGAAATAATGAGTCCTCTGCATTAAGATACCTGCAGAATATCCTCAGTGCTTTCTCAAAATAATTGATATCTGACAGCAGGATGGAAAAATATGTTAATATCTTTAAAATAGAACCCCTATTTTTGCCAGAAATGTTTCATTATAAATTGTTGAAGACAGCCTGTTTATCTGAGAATCATCTGCAGAAGTGACTGAGTGTTTTTTCATTAAGACGTTGGAAGGAGAAGAAACTGTCTCTCTGATCCATAGGGACCTTCTCTTCCATAGGGAGGTGTGAGTGAGACAATCCCAACAACAACCATGAAGACAAGGTAGCCCAGATGGGCTGTTGCAAACACACTTTTTTTTTTTTCAGTATAAATATGTGCTTTGACATTGCCTAATTTTTTATTATTTTTATTTTTATTTTTCTGTACAGAAGAATCACCATTCTGGTCATCGGGTATTCTGAATGTTAGCATATATAACAGAAGACCCCTGTCTCAAATATTCAGCATTAGTGGTTTTGCAGACATATTCAATAGGTTCCGTTGCCTGTGTATGCACAATGGGAAAAACAAAACAAGCACAAAACAAACACCACAAAATACAAATGTTGTTGCTGGACAGAATTTGATTGTAATTTTGTTGTTGTTACTCAGTCGTGCATACAGTTCTTATTAAATACATTAAAAGATCTGGAGGATCTTTGAACTCATAGGGTCATCATTGAGTTCTTTGGCACAGGAGTGGTTTTCATCACCAACAATTTCTCGCTAAAACTGCCTGAATTTGGTGGAAGGGACAAATATACAGAAGATGCACTTTGTGTATGTATGATTACAACCCAGTTGTTCATTGCTAAAGAAAATCAAAGAGTAATCTAACATACCAGTTACTTAACAGTATGCACAACACTACTTGATTTGGGAGACTATTCCATTAAGGAATCACAGAATCACAGAATCACAGAATTTCTAGGTTGGAAGAGACCTCAGGATCATCGAGTCCAACCTCTAACCTAACACTAACAGTCCCCACTAAACCATATCCCTAAGCTCTACATCTAAACGTCTTTTGAAGACTTCCAGGGATGGTGACTTCACCACCTCCCTGGGCAGCCCGTTCCAGTGCCTAACAACCCTTTCAGTAAAGAAGTTCTTCCTAACATCTAACCTAAAACTCCCCTGGCGCACCTTAAGCCCATTCCCCCTCGTCCTGTCACCAGGCACGTGGGAGAACAGGCCAACCCCCACCTCACTACAGCCTCCTTTAAGGTATCTGTAGAGAGCGATAAGGTCGCCCCTGAGCCTCCTCTTCTCCAGGCTGAACAAGCCCAGCTCCTTCAGCCGCTCCTCATAGGACTTGCTCTCCAGGCCCCTCACCAGCTTCGTCGCCCTTCTCTGGACCCGCTCAAGCACCTGCATGTCCTTCTTGTAGCGAGGGGCCCAAAACTGAACACAGTACTCGAGGTGCGGCCTCACCAGAGCCGAGTACAGGGGGACGATCACCTCCCTAGCCCTGCTGGTCACAGTGTTTCTGATACAAGCCAGGATGCTGTTGGCCTTCTTGGCCACCTGAGCACACTGCTGGCTCATATTCAGCCGACTGTCCACCATCACTCCCAGGTCCTTCTCTGCCTGGCAGCTCTCCAACCACTCATCTCCCAGCCTGTAGCTCTGCTTGGGGTTATTGCCCCCCAGGTGCAGGACCCGGCACTTGGCCTTGTTGAACTTCATGCAGTTGACCTCAGCCCATCGGTGCAGCCTATCCAGATCCTCCTGCAGAGCTTTCCTACCCTTGAGCAGATCGACACATGCGCATAGCTGGGTGTCATCTGCAAACTTACTGAGGGTGCACTCAATGCCCTCGTCCAGATCATTGATGAAGATATTAAAGAGGACTGGCCCCAGCACCGAGCCCTGGGGGACTCCACTAGTGACTGGCCTCCAACTGGACTTGACTCCATTTACCACGACTCTTTGGGCCCGGCTATCCAGCCAGTTTCTAACCCAACGAAGCATACACCAGTCCAAGCCATTAGCAGACAGTTTCTTGAGGAAAATGTTGTGGGAAACGGTATCAAAATCCTTGCTGAAGTCAAGGTAGACCACATCCACAGCCTTTCCCTCATCCACCAAGTGCGTCACTTGGTCATAGAAGGAGATCAGGTTTGTCAAGCAGGACCTGCCTTTCATAAACCCATGCTGCCTGGGCCTGATCGCCTGCTTGCCCTTCAAGTGCCGCATGATGACTCTCAAGAAGATCTGCTCCATGAGCTTCCCTGGTACTGAGGTCAAACTGACAGGCCTGTAGTTCCCCGGGTCTGCCCTCCGGCCCTTCTTGTAGATGGGCGTCACATTTGCTAGCCGCCAGTCAGCTGGGACCTCCCCCGATAGCCAGGACTGGAAGGTGTGTGTGTGGGGGGGAGCAGGTGGGAAGGATGGTTATTTGTGTGCATTCCTCCTCTGCTTAATCATCAAAAAACAATGCATTCAAAAACAGGTATAAAGTTGATCTTATGAACCTGTAAATTGTTAAAATATGAAGAAAAATGAATATTTCTTATCCTCAAAGATTCAGTCCAACGTCTTTCACTCAGTGTTATTATAATTGCTAAATACTGTCAAGAGACACATAATATATTATTCTGAGTGTTATCATTTATTTTTTTCGGCATACTGACAAAAACAGCAACCAGTATATCAATTATTAAGATATTATTGACCTTCGGAACAAGGGCTTCTATGATTTCAGGAGTAGCAACCTCTATCTTGTCAGTTAACTGTGAGCAGGACACAGATGTTCTGCAGCTCTCCTGAAGTGATTACCTTATGCACAAACTTTCTTTCTGTATTTACTTATGTAGCAATGTCATAAGATGGGAGCTTCTTGCCTGAAGAAGTGAGTGGTTAAAAATGTAAAACAAGAGGCTATTAATTTCTGACATCATTTGTCATTGTAGTGGGAGGTCAGTCCTGAGTTTCACAGAGAACCCAGAGGAACCAGTGCTGTTCATTTTACTCATGAGACCCATAAGAAAATGGGGTGAGCAAGGACATGATGTAGTAAGCTGATGGTACTAAGTTCTCCTGGGTAGTAGATATGATGATCTGTTGTGAAGGTGGAGAAAGTGAAGATAAAATGGTAGGAAAAAAAAAAAACAGAGAGAGAGAAAGAGCTGTGCATGATTGTTACTACTCAGAAGTGAGGTTTGGAATTATAATAGGTGGTTCTACAGAAACATCACCCCTATGCCCCATGCTTAACATTGGTAATACATATATATTTAGTATTATTAAGATAAAGAAGAAATAGAGAAGATCCTTTCTGCCCTGCTCTTTGTCGTGGTTTAACCCGGCCGGCAGCTAAACACCACGCAGCCGTTCGCTCACCCTCCCCCCTCCCTCTCTGGGACGGGGGAGAGAAATGGAGAGTGAAGCCCGTGAGTTGAGATAAAGACAGTTTAATAAGACAGGAAAATAATAATAACAAAATAATAATAACAATAATAATAATAATGATACAATGGTGATAATACGAAAGTAATAGTATGTACAAACAAGTGATGCACAATGCAATTGCTCACCACCCGCTGACCGATGCCCAGCCTAACCCCGAGCAGTCCGGCCCCCTCCCCCCAGCTAGCCACCCCTATATATTGTTTAGCATGACGTCAGATGGTATGGAATACCCCTTTGGCTAGTTTGGGTCACCTGTCCTGGGTCTGTCCCCTCCCAGCTCTTACTGCACCCCCAGCCTGCCCGTTGGCAGGACAGAGCAAAAGGCTGAGATGTCCTTGGCTTAGTATAAGCACTGCTCTGCAACAATTAAAGCATCGGGGTGTTATCAGCACTCTTCTCATCCTAAGCCAAAACACAGCATTCCACCAGCTACTAGGAAGACAATTAATTCTGTGCTAACTGAAACCAGGACACTCTTCTCAAAAGTGAGGTAAAAGAACTGGTAATCATTCAAAGAAGGACCATGAATATAATCAAAAATAATTTGTGGCATCTATATGAAGAATAATTAATTCAAAACTCTTCGGACTCCAGAAGACAACTTAGGTTTACAGAGACCTATGAAGTCATGACTGGCAGACAGAGTGTTTACAGGGACTAACTGTTCATCCACTCTTCCAATAGAAACAAGAGGACTTCATACGAAGCTAGGGAGAGCCAAGTTTGAAACAAATGAAATAATATGGTTGTTCACACAGCATGTACCAGAACATCCGAACTCCTTAACAAAAAAATACTGTGGACAGTAAATTTTCCACAGGTTCCAAGAGAGATCAAAAACTGTGACTAGTCACATTTATGAAACAAATAATGTGAAGTTGCGTTCATACGAATAACTATTTGTGACTACCTCTGGATAAGACACTAGATTTTAGCATGCATTAACTAAACCCATGAATCTTTTTAAAATAGAGCAATTACCCTCGACTAGAAATGATCAGAATAAGAGCTTTACAAACTCAGCTTCTTTCCAAAGTTGACCAGACCAAGGAAATATCCAAGCAAAAGTGGAAATCTTGGCCCTAGAGAAATTCAATGAGAGCCTTGAAGTAGATTTTCCATTTAGTTTCACTTTGAATTCCCGTAGTGTCTCTTTGGAAATTTGCTACTAAATTGTTGCATTTCCTTATATTGTGGGTCTAAGCTGAGAGGTCTGTGCATAGTGTCCATGCAAACAGACAAAGAAGGAACTGTTGTAGAAAAATAAATAAATAAATAAATAATAAATAAATAAAATAAAATAAAATAAAATAAAATAAAATAAAATAAACAAAACAAAACAAAACAAAATAAAACAAAACAAAACAAACATCGCTGTTTCATTCTTAAGAGGGGAGAAAAGTTGAAGGAATGAGAAGAGATCTACATTCACAGCTCACTAAAAGATTTTTAGATATATTAATTACTTTTGTAAATAATTTCCATGAAAATATGTAATATGACTTAGAATGAACTATTTTTAATCAAAAGGGGCTGATTTTCATTAACATATTCAATAATTTGAAATATTAGATATTACTAAAATATCATGATGCTAACTGAATGGTTACAGTGATACGGAAGATCAGGTAATACTTTATGGTGTATTAACATAGTGGAGTGATGAAATAATAGTATGGTCTTTTCCTCAGAATGATTTCATTCAATTTTGTTCAAAATTAGTTTTGACTTGAAACAAAAACCTGAAGGTCTGGCATAATTTAAATTAATATTTATTGCATTACACTGATTATGCCACATGATTTTGAAGCAAATTTCGCTTTTCTTTAATTTGCATATATCTTCACTCTTCCATAGTGACAATTTTTAGGTATGTATTACAGCTTAACAGAAATAATAGCAGAAATTTCAAGGTGAAGTCCCTATAACTACTTCATTATAAAAGAACAAGAAGTTATACTAACTTTGCTTTGGCTTTCCATTTAAAATTCCAGTAACACTTGAGTAGTCTTTAGACCATGAATTTCGTATTTATGATGTTATAGCTTAGTTACCAAAGTCTGGTACTTGCTTTAATGGGCCCTTGTCTTTTGCCTTTGTACAATGATAGATTTTTACAGCTGTCACAAAGGGAGGATAACATTTCCTGAATTCAAGAATCACCTTCTATGACTATGTTAGTTGGCTAGTCTCCATAGGCAACCACTGCAGCAAAATAGTCTCCTGTAGATATTAACTCAGCAGATTCTTAACTTTAAGGAACAAAACTACCTTTTAAAGAGCCTTTCCCACTCACTAGTGATTCTACCATGAGCACAAAGATGATTAAATTCCTAACTAAGACATTATAAATTGGATGCTTGTATCTGTAAGTTTGAATACCTCATCCTCTCCACCTCCACTGAAGTCACCTTACTGGCAAGTATGACAGAGATATAACCATCCTGAAGGGCTTACAACTCAAATCACAGTTAATTTTAAACCAGGTTGTTTTGAAAGAGAGAGCCATATGAAAGAGAGATGTTTTAATGATCATACAAGTAGGCCAGCAGTCACTTTCAAGTGTATGTGAACATATACTAAGTAAAAAAGTTTACAGCAATAAATGTAACAAACAAACAAACAAATAATTTTGTTCACTTACAGCCACAGCAGAAGAAATAACATCATGTTAAAAATCAATGAGCTGCTGAAGGTAGGACAAGCCACAGCTCTGCAGTGTAAAGAAATATTGTCGGCAACCCTTAACAATGACCCAGTGGGAAGATGGCACCTTTGAACTGTCTTCAAGAGATACTCATTTTCCATTACTGAATAGGTAAAAGGCTCTGGGTGTGGCAGACAAAGGATGTGAAAAGAGGGAAGCAGAGGCATTTGTGCTAGTTGTCCCTCCAAGGTGAGATCAACCTAGGTCTTGTAGCAAGTGCAGCATCAACACCAGAGCTGTGAAGAAACAGTGGCAAGTTAGTTATAGGTTGCTCCCCCTGAAGGGAATGGAGGCTCCCATCTGCAGATCTGACCCTCTTCACAGAGTTTACTGCCTCCCTGGTTCTCAGATCAGGGATGTTTCTAGTAAGTTTTCAAGCATAATTACCAGTAAGCAGATGTGTAGCACTGTACATAAGGGAGAGATTAGACTGTACAGCTATTGCCACTAGGGATGATGCAGAAGAGATACTCTGGGCTCTCTGGATTAAGGAGATGAATAGTGAATCAAATGTTGCCATGGATGTTCACTGTCAATCATCCACCCAGTACAATGGCAGAGATGAAGTATTCTCTAGGTAATTGGGGAAATCTTGGGATTGGTTGCCCTCATCCTCATGGGAGACTCCTGGCACTAATCTGGGAGGTGCTGTTGACTACCTGGAGGGAAAAGAGCCTTCCAGAGGGTTCTAGGTCCATTTGATCATTGGGCAATCATCAATGGCATGAAGTTCAACAAAGGTAAATGCCAGGTTCTGCACATGGGATGGAATAATGCTGGGCAGAGGTACAGACTGAGAGATGAATGCCTAGAGTGCAGCTCAACAGAAGGGGATCTGCACCTGCACCGAGGGTTGCCTGTTGACAACAGACTTGACATGAGCCAGCAGTGTGCCCTGACAGATGAGAGAGAAAACCACATCTTGGGATGCATTAAACACAGAAAAACCAACCAGTCGAAAGAGGTGATTCTCCCACTGTATTTAGTTTTGGTGTGGCCTCATCTTGAATATTTTGTGCAGTTCTGGGCTTTACAAAATGAAAAGGATGTTAAGGTCCTTGAAAGCATCTAGAGTAGGGTAACAAACCTGGCAAAAGGTCTGGAAGTCATGTCCTATGAGGAGAGGCTGAGAACATTTGGATTGTCTGGTCTGGAGAAAAAGAGGCTGAGAGGCGACCTCATTACTCTCTACACTTTCCTGAAGAGGGAAAATGTAGAGAAAGGTTCCAGACTCTTTTCCCTGGTAACCAATGACAGGAAAGGCACAAAGCTGCACCAGTGGAGATTCAGACTGGACAATAGGGAAATATTTGTTACCATGAGGGTGGTCAAACACTGGAATGGGCTTCCTAGTAAGATGCTTGATGTCCCATGCCTGACAGAGTTCGAGGCATTTGGACAATTTCTTCAATAATATGTTTTAACTTTTGGTTAGTCACGAAGTGAAGTTTAGCCTAGCAGTCAGAATGGCTGATCTCTGAAGGTTCCTTCCAACAAAACTATTCTATTCTATTCTATTCTATTCTATTCTATTCTATTCTATTCTATTCTATTCTATTCTATTCTATTCTATTGTCCTGGTTTCAGTTAGAACAGAATTAATTTTCTTCCTTGTAGCTGGTGGAATGCTGTGTTTTGGCTTAGGATGAGAAGAGTGCTGATAACACCCCGATGTTTTAATTGTTGCAGAGCAGTGCTTATACCAAGCCAAGGACATCTCAGCCTTTTGCTCTGTCCTGCGAACAGGCAGACTGGGGGTGCAGTAAGAGCTGGGAGGGGACAGACCCAGGACAGGTGACCCAAACTAGCCAAAGGGGTATTCCATACCATCTTACATCATGCTAAACAATATATAGGGATGGCTAGCCGGGGGGAGGGGGCCGGACTGCTTGGGGTTAGGCTGGGCATCGGTCAGTGGGTGGTGAGCAATTGCATTGTGCATCACTTGTTTATACATACTATTATTAGTAGTACTATTAACACCATTGTATTATTATTATTATTATTATTATTATTATTATTATTATTATTATTATTATTATTATTATTATTATTATTATGTTATTATTATTTTCCTGTCTTATTAAACTGTCTTTATCTCAACTCATGGGCTTCACTTTCCATTTCTCTCCCCCATCCCAGAGAGGGAGGGGGGAGGGTGAGCGAATGGCTGCGTGGTGTTTAGCTGCCGGCCGGGTTAAACCACGACATTATTCTATTCTATTCTATTCTATTCTATTCTATTCTATTCTATTCTATTCTATTCTATTCTATTCTATTCTATGCTGTGCTATGCTGTGCTATGCTGTGCTATGCTGTGCTACTCTACGCTACGCTATGCTACGCTACGCTATGCTACGCTACGCTATGCTATGCTACGCTATGCTATGCTACGCTACGCTATGCTACACTACTCTATTCATCCTATCCTATCTTATCCTCTCCTCCCCTATCCTATTCTAAAATCCTCATTCAAATCCACTACCAGAATATGCAACATCTGTAATTTAGTGGATTTTAGAGACCTTCCTTAAGCCATAGTCAAGTGTGAGAGCAGAATATAACATATAAAATATTATAAAATAATTTCCCAGACTCTTCAAATTCCCTGTTACTCTCAATCATATGTCTTATTCTTATCCTAATGCCGTTTTGGTGTGTACAGTGAAAAATGACCACTCTTCAAACAAATTTGTGTGAGCTAGCATTTTAACCACACATACTTACGACATCATTGTAAAGCAAGTATCATGTCACAGCCTCCTGCTTTAAGTCTAGTGTTTGCCTTTGAAATTGGCTTGATGCATTGTTCTGAATCATCACCTTGTTAAGCTGTGTCTGGGATCCTGATGGCCCTCTGATTCATGATTTAATTTATCAGCTTCTGGCAGGACATTCTGTCTTCTGTTTCCAAACTTCCAATTCCACAATAAGTTACTGGTGACAATTTATTCAAGAAATTGTCTTCTTGTGCAAAATTGCATATTGCTGAAATGCTGAGTGGCACAGCCACTTTATCCATTTGGTCTGCGATATATGCTTTTGCACCCTTTGGACAGTGGTCAGGGTAAGCAATATTTTCCTTCATTAACATGTATATGCAGACTTCTCTGGAATGATGTAAGCAAAACAATGAGCATTGGGAAAGCAGTTACTTAAGAAAGAAGGCAAGCTATGTTTAAGTTACACCATAAATCACCATTTTATTATTTTTTTAATACAGTTTGGAGAAAAAATGCATTTATACAGTTTGATCAGATATTCCAGAAGCAATAGAGGTGCCAATCAGTCAATTGGTAAGAAAAGACATAACTTCAGTGAAACTAATGACATTTTTTCCAATGAAGAGGAAGAGTTGAATCAAGCACTAGTGTTCCTGTACCTATTTCAAATAAAAAAGCTCTAGAATTTACCCAGAACAAGATTTCAAAGAACAATAAAAAAAAAAAAAGAAAAAAAGAGGATCCTTTTCCTTAATGTGTGGTGGAAAGAGAGACAAATCCTGTATCAACCTGTTTTGAATAAAAACTTAATGTCTATTCTGATCAGAGTAAGTGAAGGAAAAAGTGTTTTGTCAAACCACGGACAGCTCCTCAATAAGTGAATTCACATCAGGTCTGTTATTCTGAACAAGAACTAGAACTAGTCTAATGTTACAGAGATAGTTTATTGAATTATATATACAGTCGTATCAGCGATGTATGTCAACACAGTAAATGAACACTATTCAATCAGCTCCAGTAAACACCAGTTAAAATACTCAGGAAATGAGGGACTCTTTGCCAGAATGTTATTTAACAGAAAATTATTCACAGACAATTTGTCTGGCCCTGTACAGATGAATTTTTTCACACTTAACTTGGAATTAGAGGGAACAAATACTTGAGACTGTAAAATTCTCTACTCCTTAGCAATCAAAATCAGAAATTATATTCCAATCACAAGAAGAACAACATGCTATCTGAAGTCAAAAAATGTTGGATGACATTTATACTAATAACAAATACATGTATGTAGTTGAAAATTGCTTATTATTTTGCATACCCTCACATTCCCCTTCATCCTGACAATCTGCATGCAAATAAGGAGCCTTTAAGTGTATTTTAATTGCTACATTACCTTCAAAAACATAGAATTCTAAGGATACGTTTATTGTTGTGTAGGGAAAAAAATGTTAATGTGAACTAAATAATTTCTCTATTTGCATAGTGGGGCAGTATACTCCCTCTGGCAGCCCCTGACCTGACCTTTCACCAGTAACCTTCCTTGGGTGATAACCATCAGTGGTGACCATGATGAATGTGTTCTGGGCATGGTAGCTGAACCAGGTTCAAGGTAGATTTAGCAGAAATAGATCCAAGGGCTAACAGAGCATGCAACAACCAAATATGGCTGGTGTGCAAATATGACTAGTAGTCAATTATCTTACCCCATAAATAGGTATATCAGCCCAGAGCCCATTAGCTCTCCTGCACTGCAATAGGCTGCATGCCAGAATCTTTCCCTTGAGCAGGTACATCTCTGATAGTTACTCCTCGAGGTCAAGAGATTTCTTACCTGCAACAGATATGTAGTAAGTGACTAATATCTAGATTGTTGAAAATTTGCAAGTAATTTGCTAAGCAGGATGAAATCTTGTAATCTGAGCTAAGTGATATAAAGGACTGATTATGCATTATAGTCCTTCAGGCATAAACCGTTAAGTCTGGGATTAAGATAGCATCCAGTCCTATCTCTACTTTTTGGAGCTTGGACAACAAAAGGGACTCTGAAGCACATGACTCATTGTGAGGGTCTCCCTGACACTTTTAGTCTGACCTTGTCCTCTATGCCTTAAATAATCAAGTGATCACCAAATACTAGACAGTATGACAAGCAGAATAACAGCAAATAGCATAAAGAAAAGGTATATTCATAGGTGAAAGGCATTTTAATATCTTTACTACTAATGGCAGTAACAGGTCAAGGCTTTGAAATATTCAGTATATGCCATGTTTATTAAGCAGAAAGAAAATGTGGATGAGAAAAACAAAGAAACAAACAAAAAAAAGTAAAAAATATCTGAACTTGTGCTCCAGAGTTTTCTTCTTGTGATTACAAGAAAAAAAAAAAAAAAAAGAAGCTGTTGAACCAATGTTTTAATTTAGCAAAGATAAATATCATTTCCTGTATGACCATGAATGTTCAGTCTCAGCCCCAAGGGAACATTTAAAACCTGTAAATATAATAATGGAAATTCTGACAAATCTCACCATTATAATGCTACTTGTTCTCATCTTTGAATTTTTTTTTCTCTTCTTCCCCACTTCTTCAGGAAACAAATATCTACTACTGATTAAAATTCTTGTCTTGAGTGTTTATTAGAAAACCTCAGACATTCATAGCATAAAAAAGCACCGGTCTACTTCTCACTTACTTTGACTTGACTTTACCTTAGTGTGTATAAAGTCAGCTTGTATTACATTTGAAATTCTTTTGGGGACCATTTTCTAAGTAGCACATAGATGCAAAAATTAAGCACAAGACTGACTACTTTTGCATGAATGTGGACACCTCTGTGTTTCCTGGAGCAAGGTGCCTGCCCATGCGTGCTTCAGAAGTCCTTGGGGACCTCCAAAGCACATGTGCTATATGCAACATCAGTCACCTTTAATGATGAAACCCGTTCCCACAAAGACTGCATCAATCAAAAAGAACGGTTCTGCTTTCTTTGGCTGGCTTTTCTGTTATACTGCAATGGTAAAGAAGGTTTATTTTTCATTGTGTTTCAGAGCCCATACCTCTCCCCTTAAACGCAATAGTGTCAGTATGGACAAGATACTGGATGACGGACAAGATACACCCATGATGGTGTATCTAGTTCTCTGAATTAGTATCGTGAATGCCCATCTGTGAAGCTGTTTTCAGGGTGTTTTTAGACTACACGGATTATTGTTCTTGAGGCCTCCTGAGCACACTGCCTAGGCTGACAATTGTGGACAAAGCAGGTGGTGATTCTATGGGAAACGCTAAATTCCTGTGTACCTCCCTGTGCACAAAGTGATTCCTTGACAGTGATTGTCAGCAGCATTTATTTTCCATCGCTCAGGATACCTCACTTTTTTACAATGGGCTGGTACATATGTTCAAAGACAGACAACCTTTCTACCATGTCTCCACAGGCTCCTTGCATGCAGCCCCTGCCATCCTCAGATTTAGAATTAGGTCTGCAATTCATTATTATCCAATCTAGTCTCACATTTATATCATTTAATCTTGTCATATTTAAATATTTTTGAGAGGTCAAGTCATCAAAGCCTCCCTCCCCCTCCCCTTTTCTTTTTCTTTCACCTCTGAAACAGGCTTCTACCTTTACTTGCCATTTAATTTAATTTTTCTCATTTACCCCAAATATCTTTTCTATGGGATTTGGCAAAATTAAGTCAGAGCCTTGGCTGAGTACCAGATAAAATATGCATATCTATAGAACTATTCCCATTGTCATTAAAGTAATACAAAGTAGGTGTGTATCTCTCTAATCAGGATACATAGCAAAGCTGGAGAACAGTTATCTGATATGGACATAGCCTTTACATAGCCTCAGTCCTTCTGCTTTTCTCACAATATGAAGTGCTTCTTCATAAATGTGCAGGAATTGATTCATTTATTTATGTTCTCCTCTGTATTCTGCTGTATCTCTACAATTGGCTAGGGTGTCTTATGCTTTCAGTTAATATTAGATTATGATAAAAATTTCCTTTTTTCCAAAGTGGAATAAAAAAAATCATAGTCTTTGGTCAATATTGAGCATTGTAAACCAAGATGTATAAACAATTGTTTGTTAGAATTTATTTTAACTGATCGTCATAATTCTTGTGATGGAGAACATCATGAACCTGCATTTGTTCTCATCCATGATGAGCTTCATCCATCAGCTTCAGCATGGTTACTGCTTATCTTCAGAAAAAAGGATATCCATAACTTCAGTTCTTGTTACTTTTTGATTGGCAGTAGAATATATTAGTATGCTATTATTTTAGTATGCCAGTATACTACATACATTGTAGTATTATGTTAATTTTATAACATATTGTTGTAATGGGAAATTGCGAGAAGCCTTGATGTCAGCTGGCTTGTTGACTTGAATCTGTACAACTGTGTAGTGAATGTCTTTAGAGAACTCCTCTCCTGTGTAGCTTCACAAACTGATGAAACCTTTCAATATTTCAGTAAAGTATTTCATCTGTTAGAGACTAATTTGGAGAAACCTAAATATATATAGAATCACTTCAGTTTGAAAATACCTCCAAAATCATAAAGTCCAACCATTAACCTACAAAGAGCAAGTAAACTGACTGAAATGAATGCCCCTTTACATCAGTCAGAGATTAGGAAAGGACATAACTTCCAGCAACTGAAACAGCCTATAGTATAGTTTTCAAGATGATGAGGAAAGATTTGTCCCCTATTCCACAAGAAAAGACTAAAATGCCCTCAAAAAAAAGTCAAAACATCCAACACAATAAATGTTTTATCTTTTGGTCTATATCTTTCCATCAGTACGTCATTGTATCATAACACACTACAGAATTACATTATAAAATTGCATCCTGTACCCCCTTCTCCACAATATTTTTTTCCCTGTAGCTGTTATTCTGTTAGAAACATTCATATTGAAACTATTTTTTAAGCTCCAGACTCCTACTGAAAAAGTCAAGTTCAGTGTAGCTATTTGTGTAGATATGTTCAGTAACTGTGATGGAAAGAAAATATCACTCCAATACAGAAACCAGCTGTATCCAAGCATATATAGCAGCATGTATAATTTTCCATAGCCTTGGGCAGGGAATCTATGCATAGAAAAATTCGTAAGGTGTCAGAATAACCAGAAATGCATTAGCAAGTAGATAATTAGAGACTGATTGCAAAGACTTACCAGATGGATATGAAATTAAAGTTCAGAATTATTTTTTTTATATTTCCCAAGTAACCTTTATTTAGCTGGAGTCAGCAATTTTACTCTCCCTCCTACCCAGCACAGCCAAGAAGTTACTTAACAGTTGGTGCTGGAATTTCAGTCACACTTTCTTCCTAATTTGATTAAAAATATTTCATCTGTTCCCCAGTTCAAAACCTTTATTCTCTAAGCAGTCAAAAGGTTAAAAAGAAATCTTTAAACAGGCAGGAGTGTTTTTCATTTAGATACAGTTGTGAAAGGAATTGCCTCTTCAGTAATGTTCACATTGCAAATAACCATCTTCCTTTCAAGAAGTACTGTTTTGAGGGGGAGAAATGTCAAGAAATTCACTCTCCAACCTCCTTAGCTGTTATGGCATCATTTACACATACTTTAAACTTCTTTCACAGCTGTATACAGCAATATTTATACTTGCACTACATATGCAATAGGTATTACTTGATACCTGAATAGAGAAGTTCGGACCACTTTGGTTAGGTTAGCAAAGGAGGAGGACAAATGACAAAGTTACTGCCAACTTGAAAAAATTAGAAAATCTCAGTTTCATCACAAGATAGATCTGTCATTTAAAAAATAAATAAATTTAAAAAAATGAGGTAAGTCATGAAAGTATAAAGTTTTCTATCAACAAAGCAAGGGTTTCTGTAATGCATAGAAGAAGCAGTTGAATATTTTACCACTAAATAATGAGTACATTTAACATAATTCTCTATGCAGCTGTCAACAGATAACAGCTCTTGGTCATTACTACTGTAGCTGCCCTGGGTCAAAAATCTCCAGTTTTGAATTATTGACTCCCTAGCCTCTGCAATTCTTCCCAATGTCCATTCACATAGTGTTTGTAAGTGTTCTTGGTTTATAAGAGAGCTGTGAGAAACGTGCAATTTGAAAAAAATATTTCCCTTTAAAAATAAATAATAATCTTTCTATGATAGGCTGTACATTAGAACACCCCTGAACAGGAGAGGGGTCAGAGAAGTGTTCTGAATATTATCTCAGTGATAACTTCTTTGCCACCAGTTTTTTATGATTCAGAAATATTGAGATCCTTAATAGCTCTACTTAGTCCTTTCTCTGTATCCCCAAAACGAAGATACAGATAAAAGAGAATTTCATATGTGAACAAAGAGAAAGAGGGAGGTGCTCTCACTAAATAAGTTGTCTGACAAGGAATGAAGGGAGATGTAATGTGAATATATACTATTGTGGGAAAACCTATTTGGGTATACTACAATAAAGAAACAGATGAAGAACAGTCCATCTGTGCACAAATATGACCCCTACGATGCTGCCAACATCAGAGTGATCTGCCAAATGATACCATCTGCACAAGTGGAAATTCTTCTATGGGCAGATTGAGCTCACGTGCAGATTTAGTAAAACTCTTAAAGGAGTACTGTATCCAGAGGGACTATCTGATTTGGAGACAGAGGAAACTTGCTATCTGTAAGTTCTTGTTCTGCTGCATGGACCAATGAGGCTCTGAAGGACACAGACCTGTGGATTAGGGAGAAAAGGGAGGGTGGTTGTGAACTTCTCCGTCTGTTGGGATCTCTGAGCAGGACAAATGGGTCTTGCCTCTCTCTTCCAGCCAGAGAAGACTAGATCCTTCCCCTCTACAACCCTTAGAGGATTCCTCCTCGTCCCCTCAATTAAGGCAACTGGAAGACCCTGGTTCAGGGCTGCACTCTCACTAAATCACAAGGTCAGTGGTTTGGGATTCCTGATTTTGAGTAGAAAAGTTCATATCACAGTGTCTGAACTATGGAGAAAGAACTTGACCCCTTAGCACAATGTCCCACAAGTGACTTCTGAATGATCCCATTTGTCCAGTCATCCCAGATAATAGTTGGTTGAATCCATAAGAGTTTTAAATACTTCTTTGAGAATGACACCCTTATCAGGAAGACTGTGGTAACTGTATCCTGGAAAATGGGGAAGTTGCCTTAGTTCACTGATTCCTTTGCAGCTCATATTATCTGAAGGAGATTGAGGGGAATTTTGAACTAATGTCAAGAAAGCCACTAGAATCACATGGCACAGAAAAGAGGCTGTCATTTCCTGGAAATAGATTGTACCCAGCACTTAATAGCACCTCTATTTGGTGTCATGAAAATATGAAGAAGCATTCTTTTAAAGGAGTTGCATGGAAAATTAAGGCAGCGTCTTCAGGGACACCGCAGAGAGCTGTCTTGGGCTAGGACCTGCCCACAGACATCATGAAGTTGAAAACCAGCCTATTCTATAACAAAAAGTTAGAAGTAGCTATGAAAGTCACTTTTCTTGCTGCTGAGTCCCCTTGCCAACTTCTCTGGGTTCAAAATCACATTTTAAAATACTCCTCTGTCCCCCACTGATTTGTAAAAGACCAGCACAAAAAAAAAAGTAGAGAGTGAGTAATTGACTTCACAGGGAAATAGAATCTGACTACGCACAAAACTCTGCCAGGAAAGCAAATTAAAAAAGATAAACACATTTATTCCCTTTAATCCTCTTTCTGCAAGGCATTTTGGGTGCTACTTATAACAAGCAATAAGAAAATCAGAAATAAATTCTGCTGATGGTATCCCTTGAAAGATATGCAAAATATGCACTTTGCTCATGACAGACCTGTAAGCACTTTCATTCAATACAATTTTCATAGAAAATATATGGATACTTTAGCAAAAAGGATGGTGTGTTTAAGCATTTTTCTTCTTGCCATTTAACATAGGAAAATATCTTAATTTTTCTTATCCAGAAGAAAAAACTCTTAACCTGTACATGCAAGTCCTATCTGAGATCAGTCTTTTTGTATTCATAAGTATTGACTGATTGAAGACCAGTTGCAAAACAGGGTTTTGTCTGCAATGACAGGCAGCGAATTGATCATCTTGAAGGATCAAAGTCCAGAAACATAAATTGTAAAGCTGAGACAGATTCTTAGAGATCTCCCCTTGGGCATTATAGAGGTAGGTATCCAGCCCTACATAGTGCGAAAGAATATAAACTCCTCTCTCTGAAGACAGATCTTCAGCCCTTCCCTTCCAAAAATGAAACAGCTTGCTTTTTTCCCCTTTGAAAACACAGCTACCATAGGACAGGGATTGACCTTTTTTACATAAATAGATCAGATTCCAGAAATGCAGAAATGCCACATTCACTGTATTCCTCAGTCTAAAGGGATTCTGAGCTACATATCTCCAAGAGCATGTTAAAGATATGAGCTCTTCTTGAAAAAATGTCCTCCACCCCCACATCCAGCAAGAAAGGTTACAGTAAAATGGCCTCGTTTTGAGGACAAGTAGATATCAGGTGGATAGATTAACCATAAAAGATTGTTTCATACAAAATACAAACGGCCTGTGGAGCACAGACTGGAATTTCTCCCTGCCATGAAACACCCTGATTTTAAGTTATGACCTACATCACTTGCAATTAAAAAAATAAATAAATAAAAAATCAGTCAGTTATTATGCTTGATGAGAGCTGCCACTCTCCAAAATGTTCCTCACAATTTTAGTTTGTTTTTGCCTTTTTAAAGAAAGCATGACACTATTCAAAAATGTTTAAAAAAAAAATAAAAAAAAAAAATAAAAAAGGAAGGCAGCTATATAGTTGCGAGACGACTGATTGATACATGCTGTCAATGGACCAGTTTCCAAGGTGATGGCGACAGCTCTTCCGATAAGCCACTTTAAAACTGGGTTTTGAGGGTGCAGGGAAATATGTATAAATATAGGTATAACAGAACGCCTTCTGTTCAAAATGATCTTTTTTCTTCCAAGAAATGTTTTAAATGTTGACAACCAAGCTGTATCAGAAAACTAATCAGCACATTGACACCTCAGAGTCAAAATGAAATGCAAACTCCACTTAACTTGAATGGCAGTTTTATAGTGACACTTGTCTTCTGTGAAAATTATTATGGAACAGAACCAAGCCTTGAAACATTCGGGTTCTTTGTTTTGCCAGTCTTCTTGTTAGATACTAAGCAAGATACCAGTTTTGGCAGTGGAGATAGATTTATTTTATTTTATTTTTCTGTGTGTTATGCATTAACTTACTCCTCAGTTATGTGAGGAGTTTAGTTCAGGAAAGTGATTTGATTTTAATTTGTTAGATGAAGACCATCAGCAAATTGTCTACATTTTGCAACCATACTAATCACTCCAGGACACAACTGTGTTTCAGTACTAAAGAAATGGCAGTATACATTCAAGGAAGAGCCAGTGCTTTCTTCTTCATCAGTAAAAAATCCTCCGAAAATAATATTCTACAAGAAATATCTGTCCACATATTTTCAATACGGATATTTGCTTCCAGTCAGCTATATCATTTTGTAACATAACTTCTGCCTTCACTAAAGTGCCTTTATTTTCCTGTTGAAGAAATATTTTTAACAAAATGAATATATAATACTTTGGTAATATATTACTGTAATACTAGACACATGTAAACCACTAAGTCATATGACTTCAGCTCTTCTGTTATGCCCATAGCATATCTTACTCCGTCCATCTTCACTCACTCTACAGTAAGTACGTATAAAACTGGATTTCAGGAAGAATATGTTTTTCTCATAAAAATCTGCTGCACTGGAATCGATCAAGGTGTGTCAAAGAGAAAATAATCAAAATGAGACTATTATTAGTGAGAGTTAATTAGTGAGCCAATTTTAGAAGTTCCCGCTGATAACACAGCTTTTGGTGCATTTCTTATGTAATGCATAAGACAAATAGACTAAAGTGGTATTTTTTGCCTTATGTAAGAAAATTTGTCTAAATATTTTTACTTTTTTTTTCCTGATAAAAAGCCTTTTTAATTAAAGATGCATTGGTTGTGCTATCAGCAAGATATTGCTTTTCTCTAAGCAGTTTGCACACTGGGGGATATTCCAAGGACAATTCTTATTATTCTTATTCTTTTCCCATAGAGATAGTTTATAAAGTGTCAGGTGGCCATTTATTCCACCTAGCTGAAGGTCTTTCTTGAGAGATAATTGATTATGTCCATCTGATCAAGATGGAGATGCAACATAACCAGGAGGATGGGCATTTTTATTGTCAAGTTAAATGTTCAGAGGTGCACATAAAAACATATCTCTCTTTCTTATTTCAGATCCAGATTGCACATAATGTTTCTTCCCTAGTAAAATATAGATCTGTGAGTTCCATACTGCACCAATCTCTGTCAGTCTGACAATGTTGTTTCTTTATGCTATCCAACAACATTAAGTTTTTCAGCTTCATGAACCAAAACCCCAGTTCTAAAATTTTGCTGTTTAACCAAATTTAAAACCACTGCAGCTAAAAATTTTTAAAACATACTAGCCTCTAAATGTGAGGAGAAAATTACTGTCAGCTGGCTTCACACCTCAAGCAGTTTAGGTTACAGAGAAACACATCATATACGATTTAGATCATTTTATCTTTTATATATATATATGTCTGAAAAAAAAAAAAAAAAGCTTGTGCAGATATTATGAAAAGTACTTCACCAGGGTAGTGAGCCTACAACATTTAAAAGATTAATCGATCTACAGGAAAGAGATGGATGACCATTGATTACTATGCACACGTGTTCAAGATGATAGATGAGTGCTGTCAGACCATTGATCTTTGCAAATTAGCCTGACTTTGGTAAGTTATCCCATGTCTTTGGGACTTCTACCATTAGTACCTATCCTATAAGGAATAAATAAATAAATAAATAAATAAATAAATAAATAAATAAATAAATAAATAAATAAATAAATAAAAATAAATCCTACACAGCTCACTGCATTCCTAGTCATCTCTTTGGGCATAGTCTTGCTGATAAGGCCATAGCTCATCCCCACCTTAGAGCCATTCTGCAAGAGACTTTCATTTTTTTTCCCATGCTGCAGTAGGCTCAAAAGGTTTTTGCATTTTTCTCCGAAGATCTATTTTCCTTTTCCTTCTGCCATAACATAGTTTTTCTCATTAAAGTGTATATGTTCATTTCAAGAGAAGGTTAAAATGTAAAAAACAAACAAACAACAACAAAAAAAAAAGCAACACACACACACACACACAAAAAAAAAACATTCTACATAGACAGAAACATTTATCAAAGTCTTCCTCTAGCTCTAATTCTTATTTTATGCTTTTCTTTTACACTTGAACCACATTAGAATAGTTTCAAACACTTGTTTCTGATTTTCATAGTGGAAGCAAGATCCAGACTGGTCTACTGAAAACAGGTGTGGATTCTCTGCTGAACCTTTAACTTTCCTTAGAAGGTCAGAGCGGAGTATCTGAATGCTTTGTTTATAACACCAATGGGAAGATAGAGAACAATCTATATTCTACCACTATAGGAGAAAAAAAAGAGATGAAACTTCTAAGCCCTTTGAATAATGTTCCTATTCCATATTCATTTTCTGAGATCCACTCTGAAGATCAGCTGTTACTTCTACATGCAGCATAAAATCTAAGATCTGATCTGTTAATAAGTGTGCATTGTGGCTTAAAATGCAATGGACACAATGAAATTAAAAGTGCTTATTTTAACATCGGCTGTGTGGTCTTTTTTTTTTTTTTTTCCCAAACATAGCTATTGATCATGTTGAGGCTTGCCATTATTCATAGCAAGACCCCCTGATTAACATTCCAGAGTTTACTGACTTTACATACCAACTCTTCAATATCAGATGACTTTAAAATTTGACATGGATTTCTCAGAAAGACTGCCTATAAATGTTGTTATATATACTAAAGAATCACAGAATCACAGAATTGTCTAGGTTGGAAGAGACTTCAGGATCATCGAGTCCAACATATGACCTAACACTAACAAGTCCTCCACTAAACCATATCCCTAAGCTCTACATCTAAATGTCTTTTAAAGACCTCCAGGGATGGTGACTCCACCACTTCCCTGGGCAGCCTATTCCAATGCCTAACAACCCTCTTGGTAAAGTTCTTCCTAACATCCAACCTAAACCTCCCCTGGCACAACTTTAGCCCATTTCCCCTCGTCCTGTCATCAGGCACATGGGAGAATAGACCAACCACCACCTCACTACAGCCTCTTTTAATGTACTTATAGAGAGCGATAAGCTCGTCCCTGAGCCTCCTTTTCTCCAGGCTGAACAATCACAACTCCCTCAGCCGCTCCTCATAAGACTTGTTCTCCAGACCCCTCACCAGCTTCGTTGCCCTTCTCTGGACTCGCTCGAGCACCCCAATGTCCTTCTTGTAGTGAGGGGCCCAAAACTGAACACAGTACTCAAGGTGTGGCCTCACCAGAGCTAAGTACAGGGGGACAATCACTTCCCAAGACCTGCTGGCAACATTGCTTCTTATACAAGCCAGGATGCTGTTGGCCTAACTGCACCTGGGAATACACTACCTCATAGAAATTGCTAGCCAAGTGTCTAAGGAGATGTATTCTGCTTAATAAAGAAAATGTTTCAAAATGTGCTCTGCCCTGAGATTTTAATGCTAATAATGAAAAGAGCAAAGCCTGATAGGTAGAAGCATTCTAATCAAAATCATATCATTTCATGTTTCCTCCCCTGTTCTGAAAGCAGGACTAGTCTGTCTGCAAGGAAAATAATGACTTTAGGGTAGGGACTGAAACCAACAATAAAGAGAAACTCCTTTTTTTTCTCTCTTTTTTTTTTTTTTTTTTTTTTTTTAATTGGGCTCCAAATAAGTACCTAAATGCACTTGCCTTAACAGGAGTTAAAGCAGACACAGACCTGTTTGTAGGCTTACTAGAGGATCTCACAACACAAGCAATTACTCGTAAGTCAATGGCATGCTTCTGTACAAAAAGTAAATTATCACACTTTTGGAAACTGGAAGAAGATCCCATTCCACACAGCAGATTATCATCTAGGACAACAACCTGTTAACTGAGAGCTCAAGGATCCTAATCACTGCTGTATACTGTGCTTCTTCTAATGTTGTATAAATCAAAGTCCACTATAGAAAAAATAATAATAATAAAAAAAAAACAACTGATATTAATACACAATGGTGCTTCACAGCTCTTACTAAGCAAGGTTTAATATGCTTACCTGCAGCAAAGAAAGCAATTGGAACTTGTCTTAGACAAGATCATAGTAGGTCAAGCTAAGATTAGAGAAATTTATCCATTTCACCATGCTCAAGATACAAGTGATAAATAACAAATATCTTGTAGGGTGTTATGTAAGTCATTAAAACCAATTCAATGTCTAAACTGATTACTGAATAAAGATGACAAAAATTAGTTTTCATCCCATGGATAAGTCAAACATTTCAATGTTTGTATGTATGCAGAATTAAGATGAAATATCCACTTTCAAATGATTCATGAAGGCTTCAGTTTCATAGAAATGCATCAGAAATGTCAAAATTTAGGTTGACATTGCCAACTGAGTCACAATATTTTGACATTTTCAGACTTTTCCCATTTCACTTAACAGCATAAGAACTTTTGGAAATTATGGGTGTATGTTCATCATAGATCTGTGTTCTCCATCAGTGCTGCAAAACTCAAGGAACTCCAGTCTTTGTCTCCAGGTCCTCACTCTCCTCAGAAGTTGAGCTCTCATCACAACAATAGGTATAACAATAGCCTGTGCCCATCTGGCTTCTAGGACACCCCCCAAATTTAATCTAGAGAACAAATTTTATGCCATCTTCTCATATGACTAGGGAAAATTCCCATTTTATGAAAATGGTGTCTGTTATAGCAAAACAAATAAGTTCAAAAAAAAAAAAAAAAAAAAACAAAAAAAAAAACACAAACAAATAGAAACATTAGAAGTTTCTTTCTTTTAGTGTTGTTATAAGAACAGGGTTCACGTTCTTGGGTGATTTAGCACTTCTTGATTACAGAACAAAATGACCATAAGTTCAACCCAGACACTGAGGTTGATCTCTTTACTGAAACCAAACTAAAGGATTGCATTTAATTTATTTTTTCTTCAGAGTAGCCGCTCACACTTCATTCTACTACCAGCTGCTTATTTTCTGCAGGACTGTCATATCCTTTAACATGTATTTTATTCTTTTTACAAATGTTTCCATTTAATTATTCTACTTGACCAAGGCAACTTTTTCACAATATTAATTCACTCTGACTGAATTTGTGAAATTCTAGCCAATGCAAGTTCAGAAAATATGTTTTTGATACATACCTCTTTGGTTTTCTTGGATCTCTTGCTTAGGGAACTACTTAACTTCTTTTGGTTGTCTTTCACATACAATGAAGCACAGTTGTACTGTTATTCATTTGCATTTTCCACATCACAGTCTTGCTAGTTTGTAGAGCACTGCAGAATTAAATGAGAACCTTCTTTTCCTTTTTTTTTTTTTTTTCTCCTCCCTTTCTCTCCACAGTCATTGACAACATACCTTTCTAACATTGAGAATATAAAAGTAAGAAGTGTAATGCCATTATTTTCTTTTTGTAATATTACATCTCTCGTTTTTTACAGAACTCAGTGTAAATTCAGTACAGCCCCTCATGCTTCTGTCATGTCCAAATAAAATAACAACAGTTGTCCTAAACCTGATAGTGGGTCGGGGTAGATTACTCAGAGTACCTCCTCTTAGCCTTTCAGCCTAAGAATCTGTGATTCAAGTGGGGGAAAAAATAAAATAAAATAAATAAATAAATAAATAAATGATTCTTAATGTTGTTACAAGTTGAACCCAACTATAACTGTCATTCCACAGCACAGTCACTGCGCTTGTCCTAGACTTCTCTGTTGGTTGACATGCTCTATGGTTACTTTGAAACACATTCAAAACTCTGACAGATAAATATTAAATGCAAAGTTTATTATTTCTTCAGTTTGTATGTATAATTTCTTTGACTACATCACACTTTATGCAACAATTAATGCAGGCAGCAGTGTAGTTACACATCCTTTTATCTAACATGAAAGATGTGAACAGTTCATAAATTATTTTCATGAATCAGGAAAAAAACAAAAACAAAAACCACAGCTTAAGCATACTGTACATGGACAAGCTTCTCACAGTACCATATGCCATGTTATATGTACCTATTCCATTCTGAGTTGTTTGCATTAGGTACTTGGGTTTGAAGTTTTGGGGATTAAATATTCTGTTAACACTCTGCTTTGCCTTTATCCTCACTTGAGCCATGTGGCCATTTCACTTGTATCCTTTTTCTTTTGGAAGTAGATTTTCATCCTCTGAACTTGTTTCAAATTTTCAAACCGTTCGATGCAATAACTGATATTTTCTGCACCTGTTTGCTCAGCTAATATTTTCCCCAGAGTATCATTATAAGCTCACAAAGGTTTTGTGAGAAAAGAATTTTTGGAATTTATCCTAAGCTTGTGAATAGTTACGGTCATATACAGTTTCACTTTTCAGACTATTGTTATTTATGGTGAAAGTTATTATTTCTCTAATTTTAACAACCTCTAGTTTTACAAGATCTAACTTGTGTGATGTTGTGTGTCAAAATATTTCTAGAAAGTAATTTTAAGAAGCAGTGTCCCAGATGTCAACATGAAAGTAGTTCTTGAAACTTCATAAAATTCTTTGACATCTCCAGATGAAAAGACCCAGGTAAGACCTAAGGAAATTCTGCATATTTCTGGCAACATATCTAATTTGCTAAAGGATTTGGCTTCTGTATCTTCTGAGTTTCATCAGCTAGAACAAGCATTTCCTTTCATTCTTCTCTGTAAAATCAAAGCTGTAAAAGTCTTTGTACTCTCTTTTCTAAGACTAATTACTATGTTAATTCTTCTGAATTTTTGAAGGATATAATTTGTTGCTTTGCAACTCCTTCTCCTTTCTAATTTATATAAGGAAGGTATTTGTAGCACATGAGGCAGGTAGGATTCAATCATGGCTGAAAACAGGGTATGTTGATGGGAGAAACTTCCCTCCTACAGACACATTACATTTTCCAAGGAACACAATGACCCTTAAAATCACATTCTGCTTCATTTCCATAACCAAACTGTCTTACCCTAACCCTTAAATCCAGGCTCTCTGACACTATTTCCCTCTTCTTTCTTTATTCCTGTTCCTCTCTCTATTTCTTTTTCTTGTCTAAGTTTATTTGGAAAATTTTCTATCAACATTATTTCCAAAAAAAAAAAGAAAAAAAAAAAAAAGTTTCCCTTAATATACCTTTCTAACTAAAACAACAACAACAAAAAAAAAAAAATTTGTCCTGAGGAGGACAGTTTGCAAAGGCTGCTCTGCAAAAGCTCCTGTGCTAGGCTACCTCCTCTGCTTCAGGAAAACCCACCCTTAAAGTTGTCCTCTCTATGCTAAACATAAGAAATGGTAGTGACCTCTTCTTACCATCCAAAGAGTGAAGTCCAAACTTTTCATTAAGCTTCAGAGCATTCACAGTCCCTTAAATTCCTCTGTATTTAGCCTGAAAAAAAGATGTCCCACCACTTTTTCAGGGAAAAAAAAAAAGTAAATCTGAAATGGGTGAGGGAGGTTGTTGCCCACCAGAAATAAACAACACTAAAACATCTTTCAGCACCTAACTGCAAAGCAAGTTCATGAAGAAAGGTCCCACAAGCACAAACAGCACTTTCTTGGCCTGACAAGCATGGGCTGCGCTCCCCACTCTTCTCTTGACAGCCCACAGCAGTTGACTCCCTCCTCCTGTACACACATGGGGTCTCAGGAAGTCTAGTTCCCTGATCACCTTCACAACAGCATTTGTTTACATCACCATATTTCAGTATAAAACAAATTATTTCTGTTTCTCCAAGTATGTTGCAAGAGTCAGTGCTTCTTTTCCTCACCGCTCAGTCTACTACCAAAAACAAGTGCAAGGCCTGGAGTCTGCAGATACTCTCCCCAGGGCACTGACAGACCAGAAGATTTCCACAGTTGTGGGATTTAGATCCCTAACTAGAGATGTTCTTCACACTGGAGAAGTGAGAAAACTATGAGTGACCTTGAGCTCCAAAGCCCAGTCAATGACCAATCATTTCTATAATACCAACCTTCCCAAAGCATCATCTCATGCCCTAGATCAGCAGTCAGCTCAGGAGAATATTACTGGCTCCACTCTACCTACCTTGGTACCTTTGCTCTTGGTAGCAGACCTAAGGCAAGACATCTTGTCTTTTGTTTCTTGATAAAAGAAGTCACAGGGGCCTCCCATATGGCTAAGATCCTCATAAATTTAGACACCTCTTGGTCCAGAAAATTAAATATGAAATTTCCATCCTGTGTGTGAACTCTGGAAAAAAATAACAATACCCAGAACAAACAAAACAGATTGCAGCACTTTTAATTTTGTTTTGCTTGCCCTTCATGATCACCAGGCAAAGCAGAGCTCTTCATATGCATGATTAATGTGATAATTTACCACCTGATTTATAAATAAGGCACAGAAAATAAAGTGGAATTTTTGGTAAGGAGACATGCACCTGCTTACCAACAAACAATGCACCCTGATCTACAGGGAAATGGCATGGTATGGACATTGCTCTGACCTGATCTTTTAAAATATTTATATGTGTCCTGTAGTCCCTTATGAACCTCCACTACAGTTAATTGGAGGCACTTAGTCCTTCTGCTGGCCTCTCACTGTGATAAATATTTAATCACAGAGGAAAGTGTGCCTTAGCAAGAGGAGACATCAGTCACTGACTCTTGAAAACAGCACAAAGGGCACTGTTACACAGAAGAAGCATTTTACTCTGTAGTCCAGAAGTCAAGAAAGGTCTATCTAATTATTTCTGTAGGGAAACAGCAGTCTCTCTCTGTGAATTTGACATTTATTCCCTATTCCTCATATGAAAATAAATTGAATATGGAAGTATAGCCTTTTCTGGTGAGTTTATCACTAGATTTTGTAGCAGATGCATGGTGCTTGAGTAAGTGGCCAGTGACATTTAATTTGGTTTCTAAGACTGAAGTGCAGGCAGCCATTTCATACTTAGCAAGAATCAGCAACAGTGCAGATCCAGGGACTACCCCAAAAATCTCACAGCAAGCCATGCTTATACTGCCGTCTAAAGTTGTCTGTTGTAGGCCAGAGCTTTTAATAATTATTCATCAAGTATGAGAGTGTGTTTGAAATAATTCAGAATAAGGCCTGACTGACTCAAACAGGTAATGAGGGATGAATGACAAAAAGATGTTTAATTCTATGAGTCTAGCAAGTCTGCAGTAATACTCTATAAGTTTGTTAGCAAAATAGGGGAGGTTTAGGTTGGATATTAGGAAAAACTTCTTTACAGAAAGGGATGTTAGGTTTTGGAATGGGTTGCCCAGGGAAGTGGTTGAGTCACCATTCCTGGAGGTCTTTAAAAGACGTTTAGATGTAGAGCTTAGGGATATGGTTTAGTGGAGGACTTGTTAGTGTTAGGTCATAGGTTGGACTAGGTGATCTTGGAGTTCTCTTCCAACCTAGATGATTCTGTGATTTGGTGATTTTGAAAGTGTGACTTGGAACATAGCACACAGTGATGATTCAGGCATAAGGAATCATAATTCACAAAAGAAAAGCACATCAAGAAATCTATTTAGAACAATTCAGTTGGAAGAGATTTTCAAAGATCATTGAGTCCAACTGCCTGACAACTTCAGGGCTAACCAACAGTTAGTTAGTTAACCGCTAGCTAACATAGTAAACAATATTTTCCTAATGTCCCACCTAAATCTCTACTGGTGCAACGTTGTGTTGTTCCTGTGTGTTCTGTTACTGGTTAACAGGGAGAGGAGCCCGGCATGTCCTTCTCCATCTCCCCTCCTCAGGAAGGTGCACGAAGTAGTGAGGCCACCTCTCGCTGTCCTCTTTTTTCCAGACTAGACAACCCAAGTGTCCTTAGCTTCTCCTCATAGGATATGCTTTCAAGACCTTTTACCAGCTTTGTTGCTGTCCTCTGGATGCTTTCAAGACCTTATATTCCTTTTTGTTTTGTGGAGTCCAGAAACGTACACGATATTCAAGGTGAGGCCACACCAATGCTAAAATAAATAAATAAAATAAAGATGGAGAACCACTTCTTTTGATTATCTGGCTATGCTGTGCTTAATGCACCCCAAAATATAGTTTGCCCTCTTGGCTTCCAGGACACATTGCTGGTCATCTCAAGTCTGTTGTCAACCAGCTCCCCCAGATCCCTTTCTGCTGAGCTGCTCTCCAGCCACTCATATCCCAGTCCATATTTGCATCTGTCATTGCTCATCCCAGGTGCAGAACCTGCTGAGGGTTTGGTAGCAGGGGTGCTCCAGGGATGACCTCTGTGAGCAGAGCCCAGCTGCAGCCCCATGTCAGACCAGAGTCAGCTCCAGCCAGCTCCAAAATGATATCTTGGTATCTAGAATACAAAGTTAGGTAACAATGAAAGTATACTAGCAATAAATCTCTTCTCTTATTAATACCAAATTATATTACAATTCATTCAGTTAAAAACTACTTTAAGCCATATTTCTCCAGTTTAACTTTTCTGATTGTAGCTTCCATTAGAACTGATGACATACATTTTCTTAATTATATTGCAATAAATCAAAAGTAATAATGCCGCTTTGCAGCAATCTGTAGAATTACTCTTGGTATACAACAACTTGACTGACAATAAAATTTGAATCACAACTTATTTTATTTTTTTTTATTTTTTTTTACTGCTTTGTATGTCTGTATGTGTTTCACTACATTAATTTTACATGAGGAATAAATTGGGAATAGTCACTCATCTGTAACTATTGTTTTTCCTTTTTGTTATTTATTTATTTTCTGACAGGCATCTGTATTTCTTCCAATACATATCATTTAGGTGAGAAAATTAAAAAGACCTGGAAAAATTACATGACTGATAAAGAAACTTTAAGATGATGTTACAACAGAAGTGATTTGGATGTGAATGCTTTATTTAAGCTCATGAAATACCGCTAGATCCTAAAACCTAGACTCTAGACTGAGTAAACGACAGCACTTAAAAGGGAAAAAAAAAAAAAAAAAAAAAAAAAAAAAGAGAGAAAAAAAGCATTGAGCAGTACACATCAAAAGATCAATGGTGTTTTGTCTTGTTTTGTTTTTTCTTTTTTTCCTACAAATGGGTTTCTAGAAAATACTCAGGAGGAGAATTTCAGGTAAATCCATGCCCTGAAGTAATTCTTCAAACAATAAAACTGCCAATCTTTTTTCTTTTAATTTAAATCTACATTTTATAGCAGCTTTTTTTTTTTTTTTTATGATAACCTAATGGAAAAAAAAAAATAAAAAAACAGCTCTGTGGAGGCGGAAAATGATAAAGATGGGAAAGGCCACACACAGGCATATACAATTTCCATTTTCAGATATTGGTGAGATGGGTGGTTAAGATGCAGTTTGTGGTCTTCAGTGACAGGAACATAGAATGGATGGAATGGATTGGGAAGATTCAGGTTTTTGGGAAGATTATCAGGTTTCTGGCAAGAAATCTACAGTGTAATCTGGACATGTATATTATTTTGATGTTTCAGGTTTGCCACTTCCACTACTGAGTAGCAAAATGTATTAAATCTGACAGATACAGATCAACAGCTGGGTGGTCACATATACAGCTTTCTTCTCTAGTTCAAAGGCAGAATTTCATTTCTGCTCTTCTTGACTGCCAGCCAGGAAATGAGGAAGTGCAAAATAAAAATTTGCCATGAGAAATTTTTTTTATTTTTTATTTTTTTACAAAATTGTGTATTTCCTTGGGAAAAAAACATATCAATGGAAAAAATTCTGTCTCAAGACAGTCATATGGATGTATCTTTCACCATTGCTTGAGGAGCTTTTTCACTGCTATTTTTCCATGTTTTTTCCAGCTGCCAGTAGTGAGTATGGAGAGGAGAGATTACCATAGGTTACTGCAAGGCTGAGATAGGCTGGTTAGGTTCTAAGGTTTGGGACACATTAACAATGTTTACTATTATTACGTTCCGTAATTGAAGGTAGCAACAAAAACTGAGGCACTTTTGAGTGGTTGTGTGTGTGTGTGGTTTTAACTGATGTGACATAAATGTTATAAATATAAATATAAATATTTATAACTAAAATTTTTAAATAACCCCAGAACCATAAACAAAAGTTTGCATATTTGAAAAAAATCTGTTTGCAAGATGCCAGAACAAGTCTCATGACTCGTAAACATACATGTTATGTGTATACCTATTTAAAATGAATGATTAGTGAATCCTGATTCTCCAAAGCTGAAATTGTGTTTTGACACATGGAAGTATGCAACAAGTATATACTCCTGACACATGACTTCAGACTCCTCCAAAAAGAAATTTTGTTAGGACCAGTTGCTACTTATCTTGCAGAAGGCCCTGAAGGTATGATAAAGAGACTGCCCCAAGAGCAGACCCTGTCTGCTTATATGGCCAGCAGGAGCCAGGGAAGTACTTCCAGATATCTCTGCAGCCTCCCCATCTAACCTAGGGGGAGGTTAAATGTTTTACAGGGGCTTCACTTTAGGAAGACTTTATGCATAGCAGTAGAGTAGTTACTTGTGGTCTAACATTTTAAGCTGGTATGTGTAGGATGTGAAAGATACAATCCCAATTTAACAGTCTCAGTTGGATATAGTCAATGCAAGACAAAATATTAGCAGGTGTTCCCATTAGTGTGTACTCATATACAGACACCAAAGTGCTGACCTCAGAGCAACTTCTACATGTAAGAGGAAGACAACACTTGGGAACTTGCCACTTAATAGCCTCCAGTGACAGTTGCGACCAAGGCATCTCAATCTATTGCAAAAGGATCACTCATCACTGCCTTTGCCCACTGTCTCAGCAAGAAAACAAACACACTTCCAGGAGCGGGTCACAAACATGAGGCAAACTCTGAGCTCAGTGTATGCCTGGGTGGTGGCTGGAGACACTAATGACAAATCTCATCAAGTTTCTTATACAGATTACTTCCCTGAATTTTCAAGTTTAAATGTTTTTCTGTAGCATTCAACGTTTCTGATACAGATCGTTGTGAAAGGCTTACACATTCTCATCTGAAATGTAAAAATCTCAGATTTATAATCTCAACAATAAAAAGCACAGTAAAAGGTGAGATTAAAAGCCAAAACAAAACTATAATTGCAAGGGGAAAATCCAAGTAGTTGTTCAAATTAAATATATTTATTTTTTAACATGACAACATAATAGCAGTGGACCAATATTTTTACTTTGAAGGGCTGTCTCAGCTCAGAAGGAGAAAGTAAATATTTCAAAAATTATGGTATTAGTTAAAAGATTCAGCAGCACTCGAAAGAAAGTTCTTGTTTGTTTGTTTGTTTGTTTGTTTGTTTGTCTCTTATAATCTCTGCACGCTCTTTGTCCAAATTCTAGATTCTCACATTTGGAAAGTGGTGGTCAGGAGAAAAAAAGAGCAAATGACAAATAATTGGAAGCTTCTGGCACTAGTGACAACATATGATTATTCACAGTAGAGGAAAAGAGACTTTTTCAAATATTTCAGAAATGCATACAGGGAAAGAATACCTGAAAGGGGGACAGTCTTCTTGCAGGTATATACAAGATTGTGATGTGGCCAAAAAAAATATTTTTTTTTGACAGATTTTCACAGGAACAAAGCAGACTCATTCAGTTTAACTCAATCATTAAGAAGTTATTAGATAAAAGTTAGGTTCCATCTCTTTGACAATGAATCCATTTTCAGACAGGCTATTAATTACAAATGTACTAGGCATTAATTTCTATTATCATTGTTTTAATTTAACATTATATTAGAATTATTACAAACTATTAATATATATGTTACTTCAGTATAATAATGTATATAAAATAGAAAACAATTCCAATTAATCCTTTTTATCATTGTCATATTAGGAAGCCTTAGTGTCAAAAACACATTAGACATTATAACTGTTTAAATTACACTGAAAGGATAAGTAGAGAAATTTCCAAGAGAAATGAAGGTGGCTTCTGATAAGAAACATTTTTTTACAAGAACTTCAGCTCGGTCTTTAATTATCAAATATTGTCTTACTTCAAGGAAAGAAACTCACGCTTACTAGCTGTTATGTCTTCTTCAGAGCGTATCCTTTCAAGCACAGTCTGAAATGAGCAAGTTTGTCACTGAGATTTTCAGCTACCAGGAGTAGGAGGATGGGAAAGAATATGAAAGCTGTTAATAAGTAGTCTGCCCAACCATTATACTAGGAGTTAGAATAGAAAAAGGCAAAAGGGATAAGAAATGAGAGCAAACTTTGAAGGTAAGAGAAAAGCAGCAAGAAATGCCATTCAAAGACTATCTGAGATGGAGACCGCAAAAAAAATTGTTGACAGTGAAGACAAGATCTTCCTGCAGCCAAAGAATTCACTGAAATGAAGCAGAGGTTGATGTCTATCTATGAGAGGTGGACATGGCAGGCTCAATACATAGCACCACTGACCAGGGCTGCAATGGAAGGGTGGCTGCCCATGGCAGATGTACAATTTCCACAGTCACTTCAAAGGCACAACTGAACACCATGTCCTAACATGTGTTGTGTTAAAATCACACAGTACAGCATAGTTAAGTTATTCTTAGCAGTTTTTCTCCAATGAAGAGAGAGTTATCAAATCTTGGAGAAATTATTATCATTACTTTAATTCTTATTAGAAGCTAGGCACAGAATCACCAAGTTCAATTTTTCACTCAAATCTCTGAGTCAAAAATGTTTCTTACTTGCCCACCTGACAACAAGCACATATTTAAATAAAAATAGAAACATAAAATATCCTGAGTTGGAAGGATCATTAAGTCCAAATCCTGGCTCTACACAGGACTACCCAAAAGTCAAATCACTTTTCTGAGAGTATTGTCCAAATGCTTCTTGAACTCTGGAAGGCTCATTGCTGTGACCACTGCCCTGTGGAGCCTGTTCCAGTGCCTGACCACCTTCTCAGTGGAGAACTTTTTCCTGATATCCAGCTTGAACCCAATGCAGCTTCATTCCTCTCTCTTAGGTCACCAGAGAAGAAGAGATCAACACCTGCCCCTCCGTTCCCACTTGTGAGGGATCTGCAGGCTGCCATGAGGCTTCTCCTCAGCCTGCTCTTCTCTGGGCTGAACAAACCAAGGGACCTCCGTTGCTCCTCTAGACTTTTGAAATCTAGATAAGTCTTCCCCTCTACATACTTCATCATCTTTTTAGCCCTTCTTTGGATAGTCTAATAGTTTTATGTCTTTTATATTGTGGTACCTAAAGTTGTATGCAGTACTCAAGGTGAGGCCACCCCAGCACAGAACAGAGAAGGGCAATCCCTTCCTTCACCCACTAGTGACATTGTGCATGATAAACCCCAGGATACTCCTGGCTGCCAGAGCACACTATTGACTTCAACTGGCCTTCAACCAGAACCCCCAGATCCCTTTCCATGAGGCTGCTCTCCAGCCTCTCATCCCCCAGGCTATAAGTATATCCAAGGTTTCTCCATCCCAGGTGCAGAATCTGGCACTTATTCTTGTTGAGTTTTATATTGTTGATGATTGCCCAGCTGTCAGATTTGTCAAAACCTCTCTGCAAGACCTCTCTACTCTTGAGAGTCAACAGCTCCTTCTAATTTTATATTGTCTGCAAATTTGCTTACTATACCTTAGAGTCCTGCACCTAAGTCATTTGTGAAAACATTCAGGAAAACTGGCCCTAAAATACGCATTGGTATGGCTCTGTTGGGGTTCTGTTCACTTTCCAAAGGCAATGAACTTTTTGGACCAAGAAGATCCTACAGAGCACAGACAGGAAAAGAGATACAGTTTATATATGGGCCAAAGAGTTTTGGTTGGTCAGTGTTATTGACTATATCTTGACTATATTTGATTCAGTTGTCTCTATGATAGAATGCTGCCAAACTTTGCAGGCACAAAATGGAATTTGCCTATTTGGGTTAAAATTACAGTAATACTTTGTGCCCGGTACTCTACCCAAAGCTACATTACCTTTAGGGATAAGTTGTTAAATACTCTCAGTTTCTTATTATTACATATTACTGCTGTTAATAAAAAGCCCACAGCCAAATAAACCAAAGTATCCAGATGGAGGGGAAAAAAAAATCACTCAAGAAATTGATTTCAATTTTCCCAAGACACTTTTATAAATGTTAAGGAACAAAGTGTTTATGAAAAGCATCTCATCAGTGTCTTTTTAGAAGTGCCATGCTTGTGGAGCACTTGCAAAAATATTAAAGAGGAACTTAAGTTCCTGTAGACCCTGCATATCATCTGGGCTTTTGGAAACCACTTATGCACCAGCTTCAGAGTTAATACCTGTAAGCCCAGAAAGTATCCATTAAAAGAAAGGTTTCTATCTGCCATGTACAGAAGATAAGCACATTGAGTTGAATATGTTTGGTTTGGGAAATCTGTTTTTGCCTGTTAAGTGGAGCTCTCCTTACATCTTAATAGAAAGATGATCCTAATGTTCATTGCCTCATGTGGCTTTGTGTGTCCCAGGAATACTACTACTACCATCTACAACTACAAGGCTCCATCTGGCTGCTCAATTAGAGCCCAATGTGACAACTGATTGTTATGCAAAAGCGATTTATTAGATTTTTATGTCCCTCAACAAGCTGACTCAATTACAAAGAGCATAATTTTTCTTTTCTTATTTTTTTTTCTTTTGCTTTATAGCTTACAGTTTATTTTGTTGTTTTCCAGTTCTGGCACCAAATTCTGTGGACTATCAAACAGCCTTGCCAACAGCAAGCTACACCATTCTGGGAGCTTGATGTGTTGTGAAGGGCTTCTGAGTAGCTTGGCAACAACTTTGCCAAAGCACAGTTGATTATGCTATGTTCCAACAGAATTGTTGAGTAATCTTGTTAAACCCCTCTCCCAAACAAGTGAAGATGAATATTAAAAAGGAATTTTAGTTACTAACTGTTTATTTGTTCACAACTTGTAAATTGGTCCACTCATCCATTTTTAAAACTCTCTTCTTGAGATGAGGTGAACCCAACTCTCGGAAGTACCAGTCTCCTCAATTTTGCATAGACTTGCAGCAAGGTCCAGCAGGAAGAGGCTAGCAGGATGTGTGGGTTTTGCAGCCCTGTCATACCCAGTATCCAGGCTGTACCTCTGCCTGCAGTTGCTGAAAGAATTGCTTTCTAGTGAAGTTCTTTTTATTTCTATTGATGCCCTGAAAGATGAATTAGGGTCTCAGATGGATTTTTCCTGGCATTATGCAGATTCCCAGAGAGCTGAAGGGCAAATAAATCTGCTTCTCCCCTGTGTATCCTGTATTTGGGGTTGACTTCTTTATGTTTACATTAAATGAAATGTAAATTGAATGGAGATGGAGTTATTCTCTTAGTGTACAGGGTGTCTGTATGGACAAAAAGCATCAAGACTTTATATTAGCTGTTCAAGATATTAAAACTCATCCTAAATATGAAAAGAAAAATCACAAAGAAGAAGGAAAGGAATGTAAATACTTATGACCTACTAGAGACATTATATTTCTCTAAACCTGGAAAATTGGTTCAGATTCAGAATTCCTCTTGTCCTAATTCAAATGGATTTTAACTCAAACCCATTAACACTAAAAAGCAACAAAATACAGTGGGGTTCTGTCCTTCACGTCATACATCCATCCTCCCAAATGCAAGTTTGTTCTATTTTAAATGAATTTCTGAGTATAATTTTTTCATGCAGTTATTCAGTACCATCATTTTCTCCCTGTGTTAGAAAGCAAATACCTCATATTCCTGCAGCTGAATGATACTACTTGAGAAATCATTAGCAAAAGGTATTTAAGTCACAATCTTATGTTCATAAGTACACACATTCCACCAGCAAGAGAAATACCTTTTAGCTTGTTGAACCAGCAATGTCACCATCTGCTGCTTCCCTTCTTTGCTGTTCTGTATGAATCAAGGGCCCTGTACATCAGACAATACCACAGAAATAGTGCAGGGAGCTGGTTCTCCACACTCTGCAATTCAGACCTATTGCTCCACAGGCTGCTTTTGAATTTCTGTTCTCAGGAGGTCCTAATCATCACTTCATCATTTCACTACCTGTTTTTTCCTAAAATAAAATAAAATAAAATAAAATAACAAATAACAAAAAAAAGCAGTTGCGGTGTGTTCTTCTTCATTTCAAAGTTGTCTTTGACCATCGTCAGCACTTTGCTAAGTTCTTTGCAATCAATATCATTGCCACTGCCAGTGGCACTTACAAAGCCTAGAGAAGCCTAGAGGATACCTAGCTCTCACTGAGCTCTCTTGAAATACAGCTACACTTGCTAAGCCCTGCAGCTCTGTGAGTACACCTGACACAATTTTATGTCAGCATAGGGCTTTCTTTCCTAACTGGTGCTGAAGATCACTGGCTTACTCAAACCCTTGATTCCTGGACTCATAAGTAAGAGTATGCACCTGTCTAGATAAAAACAGATCACCAAAGAATCTAGGAAAGGGGGAAGAAATTGAATTTATATTTTATTTTTTTAAATAAAGTTTTTTTTTTCTCAATTAACATTTAGCATTTTAATGTGAAAATGAAGCATTTATAATATGAGTCTCTCCAAGTGAAATCAATTCAAAAAGCTTTTTTGTTTGTTTGTTTTGTTTTGTTTTGTTTTGTTTCAAGGAAAGAGAAAGGCAGAGGACCTGAAGTTAGGTAAATGAGCTCATAGAGAACTGAGAGCCACACACAGAGTTTCAAGAGCCCAGGGGAACAAACTGGCGTAGTTAATTTTGCAGGAGATTAAACCTCAGTCAACACCCTTCACCTGTAAATGAGTGCTGTGTAACTGGGATGTTACAGAGGGAATCATAGAATATGGAAGCTTTATATGGACAAATTGACCATAATTTTAGTTAAAAGCCATAATTTTAGTTAAAACATGCTTAAAAAGTTATCTCTGTAAAGAGCTTAACTCTCAGTTGTGCTACAAAAACATAACATTCTTACAACAGAGTGGAACTACTATTTCATGACTACCTTAGGCAGTAGCACAAAGATGTACCAGTATGTTCTGATTATTTTAAAGCATGGTTTCTCCTGGTAGGTGAAGCTGATTTATTAAGTCCCAAGATCTCTTCCGCCCAGCCAGCATTACTACAGTTGTTCCACTGGGAGCGAGTTCCAAACATTTCAGTGTAACTGGGGTTTGTTCAAGCTGCACCTCCTTTTTTTTTTTTTTTTTTTCCCTTTGCAAACAATAAGCAATGCTGTCATTCTGTCACACCATCAGACCTCAATAACAAAGTCAGTCTTGCTATTTTTTTATTCCCATGGCCCCACAGCACCGCCTTGCTAGCGGCCACAAGATGGTTCTCCTTCTTCTGAGGTCTCCAGATTATTAAAGCAAATCCATTCAAACTTGTTCAGATAAATAAACAAACAAACAAACAATAAATAAATAATTCAAAGTATCTGAGAATCCAATTTGGGATTTTGAAACGCAGCATGAATAAGACAGGCAACATAGATTTTTTTTTTCTGAAGAAGCCAAAAAAGCTGAAAAAAAAATAATTATTCCCAGTTACTAAAATCAAGCACCCAGACACCCTTTAGTACACAACAGCTATGCCTTCTCCTCTCTGAAGGTCATGTGGCTGATGTTTACAATCTAAGGATTTAGTTATGAGTCAACATATGTATTTTTTTTTTTTTATCAGTAGCAATGGGTGAAAAGAAGTAAATCCTTTCTTCCTCTTGTGAGAGTCTGTGTATATTTTGGAGCACAGACACAGTAGAGTCCTTGTTCCAGCAAAATCAATGGGACTTTTGTCATTGGCTTCCACTAGTTCACAAGGGATTTCACTCACAGTGACTAATGCTAGAGGTGTGTAACTACTGTATTGCAATAAATAAATAGTCCAGCAATTAAATGGTTTCAGAACTCACATACTTGGAAAACCTGACATGTGGTAACTTCTATTTGGAAGTGCAAATGCATACTAAAATGTATACCACATGTTAAAGTTCTCAGCAACAATACCCTTTAACTTTAGTTTTACTGTCAAAGCACCAATTCCACCAAAGGCTATGGGGGCAACAGTTCCAGCATTGCAGCCTTTCACAGATAGTAGCACCCTTCAATCCAGAATGTTTTTCTGCAGTATACAGTTGAAATTTAATTTCTCTACCATATGAAAAATTGAAATACTTAAGTAATAACATTCAGCAACATCATCTGCCATCTGATAGTGCACAGAAACTGGGCAATTATGTTTCGCCTCGGGTGGCTAATAGGCCCATTTCAAATTTCAGGCATTATCAGATAATAACACTGCCTGCATCTGAGTATGTTATTATAATTATTAACCGTAAAGAAATAGAGGGAGGGAGGTGGGGGGGCGAAAGGGGGGAGGGAGAGGGAAAAGGGAAGGATTGTTTTTAATTATTTAATTTTGAAGTGCAATGAGATAAATTCATTGTTCCCCATGAGCTAACATTCAGAGACGGAGTGCTGGCATCACTGCAAATTTAACTCAGTTCAGACTGACTAGCTTTCAGATTCATAAAACCTTATCATTGCTATTTGGAATAAGTGGGTCTCAAGTGAACCTTGCCTAGAAACATTACATGGGAATAAAAATGGTAATGGAAACAGACACCCTGAGGAATTTTCCTATAGGAGCCAGTTTATTTCTGATATCATAGTTAAAAATGGAGTTCAGTATTCCTATTTTAAATCCATTACTATATTTTAATTATTTAGCATTCAAACTGCTAGGATGTGGACTTTCAGATCTGGAATGAAACACAATCTGGAAGAAATTAGAAATATCCTTCACATTTATAAATGCCAAAATATAGGGCCACAAGTATATATAAGCTTAAAAAGTGGACATATAGCTTGTGGGAATAGGGGCCTTTAGTCAAAGTTGCACTGGAGGCCAGCAGTGTGCTTTTGTGGCCTGGGTGAAAATATGTAAAGGCAATATGCAGCTAATTGGACCAGTTTCCCATCCTCCATTCCTGTTCCCATGGCAAAAATGACATAACACCTGGGTGTAATACACAATTACATTTTCTAGATTTATAGTGCTTCAGTGCATGGAAGGAATATTAAATATATTCCTTACTACAGAAAATAATGGAAAGTTTAATAGAAAAATTATTAAATAAAATTACGTAGTGCAGAAATCAATATCAAGCTGTATATCAATAGGCCTTCACATCTCTCTGTTTACTGTTTCCGTGATATTGGTATTTCTCAAAGCTCGAGGCTCAGAGATAGCATGTAAAGTGCTTTTAAGAATTCCTTTTTTAAAATTGTAATTTTCTGTAAGAAAAGCTTCAGAAACAGTGAGGTAAGTTTACACTTTTGACCCAAACGAAAGAAAACATCAGGACTACCTAATGATTTAAACCTTTTTCATTATTTCATGTGAGACTGCTCATTTCGAGTCTCAAAGGTCATTTAGTATACAAAAGTACTATCATGCATGAGAATTGATTGCTGCGTAAAAATGAATTTAACACAGTGCGAGAGAGACAGAGAGAGAGAGAGACAGAGTCAGTTAAAAACAAGTATTTTTCTAATCACCTGAAGACAATTCTCCATCTGAATAGTTGCTGTGACTCACATCAAACCCCCAGCTTCAGGCTTCCTCCGGTGTCACCATCTCTCCCCAGCCTTCATTTCAACCTTTTCACATTCTAACTTTATGCCTCTTGCTTCTTCCACTATATCTCTGTCTGTGAATGTGCTACAAATAGCAGCACTTGTGTGAAAAATATTGATGTGAAGAATTCTGTTTTCAGTGGTGTCCATTTCTCTCTGAATACTGCATTTATCTCAAAAAAAAAAAAAAAAAAAAAAAAAAAAAAAATGCAGTTATACAAAAACAAGAAAAACCTGCTTCCCCGTGCAGTGTTAGATGGTGGCTGTGAAGGAAGATGGTGGCACTTCAGGAGGCTCATGACACCAGACAGCTGGGTGTTGTTCCTCCAGATCACTCCAAAGCAGAGCAACTCTCCCTCCCTCAAGGCTGCTGCACTGGTTAGGACGCAGTGCTTTATGTTTTTCCACTAACCAGTCGTAAGTACACATGTAAGTTTAGTTGTAAGTGATAAGGCAAATAGATTGCAAGGTCTTGGACTCACCAGCAGCTGGTCTGATGAAAAACAGGATCCCCTTCTGAACTTGACCTTGTGAGCTTTCACAAAATAGCCTTGTGAGCACTCACATAGTCAGTGCCAGCATTTTGCAGCTCCTCTCATCATCTGCTCCAAGAACCTGTGTGGTCATCTGCAGTGCTTCACTCCTGAACTGCCTGGAAGATTTTGCCGTCCAACCAGTTCAACCTTTGTTTCCAGATCATGTCCAAAGCAAACAACTCAATAAAAGAGAGGATTCTCCCAGCATATGCCTTTTTTGGGCTTATAAAAACTGAGAACATTAGTAACAGAGAAGGGTCAGCCAAAAGACATACTGAATTATAATCTCCGTTGTATTGATGCAGAGACTGTGACCACCATGAGACTGCCTTACCTTGGTCTGCACAAGAGCTCATACAAAGCAATACTGCTCATGACAGTCCTGAACCATGAACATGCCACATGCAGGTGGCTGCATGCAGTGGATGATGGACATCCAACCTGAGCCCTGCATCAGTATTACTAGCCCTGTGTTTCCAGCTTGCACAGTAGCTACAGCCATGTGCTTGTCTGGAAGTAGAAGCAAGTTGAGCTTTTGAAAGATATATCTTTGGTTAGCTGTTTACTCTAAAAAGACATTTTCTAACTAGCAGGGAATTCTTGCAAAGGTGTTTTTTCAGGGCCTTACAAGTAGTTTTTGAATAAGATGTATGCAGTTATTTAATGTTTCAGACTCTCAGCACCACAAAAGTACACAGAAAGGCTGTTGGAAGTCTTCCATTGCTGCAGAGAACAGCAGGTCAGCAAATACTTTTTTTTTTTTTTTAAGTACATTATTAATATGGTACTTAGCAAATTCTGAATGGCAGATTACTTGCTAGCTTGCAAACACTCCATATATTTAATTTTAAGGTATTCAATTTGGCTTGCTTAAAATAGAAGCAAATCTAATTACATCTTTGAAAAAAATGATTAAAAAAAGGCAGAAATAAAACTATTTACTGTACCAAACCTCTTCAGACATAGAAGTCTTCTTCCTTTTTGTTCCTCTCCTCCCCAATATTTTGAAATGGCACTGTCCCAAGATACAGCAATCCAGTTTGTTCAGTGACCAAACATTCCCCTATGCCTGGAGGATTAACTTGAACTGCTACACAGCCAGAATCAATTCACAAAGCTGACATCCAAGCACCCTCTGAAGGCTGCAGTACCTGGAGTGCCTGAAATGCCATTATCTCTCCCTGTAAGTGGGGATTCTCAAGAGGTAGAATCACTTTTTCCCTGGCCTGTTTTCAACAGCAACATGTCAGGTTTTAATTGCCTAAAAGGGTCTTAAATTTACAATGCTTTTCCCAGGTTCTTGGATAATTTAAATCCTTGACTAGTTCATTAAAAGGCCATTTGTGATGAGGCAGGCTGGCACATCTATCACTTAGCACACTCAGACAAGCTAGGAATAGAAGTAAGTAAACAGCATCCGCTCCATGTGACACTGCAGAAACGCTTCTGAGCAAGAACAGGTGGCAGAAGGGCAGGAGCAGGTCAGTATATGGGGGGCTCAGTTCTAGCTTGAACAAATATATGAGGTGAAAAGTCCTGGCTTTAGTGAAGCCAGTGGCAAAATTCCCATAGCTTTCAATGGGACCAGATTTTTCTGTCATAGTAACTCAGTTAATTCCAGAGGGTTCCTACAGAGTGGAGATTTTAACAGGTTAATGTAAATAGATAGCTGTTCTGTAAGGGTCCAATATAGCTCAATGGGAAAATACAAATACAGTAGAGCAACAGCATGCAGCTTTGGCTAGACACCTTCCTCAGTGTTTTGCATGTTGAGGGTGTGTTCTCTTTGTGTCTGTGTATTACTTTGAAATGATTACAGACAGTGGTAGAAACCTGATGTAAAGGAGAATGCACGAGATCAGTGAAAATTAGTTTCCTGATGAATGGAAATAGACCTCTAATACAAATGGAAAAGATACATTCTCAAGACATTTGGGACTGACTTTGAGAGAAAAGAGTAATTGCCTAGAAGGATTAGCCTCTTGTACAGGTTCTGCTTTCCATAAAAAAATAATCCTAGAACCTACTATTTTAAAATTTGGAAAATATTAATATTTTCAAAAGTTTTGGATAAAGTAGTTAGGAAAATAGAAAAGCTCAGCTCACATCTAATGACTATGTATATTTATACGTGTAGGTGGTGATCATAGACACTATTCTGTATTCATATATACATATATATGCAGCAGTAATGAGACCCATAATGCAACCACCCAAATCGTTCTTATGTGAACACACATTTGTTGTGCACACTCACTTCCTGAATGTTGCGGACCCTGATCGCAGACATTTCACCAAGGCAGGACTGCTTGCAAAATTCCAATTTTTAATATCAACCATTTTATTAGCAATTATGCTTGGTGTTTACATAGCTTATAACTGATACTTTCTGGATGCTGAGAGGATTCCCTTTACAGAAATGACATACATTAGTGGTATCACAGTTTTTTGCCACGAGTTTGGCACTATAGAGTGACACAAAGTTTCGGTCTGGAGTTCAGCTTAATCTTGTGCTATTCAAATATTAGATGCTGCTGATAGCTCTAATGAACTTTTCAAGTATTTAGCTTTTGGCTGTTAGGTAAAAAGAATGTGAAATCTGGGTGCTGCAATTTGCAGCTTACCAGATGGTTATGGTGGTGAAGTGCGACTGTTCATTTCTAAAAGTCTAGGTATTTATATTTTCCCAATTTACATCTTTCCATCACAGTTTAAATTAAGCAGTGTGTTTAGCTTCTATTCACACATTTCCCAAGGAGACTGAAATAGGAAATGTCCTTTAAAACTCTTATTTTTAAAAAAATCTGTTTCCTTTCCCCCTCCCTTGAAAATTTTATTCACCTTGTAAAACATCTTCAAAAAATATGATCTGATTTATGATTTGATTTATTTTTCTTTAACAAGTAAAAATTATCCTGTTTTGGTTTTCTTACTTTTACTGTCACTATGCACTACAACAAAATAGCAAGAAAATGATCCATCTCTGTACAGACTGTTTATTACTAAAATTAATATGTATTTGAACTGCTGCTTCTTTTTCTTGAAGGCTCATGTTTGTCTTTAATTAAAGAGAAAGGATGTGTTAGCTCCATCAAATCTTTATTGTTTGATCTCATCAATTTAGAAATAAATGTTTTTTTCTTGTTCATTCAGACATTAAATCACCACAACAAATCCAAAGGCCTACTGCATTTTTGATTTGTTTATGGGATTCATGCTTTCTTTTCTTTAAAGAATGTGTCAAAAAACAGTGATATTAAGACAGTTATGCTTTAGGACTTTAGAAAAGGGAGCATAGCATAGGGAGATTAGTTGCAGGCAACTCAGGATGTTTTATAACACTGTGTAAACATTGACGTTAATAAAGGATCAAACAGAGTTAAATGTTAAATGTGGGATTGCTTGACATTGCCCCACCTCCCTTCAGTGAAGGGAGTACTAGTACACCCAGATGGTTAGCAGCCTGAATGCAAGCTAAATGCACATCCTACCAGCTCATTCACACTATGCTTCAGTTCATGTTCATGATCAATTAATTTGCTATGGCATTCTTTCTTCATCCACGAACTGCACTGTAACTTATGGCCTCCTTTCTCCTCCAGATAGCTACAGTCTTCTCAGAGACAATGCCTTTTCTGGTTTGGTTTTAAAATTTTCCAGTTAGATTAGATTCCAGTTAGATGAAATTTTACTGCCATACAACATTTCTCCTTCTGGCTGTCCCTGCTTTCTTGCTCTGTATCTTTACATGCTGAACTCACAACATTTCTTTTAAGCAGCATCTTTCTATTTTCTTCATGCCAGTTCTGTCATGTTTGGTCCTTTGGGGTTGTTCACACTGAAACAAGGAAGAGAAGGGATATGGTAAATTGTGAACAGAAGATATTTTATATGTTTGTTTACTTCCTCTTTTTAAAAACATTTTCTTCAGATTACTTAATGTCTTCTTCATATTGCAGTTGTCTTTTATGTTGGAGTCATTTATGAAATCCCTGCAGAAGAATTCTATCTTGAAAATTAGCCAGCTTGGGACTAGAACAGTTAGGAAATAATATCATTACGATGCAGTAATGTGTTAATAGTGCTATTATAGCTTTGTAATTCCTACTGTTCTCATATCCCTGGCCTGCTATATTCTGATTTTTCCTTGCACTAAAGGAATTGCTATAGCAACATACCTTCAAACATGTATGATTAATATTTTATATGCCCATGACTGACTAGATATTTGTTCCAGACATAGCATATTGAAAAACAAGATGGAATACCTGCCATGAATCCACAGAATAGAAACTGATTTATACAGGGAGAAAAATAAATCATAAATTGAATAAGAACAAGAGAAAATAAAATTTCATAGATTCAGAATATAGGCAAGTTGATAAAATGTGTTGTAATGTTTTGATTTTCAAGTATAGCAGTCTTATTCTAAAGAACAGCAAATATCACACGCCATTTTAGTATTATACAAAACAAACAAACAAACAAACAAAGTTATTTTTTCCACATAGGAAAATAACTGCATCACATACCTTTCTTCAGCTGTGTACAGATGTCCCAACTCAGCAGACAGATTCTTTATCAGACCCTAGAGAAGATACAGATCATAGAATCATAGAATCATAGAATATCCTGAGTTGGAAGGGACCCTTAAGGATCATCAAGTCCAACTCTTGACACCGCACAGGTCTACCCAAGTTCAGACCGTCTCAGTCCAGAAGCCCAAGGACTGGTAGCATTTTCAAATCCAAAATTAAATGCATCATTGGGCCTACAGTCAAGGAGGTGCGAATAATTTTTCTTCTGATCAATTTCAACCTTGCTTAATGTAACACAGAGTTTTGTATAACTAACTAGAGCTGCCATTCTTGGTCAGGACAGGCAATAAGAAGTATATACTTTTCCTTTTTAGTCCCCACAGCTAATCATACCCAATTCACCATTAACAGAAGAGGACGATACTTATTAGAGGCTTATTAAAGTTCTTCTCAAAAGTCCACCAATATGTATGATGTTTCCAATGGCAGCACTCCCTTATCTCATAAAGTAAAAAGCACCAGGCTCTCTCCCAGTGCACTTCCAAATTTCATCCTTTTAAAACACTGAAGAAGGAAACCAAGCCATGCAGTGGCTGTGGTAGCTGTCAAGACCAAAACTGCCATATTGGCTCTGGACTCACAGCTCACAGAATCACTGGTATGCTTACATGCCACATGCATTCAACTGAAGTCTTTGAAACAGGGTGTTGGGTGTGTGGGAGCTCCTACTATGCAAGTGTAAATTTCACACTACAGATGGTCAGTGCAGAGACTGGCACAACAGGGCTAAGCAGTGAAAATGCAAAATACCTGTGGACCTCTTGACTTTCTGGAGCATTAATTTCCAGCCCATTGGAATGGACTTCAGTCCATTCTTGACAAGCTCTATTAACATGTGTTTTGTGCACACAGAACATGCTTATTCATAGTGCAGGAGAGAGAGGGTTTGTCATGCAAAGCATGGAAGTTAAATAGGGGGGCAAAGTGTTCTGAACTTTTAAAACCATCTCCCACTTAGATTGCATAAAATCCCATGCTCTTGAGAAAAATGCAGAAATCTGATACTGTAAAGCACAGGATATTGGGGACATCACTGATATTGGGGACACCACTTTGCTTTTAACATTTCTAGACCTGGGAACATTTTTCTGCTGCCAATTTCTGGATGTTGAATGTGGTACTCATGTACAGTCTATGCTAACCTTACAGCGTGTGCTTATGATACACTGCTGACAATCTTCAGGCCAAAGAGTCAAGGCAGGTTTGTCTAACAGAATCGTATATCTGTCCAGTTTATAGAGACCCAAGCAGACTGTATCTCTGAGCAGTTAAATAAGAAGATAGCTGTTTGGGTGAGTGCAGCTTCATATGAACAGTTGCTTGTCCTTTTAGCTGAAAAACTACTTATGTCCAAGTGCTCAGATCATTCAACAAAATCTCAGATTACTCTGTTTCAAGGTTTTGTGGGCTCACAGCTTTCTGTAGCCTTTAAGCTCTGACACACTATTAGGCAAGACTGCTGCAAAAAAAAAAAAATAAATGTCCCTAGCTTCTGTTATTATGTCAAAATTTGTAAACACTTATTGTGACAAGCCTAAGGTTCAGACAGCCATTTGGTATCAGGATGCCACAAGGCTTGTGCCTCAATTTCCTTCCTGGCAATGCTAACTGATATTTTCCAAATAGCTGTCCGCGATCTTGCACAGCCTCTATGTCTTTGGATGCTTCATCCTGAGCATTTATTCAAACTAACAGTTCATCAGCCATAGATCTATAAATTCTCTATAAATTCTCCATCTCACCCCAATTTCCAAAAACAGGGGACAGAAGGGTAGGGAAGAAGGGGGGACAATATGGGACAGGATTCTTTATCACTTAAACAAGCAAACTTCAGTTGTCTGACAACCGTTAATTTAAGTGGATGCAGTGGTGTGACTCTTTGGCAGAATGGATGAAAGACCTAAACAAATGATAAACATCAGCCATCAGTGATGGGAGGCAAAGAAATAAACTAGAGTATTGAGGGAGCTTTCATAGAAAAGTCAAAGTCTTCCTGAGCCATCACTGCAGGTTTCACTAGAGGACACAAAACTTAATCTGAGAGTTTCTCATTACTGATCATTACCTGAGTGTTGCTTGCCAGTTCAAGTGTTGACTGCTTTGGGGAAGCAAAGAGAAGAATGGGATAAAACAGGTAGATGAAGAGCAAAGGAAACCTCACCACGCTGTGTGATCCACTGCCTCATGCTGTTACACATCTTGCACCATCCATTCTTGTTGCAGAATCCCAGGGAAAGTTGGGGAAAGGACAACTTCATCCTGTCACTTTAAGGTTATATGCTCTTAGAACCATATTCTCAAGAGGCCTCTTTTTCTTTTCAATCCCCAAATCAACAAGGGTCTGAGGGAAGCAGAACTACAGTGGATTGTTAATCAGAATCACAGAATCATCTAGGTTGGGAGACCTCCAAGGTCATCTAGTCCAAACTCTGACCTAACACTAACAAGTCGTCCACTAAACCATATCACTAAGCTCTACATCTAAACATCTTTTAAAGATCTTAGGGATGGTGACTCCACCACTTCCCTGGGCAGCCTGTTCCAATGTCTAACATTTTCCATAAAGAAGTTCTTCCTAACATCCAACCTAAACCTCCCCTGGCACAACTTTAGCCCATTTCCCCTCGTCCTGTCATCAGGCACATGGGAGAATAGACCAACAACCACCTCACTACAGCCTCTTTTAATGTACTTATAGAGAGCAATAAGCTCGCCCCTGAGCCTCCTTTTCTCCAGGCTGAACAATCACAACTCCCTCAGCCGCTCCTCATAAGACTTGTTCTCCAGACCCCTCACCAGCTTCGTTGCCCTTCTCTGGACTCGCTCGAGCACCCCAATGTCCTTCGTGTAGTGAGGGGCCCAAAACTGAACACAGTACTCGAGGTGTGACCTCACCAGAGCTGAGTACAGGGGGATAATCGCTTCCCTAGCCCTGCTGGCCACATTCAAAATCTGAAGAATAGAGACACTTTTATTTGTTTATATTTTATCATGATGTTTTAAAATATTCTAATCCAAGTTCTACCTATTCTACCCCCATTTATCTGACTGCTATCTATACACTGTCTGCACATAATGATATAGAGGTTATAATTGTGTTCTAACATAGTTGCCCATGAAGAAGATGTATTCTTGAATACATATGCCTTTTCCAGCATCCCCCATCCCTGTGTGAAAAAATAATTATCTGCAACAGTCCCCGTTGAGACAATGGTTTTAATGAGTTTAAATGTGTTTTCTAAGGTTGTTCATACGTGGAGATTCCCTTTAAACTCAATTCTTTGTGTTAGTTTAATAAGCAAATTCAGGTTTTGCAAAAATTTAAACTCACATATCTGAACTGAGTGCTTGGCTTGGGTTGTTTATTAGAAGGTATGAGAAAAAAAAAATGATGAGAAAAAACTTGCTCCTGAAAATGTAATTGGGTTTAAGAGACCAGGGTCAAATCTGCAAAATGACACATTTGCTGAATTTTCTGATTTTATAGGTGCAAGAACTGCCTCTCTCAAATCTGAACAAATTTCAGACTATGAGTATGCTTCCAAGATATTATATCTGAAGGGTTAGTCCAATGGCAAGGTATGGCTACAAATAAAAAGAAAGATGTTTTTATACACCTTCTTTCACTATGCTCTATACTGAATAAGAAAGGATGGAATATTAAAAATTCATACATAAATCATACATTCTGGACCATATAAGATGACAGTCATATAAGATGTCCTGGGTCATATAAGATGACAACACCAAAAAAATCAGTGGTGTAATGCAACCTTGTATTTTTTTAACACACTGAGACAGTCTAAGTTTTATTACCTAAATTGAGAGACCAAAAACTCTGGAGAACATGAACAGACAGATTATTTCTTATTCAAGGAAAGATACATTCCACCTGTGAAGGAAAAGGAAAATCTTTTTTTTACCTTCTTTACTAAATGATTCTTCAGATCCATAAACACTCATGTGGTGTAGGAAGAGTGGTGGGCATGCATCTGCCTGAGAGAAGGGCAAATGCGGATATCTTACAAGTTGGAGGAAAAGTCACATATCCCGTATTGTAGTATTTGCTCATTCTGGTTCAGGAAAAAAAAATAAAAAAATAAAAAAATAAACAGGCCAGAGAAGAGTACATGGAATCTAGTTTTGTCTACAAACATTTGAAGACTGTGGGATAGAGCAATTCAGACAGATTACACAGAAAAGTGTAGACATAGGATATGGCACTTACTAAATATGCTCAGCTGTTTGGTAACTTTTTCCGAAGCTTTGAAAAACTTTCCATTGTGGGAAAGCCATCTGATGGGTCATCCACAGTTGCTGTCTGAGAAATTCTTTATAAATATGAAAGTTAAGAACAGCCCTGAGCCTGACTGATGAAGAACCAAAAGATATGTCTACTGGCAGGGCCAAGTCTCAGACCTTTATCAGTTTCAATTTAAACAGGACCTTCAGGGAGAGTTTCTGACAGGCTTCTGAAAGCCAAAAAGAAGACAGAAAATGCTGCAATGGGGACAGTCTTCCTAAACTCTGAGTATAGATGACATTTGCACACACATATTGTGGGCATGTTAAAAATTTTAAGAACAGTCTTGGGAATAGGATGAGACGGGATTGCCTTTGTGTATGCAATAAAACGTGTTCAAAACCTTATGTTCAGATGTATAACAGCAACAGAGTTGGTGAGATTGTATGAAGAACACAAATGGAAACCCTAATAAGTTTTGTTTAAAACTTATTAAGGGTATTCAAAATACAATTTACAGTGTTTCAGTTTACAATATTTTCAGTGTACATTAAACACTTGTGTTATTAAGAAACTCTGTTGTACTTTAAAAATTGTCTGTAAACTATTAACACCTACTTTTCTGAGTTGCACCTTCAACACCTTCAGGTGCAAAGGCTTTGAGAACCCTCTGAAGAGCCAGGACTGTGAAGAGCTAAGAGTTGAAAGTGAGATAGGAAGATGGGGATTTAAGAAGCTATACAAAACATTGTCTACAACATTAAATTAGCATAACTTAGTTTGGCAAATACAAAGAGATAGTTAAACAGGAAATAATTGAAATCTGCTAGCCTAAGTCTCAATTGGTGTTCTTGTGGATATACATCAGTTCAGATTCAGCAGTAATGCAAAAGACCTCCTGATTTCCCCTTCAGCCTTCTTTATACCACCTTCCTTGATCACTACAGAAATCATTACGATTGTCCTGCTGCTGAACCCTGAATTCTTGATTTTCTGTAGGACATCTTTCATTTGATCCTTGTGTTGAGGCTCTGCCTTGATGCATGTTGTTAATACTTTGAGTTTAAAAGATCTTAGAGCCATTCTTAAAGAGCACAAATTCCTATTTGTCATGTTGAAACTGTAGCCCTTTCTCCTAGCTTGTTAGTTTTAACACCTCTCTTCATCTTCCAGCAGCTTTCTTCTCCCTATGGCACCCTCGCTTTCACTTCCAAAGTCCTCCACAACTTATCCTCTCTTTAAATTCATCTTTTAGGACCTAGTAATGCTCTCATGCCAACCTTTCTATTCCCATTTCCTACATTTCTAAATGAATGTTTGTGCTTTTCCCATGCCCTGTGACGAACTTCTGAACAAATGTCACCTCAGTATCATCCTTCACATCTGTTTTCCCATTGCCTCAACTTTACCAAAAATTCAAGACCCAGTTCTGTTCTTGGGAGTTTTGCTGCAAGCATGAACAGGAGCAAGAGAAAACCTCTGAAATGCTGGGATAGTGTTATAAACCTTAGGTGATGTTGTGGTTGCTATGTCATCAGTCTATTTTGTTGCATATTGCTTCTCTTTCTTCTAATAAAATAATAATAATAATTAAAAAAAAAAAAGTAAGAAGAGTAAATTCTGTTTCAAATGAGGGCTTTTCTGTGTGTGTGTGTTTAACTATGTGCAATACAGTTTTAGGAATAATTGGAAGCAGTTCGGTAGACACTAGTTTGAATTATAACCTTAAATCTGAACACCACTTATCCCTAAAATGTGAGGTTGAAGGAAAAGTTCAAGCTTTGAATCTCCTCAGGTTCTGATTTTGGATTGCATTCAAAACCAAAAGAGTCTTACTTTTCCAAATATAATTTTATGTGGTTTAGGATAGCATAAATCTCACAAGAACATCTGGGAAGAGTTTTGCTGATAGAGAGAACATGGAAGTATTATTTCTAGAGAAAGGAAAACATTATGAAGTTAATTTTTCTAAAATCATTGCCAGTCTTGACATTAAAAATGTGTATCATTTGTCCAGAAGAAGAGCAGGGTAAAAATGAGACTTCTCTGCATCATAACTGTGTCTTGTTAATTCTTTTTCTAAGTAAATACAAATTCCCTGCTGAGTAAAGCTAATGACATCCAACAGTGTCAAAAGGACAGTGCAATTAGGAAAAACTTGTGATCCTGGCCACTTTATGTGGTCTGTTCTTTTCACACTCCCTAAGCATCTGGAAAGTTGTTTTTTTTAAGGCTGCTCCAGGACCCATTCATGACTACTCCACTTAGGATGTTTGTATAGATCTGCTGGACACTAATTTCTCTAAATCATTCCTGAACCTGGTTATACTGTCTGCCTCCACAACTTCAAGTGGTAACAGGTGATAGAAGTTTACAACCCTCTGTGTAAGGATACCCTTTTCTTTCATCTGTTTTAAACCAAACTCCTAGCTTCAGCTCTTCTGAAGTCCTATTGTTGTGGAGTGTGGCAAATAGTGGTTCTCTATTTGCCTTATCCACTGACATTTACAGTTTCACAGGCTTTGAATACATCTGCCTTAACACAGTTCTTCATTCAGATGGATTAGTCCCAAAGCTGAACAGTTCCAGACTTTTTAGTGTCTCACGGTAAAATAGCTGATCCATCCCCTTGAACATTCCATTCCCTTCCTTCACTCCAGTTCCACTTGTTCTTGAGATGTGAAGATCTCTATACACTGCATTTAAGATGTGTGACCACTGAGCTTTTGCATAATTCTTTCAACAGTGCCCAACAGTTTGTTGTTGTTGTTTGTTTGGCTGCAGCAGCAAGCTGAGCTGAGGATTTCATAGTCAATGACAAATGAAATCTCTTTCCTAATCTCTAACTACCAGTTCTACATCTAGCATCATGTTGTAGGTGTATTTAAACAATTTTGTTCCCAAATGCATTCTTTCATGTTTATCTGCATTGGTATTCCTTTGCTCCTTTTTCACCCACACACTTAGTTTCATGAGATCCTTCTGAAGTTCCTTGCCATTAGCACGATATTTAACTGTCAGAAAGCTTAGCGCCAGCCTTAGTGTTAGCCTGAAGATCCACTGCACACTCCCACCACCATATTATCAATGAAGATGCTGAATAAAAGTAATAATAATAATAATAATAATAATAATAATAATAATAATAATAATAAAAATAAATATTTTTTTTAGCACTGATCCCAGCGGGACAAAGTACTGGCTCATCTCCATCCGGAACAATCACCTTTAAGACTTGTTTGCTTTCTGTCCTTTTATCAGTTTTCACTTTGCAAATGACCTTCTCCTCCAAACTCATGGCAACTTAGTTTCTACAATAATCTCTGGTTGTTCCAAATATACCAACAGCTTTTGGAAGCTTCAAATTATATTCCCAAATTTCACCCCACTTTATCCATGTGCTTGTTGACATGTTAACTGACACCCTCCAAGAGCTTTAGCAGGTTACTGAGCCAGAATGTCCCTTTGAAAAAGCAATGCACTTTCCTGAAAGACCGTGTTTTCAATGATTTAACTCTTTTCTTATAGAGTGTACTATAGTGATCCAACTTACCAGTTAGTAGTTTATCCTGAAGACTTTTGAACCAGACTGTTGCATTAAATAATGGTGTTTAATCTCCATAAATCTTGTTCTCAGCTTTTTATCCATATCAGGGAGATAATAAACCCTACAAATTTCCTGGCACTGTGGCTCACGCTGAAAGTGACTTTAAAATTCTGAATGGATAAGACAAAGGGAGGTCAGCTCCAATAAATGATCACACCTACTAAATTTCATTGCTACACAAAGAAAACAAAAACAAAATAAACCTCAGGAGCATTATAGTTTTGCATTAAAAATAGAATTAGCAACATAATATGAACTCATCAATCCAATCACAATTCTCACCTAATATAGTCTTGTACAGCCCCCTATATATTCATAAGAGGTAGACTTTTTTTTTTCTATTGCAACCATAATACAACTTTCCAACTTCATTGCTTTTCCTTCACCTTTTTTCTGTCTTTCCTTTGCCAATTTTTGTCTTCCATATTTTTTATCTTTATAATTTTTCACACAGAAAAGCAGTAAAAATACTAAATTATATTACTTTAATAATATACTCCTCAGTTACTAGAAGTAATCTACCCTCCAGGTTCATTTCAAAATCAAAGTGCTGTAAAAAAATCATTAACTGCTAAAAAAAAAATAAAATATACTTTCACTAGGAACTCGGCACTAGGAACAAATCTAAGCATTCAGAAAAAAACCTTATAGTTTTGAGCTTTTACACATGCACCTGAGTAAGGTAAAATAAATGGGATATTCTAAAATTCCCATAGGGAATTAGAAAATAGGAAATAGATCTAAAATTGGACAAACATTCATGCACACGTTTACATAGGTTATAGTGAAGTTATGTGAATCAATACTCTAACAACTTGGTCTCTCTACCCTAGCTGGTGAAAATAATGATGCAGTATCCCAGTCTGTCTTTTGGGGGTTAACTTCACTGTATTTATCAGTCTTGACATTTCATCCCCACCCCCAAATGCAGTAGAAAGGTTATTAAGAACACAGCACAAATAGTCTGTATTCCCAAGAGCATACTTTAATCAGAAAGAAAAACAGTAATTGCAGGCTCTAATAGAAAGGAGCTCTGTGTGATGACAATATCACAAAGTCACACAGAAGAGTTTTGCTCCTGCTTGATGCTGAGTAGGCTTTGTGGTGCAAAAGCAAATGGATCACCTGTCATCAGCTGGGGCTGCCCTCTGGAGTCACACACAGAGGTGCAGAGGAGACACATCTCTTTCCTGCTTAGCTCCCATTAACTTCCATGGCTCTGAATTAAAAAATAAATAAAAATAAAAATAAAAATATAAATATAAAAATAAAAATAAAAATAAAATAAAAATAAAAATAAATAAAAATAAAAATAAAATGTTTCTTTTCAGGTATGAGGAATCAGAATCTATGGTACTCTTGGGGATTTATTCCCTTAATTTTCTCAGGAAACAGTCATGGAAATATGGAAATATATCTTCCATTCCTGTTCCTCCTCTGAGATTTTTCAAATTTCTTAGTTTAGTTCATAAGCCAAAAATCACTCTCACTCCATACTAATTCACTGCTTCCAAGGAAAAATCAGCCTGTATGTGAATACCTACATCTGCTGAGTCCCACCATGCTCTGTTACTATGGGAGAGTTGAAGTCACATCCCACTCACTCACTGGCATCCCATTCCTGGCAGTTGCCTGTCTGCCCAGCTGCCTGCTCCCTGCCCCTGTGTGCCCAGCAACAAACCTCCCCTCCATACACCCAAGGTCAAGACTTAGGCTGGAGCCAGAGAGATGCTGAGGAGACCTACCCCTATAAACGAGCAGGAGTAAAGCCAGAGTGAGAGGCATTCTCAGTCCCTTTGGCTATTTTGTAACCTCCTCCTCTTGCACTAGAGGGATGGTAGCATACAGGTGTGTATTAACCTCCACGTAAATCATCACAGAAAAGAAAGAGAAAAGTATGGGGGCAGTAGCTCAGCCAAAATCTATACAAAAGACAGTATTTTTGATGTGGTGTGGGAATCAAAGGAGTGTGTGGTCCTGTCCCGAGCACTCCTCTAGGCCAGCCTTGTGTTGCATACTTCCCCATTGCACTAGTGCATAGACTTCAGCCTCTCACATCGGATACATCCTCCAGGCTCAGCATCAGCTCCTGGTGGCAGTCCTACTAATAAGCTCACAGCCTTGCAAGCAGCAAGGGGTAGAGAGTTCATGCCATGAAGTGTAGGCCAGCAAGCAGTAACACATAAAGCAGAAACAGTTCAAGGTATTACATCTTTTCATCCAATTTTCTGCTGTGGTTGGGGTATTGGAGGCATTATGAGTTGGCTCCTCAGCTCATACTCTGGTCCAATGACATCAGCCAACCTTATTGACCTCTTTGCTCACATCAGCTCTAGAGCTGATGACTTGAACAAGGATAGAGAAGGGGGGAACTAGGAGGTTACACCTTGACTCTTAGCCTGAAGGATGGATCTCTTTCCCCCATCTTTGATATCTACTACTAGATTACCCAGTTTAGCTGATTGGAAAGAAGTTACATGCCTCTGTAGTTTTGCCCCTCTCTTTTATTTGTTTCCAATTTTGTGACTTTTTGGTATTTTCCTGCTGAATAATAAATAAATAAATAAATAAATCCTCATTATTTATTTATTTATTTATTTATTTTAAATCTAGCATTTCTAAGTGCAGCTCACCATCAGCCTCAAGACGAGGACTCTCTAATTGTGATTCAGTTTATATTATCCTATAAGCTGATAGACTCTTCCCACTGCTGAAATTCTCAGGACATCTCTCTAATGTGGCTTCTGCTGTAGGCTCACAGCTCTGGATGCTGTGAGGTATACACCAACAGAGCTGACAGCCTAAAAAAAACAAACCATGTGTTACCTTAGCAGCAGTACAAAACCTATTAAAATAAGTGCTCATGAAGTAGTCACTCCCACTGTTTGACTGGAGAGTATAATGAGACTACTTTAGCCTAAACCTTATCAGTGTCCAGTAAAAATAAAATAAAATAAAAATATATAAAATAAAATAAATAAATAAAAAACAATGCTGTAATAAATAAGCTTGAACTCCAGTCTCCAGGTATTCGGTGACATTATGATGAATTTCACCATTCACGAGCAATCTACTTCTCTCTTTGCCAAAGTTTCTCCACCGTATTTTCAGGCCCAAAATCATGGTCATCAATAGTTTATTAATTTAACTGGTGATACTTAAAATAACCTGGGGATATAATTTAGCTGTAGAGCTCCAGACTTTAAAAATGAAGCTCTGTTGAGAGTGGCTATAAGTAATCATTACTCAAGTAGAATATTCAGCTCAGAATTAAAAGGTTTTCTACCTTTTCCTGGTATAGTTTCATATCAACCCTAAAATAAGCCCTCCATGTAAACTACAAAAATTGCAGCATGCATTGTTTGCATTTGATTGACACATAATATTTAAGCTAGAAAAAAGTGTACTTTTTAGGTCTGTCATGGTACCTTATATCAACAACAACAACAAAAACAAATAAAAAAAAAAAATCAGAACATTTTGCCTGTGTACTATATAAAAAATATATAATATGAATGTGTAATATAAATATTTATACCACATTCACTTAACCTCAATCCATCATATATATTCAGCTTTAAATGCATAAATTTTGTTGGAGAAGGATATCTTCCAGGGTAATTTTTCAGTAGCCCATGCCTACTACAGAATGTTTTTTGCCCTCTTCTTACTCTGTCCCAAAGGGAAAGAACATGATGGTCAAACATGGAATTAATTATTCCAAAGCCTAATTTATTATTGAAAGCCTAATTTGTTGATAACAACACACTAATCTTTTCTAAGTCACAGACAAACAAAACAGCATCACTAATTTCAGTACCACAAAGCATTATCCAAACTCTGTTGGAGATAACCCCAGGAGTTTTCATATCTGCAGTAGTTTTTGATCCTATCTTTGACTGCACTCTAGTTGGTCTTCTTATGTATTGATTACTGCCCTCCCAAATTAGATCTCTGTCATCACACTTTTAATTATAGGGTTTTAAAATTAATTAGTTGCATTTAATCTTTCCTTTTCCTTTTCCTTTTCCTTTTCCTTTTCCTTTTCCTTTTCCTTTTCCTTTTCCTTTTCCTTTTCCTTTTCCTTTTCCTTTTCCTTTTCCTTTTCCTTTTCCTTTTCCTTTTCCTTTTCCTTTTCCTTTTCCTTCTTCTTCTTCTTCTTCTTCCTCTTCTTCTTATTCTTCTTCTTATTCTTCTCCTCCTCCTCCTCCTCTTCTTCTTCTTCTTCTTCTTCTCCTCCTCCTCCTCCTTCTTCTTCTTCTTAAGGCTTCATTAAACAAATGGATAGAGCTCATTTCCAGTTAGTGTCGGAGGATTGTACTGCCCTGCTTACCATCCTGATTTTGGGTGGAAAAACCATCCCCTATCATGCAGCAGCATCTGGAAAAATCATATGATACGATGGACTGTTAAAAAAAAGTACACAGAAAGCTGATACATTCAAGCACTGAGCAGAAATCTAGTAAAATCCTCTTGGTTAGTTAACACTAGAGGATCTGCCAATCAAGCTGGTCCTGCCCAGTCAAAACCCTTTTGTATTGTAGAAGAAGATAAAGCCCCTGTAGTGCATGTGAAAAACTATCTGAGAAAGACAGTAGGGGGTTATTCCTGCTTCAGGAAAAGGCAAACCTATACATGGGATTCCTTTTGCTCAATGACCTGTGTGTACTTGGTGGGTAACATAGAAGGGTGAGGAATTTTGAGGTGTACTTCAAGGGGATTTCATTTTGAGTGAGAACAGCCCAAGATTTGAATTGCATGATGCCAATTGTTTTATGATGCTGTATGCCATCACTGCTATGGCTGTTAGACATCATGTCAATGGTATTACGGTAAGAGTTGCACAGACTAATGAAGAACTAATCTTGTAAGGACACAGACAAGTGCAATGATGGTGGAACCGAAGCTGGCTTTAGTATACAACTCTCCAACACCACCAACAATTGTTCCTGTCCTGAAGAACCATTATGATAGATGGAGCCTGAAATCATGGACTAAAGGAACTCAGTGGACATTTTAGAGGGAAGGTAATTATAGCTGTGCGTATGTATCAAAGGACAGGAAGGGTGGTGGTGATTAAACAGGATGTATTGGAAAGAATAGGACCTGAATATGACATAAATGGTATAGAATTGTGAATGGAAACTGTCCTGGTTTTGGCTGGGATGGAGTTAATTTTCTTCATAGCAGCTGCTATAGTGCTGTGTTTTGGATTTAGGATGAAAATAATAGTGACAGCACACTGATGTTTTAGTTGTTGCAGAGCAGTACTTACACAGAGCCAAGGACTTTCCAGCTTTTCATGCTGCCCTGCCAGCGAGGAGGCTGGGGGTGCACAAGAAGCTGGGAGGGGACACTGCAAGGACAGCTTGCCCAAACTGACCAAAGGGATATTCCCTACCATGTGTCATGCTCAGCAATAAAAGTTGAGGGAGCTGGCTTAGAAGGTTGTCATTGCTCAGGGACTGACTGGGCATAGGTTGGATGATGGTGAGCAATTGCATTGTGCATAATATTTTTTATTATTTTCCTTGCTTTTATTTTTATTTTTATTTTTTTCCTTTGTTATTAAACTGTTGTTATCTTAACTTAAAAGTACTGTCTTTTTTACCTTTTTTTGGCGTTCTCCCACGTCCCATTGAGGGGAAGTGAGCGAACAGCTGTGTGGTGCCTAGCTGACTGCTGGGTTAAACCACAACACTTACTTTGGCTGAAATGGAGACTTTCTTACTCCCCATTTCTCAGATTGCCCAGCTTTTGCTTTACAAATATGTGTATCTTTTACTAACAAATGTCACGTACCATGTCTGCAGAATGCTAGATAAATTCTTGAGGAAAATATTAGTTTGTTGAAAACTATTTTGCACTGACCAACAAAAGAGGTTACCAAAGAGATATGAATATTTTAAGTAATACTTCATGGATCAAATACAGTTACTTAATATATTAAATGTCATTTAATGCTGTAAATACTCTTAACATAAAACTCCCACATATACAATCTTTCATGTGAACAATTAGAAGATACAGCTGGGCCCCACGAAATGCCTTCAAAGGTTTTTGCTCATTTTGACTCAAAAATATCCAAATGATACTTATCTCAAAATGTTTATTCTTCAGTCTCTTTATGAAATCCACATTTTGTTGGACAAAAGGGGAACTCAAAATAACAGTCATCTGATAATATACCTATGAAAATAAATGTTTAGTTGAGTTGAATATGGAATGGATGCAAATGCACTCACAGAATAAACAATTTAATTTTTCTCCTTAGGAATGGCCTTGCAAAACTGACTTTTTGCTCCAAGCAGTAATAATTGAGTCATCATTATGACTAGTTCAAAATTTAAAGTGTTTCTGACTTCCCACACAATGCAAGTCATGGAAGGTAATAGGCTCTATCTTGGTAACCAGCCAGTGAGCTCCAGTGAAGGTCATCCAGTCAGGCAATGCTATTTTGGGTGGCTCAGCAACACCAAACCACAGTCATTTTCAAAGAAAGCAGACCTAATAAATTCAAAAGGTAAGGACTGGAAAGGGAAACTAAGTCACTCAGATTGTGGGAGAGAAATGTGAACACAGAGCAGCCAGCTGGGGTTCAGAGGGAGCCTACTTCAACTGCTCAGTGACAAAAAACAACAACAACAACAACAAAACATAAAAATATAAAAATACAATAAACCTTTGTATTGTTCTCTCTCTTTATCAGCTCTATTGAGTAACATCATTTTTCAGGGGAAGGCAGTGAGCAGGGGATCTAAAATACTATTACTTCAGCACACACACAGAATGAGATAATAAAGTTGTGTTTTTTTCTTGGAGGGTAAGTGCAGGATTGCTTCCTGTGGCTGAGGGACTGGGCTCTCTGTCTTATAGGCTTTCTAAATGTCTTACTTTGTATGCGGCTCTTCGTGACAGCCTGCCCTAGTTGTGGCCTGACAGATATGTCTTGCAGTGGAGCAACTTTCAAGAAAAAATAGTATCTATTTTATATATGTTATTTATGGGTTGGAGCCATTAAAACTTGGAAGAGAGCAGGCTCAAAGGACTGTTTGCATTCCCATCAGAAGCATCTGGCATTTTTACCATTGTTCTTCACAACACTGGAGGACAAGAACAGTAAGAGAGAAGCACTGCAGTTCTGTAATGACAAGATGAAACTGTATTCAGGAGAGACATGGAAGTAGCTATCTGAGGCCTGAGGGTTTCAGCTAGAAAGCCAGACTTAAGTTTACATTGATCGGGTATTTTTCAACACGGAGAAGACGCCACTCAAGCAAATTAGAGAAGGGAGGGAGGAGAGAGCGTATATCTGGAAAATGTGCAGAACTCATTATAATTGTATCTGTGCGTATATTTGCTAAGCCAGATGTGTATATTAGGCTAGATATGCTTTAGGGTTGTTTTGCACCAATAATTCTTTAAACATTATTCTGTTTCTATACGGCAACTCTGTCCCTTCAACGTTTTTAAGCCCACCATTTCTTTGACAAATCCATACTAAATAAATAATTCACTGCTTTGAGGCATTTAGTTTAAGGAGAGTGAAAACTATAGCCTGTTAGTGAAAGTTGCAAGGATTTCCATTTTCCAGCATTATAAATAACTTAACAGAGCCATACAGCAAGCAGTCACTTCTGAAGTCATATCTACATGCACAACTCCAGTTAGTGTGGACGATGGTGCTATGTGCATGCATGAAGAATGGAAAAATATCTACTTTCTATAGTCTGACTCAATAAGTTGTGGGTTTTTTGTTTTGGTTTGGTTTGTTTTTTTGGTGTGTTTGTTTGTTTGTTTTTTGTTCAGGCTTAATAACCTGATGCTGCACAGTCCTGAGATGCTATTTAAAAGTCCCTGAAGTAGATCTTACATCGTTATTAGATTGGCACATTACAGTTATCAGCGGTTATTCAGAATCCAAAAAATCGTGTCTGAAGTCCCATAGGCTTCGTGCTGATTACTGGGATAAGTTGCTGAGAGGGAAAGAGAGAGAGGAATAGAAACTGCAATGAAAAGTGCTCAGTCAGAGGCTGAAATAAGATTTGAATGAGAGTATGAACTCCTGATCTTCACTTTTATCTTGAGATTTGCACCCCTTTCATGAAACCCACTACACTTAAAACACTGCTTCAAGATAACTGTTTCCACTTAGCTTGTTTGCTATCTAAAGTTGATTGACTTCTTGGTTAGCCCATATCACATTCACTGGAGGCCCCACAGCACACTGGGAGTGTCACCATTGGGGACTCTTGTTTCATGGGAACTGGATTTCCTAGGAAAGGGATCTGACTTACACCTGACTTACCTTCCTTATTGAAAGGCATCACAGTAACTGATGACAAGCAAGGGATCAGAAAGCAGTAAATTTAAGCCTTTTCACATCATGAATTATTTTCTTTTCTAAGTGAAGTTGTTGAAGATCCTGATCCTTCTCCTGGTCCAGTGAACAAAGCCATGGCTCTGAATCCAGATTCAGACTGATATAGATATTTACAGGTATATCTCTATAGCTATATATATATAACTATATATATATATAGTTATATAGATATCCAGCTACGTCTGCATAGATATATCCAGATATGTACATTCCTTCCTGACCAAGTGATTGTGGACAGTGGGTATTGTAGTTCAAACTTTTGCTGGTTGCTCCAATAATTCAGCCAAGTTAAGGAAAGTGACTTTCTCCCCAGACTAATAGTATGAACAAAACCAAAGCAATATTGCTAACTACCCATCATATCATAAAACTGTACAGCTGAATCAGCAGGAATGCGACTGGATTTCATAACAAGCCTCTTTGATTCTTTGTTTATTTGAAGACTTTTAATCTAGATTACTGTTAAAGGAAATTAAATTAGTATTAACCTTATCTATGAAAATGATGCTTTAAAAAGGTGAGTGTATTTCTTTTGGCATGCATGGGAAAAAAAAATCTGATATGGGTAAATCTCACCAATGTGTAACTCTACTGAAAAACTTGTAGATTGTCAAAGGGAATTGTACTGGATGAATTAAAAGAAATAAGTCCTTGGATATGCTCAGAGATGAGTCTATGATACTATTCTAGTTCTAAATTATACCTAGGCAGATACACAGCATGGAAGGTCACCATCATGTTGGATAGACACATATTTGAGCAAAACTGACATGGTGATGTGTAGATTATCAGATTATCTTTTCATGAACTGGCTACTATTACCAGCTGTATCTAGTTTAAATGATTAACTGAATAGAAAGAAATTAGATAAAAGAACATTTAATAAAAAAACAACAGTTTATTAGTAACTATGAAACTGAGGTTGATTTCCTAGGTTCTTATTGCTTTTTTATCAAATGGAAGGAAAAGAAATGGCTCATGTTATTATTGTTTGCCTAACTTTGCTCATCTTACTGATGTTTAACATTTTATAAGGGCTGGAAGTTGTCTCTTTGTCCCCACAGTACATCTATCATATCTGGGTTTAAGACATACCCTACTGAATTATTGTCTGACTTGGCTTTTCATGGGTACTGTCTGAACACTTGGTTTGCTTCTAATGTTCAAAATAATTTAAATTGTCTTTGTTTTAATGAATGTGGGACATTACCTGTCTTCAACATATTTGTTTACTAAATCCAGATCTATTCCATAATTGTTTCTAAATCAATTAATTTATCTAACTATCCATCTATGGTAAAATTTCTGTCATTGTAAAACTGTAGGTCACATGTTTATTTAAATGTGTAGTGTGTCTCACGAACAGGAAAGGCAAGCACTTATTTAGCTTATAGCTAATTTGGAACCTGTTTGAATCTATAAATGAGATGTAACCAACAGATAAATGCTAGTTTATCCTTCTATACTCCATGTAGAGTGTCAGTTGTAGCCACTGAGAACTGTGACATGGTAGCTAAAATTATATTTTTCTAAAATAATATCAGTGACTTCCCCTATATGTTTTGCCAGCTCTGTAACTCTCCTTTAGGGGTACTGAAGCGTACTTTGCAAATTTTGGTTCTCTCAGATGTAATTGTCTGGTAAAAGATGGATCAAGACAAGATTGGCACACATAAATGTGATTTCTTTTTATCATGCCAGATTATAAGTAGAAATTACAAATGAACATTTCATACACCGTGTTTCAATGGTATATTGTGCACCTGTATTTCTGAACACCCCCTTCGGATTTCCTGAGTACAAAAAGGAAAACTTTCAAATGAAAAATAGAAAATCCAACAAGATTGAGTCACTCATCTCACACAAAGTTATATGAGCACAACTTTTATTGTGAGACTGATCCATGTCTTTGATGCACTATTCACTTTTCAGTACAGACCTTGCTGCTGCACTGTGTTTCCAAAGAAGAATACTCACCCTTATGTCAGAACATCATTGCTCACTGACACGTCTACTATGCTGATGGAGATAGTATCAGTGTCTTGTATCATATTTTTTTCTACTATACTTACAGTATAAAATGGCATTACATACCAACCTACTTCATTTGGGCCATAAACATGCCTGGGATTCTAAGTCTGAATTTCATAAAGGAGCAGTAATCGTTGTGTTTTAACATAACAGGAAGACATATATCAAAATATTACAGATTACAAAAACAAAATCCTGGTATTATAATTTAATTTCCCTGAGGAAGATTTTGTCTCATCACTTAGGTGCCAAAGGACAGAAGCTTCCAATTTGTGTTTTTCATCAAGCTCAGAAGAGCTGGGTTTCTTTTGCCCTCTACCCTCTGTTTAGGTCCCAGACTGGTTTTACTCTACATTTCCAATCTGGCCTTCTTGATTTAGATTGCCTCTGATATTCTCCGGCTAATTACCAGGCTAGTGAAGCCGAGTGAAAGGGAATAGGAATAAGGTCCTATGGTACAAAAGAGGCATAAAGGAAACAGGGGAAGAAGATCAAAGTGGGGGAAGAAAGTCTGTAATGCTCCATCTTTCTGAGTCACATCATACTGAAGCACACATCACACTTGGGGCTACATATGTACAATACTTCTTCATACAACACATACTTTACAAACTATTGGTATAACACCACTGGGCATTATGCACCTCCCTGAGAAACCAACACATAATCTTAAAAGTCACCTTGACACACCACAAAATCTCAAGACTGACTTAAAATCAGTGTTTAAAAATACTTTGCATGGAAGAAATACTCTTAGAAAGATGGTGCTATGGAATCTGGGCTGATGTATATTTGTTTTTAATATGAAGCAGAATATTAACAGATAATACCAACACTCAGAAAGAAAATGGGTTTATCTTTTAGAGAAGTGCCAGTAGTTCATTTCTCTAGTGAAGCTGTCAGGATGAAGGTTCAGTAGAGTTTGACTGAAGTATGTGAACTCTCTAATCACCAGTTCGGCTATGTTCATATGCTGTTTTCCAACGAGTAGTCTAGTTACCTAAAACACCATTAGGGAGAAAAAAACAACAATGACTACAACATCTAACCTTCCTAATCTCACTTGAACAAAACCTTTTCTGTAAAGTCCATCTCATTTTTAAGCCTTGGATTTGGTCTATCAAGAACACATTTTGTCTCTGGCTAACTGCTGGAAAAAAACAATAAATCTAAATATAGTAGCGTAATGTTATATTGTTTAATTACTACATTCTTTTATCCATGTTTCACTTCATCTTTCTGGGATACATCCATATCTTTTGTTGCCATTGGACTTTTCATTCTTCATTGTTTATCAGGATAATTAGATGAAACAGCAATTCGGATTTACTGGAGTTCTTGCAGCTTATTCAATGGGTTCTCAAATAGATTTGGAAATTGAACAAGTTCATATTTTGCCTTTTCTTTTCCCAGCAAGGCATGTCTGAACCTCCTGGCAAACTAACGGTGCTGATCTGAACTGCAATTTGGCAGAAAAGAGTTCGATTGCTGACCATGGTTTCCTTTTCTCTATGTGCCAGAGAGCTTGGGGATTGCTCAGTTTCTCCAGACAACAAATGAACTGACCTGCACGATGCAGAGAGCCAAATTTACTCTGTCTTGTCAACAACAGCACTGTCTATAAGTGTGGCAGGGTAAGAAATTAAAGGGGGAAATAACAAGGAAGGCATAAGGCTCAGACTAGGGTTCATGCAGGGGACCCTCTTGGAGAGAAATATAATGAAAAAGACTTAGTTTTCCAGTTGGTGATGCAAGTTCAGTTATAAATTCCTGTGTGAAAGAGATGTCATAAGCCATCAGTACAGTAACTTCATTGTGTGCAAAGCTCAGTGCTTCACTGGCTTAGCTCAACCAAGCCTCACTGTATCTTGTATCACACTTTTATCTAGTGATACCACTGCAAGCAGCCCAACAGCACTGTGACAGGTCACCCCTGTATACACATTGTGGGCACAGTCTCCCAAAATATAGAATAGGCATCTGAGCCTAAGCTCTTTAAATATATCTCTGGGTATCTGTGCCAAGGAACACACCACTCTGTTTCTGCTATCATAATATTTCTATTCTACTCTTGAATGGTCTAACACAAACATACTTAGCCCACATTACTACTACTGGTGGAAAGCTTCCAGTCTGGAAGGAAAAGAGTGACGTTTTGGAAGGGTTAAGGGAAAGTCACGCTGCATTGTAGTACTCTGCACCATGTCAGAATGTAAACTTCCTGAATGCCAACTTTTATATATATATATATTTTTTTTTTTATTTTTTTTTAAGGTAAGTAGGTATCAGATCTGAAATATTGAGGCTGATTTGTTAGTTTGAGATTTACATAAAGCAGATCTTTGGCAAGGCTGCACATCTCTTCAGCAGGACTTCTCTTGGGAAACAGATTTTTAGAAAAATATCTTGAAACTTGAGATATGTAAAATAAAGAAAGATTACTGTTAAATAACTAGTTCATGGAAAACATCAGTTGTATCCAGGGTGATCTGTAATGAGCTGTGTGATGATTAAAATAAAAACTAAATTTGAACTACTCAGTGCTCATGTTATCATCTGCAGCTTAATATATCACTATTTAAATATGCGTGGTGACTCTGAGATGGTCAACTGCATAGGGCATGGGTCTTACCTCTCCAAAACAAAGTCACAGCACTGCTTTAAGGAAACTTCAACACACTGGAAAACAACCTGCTCATCATTGGCAGTGGGGCTGTAGTTACTTGACATTCTCCTAGTAAGAAGAGCAGGGTATTTTGCCTAGATCTATTTACTGACTTTTGCCATGTTACATTGGTTGGTGAGCTGTGCTTAGCATGTAACAACCTGTGTACAGGGTACATGAGAACAGAAGCGGGAGGCATTTCAAGATGTAAAAGTGAATCTGTACCAACAAAAAACAAGAAACTGATAGCTGTTCAGCCAGCTGCAAAGAGAATAAATAATTAAAAGAGAAAAGAAAAGAAAAGAAAAGAAAAGAAAAGAAAAGAAAAGAAAAGAAAAGAAAAGAAAAGAAAAGAAAAGAAAAGAAAAGAAAAGAAAAGAAAAGAAAAGAAAAGAAAAGAAAAGAAAAGAAAAGAAAAGAAAAGAAAAGAAAAGAAAAGAAAAGAAAAGAAAAGAAAAGAAAAGAAAAGAAGGAAGGAAGGAAGGAAGGAAGGAAGGAAGGAAGGAAGGAAGGAAGGAAGGAAGGAAGGAAGGAAGGAAGGAAGGAAGGAAGGAAGGAAGGAAGGAAGGAAGGAAGGAAGGAAGGAATTGCAGGAGTCAGAAGAAGCAGCAGATTGTACCTTTGTGATGGCTTGGTGACACCTACAAATGCTCTAATTTTTTTCTTTTCCCCTATTTTTCACAGGAAAGAGGATGTCAGGCCACAGAACTGCAATTGGTGTTGAAGAACTAGAAAATTGCAATGGGGTAACACTTTTTCCATTTCCTTACTCTTTTGGGGACTGGTAAATTGTACTCCATTTCAGACACATTTCTGAAATGAACCACAGAATGTAATAGGGACAACAGGATGAGAAAGTAAAAGCAAAAGGAAATATAAGACATGCAGGTTAGAAAATGCTCTACAGAGTCATTTAAGTATGCTATTGACCTGGGTCCAAGGAGCTTTCCAATGTTCTGTTAAGCAAAACAATCAATAGATTTGGGTTAAGGAAAAGCCAAATCAGCCAAAGGAAACTGTCAGATCTGGCATTTGTTCAACTTGACCTAAAGCTGACCATCACTTGAGGACTGAATCTCTTTTGGTTTTCATTAAATCAGTGTATACGGAAGCACTTATCCCAAGTCCCACAATGGCAGTGCAGATCCAACAGTTCCCAAAGGAGAGTGCAGAACCCAGCTTGATAAACAAGGTTTTCCCCAGAAACCTCTCATTTTCAATTTCTTCCCATTATAAGCATGTATCATCTATCTCCTGAAAGACTAATGATTGAACCACTGGCCTCCGATATAAAAAGTAACACAAACTCACATGTCCATCTCTCTACACTATAAGCATTTTTCCCATAAACAGAAACTTGAGAATTAGAACAAATTTATTGTTTTTTCTTCCCTTACTCTTTATAATTAAGTTTTCCATGTAAATCTCTTCACCCCTTTCTCAAGACCCATCAAATTTATAACTAGCATTATGCTAAACCAGCTGGTACAGAATAAATTGTTCACACAATGCATTTCTCACTGGCCTCAATGGCCTCACAAGAGAGTTTAGTTCTCACAAGAAAATTGGTCAAGATCCTGATGCTGGTGTTGGAAAAAGGTCCTGCTTCCAGGAACATGTAGCTGCTAAAACATAAGTCAGAAGATTGTATTGCATAAAATAATAACATAAAATACATGTATCGGGTGTGTTTACTTAACTTTAGCTTGCCATGGAAAGCACAAGCCTCATATGTGTCATCAGTAAGCATCCTTTTTTTATGTTCTCACTGAAGAAGCTTCATTGTGATGAGCAGCTGAACATGGCTAGATTCAGTGTGACACCAACACCAGTGGGAAGTGCTCAGCACTGCACAGAATATAGGGAAAAGAAATTCAGAAGGACAACCTAGAGGATTATCACATCTACCCACAAGGTAGCATTCATACATCTATCCCAGGCTCCTTACACCAGACCCAGCCACCATGAGAGGCTGCAGTATTAAGGGTGCTTCCAGGATGGAAGGAGGAAGTAAATAAAGAAACTTGAATTTTTTACATCATGTTTTGCACATCCATGATTTAGGACAGAGAATTATCCAGAATCTACATGGTTTGACGCCATCATGAGGCTAGTACAGACACTAAAGAGAGTCTGAGCAAAAATTCTTATGTAAGCCACTGATGCCTTAAGTAAGCTGAGTCCATGTTAGATGTTAATTTGGCTGAAACTTTGTGTCAAAACAGGTAACATTGGTTTTGACTAAAGAAATTTCTTAAAAAAGAAAACTGATCAAATAAATTCTGAACATAAAAGAAAAAAAAAAAGAAAAAAGAAAAAGAGAAAAAAGAAAAAAGAAAAGAGAAAAAGAGAAAAAAGAAAAAAAGAAAAAAAAAATCTCCTGCCATTGCACCCAAGTGCCTGGATATTTCTAGTTTTTGTATGCATACAAAAAATCTGTACATACAAGAGTTTGGATGTGAAACTGTAGGAACTCCTTTTGGAAACTTAGCTGAACATTAACCTAAAATGCTAATGTATATTTTCAGATTTTTTAATATAAATATTTATTCTGTGTATTTAAGGACATCAAGAATTGTTTGCATGATTTTATATCAGTTTAGCCTTTTCAAGAACAGAATCCAAACAAAAGAAATTACTGAGCATGCTAACTGTAAATATAAAAAGACAAAAACACAGCCAGGAAAAGAATCCCCAACCACAGGACACATTTTTTTTTCAGCAATCTGACCCTCTTTTTCTAAATCGTTCTTTAGCAAAATGAAGTTCATTTTTCTTTTGCTTTGCAGAGATGTTCTTTTTTTTTTTTTTTTTTTCCTTATGAGATACAAGATGCTAAATTACAGTCTTCTGATTCAGCAGGTCTCTTTTGAACTCTAGGAGCAATATTCCCATCCAAAGACTTCTTTAAGATAGATGTAATTTCTGAGAGAGAAGGCTTCCTTAGCTACAGTGCTAATATTTAGCACAGAATTCATCTGGTAGCTTCACTGTTTTAGCTTGGGTTTCCAAATAAGCAATAAAACCCTAAGAAGCTTGGGGACCACCAGAGCCAGCACTGTAAAGAATTCATGAAGCAGGGCCTGCAAAGGCTGCTACCTTGATATTAGTTCCAGTGCCTGGAGCTTTCTATCTGCATCTGCCCAAGCCTCTTTTGTTATCCCTGACATCGATCCATCCTCGAGAGCATGGCTGTAGGCTAGTAGTTTGAGGCAGAGGTTAAAACCAGAGTTGGAAATCGCTATGGCCCTCTCCAAGAAGGCTGTGTGTGTGCCTTCTACCCTTTTGACTCAGCAGAGACACCCGCCACTGTCTTGTTTGGACAGCAGAGCTGCTCTTCCCCCTTCAGCTCACAGCCAGCAAAAGAAGGTGGCAAAGACACGGGAAGGTGACATTAAAGACAAGTAAAAACAAGGCTTCACAGAGGCCTGCTAATAAAAGATTAAGAGCACTCTAATATAGAGATGGGTTCTGCCAATATATTCAGCACAAAATGATAAAATCTATTTCTTTCTCTATTTCTTACCTCAATTTATTTATTTATTTGTTTGTTTACAGAACTTGCCAGGACCCCTTACTGTGCTTCATTTCCATTACTGTTTCCAGTCTAGTTGCTTTAGTAGCAAGAAGATTCTATTTATTTATTTATTTATTTTGTAATATAGTCTAGGGTATTTTTATTCCTTCATGCTTGATAGTAATTTTCTGCAATCTCCTCTGGCCTCTGTGGCCATTTACAATGATTAGCAGTTTGCAAAAGGTAATGAGATTCTATCTTTTCCTTCTCTCTCCTTCTCTCTGTTTCCCTTCTCTGCTCCTTTTTCTGGCACAGTCTTTCAGTTATTCAAAATAAACAGACAACTGCATAATTAAGAACTGTAATGCCAACAAGAAAATATAATTGAGCCTTCTAAATACTAGAGGAAAGAGAGAGAGAGCTTGATAAGTATTGCTACATTTTCTTTCAAGTCAAGGGGTTGGGATATTTTTCTCCCGCACATAATTTCTGTTTAGGAACAAGAGCTTTTTGTGTCTGCAAGAAAGAGAAGATGAGTGATTTTAGATTTGCATTTTCCCTTCGCTAAAGCCTGGCATTTTATTGAAAATAAAAAAGGTTTCCATTCTACAAATGAAAGCATCTGTTTAAATAACAAAACCACTTGAGAAAGAAATCATAGAAAAATAATTATTACTATTTTCCAAAGCAGACATATCCAGAGATCTCTAGAAAATGGCTAGCACTCATTTAAAGGTGTCCCTTTCATTTTTCTGAAACTCTGAAACCTCCATTTAAACTGTGGATAAAAAAAAAATAAAATAAAATAAAAAAATAAAATTAAACAATTTGTCCCTATTTCACATGAAATATACTGACTCTTAAAAAAAAAAAAAAACCTGCAGCAACCTGTTAAATATATCTATTTTCATAAGGCCTATTTATCAAGGTTTGTTGGTCATATATAAAATTATGGTCATTTTCAACATTTTCTTTTACACTAATATTCAGTGTCAGTGGCCAAGGCTGGCCTCACCCATGTTGGGTGGATGTTACTGAAAGAGACTGCAGCCCAAACTGACCAAGGCAGCTAGGAGGGGAAATAGCTCCACAAAGCAGCCCAGTCTCCTGCTTCAAGGTGCTGAATGCCACAGCACAGTCAAGATCTGCCCATACATCATGGGCCCTAGGCCAGCGATCTGCCCACTAGACCAAACCAGTGGCTAGGAGGAGGCTTGGATCTGGGGGTGGCGGTCAGGACTTAAACAGTTATGCCAGGTATGTACCTACACAGCAATCACTGATCATGAAGTTGAATACCCACCCTGGTGTCTGTTTAACAGTCCAGTGCCTTCTTTTCAGTTTGCTGGACCTGTGAACTTTAGAGAGATCGTGCGATCAGGTTGTCCTGCCAATGCCATGGTTTCCACCTCTCCTGCCTGGCTGCTGAGAAGACAAGATTCTTGGCTGTAGGCACTTGCTTCTAGGAGGAGCATCATGTCTCACAGACAAAACAACATCTCATATCCTGGGCAAAGGCTTCCTAAGCCAGTCAGATAGCAAGGTATCTCAGTGCACATCAGGGCTGTGCCCTCCTGAGGAAGATACCATGGGGTTACCTGCTGCAATGACTACACTGAAGAGCCCTTCAGGGGCTGCAAAGAAAAATTTGAAGGGTTTTGTGCAACAGCAGTCCTGTCAGCCATTATAAAATGATGAAAAACAGAGTGACAATTTCACCAAAGGTATTCTGTGCTGGCAATTTACTGTATTCTTGGCCATGATGAACCTTGGGAATATCTCCAATATACCTGCAGGCCACATTTAGATGTCTTTATTTTCCTCAAGTTACTGGATAAAAAAAAAAACAAAAACAAAAACAAAAACAAAAACAAAACAAACAAAAAAAACCTTACATTATTTTTCAGGTGTTATGAATTAGGAACAATTCTTTCTGGAGGACAGAATATAAGAAAAAATAAATAAAATAAAAATTTTGAGTTTGATTGTTCTCCTGAATTTGACATGAAGAAAAGAACTAGGAGCCTTAGCCTTGGAGAGAAATTTTGAGTAGCTGCTCTCAGACATCTCCTCAGCCTTGGCAATATCTAAAAGCAATCGATTTCTCTGCTTTGACCACAGAGCTCCTTCAGCAGCTGAGCAGAGACTCACAAATGCCACTTCAAAGCCCAGGATGTCTTGATGAATTTGGATTTCTCATTAATTCACTAGGACTTTTCAATCCTACTGCCCATCATGATGAGTATTCTTCTGCTCTCCACCTTTGTGAAGTAATTTCATAAGTACAGCATTCATGCAGAGATCTGGAAACTGTTTTGAGGCTCCCCTTAGCCTGAGGAAACAATGTCATTTCTCCCACATCCCAAGAGGCAGACAAGGCTGAGCTAAGATCAGACTGTTTCCATTTCTCATTGAAGCTTCATCTTAATGGGGAAGTGAGAGACCAAGGCTAAGTAAGGCACAGCCTGACTTTGTAGACTAGCTATCAATACAGACTCCATTTTAAGGATTTCTGGTCCCAAATGAGGAATTTACTTATGCATTTTGTATCATAGAATCACTGGAAAAAAAAAAAAAAAAAAGGAACAAACTGAGGAGTTCATAGCAAGGGTCAGAGTCTAACTCAGTATACTTCCCCTTGGGTACAAAGATCCAAGAAAAATTAGCCTTTTGTTTTGTTTTGTTTGATAATTTTTCGTAGGATGACAACCAGCACTTTTTCCTCACTTTTTCCTCAATAACCTAATATTTCCTGAAAAATCATTTTCAGTAAGCTGTAGTGGTGACTTCATATTGTCTCCAGTACTGCAGTCTTTTGCAGTCTTTCCATTTTTCTTGTTGAGAGAATAGTATTTGAAAAGACCCAGTGATCCTTTTGGAAAAGAATACATAAGTGCTTTGCTGAAGTTCTGTACAGCAGGTACTGGTTTGGCTTCAGTGCATACCAGGCAATACAAATAAAATGGTAAGCATGGTCCAAGATTCAGTAAAGCTTCTCCCTTTGGCCAGGTGGCAGAACATGAGAGCTACAGCTCCAGAAGCAAGGGACCAGACCAGAACCACAAGCCCTTATGTGCCGTTGTCTGTACTACAAAACTGGTAGCATGGACACAGTCAAGACCAGTCACCCAGACCCATGCTTGGTGGTGGCTCAAGGGTTCAGGATCAGTCCCAACAGTTGCCCTGGAGTCAGCCAGCCTATTTTAATAAAAAATGTTTTGCTCCCTGGGATTATGTCATGCTCTGCTCTGGCCTCTGGGCCAGGGAACAATCCCTGATCTAGTTTCACAAAATCACAGAATTACAGAATGGTTGAGATAGGGCAGGACCTCTGGAGGCCATCTGGCTCAACTCCCCAGCTCAAGCAGGGACCTAGAACAGGTTGCCCAGGACCATGTCCAGATGGCTTTTGAAGATCTCTGCAACCTCTCTGAGGTTGCTAGCAGAAATACAGACACAAAGAAGATTGTCCTAAGAATACATAGTCAGCCTCATCATGCTTTCTTAATAATTATCATTATTATTACCTTTCATTTATCATTCATTACCTTTCATTTACATCCTTAATGGGATATTTATTTATTTATTTATTTTTGCTATAACAAAGTGCATGGAATTTGACCTAATATGAATATTTACATGGGAGTTCCCACACAAGCTGCTTTTGTTTCACAGAGCACACACTCGGTGCAGCTTCACCATTGTTTATTTCTCTCTAAGTTCAATCTTGTCCTTTACATTTTCCAGTTGTCATATTGAAACATTTTGGCACAGTTCTCATGCCTATAACAGGCTGGCCTGGCTCATGTAACTTCACCACACTTACACGCCTGTATACACTTTAGCGTTACAAAAACAGAAACTTAACACACTGTAAATAAACCCTATTGTTTTCACCAATGTGCAAGCGTATTATCATTAGCTTTAACTTCACAGAGGGGGAACATGTTCTAACTTATACAGCATGATTTTTCCATTCTCCTGCTGATTTCTCTCAATATTTGATTTTAAACAATTGGAGCTGAATATAGGCCAAGCTTGGATACTTCAGCTGCTTACACAGAAATAATCTTGTCGGTCCCAACTGCGAGCCCAGTCAGTCAAACTGCACAAGAACAGGAAAATGAAAGGGGTCATGCCATTTTCCATGAGAGCCCCAGGTGGAAAGGAGTCCAATTTTATCTGGCTATGCTGCTGCTCATGGTGCATGATCTTTTATGCAGGAAACCTGCTTGGCTCTGCCTGGGTCTGGGTGGAGAGGTACACTCTGGCCCAGCTGGCACCAAAAGATGGATTCAAGGACTGTGTTCATAGAAAGGGGCCATTTGGGTGGCCTGATCCTTTCTCCTTCCTTTAGTTTAACTGCTTAATTGCCACAGTCTTGTGGTGTTGGTTTTTGTAGTTGTTGTTTTTTTTTATTGCATTGTATTATTTTTTTTGTTTGTTTGTTTGTTTTATGGTATCATACAAATGTATACAAAGCTTTAGCTTTGTACCACACTATTCTTCATTAATTATGGACCTTTCTTTCTGAAGAATCTTCTTCCCATTCTGATATTTTGGAGTACCAGTATATTCTTCCCATTCTGGTCTTTTTTTAGCTATTGCTTCTTCTCTTTTCCTGTACGAAGGTAATAGGTTAGATTTCCTTAGGTATACCATGGGGAAATAGGTGTTCGAATGTTCAACTCTTCCTGCATTTTTTTACTGGATGAATATAGAATGGGACTAAAAAATGCTATTCTCGGTATCACTAGAATGAGTTAGAGAATGAGCTTTAACTTTATGGTATTCCCTGCTTTGTTTTCTAAGGCTCAAACTGGCTCTCATAGATCCAAATACATACAGGAACATCATAGTCATTTGGCTCCTTTTTTGAGCCCTGCTCAGAGGCAATGCTTTCAGAGATAATACTTTGTTTCAAAATTGATAATTCATTAACAATTCTAGCGGTGATTGTAAACATATACTTTCTGAAGTGAATCCAAACAATGATAATCTAAAATTTTCATAATGCCTAGTTTTGTGTTACCACCAAGACGTTAAAAAGGGTTGTTTTTGCAAAGTGATAAGTGCTCCAATATCTTTCTACATGAATATCAGGAAAAGCAGAATAAATAATACTGTAATTTAAATAATTTCTAGTTAAAAAATTAGTGCATTGAAAATATGAAGTAGTTATGTTTTGTTGGGTTTTTTTTTGGAGGGGGAAGGAGAAGGGCAGGAAGATAGAGGGTGGGTTAAGTCTTTCCTGCCAAACAGGTCTGCCTTCAGACTCTGGCTCATGGATTTTCATTAAAACAAACAATGAAATGGTAAAGAAAGCATTACACAGCTTAAAGCCTATTCTAGTATCAGATGAATAATAAATAATACATCAGTGTTGCCTGAGCAATAGTGAAATACTTTTCTACAAACCAGAAGATAATGAGCTCACACAAGAAGCCTTGTGTATCCAAAGGGATTTCTGAAGAAACACAGTGCAGTATAATTGAGAATTTGTTATTGCTAATCCTAAGGCTTTTATTTTCCATCCACCAACTTTCTTCTTCCTCTGATTTGCCCCAGCATACCATGTATTGCAGTAAATATATATGTCAACTCTGTACAGTCAAAAGCAGAGAAATACAGAAAACAGAGTGCCTAGAGACGGGTGCTAGAGCCAGCTAAAACAATTGCACAGTTGCTCTGCTAGGAGTGGTGAGAAAATCTAGTAACAATGATTCGGTTTTTTTTTATTATTTTTTTTAAGGCCTTATTAAAGCTAAACCCCAGCCAACATATTTTAAACCTTATGGATGCCAAGTGACAAAATGTCTTCAGTCTTTTAGCACACACTCTTAATAATCATAACAACATTTTTGTATTGTTATAGGCAGTATTGGCAGCGTGTTCAATTGTGCATTGAATAAACAGCCCACATTAGCAGTTTGCCTTAAAATTCATGTGATGGTAGCAGCCAGCTTAATTAAGCACATCTCTCTGGGAAATCAGTAATAATAGTAATGAATAAACCTGCTGCTGACCTGCCGCAGAGAGAAGCCGTTAACATTTCTGAGTTTGAAACTACAGAACACCTACAGCTGCCTGGATCACAATTACTCTGTAACACTGCCTTTGGGAAAGGCAACCAATACCACTCAAATTCATCTTAGTTTGACATTTGTCCCTTTCTTCCTTACCTGCCACTATACATAAAGATTGCTTTTCTTTATCTGAAGAAGGAAGCCTTGGCCAAGTTATACCTCTGAGAATCTTCAACTGTCGTGTGACTTTCAATACAGCATTTCAGCCAGGCGAGGGGCTACTGTCTGGCTGGGGGGAAGAGGGAAGCAAATACTTTCCCCAAGAGAACTGACTCCAATTTTACAAAAATCATTTTTCAGTTTAAAAAAAAAAAGAAAAAAAAAAGAAAGAAAAAAAAAGAAAAAAAAAAAGAAAAAGAAAAGGAAAAAAAAGAAAGAAAGAAAGAAAAAGACAAAAAAAAAAAAAAAAAGGAAGAAAAAGAAAGACAAAAAAAGAAGCAGCTTTTTAGTCAAAAAATCCCAATCAGCTCTAACACTGACAGACTGTAACTTCTGAGACAGAGAGAGAAAAAAAAAAAAGGACTGTAAAAAGACTGACTACCCCAATATACAATGACATAAGGCCTGGAAAACTTGCTTTGCAAAGACAAAATTGAAAAAGCTGAGGACAAACATTTGACAAAGATGGAAAGACAAATAGCTATTTAGACATCTTTGAATTGCATAAACATCAAGCACAGAGTGAATTTCTGTAGTCAGATACATGCTGTCATAGAATGGACTAAGGAAAAATCATGGGGTGTCTTCACAAGAGAAAAAGTCAAAGAGGTTCAGTAGATTTTTATTGGTGGTTTGTATTTTACTAACAGTAGTAGACCAATGGAAAAGGTTGAAAAGTGCACTACCTTAGTGTTTGTGACTTAGAGGAAGGAATACAGAAAAACTGAAGAAATGGAAATACGAAACAGTATTGTCGATATCATACAGAAAATATAGGTAACACTATAAAATATCCTATATCCACATTGACAAGGAAATGTGTAGAACAAACTCAAAGGACATTTTCATATTCTTCGTTACTATAATTGCCCAGAAACCATTGTATAAAGAAACTCAATGCAGGGCATAGGACAACATATACAAAGAGAAGTAAAAAGAGTTGTTGGCAGTCGGTCAGTTTTCATTGGAGATACTTAAAACCATAGCATCCGTCAAAGAAAACCCTAGGAAAAGACATAGGCAATAGCTAAAACTGGCAATAGTAAACAAGAAACAGTGCTTTGTGGCATGACCGGTCTCTTTCAACAGTTTGAACTGTTCAAAAATGCTCAGTCAGAAATAAAATGTACAGCAAAGAGAAGAGACATGGAGAAAAACCTTTCTTTTCCCTGCTTTTTCTCTGTATTAGTTAGTAGGAGTGTTGCATTTCACTTAATCCAAGCAAAGAAAGAATCAAGAGACAACAACAAAAAAAAAAGTATAGACCCAAAGTCTATGGCTATTTATGGAAGACATCATCAATAATAGCTTGCATTTCTAAGGGGAAATTTACCTCATTGTCCAAATGGGGTGAAACATACAAACAATTCAGCAAACAAAAACAACAGCAATAACAAAGATGATTAGAAAGTATTAAGGAAAAAATTAAGAATCTTGACCATTTGAAGTAATGTTTCAGGGTAGGAGCTCTGTGTTCTACTTTCTTGCGTTAAAATATTTTCTTTCTTCATCACAGGGTCAGAAGTTTAGCAAGGCTGACTGTGCAAAGTTTGCCTGAAAACTTGAATGGAAAATTTCTAGGAACCATAAATAATAATGAATAAAGCACTATGTACTTTTGCCCCATGTAGCCAGTGGCCAAATTGACCATCTTAAAACAAAGTCATTGGCAAAATAAACTTCTACGAAATGTATGTGAAGCCATAAAGGATCCAAAAAGGTCACAGTCTCAATATCAGGAATGAGAAGTTAGAATATCTCCAGTCCAGAATGAACATTTCTGAGATTTTCTTCAAGATGTTTGGTGCCAATAGCCCAGCAAGCAAGCAAGGAATTCAGCAAGAGGTAAGGGAGCAGATGGATTTGAAGATGTTGAGGTTGAGCTGAGTCTTCTGCAGGGTTGCTGAGCTACATTGCATGCTTCACTGCTGACCCAATACAGCAGCAAATCTGCCCTGTAACTGTGCCATGGAGCTAAAACAGAAAAATAAATATTGCACTTATCATGTTAGCTTTGCTTCAGATTAGGTCTCAGGGTGTTACTGTTATAGGGACAGACCACAATACTCACACAATTTATACATAATCTGGCTGCCCAAAGTTAAGAAAAAAACAGAGTTGAATTTCATTTTTGTCAGTGTTTAGAGATCTTCAAAAGTTTAAACAGCAAAATAAAACTAACTAAATCTTTTTCACCTCCATATCCATCCCAAGGACCTGTGGAAAGTGGGGGAATTCCTGGGGAATTACATTGATAATCTGCTCTGCTCTGTTTCAGGAGCCAAGCCCTCAGGCCAGCAGCACAAATAGTGCCTTGTTCTTAACAGCAGAGGCTGAATCCTCCTGCCATGTGGTGACATTGGTTGAGGGGAAAAGAAAGGGGAGGGGGAAGGGGAGAAGCCTTGCAGTTTCCATCAGTCAGACAGACAGAAAATTGAGGAAGGAGCAGAAGTTGTTTAGGACTGTCTAGCAAGTGACAACTGTTTGATTGGCAGAAAGCCACGATGAGCATGCTGTGCCTTTAAAATAGGTGTCTATCTGCAGCCTGGAATATATTCAAATCAGGTTGCATAAAAAGCTGTTCCAGCTACTTACAAGATACTTAAAGTAATTAAAAGCAGAGAGCTGCCTTTGTCTCTCAGAACCTGTACGGAATTTTAAAGAGAGGGAAAGAATAAAGCAGAACAAAACTAAATAAAAATAATCAATTCCCAAGGTCAGTTCTAAGGTATTATCATCATTTTCTGCATATAAAATTTACGTTTATATACACAGGGTGGTACAAAGTCACTTCTCTGCTATGCCTGATAAGATACACCGCAGGAGGTGAGGATCCTTCCAAATATAGGAGTACTTAGTCTAAGTAATTTGGATTGTAAAATACACACAGGGACAGATTAACTGAGCTGTCACCAGGCAGGGTCAGGAGTGGGCAGGCAAACTATTATGCTTCAGCCTCCTGCTCATCTTGCCTTTTGCCTCAGATTCAGTTGCATTGGCCAAAAATGTTATACACCCAGAGATCCAATTTCTGAGTGCTCCTAGGGCATTTTAGCAGTGTGGTGCCCAAATACACAGGCGTGAGGAGCTGGCAGTAACTGGGTGCTGTAGGTCATGCACCATTACACTGCAGTGTGCACTGATTACCTCTGGGCGTACCTAATATTTGGAGGCTGCCTCAGTCTGCCCCAAGGGCTGGGGCAAGTAGTGATCTAGCCACCCCCACGCCCCTCCCAAATGTGCCTCTGCACTCCTGTGACTGCGACAACCCCTTCACCACATAACAAAACAGTCCTGTTCTAACTGGAACATTCTTTTTTTTAATCAGTTGAAATAAAACACAAATCAAACTCTGTCCTTTTAGATTTAGTGGTGATAAAACAAGGAGTAATGGCTTTAAACTATAAGAAGGTAGATTTAGGTCAGCTATAAGGAAAAAATTCTTTACTCTGAGTGGTAAGGCACTGGTACAGGTTGCCCGGAGAAGTTGTGGATGCCCCATCCTCAAATTGTTCAAGGCCAGGCTGACTGGGGCTTTGAGCAACCTGGTCTAGTGGGAGGTATCACTGGGACAGGGGGTTCCAACCCCATGGGACGGGGGTTGGAACTAATCTTCAAGGACCCTTCCAACTCAAATAATTCTGTGATTCCATGGGAAGGGGAAGGATACTGATTTATCATTTTGCAATTAATAAATAGCATCTATTAATAAATAGCAGAGAATTAACCAAATATCCAGGTAGGGACACTATCAAATTTTTGCAACATTATTTACAATTCGTCTTAGCAAAATAGTCATGACAGGAAAATGGACTTAATCAAAATGGAAACTTTGTAATGAAGCTGAAAGGGTTCTCTTACTGTCAACCCAGTGTTTCCATAGATTGTCCAGGAAGAAGGCTTTCAATGCATGCATTTCCTAATCAGCCTTCCAGAGTATTAAATAAAATACATCTTCTACTTCCATTATTTATTCCAGGGAGTATTTTATTCTCTAACACTTCAAAAGATTTTATTCCATAAAATAAAACTATTTTATTCTGGTGGATTAAAATATATCAGTTTACCCCGTTGACCACTTTTGGGGGAAAATTTGGAATGATTTATTCAGTATTTTTCACCTACTGCATGATATAATTTTGAAATTTTCATATTGTATTGAAGTGTTTGAAAACATGTACACTATTCCTAAATTTGCTTGTAACATATTCAAACATGATCAAATCAATCTAAAATGTCAAGGCAATTTTTCTTCTGCATACTCTTTTAAGATGTTGGAAATTTCATAATGGAAATTTTTTAATGAAACTACAAAATACGCTTTCAAATGCACAGCATTTTATTAATATCCCACTAGATTGTTCATTGTATATCCACAAATAGTGTCATTTATTCATATATTTATTTTTAAAATAGTTATAACTTGTCACCAAGCAGTAAAATTACTTTAATTCAATGATAACGGCTACTCATTTTATTAACTATGTTTTTGAGAGCATGGCTAAGCCACTTATAAAAAAAAAAGGCCAACTTTTATAATATAGTATACAATCTATGTTTGCAGTGGTCTGTGATGCTTATCAGTATAACTCATGTCCTGTTTTTGCATTTTAAATTACTTGTAAGACCTTTAATTTACGCTACAATACTGACAACATGGTTTTAAACATGTCATTGACTCCTTATATCTTTAAAACAAAACCTTTAAGATTGGTTACAATGAAGGGAATAGAAAACAAATGCTTAGTATGTCACAAGTTATATGGGAAGGAATCAGAGATTAGAAAATGCCAGACAAGCTAAACAATATATTATATAATCTGAAAGACTCGGGTGGTCATTATTAATGAAAAAGAGCATCTTATTGTCTATGTTCATTAAGTCTATGTGGTCGCCTCATGAGGATTGTACTATAAGGTATACATATCATGAGGTTATACAAATCTCATTTTACTCACACAATGAGAAGCACTGCATATATCACTGCAAGGGTAGTAAGCAATAATTCAGAGCCCCTGGAGAAATTTAAAAAAATCACCCTGGAAAATGATCAGCTAAACTCTCAGAAAAGAAATGTTCCCAAGTATAAAAACACAGAGTAGAAGCATGAAAAAGAGCAAAGGAAGCATGAATTTACAATACCCCAAACTCTGAGGAGGGGCCAGTACAGTTTAGTTCTCCAGATACAGGACATCACATCATGATCTTGATGAAGATCAGTCTGCTGCAATATGCTTAGTGTGAAACATTTATCTAACAGAAATATATCAAGTAACATATTGGAAAAAAATCTGACAAAAGCAGGAAAAAAAATGCAAGTAATTTTATCCACCAATCCAAACTTCTCTCTTCTCTCTATCATGATGACCCATAAGCCTCCTTTCTCCAGACTTGTCTCCTCCTTTACAGGCAAAAATCTGGACCTGTCTCTCTGACATCTCCTCATGGGTGTTTAGCTGTCAGCTGAAGTTCACGGTGGTTAAAACAGAGCTGTGATGCCTCCTCCCCCAATTGGTTTCTCAATCTCTGTAGACAACACCATTATTCTGCTTGTCACTCAGGCTGGTAGCATGGGTATCACCTTCAGAGAGCAGTCCAAGCTGACAGTTTCAGTCATTTTAAGCCAGCTGAAGCAGGAACTGCCACCAAAATATGCAACTCAATTTTCCTGGGTGAGGTTGGAACTGGATCAGCACCCCAACCCTGCAGCAGCACTGCTCTATGAAAACTAATGGAAGTGGGAGGCACATGCAGTGGGGTGTCACTTTTGATTACAGCCTGTTCAGCCTTGAAACAATCATGCAGTCTATGCACCAGTGCTTACATCTGGATTTTTTTCTACACTTAGTAAGGTAAGGATCCTCCCATGCAGGTGCAGAGGTGAAACTCTACACATCTAGCTCCCTCACTGTCCTTGAAAAATGTGGTCTTGCACAGCTGAGATCTGTCCAGAATGCTAGTCTCTGAAGTTGCTTTGACCATAGCTATTCATGCTATACACTCTTCATTACCTCCCTTCCTTTGTCACATGCAACATTGACCACTTACTTTCACTTTGAGAAACTCCTGATTTTACAACTGTCCTGCCAATCATGTTGGCCACTGTTCAAACCTCCACTCTTTACCTGGCTTAAACTTATTTTTTAGCGTCATAATTAAAGCAAAAAGCTTCAGCTGCTTTTAACTGGAGTATAGTCCCTGGCCTCTGGACTGATCTCATCACCTGCTTTACAATTCATATGCAAGATCTCCTGCACAGAAGTAGGGGACAAGCCCTTCATCTTGTATTGACTCTGTTTTGCAGCTGGCATGTCTTCATTCAGGATCCCCAAGATTTATAAGAATTATAAGAGCAACATGGTTGATGGGAAAAGTGTCAACAGTTTAAAAAATAAACTTTGTGGGTAGAATGTGAGTAGTGAATAGAGCATATTTTATGGGTTGATTGGTCATTAGCTGTTCTGCCACAAGCATAGGAAATATATTTCTACTCTGTTATTATAGGAAATCCACTCTCAAATGATCTCTTTCCTGTTACAGCAAATATACATGATAAAATGTCCAAGAATGATCACAAAGAGAGGAAAAGATCTTGAGATAGATACAAGAAAATATTAAGTAAAATAAATAAACTTCAAGCAGAATGATTTGTTATGAAAAAATATGCATTAACAATACAATGGATCAGCCCACAGAATAATCTCTGGAGGGCATAGATGGAAATATCATAATTCAATGTATTTGCATATAGACAGTACAAAGCACACCAGAATGTATGGTACAGCAAGAATAAATCTGCATTAGCATGGGAATGAGTCATGTGCTTTAATTATAGGTGGTCCGGTGATGCAATGTTCAAATCTAGACACACACACACACACACAAAGAACAAAAACAAACAAACAAAACACACACACACACACAAAAAAAAAAAAAAAAACAGCAACAAAAAAAACACTTTTCTGATTCAACATTCAGCCTAGAGTTAACAGCACTTTCTTTTTCTAATTTTTATGATTTTCATTTCTCTGGAGTATGTTGGTGTGGCAAGAGTATTTGAAGTACCATGAAACAAACATGGTAGACGGGAGATTAAAAACAAACAAACAAACAAAACTTTCAAAGCCTAGTTCCTGCTAGAACTTCTCACGAAGATCCCATGCAACACACAGGCCCAGCAGAACTTTGTATTCAGTTAATTCACACAATGGTGCTACAAACTGTTAACTTTGCCCTCTCTGCACTATCTCAGCGACTCTGAGCTATACTCCAGGGCACAAAAGAGTTAGCCCAGCTGGAGAACACCTCACCTTGCACATGCATGGCTCCTAGTAACATAAAATCTTTAATTTAGCTTCTGTCACAAGAGCCTCTGCTTACCCTCAATAACCAAGGGGAAGGAAGAGTACCAGAGAAAGTCTACACCTTGGTAATACAGCCCTCTCCAGGACATCAGCCTTGTGTGAGTTACAGGTAACATGGCACAAATGAGATCTCAGAGGTTACTACAACAAAGCCAGGGATCAACATTGTTCCCAGCTGGCCCTGGAATGAGAGAGGCATAAAAGCAGTTAAAGCTAATTTTTTCTTCCCCACAGTGACATGCAGCTGAGCACAACTTTTGACAGTTAGGAAAATAAACCTTATAGTTCCAGTTTGCATATATTCATCCAAATTTCAGGGTTTAGTACAGAGAACTTGTAGTTGTTTGTTTATACGACTTAGTTTAAAGTGATTATTAAAGGTAATTATACACAGCAAACTGTATGAAATCAGTTAAAACTAGACAAGCTGAAAATTATCCTGATTGTTTTCCCCTTGCAGTGGTTAACTGAGATACGTTTCTCTCGCAGGATCAAGAAGAAGACAGCATCACCTTGCAGACAGTGAAGGAACAGTTGATACTTAAAAATTAGCAAATTCACTACACAGTCCTGACTGACCACTAGGTCTTCCAAATTACATTGGAACACTTCATACAAACTTCATACAAACATTGGAGAAAAATTAAAAGTAAGAATTAAATTGGGCAAGGTTAATTTAAACAGCAAGCAAAGGGATGTGCTCCTGCCTGGTGTTATAAACAAGCAGCTGATAATGTTCACCTTTTCTTTGTCCATAAGCTTTCAAGCCTCGGACTTTTCGAATGGAAATGACTAGTTCACATTACAGAAAGTGAAATGTAGGTGTCATCCATTTAGCACATTCTTGATTTCTATGCAATGTAGGAAAAAAATACTGCAGGCACTACTCTTGGTATCAGATGATGCAATCTCCCAACACGGGTGTGTGGGGAAAGCCAGTGTTGTCTCAGAGACCGCAGGTAGAGTCAGTGCTGGCAGGAAACAGGTGATGATGCAGCTGTGAGCAGCTTGATGGTACTCATCATTACCTGTCACTTAAAATAAATTTTGCTAAACAGTTCCTGGACCTGACACTTTGCTCTTTAGCACACAATCCTGAACTCAGCAAATTAGTGAAATAAACCAAGATTTTCTGTTGCATTGGTGCATTTGGCACTGCTGGCAGCTGTTTGACGTGGCAGCCCTAGAAGGCAACACCCACTGCCTGCTGCAGACAGGGGCAGACCCAGGAACAGTCCTGCTGTGGTGCCAGCCCCAGCCAACACTAGCCAACTACTCATTTCTTCTTGGCTATTTAAACAGCTGTCCTCCCACAATTTTAATTTGCTGCCATGTTCAGAACTGACAGAGAGTGAGACATCATGGGTTGTTCATAGTGTCCCCTGACACTATTCATTCCCCCCTCAGATTTTTTCCCTTCAAATTCTTTCAAGTACGTAAGCTAAAACTTTGTTTCTGAGCATGTAAAAGCTAGAAAGCACAGGGGTGAAAAGTTCTGTCTGGAATTATTGAAATATCAATTTATAAAATCACAGAAGATCCTGAGCAGGAAGAAACCTATATGGATTATTGAGTCCAACTCCTTTCTCCACATGTGACAACACCAAAATCAAACCATGTGTTTGAGAGCATTGTCCAAATGCCTCTTGACCTCCAACAGGCTCGGTGCCATGACCACTGCCCTGGAGAGCCAGTCCAGGCCCAACCACCTTCTGGGTGCAGAACCTTTCGCCTGACCCTCCCCTGTGTCAGTCCCATGCCGTTCCCTCAGGTCCTATCACCGGTCACCAGAGAGCAGAGCTCAGTACCTGCCTCTCTACTCCTGTAGCGAGGGAGCTGCAGACCACCATGAGGCCTCCCCTCAGCCTGCTCTGGGCTGAATAAACCAAGACACCTCAGCCACTCTTCATACCTCTTGCCCTCTAGAAACTTCACCATCTCCATAGCCCAAATTAACCAGGTGGTTAATACTCACTCCATCCTCCTGTGTTGGGCCTGATTGCATATTGACTAGAGTGATGACCTGAAGTTAACTCCTGCTCACCCTTGCTGGATCATCACTTCCAATTCCACTGTGTCAGGCTGGCACACATGCATGGGTGAGCTGCTTCCAGACCAGCTCAGCTCTGGAGGGAGAACAGCAAATGGAGTCAGAATGGGTAAATTCCCTATGAAGCCTAGTGGAACTAGCTTGATCAGTGTTTTGCTCTTGTCAGCCTAGCAAACAGAGAACTCTCTCTCTTATGTAGGCAGACATGTAGTCACTAGCCATCAAAACCAATGTAAATATTGGAATAGAAGGCACAGTATACAACTGGCAAATATTGATCTCATCTGCAGCAATATTAAATCACTGATTGATGAGTAGTGCAACATACACCACTACCTTCAGACTACAGACATGGCATTTTTTGCCTCCTAGAGCCATCAGGGAGCACCAAAGATTACTTTTAACCAACACAGGGAAATAATTCAATTAAAATAATAAATTAATGTGGCATTATAATATAAATAAATATATTTATATACGTACAAATAATAAATTAAATGTGGCATACTTTTACCAAAAAAACAACTGATTTTGTGTCCTATTGGTAGAGTTCCTTGTTGTTTTTTTTGTTTTGTTTTGTTTTGTTTCTTATGCTGTCCTAGCTTATTTTTTTTAAGTGGTTTTGCCATAAAAACAGAAATCATCCTAAAAATTGGACTAAAAGTCTTCTAATCTCAAATCCTTTCAAGCATAAATGGTCTATTTCATGTTAGTTTAAATTAATTATTGTATATACATTATGTGCACAGAATTGCTTCAGAAAAGGAAGGAGAGGAAGTCTGTACTAGATTATGCCAGATTCATTTCAGTGCAACTCCCTCAATTTCAGTAAGAATAATTTACACTATTATTACTAGGAGCAAAATATGTCACAATGTCTGGCAGCTAATGGAAACCCAGTAGCTCTGGCAGATGCAGTGCCCAGACTTCAGCTTCCTTTGTATAATCTTGTATTTTTTTCCCTAGTGATTAAAGCAAGTATAGAGAGAATCCGTCAATTTTCACCTCTCTCTGATTACTCTTAGGGATTATTACTTTGAATGAAGTCCTTCCAAAGGCTCTTCTCAAAGAAATACAGTAAGTGGTAATTTATTCTCAAGATTTTTTTCTTTCTTAAAATTAGATGGTGAGTGTATAATGCAGTCCAGTCATCCAGAAGTTAACAATACCATTGTGCTTTAAACCTCTTTTTGAAAGAGGTCACTTTTTTGCTCTTATTTTCTCTATGAAAATCATTATTTATATTAGCAAAAACTGACAGATTGTTTGGAATAGGAAAGTGAGTTATCCAATGCAAGATGAACATACAAACCTGGTTAGTTTAATGCTACAGAAAATGTAACGGTAAGAGAAACATACAAAAGGAATGAATTCCAATAAAAATGGAATTTATAAATTATTGATCAGGCCTTCCATCAGCAGTTTACTATCTGTTTTGGACTGTAAGCTGATATACTACCCAAGCACTAAGAACAGATCATTGAAGAAACAGGAGTAGGTTAGAAAGAAGTCAGAACCTCCAAACGAGAAGACTGAGGAAAGCTTCTGCATGGTCAGGAGATCTTGTCAGACAAAATCATTTGGAGGAAAAAATCTCACAGTACACATTATTTAGCAATCTAACACACATCTCACAAGAATGCAATCTAGCTAAAGACATCATATGGCTTTTCTATACATCTTCCCCTGAGAAGAAGTTATGTTAAATAGCAGTAAAACAAATAAATAAACAGCAATTAAAAAAAAAAAAAAGTACAGGTCATGACAATCAATAGAGAGAACGGGGTTGACAGAGGAGAGGAAACATTTAAAACCAATCCGAGAAATCAGTGTGCTGGGGATCATGGACACAGTTTATATTTTCTTTAGTCAGAGCTTACATTTTGTTACTGTTCATCCCAGCACACTGAAAGTGTTCAGCTTTGGGGCTTCAAAATATTAGAAAATATGACTGTCAGAGAACTAGAAAAGAGGAAAACTGAGGTCTGGTGAACTTTAAAAAAATAATAATAATAAAATAAAATGCCTAGGGCACATTGTTGTATTCATTAGATGTATTTACTTGGCTGATTTCCAGAAAGATGCAGGGAAGAGGGAGGGCAGTTACACCAAGCCTGGAACTGACCACGGTTAATGAGTTGTGACCAAGACAGACAAGAGCAGTTTCACAGCAAACAGATTTCCATTGTTCATTAGAAGTTAGAAAATGCTTCTGCTTAGAAAAATACCAGCTGTATCCAAGAAACTGTCAGCTGCTGTTATCAATATTGCCTCTCAAAACTTGACCCATTGCCCAGAAGTCCACTGAGTGACCTTGCTTTCAATGGCTTGTGGTGGTAAAGCAATATCTATAAATAATGCATTAAAAGTGTCCTTCCATGTTGGCAGGTTCACATTTGTCAGGTATTTCCACACTATTCCAGGCCACTTCTTATGGGGCTCTCTTAATATGCTATGCATTTTTTCTACAATTGCTCTAATATGAATGTATCCCTTACTTAAATATATATTTTAATAATGACATGTCTTTTCATCAAATTCAATCTGAAAAACAACAGTTGGTGAGTGCAATGGGGAAAAAAAAAAAAAAAAACAAAAAAAAAAAAACCAGGGATATCAGAAAACACGTTGGCAACTTTCCTTTTTTTTAATGCTGTTTATTATGAAGGAGCAACTTGCATGCTAATGGCATTTTTCATGTAATCTGATGATTCAAGTGCTTTACAAAGCAGTTAGCTACATACGTAGGAATATGGAATACTATTAGAGGCAATTAGGCATAAGCAGGGATGTGACTCACCCACTAAACTCAATAACCATCCCTTTATCATTATATCATTAAAAATAGGCATAGGAGATACTAAAAGTGGGCAACCTCTGCCTCTGTGCAGGATTACTAGCCCCCTAATGCATCTTTGCAATGCACTCAGTCTCCCAGAAATGAACACACCACAGACATCAGCGCTGTTACCTCTTTATTTAACAATCTCCAGTATTAAATAATTTTCCCAACATCTAACATAAATCAAAATTCTGAACTTATTGAAGTCTGCTTTCTTGAAATTGATTTTCTTTAACCATGAATTGTATCCTATCCTAATCGTTGTCTTTCTCCTTCACGTTCTCTGCAAGACTTCTTTGTCAAAATCAAACTTGGTAGCTCTCCCCATTAATTCCTTTGTTCTCCATCCATACAAAAAGTTTATCCCAACATGGGCCAATAACATTTTAGATAACTCCTATTGTCCAGGTGTAGCCCATCCCTGAGTGGCAGTTAAAAATCTCTATTGACAGTTGGATGTTGATAGTTTTGCTAGGTTAAATCCTTATCCATCTGATCCTACCAGTGTGATAGAAATTTCCTTACTTTATTACAGATATACAGGAGACATCTGCCATGAAAATATCCATAGTCTTTCCTCCTTTTTCCGTGACCTAAAGACTATCAAATTTGTCCTTACTTGTTGGACTATTTTGTTGTAGACATCTTTTATTCACACCTCATTTTGCTGTTTTTAGCCAGTCAGTTCTTCATGAATGAATGTTGCCCTTCTGTTTTAATGCTTGATTTTGATTGTTTGTATTTAAGTGTGATTGTATGCTGGGACTTTGGGGTCTTCCTGTTTTTTTGTTTTGTTTTGTTTTGTTTTGTTTTTTGGTTGGTTGGTTGGTTGGGTTTGTTTGTTTTTTTGTTGTTGTTTTTGTTGTTTGCTTTTTTTTGGTGGTGTTGTTTTTTTCCTTCAAACTGCCTATGGCTGAGCTTGTAACACCACATTCATCTCGGAGTCTAATCTTTGCAAAGTTAGCAGGCATTGGGCCAAAGCTCTTCTGCTCCTGCCCTGAGAAATGAACACCATTTCTGCACTTAAAACCAACTGACAGCCCCAGGCAGGGACTAGGGCAGAGCATTTTCCTTTAGCAGCTCAGTCTCACAAAGGACAGAACATCACAAGGCAAGCTGCATCCACCTGGATACTTAATACAGGTATACTTGAATTCAGAGAAGCATTTATATTTTCTGAAATTGCCTTTTATTCCACTCCTAAAGAATGCAAGAGAATAAAACAGAGATATACTTGGCATATACTTAGAGCAGAATCCTTCATGGGGCTGGAGAACACAGAGAAAGAGGAAAATAGGCCGTATTAAAGAAAATGAAGCTCCAACAAGTTCTTAAAGCTGAGCAACCTTATTCTAGGGAATCTTGGGTTTTAGTTTTTAAGTTGGTACCATCTGTGCATTCTGAGTGAGTACATTTGGATCAGAGTAGCTCTAACAGGCAGCCCTGTAGGGATCAGCAGTGCTGTGGTGCCCTCCTGCAGCTGAGACATGCCCCAGAGGAGTTCTCAAGTTCAGCAGAAGAAGAAGACTTAAGTCAGGCATTCTCTGAGTCTTCTTCCTGCTCTTAATGGTTTTCTCATACCTTTGCTTCCAATTTTGTAATCAGGAATTTACTTCTTTGATGCGCTTGACACACTTGTAGTTATATTTTTTAACCCTCTTTCAGTTTTTGAGGAAGATTTCAAGTAACACTGAAAACATAAGGCACAGAAACAAACAAACAAAATCTTAATAACTCACTGTTACAGAAAAATCCCTTTGATGCCTGGGAACCGAGGCAAATTTGGAGTACCTTAGCAGCTGGGATGTGTTTCCCACCAACCTGCAAAGAATGGTAAAAGTATCAAGGGCCAAGACATGGAAAGTCATTCCACTGAGACACTAACCAGTGCCTTCTCACAAAGGACAAGTGACAGAGACACAGTCCAGGACTATCGGAATCCCCATGTTGTCACAATCTATAAACAAAAGGTTTTGGGAAAATTTCCAGGATTCTGTTCCACATTCATATCATCTACACAGGTTGTCAGGAGAGACTTCTCTGCTTTTCCATCACCTATCAACAAATATCGTGTCCCAGCATTTGACTGTGTGAAATTGTGATTAATCTCTCATTCTTATACCTTATAGACTGTTTTGTGTAACCATGGCATGAACCACTGTCTTCACTAGTAAAAGGCCATGTGGATTATGTAAAGGGCAGTAGATAACCCATAAATTTCTATTAACTCTCAGGTCAATACTGGCTAACCAAGAGCTACTTCTGGGTGGCGAAGAAGATGGTCCCAAGTTTAAGTGATCTGTAGTTTTTCGATTTGTGGGCATTTTATAAGAGTCTAACCTATCCTCAAAAGACATGGTCCCTAGATAAGAGCAAGTCTATTAAGTTACTTTTCTAGGCTCTGTTTCCTGAAAGAGAACAAAAGTCTTCATTTCATGATACAAGTGTATCTGTAGGTAGTAACCAGGACATTAGGTAGACACTAACCCATGAAATCATGATAAAACCTGACATAATTATCCATATAGTTCTTAAACTACTTACTGCCCTGGATAGAACTATTTTACTTTGCAGCATGTGTAACAACATTGACATTCTGTAGCACCATGTTAGAGACAGGATTTTCTCCTAACCTTAACTAAGTATATATTTGAGAAACGTGTTTTTAAAAAATACTTATACAACCTGTTCACACCAAAAAATTACATGCATTCAATCTCACTATTAGAATAGCTTTATCATACACAGCAGAGAATCTACAAATATATCAGACAAAGGAAAATGTTGGTCAAAGAGAAATTTTAACAGAGCAACAACTAATATTAAAGTTTTTCTAAACCACACATTAGCACAAACATTGAAACATCTCACAAACTATACCAATTTTGGAATTAATGTTTCAAAAATTAAAATCTACATTTCAGTATCTTTAACTTTTTCACCTCAGCTAAAATGCAATGACAGAAATCCAGGCACTGTTTTATCTATAGTATCATTGCTGTTTCACTACAAGTTATGCTTACAGTAAAGACTGAACTTTAGCTCTGGCCTCTAAATAAGCACCCATTCAAGTGAATATCTCATCACTTGTCATCTTGTCACTTGTCTTCTAGTCATCTGAGACCACAAAACACGTTCATCTGAACAGCTTAATAGAGGAATTTGAGTTCAGACTTGTTTGCCAAAATTCCTCACGCATACTCATATAAGCAAGCCATATATACATGTACAATACACTCACATTATGAAAAAGGGTTATATGACTCTCTGTGTCTGTACAAAGCCAAAGAAAAGTGCGGTTTCCCTACTGTAGCTACCAGATTGAAAGACAGGAGTAATTTGGGCTTCTTTTTTTTTTTTTTTTTTCTAAAAGAATGTGTCCCAGCCAAATACAAAATCATTTGCTTTGGGCCCTAAGGGATCCCAGGGAAACATGAGTGCCTGAAGCAGCTGCTGGGCATTTCATCTAAGCAGGCAGGTTAGTGTGGGCAGTGGCCTGAGAGCAGCAAGGGGGTACCTCAGCTCCTCAGTGCAGCTTCTTCAGCCTTACTCAGATGAGGGACACCTCCGTGTGAGTGTCCCACGGGACCTTTTGTTCTCCAAGAGACTACACTTTAATAAAAAGCTTCCAAAATTCCTCCTTTTGTTGCTATCCATATGACTGCTGCATGTTGCAAACAGTATTCCTCAGGCTATTGCCCCTTGTTTCTCTCATCCTTCATGCAAGCAGGACAGGCAATGTGGAGATAAGATACAGCTAAGAAAATAAAAAAAAAATAAAAATGGTTCACTGGCCTAGCCCTATAGCTCTTATTCTTGGCTTCAAATAGCTTAAAACATGAGTACCAAATATGATCACTGAAAGTCTCTAATTTCCAATTGTCAGTGCAGATTTTTTTTTAAATTCTATTGCTCTCATCCAAACTCAGTGGACTTACAGACACACAAGTAGAGTGTATGCAACCCCAACGGCTGAAGTTATTTTTCAAAGTCCCTGTCCCAAGTTATATGTTTTTTTGTTTTTTTTATCTACAATGCATTAGAGGGTCAATGGTTCATTAAGATAAATTATTTTTCTTTCCTGATGAGCTCACCCTTCAGCCCTTGCACTGCTCCACGAGGATGAGTCCATTGCCAAGAAAACCCAAGGACATTTTTCTTGTAAACCTCTGTGTTTCTCACCCTGCCTATCTGCTGCGGAAGGTTTAAGGCATCACCGTACACAACTGGCCATGGTGGGAATGAGGACATGGCTACCAGCTGGCAGAAAATGTGACATTCTCTCACTTTGATGTGATGTATAATTCTGGGCTTAATGAAATGCATGGAACAATATTTATTAGCTACCTGAACCATCCTATGACAGCAGAAATTGGTTGTGGTTGTGGCACACTGTGAACCAGTCTGGGAAACTGGATGGATGATGTGGGAGATGAGGGGGTCTCTCTCTCTCTCTCTCTCTCTCCCTCTCTTTTTTTTTTTTTTTTTTTTTTTTTCCAAATAAGCATTTTCCAAATAAGCAGTTATCTCACTCTATTACATGTTCCTACCACAAAGTGCCATCACCAGAGCAGACACTGCAGCCGATCCCTGGAGGGCTGGTTCCTAGAGTGTTATGATTTGTGGGGGAGGGAGGAAAGACTTTGCCATTCCTGGGCTGCAATGCAAAACCTGCTGATGAAGGAATCTGTCACCCCGCTACTACCAGGTCTAATGCTGGAGAGGGGCATTGAGGAGGCCTGCCATCTGAAAGGGTGGCTTTGGCAAAACGTGGGCCAGTCCTAGCTCTCACTCTCCCTTTCGTATGACTCTGAGGGAGTCATTTTGGGGTAGTAGCCTTCTGCTTCCTAATTATCAGAAAAACGTAGCCATAAGCATATACACACGTATCTCTGTTTGCAGCCACGCATGCATAAATACATGCATTTGTATATACAGTCAATGCACACAGATATGATGAAGCTCTGCAGCATGCAGCTTATCACAGCTCTTCTGTTCGAGACACGCACAGCAGAAGGATTTTTTTTATTATTATTATTATTATTTTTAACCTCGCTGCTCTAGACAGGAGCATTCTGGGGGAGGGGAAGGATGACCAAAGGCTACTTCATAAAACTGGGCCGTTGCTGCCATCTAGCGAGGTGCCTCTGCCCCGGGACACAGACCCACGCCTGCCAGTATGGGGAAGCGGCTGGCTCACCCCCAGAGCCTCTCACCTGCAGGGCCGCAGCACGAAATGACAAGGATGCTCCCAGTCCTGGTCTGGGTCTGACTGCGGCGTGGGAGAGGAGTTTACCCTTGTGTTTGCCTTTCTTAGGTGCCACGGGGAGCATAGGAATACTGCTCCAGTCTGAAAGCAGGCAGGCTGTCCCTAAAGCTCAGCTGTCCCACATGGTGTATTGCTTCATCCCCATCAGCAGAGCTGTAGTACAGCCAGATTACAGTCTGTAGGAAAGCAATTTCTAGGATGGTTTAGAAAGCCTGTAATGTAACCTACTAATGCCTGAACATTATCGCTTCAGAAGAATGTACAATATATATGCATATTGCTATACATGAAGCCGTTGGTCCAGGTTATACTAGTGATCAAATCATGAACATAATAATTTATGCACTGAGTATGAATCATCACAGCAGAATTCAACACCTGGAAGTACAGTCTGCAGCCTGACAAAGCCTGAAATGTAGCTTCTCTCTACCAAACACTTTCATGGGAGAAAGGAAGCATTCCCATCCACAAGGCAACTTGCTTTCCCATCTATAGCCAGTTCCTGAAGATTTAGAACACTCTGCACAAGGCAGAAAGTAAAAGCAAACTTGAGACAATGATATGTAGAGAGGTCATAGATCTACCACCACTGCTTAGAAAAAAATAAATCAATCAATAAAAACTATGCAATACATTTTATCCCAGCACTGGATAGAGTGACATCTCTCCCAGGACAAAGAGGGCAGTCTTTGAGAGGCTCCATGTTGTATCACACAACAAGGAGGCTGTCATCTTTTGAAGCTATGCCATACTCCATCTCCTCATGGCCCATCTCAATTTCTCCAACCTACCTACTGGACTCACATTGCACTACAAGGTAAGACAGGAGGGGTTTGCATGAAGTCTGAATGGTGTCATAAAGTCATGAATACATGAGGGTAAAAGGAGGAAACAAGCAGCAGCACGGTGTGTTAAGTTAGGAAGGGCATTAGATTTAAAGCTATCAGATTAAAGATCCAGAGGAAAGTGAGAAGCATGGACATCTGAAGTGCTTGCTAGGGAATTCTTCTTCACTCCCTCCACTGGCACATCAAAACAGTGCCTCCACAGGAAGAAGTTATCTCCACAGTTATCTTGTGATGCAGAAGTTTGGTGTATTTTCCTACACATGTTGAAAACCTCACAATGATACAATAAAATCTAGTATACTAAAAAATCCAAGAAGTGATGGAAAAAGAAAGCTCTTAATGTGGTTTCCCATTTATTGTAGACTTAAAATGCCAACTCTTACAGGACTGTCTGTGACCTGGATCAAAATTAAGCCATTTAGCGGTCTTTACTTCAGTCCTTGCTTTATGGATTCCCACAGGCTGACTTGATTGCTCGTAGGTCTGAACTACACAGAAATTATTATTTTAGAGAGGTATGTTTTTTGTTTTGCACTGGGTCTTCTAAGAAAAAATTCTTTTTCTGTTTCATTGCTTTATTCTCAGGCTCATCAAGGCTCTGGGAATACAAGTGTTCATACACTGCCTTTTTTTTTTTAAATACATGGATTCATTCTTGTGCTCTGATCCTGCAACAGCTTATAAAGGTTTAGTTTTATTCCCTTAGCCTAGTGCACTTGAACTCGATGGCAAGATTAAACAGATGTGTAGATCTTTGCAGGACTTTGGACTGTATTTTGTAAGTTGGCGATTGAAGGCAGTGTTGCTATGACCTTGTAGAAAAAATATCTGTGAGTACTATGTTTAGCTGACTATCTTCAATCCAAGGAAAGTGTCTGCAAATCATGACATTTTCACAGGCAGTTATCAGCTTTTTCTTAAGGCAATATAACAAAAATGTACAGGCTATTACTCCAGCTTCCCATAAATCAGCCGATCAAGCAACAGTCACTATTCTATCCAACACAGGTGAAAAATCACCACTGCCCCTAAATAACAAACTACAGATGCTAAAGAATTGAAGCAAATTATTTGCAAACACTTATCAGGCCAAAAATTATATTCTAAGTACAGATGGCACTCACCCAGAGGTGAATAAAACAACCTCTAAAACCTGGACAAGTTGAGATTTTGTTAAAAAACAAGAAACAGAGACAGCTTTCAGAATAAAATTTTGAAGCCGTTCTGCCAGATTCCCCTCAAAAAGTGACTCCAAATTACAGATGAAATACAAACAAGACTTGGTGCTTGTTTTCAATATGAGGGTTGAATCACCCTTCCTATCACTAGGTAAAAAGTGAACAAACGGAGTGCTGGAGTATGTAAATGATGTAAATGTCTTGGTAGGCAGATGAGACAGTCAGAAAGAAGGGGCCTTGCTGATTTCATTTTTCTGGTGACCACTGATAGGATCCGAAGGAATGACATAAATCTGCAGCAGGGAAAGTTCAGGCTGGCTATTAGGAAAAGGTTCGTCACTGAGACAGTGATTGGGCACTGAAACAGGCTCCCCAGGGAAGTGGTCATGGCATCAAGCCTGACAGAGTTCAAGAAGTGTTTGGACAATGCTCTCATTTGGGTGGTTCTGTGCAAACTCAATGATCCTTGTGGGTCCCTTCCAGCTCAGATTCCATGATTTACATACAAGTTGTGAGGAATCAAGTCTGGCAAAGGAAAGGATCTGGTTAAGCCTTGGTAGGAAAAGAAAAGCAGACGTGTTTGGCTTTCTAGGGAACCTCACTGCTCCTTCACTGAAATTCTTTCCTTCTCTCCCTTTCCCACCAGGTTATATTAAGGCTGAAAGAGACGATAGATACACAAGAAGTTAGATGAGTCCTATCTTATTTTATAACGCCAAGTCAAGGATGCCAAGGAGATGAGAATCTGCAGTGCTAAATGTCACACAGAGAAACCACTGTGAGAAGGTGACCAGGGTTTAAAAATACAGGGCAAGTCAGACCTGGCCCTCATTTCCAGTGCTGCCACAGACAGGATGCATGACCACAAGCTATTCCATCCATATTTAGCCAACACATCACACAAAAGAAGCCAGGGACTTAATTTACTACTGTGAAGAATTTACACCTGAAGCCAAAGTACAAAGAGATTGACTCTGAGGCTTCTCAAGATGCTGTTGCTGTTTGCTGTGCCACATGAAGCAATAGTACTGCTGTTAATCTTTGCCATAGGAGGGAAGTATTAGAGTTTATAACATCATATGCAAGCTTTGCATGTTTTCTGAAAGGAGGAGAGCCTAAAGCAGCAGAGGAAAAAAGAAAGGTGGGACAGTGAAAGCAATAAACCAAAGGAAAAGAAAGAACCATGCCCCTAAGGACCATCTTACTCTGCTGCATTTGTCCTGCCCTCTAGACACCCCTATGGAGCTATTTTAGCAAAGTTGGCTATTTATTATATTTTAAGCTCTGCTGATTGATTTATTGGGCCTTGGTTGCCTCAAGGAGTGAGCAAATCTCTCTTCCTCCTCAGCTCAGTATACAAGAAAGTTTTATTACTATCTCTGTGGCACATTCAGGCCCTTTCTTAGGGATGCTATTTCTGGTGCAGACTGATTGAAAAGTGCTGCTGTCCCCCACATGGCTGTTGGTTTGACACTTTTTGACATTTCTAAACAACTCATGCTCTTCCTGCCAACTCCCCATTGCTTTCTAAACCTTTTTAATCCTGAAGAATGCAAACTAATCTACCGAGAGAAGAGAAACAAACCAGTCCTGGGAAGCAGAGCTTGAAATGTCAGAGTGGTAGAAATGATAAATATACCTGCTAGAGAAAGAGAGTCAATAGGGGAGGGGGCTGTTAAGAGAAGTTGTTAGCACTGTGGCCTGTTAATGTTATCTACTGTAAAGAAACATGCAGTATATTACACAGTTCTCCTTGATAATATCTTCATAAAAAAAAAATAAAAATGGTTTGAAGGCAAGCACAAAGCATGCTTAATCATGTGAAATAAAGCAGTGGTCCCTGGGGGAGGTTTAAACTACTTAGACCTAAGTATGGCTAATAAAAGCTTGCAATTCAAGAGAGTTTCCAAAAGCCTTTATTATTGTGGTTCTGTCATGCCTGATTTTTTGAATGGAAAGGTCAAAGAGACGATCATGTTCTAACCCGATTATTGTATTTTGGACAGAGAGCTGTGTGTATTTAGAGAATACCAGTGCCCCAAAATACTCGCTCTTCCCTCTTCTCACTTTCCACCCCATACAAGTACACTTCAGCAGGCCTCTGCATTCCAGAAAGAAATATACAAAGTCTGTCTTCTAACTATAACACTATGAGACTATAGACTCCATATTTTGAACTCTCTCTTTTTATATTATGTTCTTTCATCCACAATACAACATTTAAAAGAAATGTCCTCTGGCATAGAAATGCCCACAGTTCTTTGCAGAAACAAAGCTACGATTCAGTCAGGTAACTGGACATATAAAGATAAGTCTTTGCAGCTGTTCATTGCAAATAGCAAAATGCAAACGTGGTTTACCCTTAAGCACCTAGCACTACCAGCAGGAAACCCAGTTTGAAAAACCTGTTCTGAAATATACAGTGGGGACAACAATTTTTAGCATTTATAAATCATAACTTCCCTGGTGAAGTGTAGTCTTAATCTATTTTTCTGATATGCTGGAGGCAGTAGCATTCCCTTCAGACTCAAATGTTTTCCATTGACTGTATCTTTCTTTATCTGGCTTCCACCCCAAAAATGCCTATCCCCCACCCCCACACAGTTTCTCCCTGGTGCAAAGCTAGTCTGCCCACCTCAACTTCTGTGTCTGGCTGCCATTCCATGCACTTACTGGTAATTTCACCTCATACCCCAAGCCCTATTTTTACTGGCTAAGTCTTCAGAAATTGGGAACTGAGTTTTGAACACTTCACTCTAAAGGTGTGCAGCACACAGGATAATCTGCTCACCCCAATAATTGGGGTGATGTTAATAATGCATAAATACCACCTAAGTTTCATTACTAAATTTCATTAAGTTTCAAGGGAGAAGAGGTTCCTGAGTGGTAAAAGAACAGAAGTTCAGGGATACAAGCAGAAACTAGACTGTTCCATTCTGACCGTAAAGCAGCGTATTCTGAGAACAGACAGTGTGGCACAATTGTCTATGCATTTTTGTTGTTGTTGCTTTTTTGTTTTATTGCTGCTGTACATTAGAGGAATGGATTATACACTGACATTTAAACATAATTATCCTCAAAAATAACTTAGAAAACATATCACCAAGAAAATAAAAATGCTTCTTTTTAGTGTGACAGTCACCAGTTCCCTAGCTTCATGGATAATACATTAGCAAAGAGGAAAACTCAGCCTTCACCCAGTTTCTTTATTCCAACTAAAGGGCAAGACTGATGAGAAAAATAAAGATACCAACAATGACAATCTGTAAGGTAAATATTTCAGATGAAGTCCTGGGTTGGCTTCAAAATAGAATTTGTGTATATTTTCTTTAACATTTGACATTGTATATTCCAGTACAACACAGAGACTCTCAGCTATGAAGTATCTACCTATGAGAATAAGTTCTTCAAGAAAGCAAGGAGAAAAGCATTAAGAAACAAGAACCCTAAGCTTCTCGCTTTACGTGCTCATTGAAATCTTGACTTTCTTTTGAACTCCTCTCTGTGACACTTGAACTCTGATGCAAAATCTAGAAATTTCCATTGAAAACTCATGTACAAATTAAAATAAAGTTCAAAGATCTAACTTCACCGAGCTTCCCATTTAACACACTTTGCATGGTAAGGTTAATAAGTACTACAAAGTTGCATTAAGCATGGCACATTAGCTAAGGAAGAAGAGAATAGAGAAGGAAACAACTCAGAGAACAATTAAGGAACAATAATGCATTCAAAGAATTTAGCCTGATCCACAGGATTTGCAAAACTCCCCCTTCTGCAAAGCAAAGCATCCAACATGCACTCATCCTACTTATGCAGTCAAATGACTTGGATGGTCTCTGAGTCTAAAGAGGCCTTTCAGCATACCAGTGAATTTTACCCAAATAGGATTGCTGAAAATTATCTTATACCTCCTAAGGCCAAAAGCAGCATGTAGAGGTTCACTACATAACCGTAAGCACAGCACAGTGGACAGGTGGTATCAACCCAGGGAAGCCACTTCTCCTGTCTTACCCATCCTTTCTGGTTTAGGACCTCTAGTTCATCAGAAGACTATCTCCTACAATGTCTAGCACTGTGTAGCTCTGATACTGCTTGAGCCCAAGGCCAATGGAGGCAGATACCAGCATACTATAGGGCAATCTCCAAACCTATCAAGGTTAGGAATACTTCTCCTCCCTCGGATAGGCCATATACTCTTATCCTGGATCCTGTTGCTCTGAAACACACGTTTCTTTGGGGAAAAAGAAAATACAGCTTCAGTAAATCTAGAGACATTAAGCTGCCATTCAAAGGAAGAAGGTATGTTAAAGAATGTCTTAACACTTTTTTTTTTCACCAGAGCTTACCAGAGACATTCCATAGGTAACCTTTTAAAAGGGAATCCTAGCCATGAACAATTATTAGACTTTTGGAAATTCTTGGGTCCAGCAGCCAAACTTCCTCTCCTTATTCTTGCCAGGCAGAGAACTCAGAAATGTAGAAAGCACTTTCATGATAAACAGTAGGCGTAAGAGCCCTTCTGAAATGTAGCTTTGAAAATATTCATCCTTCTATGCCAGTGTAATTGCCGCATTTTTTGTGTATTATGTAATACATACACTAATTTGTTATTATATAACAGTAAATTGCCCTCACTATTTTTTTTCCCATAAAAGTCACAGAGTGTGCAATGTGGATACAAAACTTCTGTTTCAATTTTCAGGTAATTGCTATACAGATCTCCTCCTGGCTCTGAATTTAAAAAACTGAAATTCTTATCTTTCTCCCCATACACCGTGTATGTTTTAAAACAGATTTCAGAGTGTTTGATACATTTTTTTTTAATACTACCTATTGCAGAACTGAGTTTCTCAGCTCATCTGCCCTCTTTTGTCCAGATTAATACACTGATTAATACACTGTGGTTGCAACCACCACATCCTCTTTCCTGACTCTAGATAGTGGCAGATTAGGTGGCCTAGAAAATCCATCTCAATCCATATCACTGTGACATGAGAGATTTAGACTCAGAGAGTTAGTCTCTTACTTAACCATGGTGAGACTGATGCTTCATGTGGGTTTGTACATTGAATATTCTTCACCTATGAACTCTTTCAATTTATCCTTCACTTACTGAGCTTTACAAATACTTTCTCTCTTATTAATTGTTATTAATTAGCCTTGAAATAAATGTTCCTTTAATTTCTCCTTAATTTCCATAGTAATCCCCCTTGTAAAACAACAGCCTCTAATTTTTTCATGCTTGGTATACACATATTGGAAAATGGGTTTATCTACAGAGTCACACTGACTATCACAATTTATAACAGTGTGCTTAATTCTCTGGAACCAAACTGAACACTAAATGCCTTGAGCTGTTTGGTGGGAAATTAGATTTGTGCTAAACAGCTTAATGCTCCAAGGAGTGCAAAACAAACTAGAGGTGGCAATTTTATGATTTTCGGAACTTCAAACTGACCATATTTTTATCACTATCTCCAAACTCAGATGTCATTAATATTTTTTTTCTACATATCATTGTCCCCAAACGGAATTAAATAACTAAATGGGGAATAGGGGATAACAAAATCCCTCTAATTTAAAACACTGTACACTCTGAAGGAAAGAAAGAAAGATTATTTGGGAGAAGTTAGATTTAAATCTTACTTTTTAGATATAACTACATCAGTAAATATGATGTGCTTTAAGATGGGCAAACTAGAAGTAAACACTAATTATTGAAAAGTTGAAAAATATTTTACCTTATTCCTTTTCAAAACTGCAGTAGAAGGATAGATCTATTAAATCCTTTATTTCTGGAATGCATGCCACTACTCAGGTCACGTAAGAGAAAGGGGCAAATAAAAAATGCTAAAATTATTTGTGGTCAATCATTTAAGTGGTCATTTGAGCTGATGTCATATGAATTACAAATAACAGCCACTCTTGTATGAACAAGAGTTCCTTATATAAATTCCCAAATATTGTTATTACAATATGATAATGCAACCCAATTTTCTATTTCAGCAAGACTTGATACTAGCAAATCTTTTATTGCATAATGAAGTGTCATCTCCATAATGAAATTTCATACGATACATTTACCATGGCAAAAAATACGTATTTACAATAGAGGAACAACATAAATTTTTATTGCAATGATGAAGCTTTTGGAGCAGTAATTATGTGGCTAAAAGGCTGAGATTGTCACAGAGCACTTCCAAGACAGGTCTCCACAAGCAAGACCTTTACTGCAGTATTTTGTGTTAAATTCAGTGCTGTTTCTGCCCCTTAACTGAAGATCTTGTCCATAACAATGTAGTGAAAAGATAAAATATACACTGGAAGAATCTGGGTTTGTGAACTAACTCAGTCAGACTGCCAAGTTATTTTAGTTCCATTATGAAAATAAAGGAGCCTATCTTAGTGCTGAAAGTAGCAGAGTTTGAATAATTCTCTGTTGCTTTAGTATGATGAACAGGATGGCAAGCTCGACCCATCTGTCCAGTTTTCATTGCCAGATATTGGCCTTCATTGGAGTCAAAAGAAAGAAAAAGAAAAAAGAGAAAAAAAAATGCAATGGGAAGACAGAAGGGAAGGGGAAGGGGAAGGGGAAGGGGAAGGGGAAAGGGAAGGGGAAGGGGAAGGGGAACGGGAACGGGAACGGGAACGGGAACGGGAACGGGAATGGGAAGGGGAAGGGGAATGGGAACGGGAACGGGAACAGGAACAGGAACGGGAAGGGGAGTATGCAGAACAGTACCTGTTCTACATACATAGATTGAAATCATCAACCCATCCAAGCAGCCTTCTGGCTGTTGAGCAGCCAGAAGTTAAAACAGATTAAACAGATTTCATTCTGCGATGTACAATGGAATTACTGGTTCCCCTGCAACCAGTACATCTCCAGAGATTTTCATTAGTTTCTCTTTGAAGTTGATAAGACCTAGAAGAAGAAAACTAGTCCAGCTGATAGTAAAAACAGTTGGGCTGTCTTTATGTATTTTTTTAAAACTACTATTATTGTAGTCATATGGTTATTATTATACTTATTTTACAAAATGTCATTCAATAAATTAGCATTACATTTCACAATATTTTTATAAAATTGTATAACGATATTATTAAAACGTTATGAGGAAGTGATACAATCCTTAAAAATAATAATAAAAAAAAAAGAATAAAAAAATCAAAGTGTAGCTTGAATGGAAACTTTATTGAGCAGCCCATAATCCAGGGAAAAAGATCACAGAAGACCAATACGCACTAACAGAGGGGAAAACAAACAAACAAACAAACAAAAAAAAAAAAACAAAAAACAACACTGCATCAGTCTTTGTATATCTCCACTTGGGCTATGTTACTGACATTTCCAAGTTTGCAGATTTAGGGAAACAGATCCTTTCATATGTTTACCCCGTTTGAAGCAGAGAGTATTCTTCTCTGGCCACATCAAGACTCTACAGAGGGTTTTTATTTTTCTTTAGGTTCTTTGTTTTTTCATTTCTATTAGAATTTGACAATTGCAGCTCACTGGCAGAGATCAATCTGTGTATTCTGATAAATCCTATTATTTTACATTGGATCCATTATTATGAGTAAAAGCTTGAATTAAAGGACTGTGACATGGGATTCTTCAAGGTGAAGAGGACCAAGATGGTCATCTTTGTGTTGTATGTTTCTCTGCCACCTAGATAAGTGCAAGCATATATGGCAGCTGCCTCTAAAGAAAAGAACTGCAGAAAACAACACTAACAAACTGTCACAAAATTTTCACTTGGATACTGGTGAGATAGGTCCAATATAACAAAAATAAATAAATAAATAAATAAATAAATAAATAGATAAGATCAGAGACTGAGATTTGAGCAGATATAGTTTCACTTTTTAACCTCTCAGAAGGAATTATCCATTCCATGTACTTTTGTACCATAGGGACTATCTGGTTTGAATGCTATCTGTATGGGGTCATTGGAATAAGCACAGAAGTCCCACAGACTGAATGCTATGGGACTTTCAAGTCCTCTCAAAAGAAGGAACTAATGTTTAAACTAGAAAAATAGCTGAGACATAAGATCACTACCCATGGTCCAGTCCTGAAGACAGCAACAACACAAGAAACAGCTACAAGAATCTGCAAAATAAATAAATGCCATGTATATATATAAATATATACATTAAATAAAAATAAAAATAAAAATAAAATATTGAGGTTATTTCTTAATAGTATCTCTACAGACACTTGACAGGATATAAGATCATAAAATCATAGAATGCTTTGGGTTGGAAGGGACCTTAAAGATCACAATGTTCCAGCCCCCTGCCATGGGCAAGGACACCTCCCAGTACACCAAGTTGCTCAAAACCCCATCCAACCTGGCCTTGAACACCTGCAGGAATATGACATCCACAGCTTCTCTGGACAACCTGTTCCAGTGCCTCACCACCCTCTGTGTAAAGAATTTCTTCAGCATATCTCATCTAACATACCCTTTTTTAGTTTAAAGCCAGTCCCCTTTGTTCTATCACTGCACTCCCTGTGCTACTGCTTACTCTACTCTCCTATAGGCCCTCTTAAGGTACTGGAAAGCTGCAATAAGGTCTCCCTGGAGCCTTTTCTTCTCCAGGCTGAACAACCCCAACTCCCTGAACCTCTCTTCAGAGGTGAGTTGTTCCAGCCCTTAATTTTAATATTAAATATTATTTTTTTAAGATTATTATTTTCTTCTTCAATTACACTTAACAACTGATTTTGATCACCCTACACATCCCAGTGTCAAGTAAAGAAAAGCAATGAACCTGGGGGCTAATTGCCAAAAATTTTGTCTTGAGAAAAGATGGTAAATGAGGTAATGTTCAGAGAGAATTTTTTTCCTCATTTCCTCAACTAGCTTTTTTTTTTTGCTTTTTTTTTTGCTTTTTTTTCAGAGAAGAAAGGGGAGAAATTTCTAACACACAGAAGAAATCTGACTGTTTCAGTAGTCAGGGCTATCCTTAAAAACATATTTGAATACCTACAGATAGAAAGGAGTGCCTGAATATAGCCACTTAACTCCCACGCAGGATCCCAGCTCAGGAGGTATTTTGGGGGACTCTCCCAGAGACATAAACACTTAAGTTATTCGTTACTTGGATTGTAAGTGCTGCAAACAGTCTGTTCTGGAGGAAGGAATGCCCGGGGAGAAAACATCGTTTTTATTAATTTCCCTGTTAGTCACAGCACATTGAAACTTGAGCAGTCACACAAGGGTCTCCTCTGGGAATGCACTGCCTACTCAGCACCCCTTCTGTCCTTGGTCCCTTGGGAATGTTGGGTCTTCCAGAGAGTTCCCAGTTTGTCACTTGTGCTTACGCACACACAACACTGGACTGGGTTCACTTAAACCAGCGCTTTTAGAAATGGCCTTCAGGTTTGATCTAGCAACTCAATGGTTTTGCCTACAAACCTGTAGTAGAAAAAATTTGGCTCAATCATTTTTAATTCTCGCCTTCATTTATCATCCAGAATCTCTGTCTCCTTATGAACAAAGGAGAATATATATAACTGCATTCAATTTATGAGATGTGTTTGAGTATTAATCATTTTATATATGTCAAAACACATTTTGGAAGCTGGCCAAAACCATATTTGCATTTCTGCACTTTTAAAGGGTAACAGCAGCAAACGACTAAACACACTGCTACAGTAACGTGTTTCTCACATATATTTTTCTCCTTCAGGATCCTGAATTAAATTCAGGTTTATCAATAAAAAACACTACCAAAACAGCTTTGATTATTTTTTTTTAAATAAAGGTCTCTTATAGATAAAGCCATTGTTGCTTGCTTCTGAACACTCCCTGCTTTCATTGTG